>NC_135913.1:3147294-3877294 GCF_964194155.1 Cetorhinus maximus | reverse complement strand
TTCATTTTCATTTTAATAGGCTGCCATGATTCACAACAGGACGAGGCAGGACTGCAGATCTTAGGTCAAACCTGCCGGTTGTGTAATCGCTTGCCCTTTTTGGTTCCCTCAGCGCTTGCTGCAGATCCAGTCAAGCAGCTATGACCTTTTTGGACTCAGCCAGCTCGGTCTGTGGTCGTGCTACCGTGGCACTCTTAGTGAGGGTATTTAATTTCCCTCGCTAAGAGTGCATTCAACCCTCTTGCCACCCACAGTACTTCCTACGTGTTTTTATTTTAACATGGTAAAGCACAGACTCATCAGCTTAATCGGCTGGAGGTGGGAGGAGAGGCCCTAGAGATGCTAGGTTTTCGTGGCTATCAGTAGGAGATTCCTTAAACATTATTTGATCAGCTGCAATTGGACTGATAGGCGTCCTGATTGAATGTTGGGAAATCCTTTTCCGTCACCAATGCTTCGCCTACACTCCTGCTCGGACAAATGCTGGGCCATTTTCTGCCAGGTATGGTCTGTAAGCATGACTAGACAGGTCAATGGCCAGCTCTCCCAGTGTTGTCACAAGCCATAGGTGGACTTGGCTGTGTCCGCAGGGGTGATTTCGCCTTTGCCGTTTCCGCTGCCTAGGTCGATGTTGTTTCCGGTTTCATCCCTTGCAGATGCAACTGTCTGGAGTCATATTTCACATGTAGGGCAGATGAGGACGATGAACTAATGCGGCTGTCCCCGAAAATCGATTCACGGTCATGATTAGATTAACTTTCATTCCAGATATTTATGGAAATGAAAATGTCACCAACTGCCGTGTTAAAATCCGAAATCAAGTTCCCTGTGCATTACCTGAGTTTTTAGATTACAACGTCACCACCTCACCCAAGGGCCTGTGCTTGCTGCAAACCAATTTTTGAAGCGGTCTTAAAACGGGATTTGATGTTACGATTGTCAGTTCTACGTTACATCGAACATTTAATTGAAATATCCTGAAGAGATCCGAAATCCATGCAACAACAGAAGTATTACGACTGTTAAATTTATTTTTCTATATAACCTACCGTCTGCCTTAACTGATCCGCCAAGTTTTTTTTTTTCTGAGTTGTTTTGGTGTTCTGCGGATCAGGGGTTATTCGTTCTCGCCTTGGCTGCTTTTCAAACAGGATATTAACAATGAGTTGGGCAGCCTGTTCCCTTTCGTCACGTTCAGCTAGGTTTCTGATTTTCTGAAAGTAGAAGACATTCCTTTCGCAATTAGACAAAAAATGCAAAGGGACAAACTAAAGCATTTGTTTTCTCTTTCTCTCTCTGTCACTGCCTGTCTGCGGCCCCCCCACCACCACCACACCACCACCACCCACACACCTCCCCCTCTCTCTCTAGTTATCTCTCTCTTTAATTTAGGGAAGAAATAACAGAAAAAAAGATAAATCAGAGAGGGAGCAGCCTTAATGAACGCGTCATGTTATAAGAAGCCTCTTAATGGATGACAGAGCCATGGAGAACCATTTTCGACCTAGACATAGAATTTAGCGGCTGGACAGCTGAACGCTCAGTAGCCAAACCTGCGAGACGTATTTGGACATGACATATAAGGTCAACAGATAGCAACCTTCTTTGTTACGGCTAGTATTGATATGGAAAGCAAACGACTGAGTTTCGGAAACTAAAATTGAACAGACCAGAAGTCAGTAAGATGAGGGTGAAGTCCCTGATCGCTTCCAGCACAAAACGAATTAATATAGAAGCCATTGTTCGTTTTACAACGCGCTCCACCTTATGTCATAGCGACAAAAATGAACGTGTAATTCATTTGATGTTTCAACGTTATTCATCTATATATTATCAGCAACTTTCCTAAATAAATCCATACTCTCTAAACACAGTTGTCTTTTGCAATCTGTTTTATTTCGACATGATTATAACGTGCCATTTCATTCAAATTATTTCATCTTTCATTCGATCAACTCTGCAATTTTTAATGATTGCTTCAAATCCGAATGCCCTATGCTTTCGTGATTTTTAAATGTAAATTGCCTAAAACGCATGTTTCATATTTAATATTTGTATCTGTTCCGATGCAGGGTCAGAGCATTCTAATTTGTTGCATTTGTTTTCCCGCTGGCAATGGTTTCTTCCTGTGTGAACATTCTCTACTATTTTAATGTTAGAAATGTTGATGTTATGGTCGTTAACCTCTCAAGCAAGCAATTAGATTGATTTTACTCAAAGCTACTGTTCTCATTGAAATTAGTTATTTGGGATGCGTATGTTTGCATTAAAGGGTACCTTTCCAGAATTCATTTGAATCCTAATGCAAGCATGGTCTCGTACTTTACCTTATATCATCCCTTGGCAATTGTTTCTCTCCCAACCCAACCCCCCAACACATACACACACACACCTAACTCCTTGTTTGCCTCAAACCAAAATAACGACTCCCTGCACAACCGGATCGCGTCAGTAACTCTAAAATCGCTTTGCTTGTGATTGTCCATAAGGATACATACTCTGGAAACCGAGTATCCATCCCCATAATGTTCTGGAGGCATGAATACAATTCGTTAGTTTTTCCAAGTGTCCTACATCGCTCGGTAAAATAATTCAAATTAGACCCCAATTTCTCAATCTGACATAAATTCAGTTTATTGGAGGAATTGAAAAGCATTTCCCAGTTGATGTAATTTAAATATGTGCCTTATATAAGAACAAAGGATTGCAAAGGTATGCGATGGTGCTATCATGGAAGATAAGTATGACAAAACCCAGAAACAACTTAATTCTAGAATTTCTTTTTTTTAATCCCGAAAAATTATCTCCAGAGACCCAGGAAGGATTTGAAGTCGCAACATGGAGAAACATGTGATAGTTGAGAAATGGCAGGAGCAAAAGGAGAATACAACTCAAAAGTGAAGAAAATTGGTTATAAAAATGCAAATCGCTCTCCAGATTTGAACAGAACACATCAAATGGTGAATCGTCCATTTCTCTCCCATGGCGGTTAGCCCCATCATGTGTAGGTAAACTGTTGGTATTATCAGGCTTAGCAATATGAGGCCCGTGCTTAAACCAGTCACAATGACCGTGATAGTTGCAGTTGCGTGCTCAAAAGCCACGAAAAGCAAGCCATAAGATGTTCAGGGTTTTTGATCAAATGGCAAACGCACCAAAAAAAAAAACAAACAGAAATGGAGATCAGTATGATCATGGCACTGGTTTTCCGGAAACCTTGTTTGTGGCAGGAGATGGACATTTCCCGTCAGTTAGCATAGAGTTTTCAATGTCCTAGTTAAGTGAGTTAATGGAGAACATATTGTTCCTTTTCTGAGTAAAAAATAATAGCTGCAGAACTACTTGGTAACCGGGACATTGACGGTGGTAGTCATTCCGAGCATAACAAGGAAATGGATCAACATATTGGTGGACAATGTCTTAGCGGAATGTCTGGCTTGCATCTCGAAGGTGTACAGCAGTCCATTATCTACTGGAGAAGCGAACCAGGAACACAGAGTTGTGCTCAGTTGGAGACTGCTGAGGCAATTTCAGAGATTTTCCAGGTATGACAGAGCCACGGCGCATGAAGATGTCGAATGGAAAGCCAATTAAGAGTACAGTGATGGAAGGACTCAACAGCAGTGCTTGAAGAAGCAATTGCTTAGCAATCATCTGCTTGCTGGCTCTCGGTTTGTGTTCCACCTGTTTCACTCACCTCCTGACCTCAGTCCAACCTTGCCTCAAACATGGACAAAATAGGTGAAATCCGGCCTTGAGGTGAGACTGACTGCCCTTAGTATCAAGGTAGCATTTTCTACGAATGTGGAATCAGGCAGTGCGAGCAAAACTGGGGTCTATGTGAAATAGGGGGATAGATCAACGCTGGTTGGAGTCTAGCCAAGTACAACGGAGGAAGATTGTGTTTGTTGGAGATTGATCACCTCAGTTCCAGGACATCATTGCAGGAATTCCTTATGATACGTGCTCTGCTAAACAACCTTCAGCTGATTCACTACTGACTTTCCTTGCATCATAAGGAAATGTGTGTGGATGCTTGCCGATGATTGCACAATATTAGCACAATTTGTCGGTCATCGGAAACTGAAAGAGTAATTGCACAATAAGAGGAATAATTGGTCAATATTCATCCTTATGCTGAAAAGCAGCAAGTTACCTTCGCGTCCCACAAGTTCCAGGAAAAGACCATGTTCTCCACGTGAGAATAGTTTCATCGACTTTTGATATTCAGAGACATTACCGGACCAGATCCCTCAGTACCAACATCCTGGGAGATGTGATTTATCAGAAGACGAACTGCGCAAGCCAAAGAATACTGTTGCTACAAGTGCAGGTCAAAAAGTCGCGTTAACTCACCCCTTGGCTCCCGAAAGACTGTCCAAAATTACAGTACAGAAATTGCGAGTGCGATGGAATGATTTCCACTTGCCAGGATAAGTACAGCTCCAAGTACACTGAAGAAGCTTAACAACACCAGAGAAAAAGCAGCCCGCTTGATTGGCACGCCAGCCTCAAAAATGCACTCCATCTACCACAGCCGCGCTTTTGCAGCAGTGTGCACTATCGAAAGGATGAACTCATAGCCAGCCACTCAGCTCGCAAGGGCAATTAGATATGGACAATGAGTGCTGCCCAAGTCAGCGACGCCTCCTTTCCATGGAAAAATATATTTTTAAAAGTTAATAGATTTTAAGAAGGCCAGCTGCATGCTGTAGAAATTAAAGCAGCCAAAATTGGATATAAAAAATGAATAGCACTAGAATAAATGTAGCAGAGTTTGCAGCAGATGCAGTAGAGTTGTTTGTGTAAAGACGTGCACAGGAGAATAGAAAGTAGGGCAGATGCCACTCCTAGTCGATGCGCCGCAGTGAAGTTGAGCTGAAACGGTAAAGCCACCTGCAGCCGGTGCTCTCACAGAGAATATGGGCAGATTGGTGTGTAGGAGTGGGCGGCGGGGGGCCCATGCCCAAAGAACGGGAGAAATTGAAGATGATACGCAGAAAGCCAATTCACACCTACGATTGTCAATGTCGGAATGCCAATGGATTAAAAGTCGGGCTCAAAATTCAAACATATCTAGAACAAGGAGCAAAGCTTAAAATCCCACTGAAGACATGGTGCTGGGGGAGACTTAACACGCCTGGCAGGATTGTAAATTATTCTTTCCTACGCACCTTAAAATTTCAAAGATATTTATCAATGTGCCGGAACATGAAATATTAAACCAGTGGGTTGTGGAAGTGGCCATTGAAGGTTGAAAAATCTTCGGGGGAATGCAACATGTGGTAAGATAAATTGGCATTAACAAACTTTGCGCAACAAATGCATTTGGAATTGATTCGTTTCAGCGCTTCAGATTTGAAACAGAACACCCAGAAAACTCAAGGCTCACCATCGCCTGTATGTCTGTTCCTGTTAAGATTCTCAAAATAATAGGAACATAAATTATTCAAAACTGAAACTCGCAGTTCCAACCACAAAAAGGAATTAGAAAATTGAAAGAGATAGAAGTCAGGGTGTTTTAGAAACTAAAGGCTTCCATAACTCAACACATGCTATGCTCCAGTTAAATTGTGAAGTGCGGCAGAATGTTATTCCATCAACTATCTCTCTCCGTGAAACAAAAACACAATTTAATTGTAATATTCCTCTTAATTTACAAGTTGTTGCAATACAAATGTGTGGGTGTCTTGCTGCCGCTGAACAGGCCTTGATGAAGCTACAAGAGTGGAACATAACGTATTGGTCTGTTATTTAACGAGGGATCTTCTTGTATTGGAATGATATCAATGAAATTCATTAGTTTCGTTCATAGGATGAATCAGCTATCTGATTTCTAAAAATTTGAACATTTTGTGTAGTACACCCTACATTTAAGAATAAGGAAATGTCAACATACTGAGAAGTATGTTTGATTACGAGAGCTCTTGCAAAGCTCGATGCAGTGACCCTGTTTATTCCAGATTCATTGGCGAATTAATTATACTCAGAATAAGTGGTTACACAGTTAAGGCAAGATGAGGAGACATCTCTTGTTTCGGTGCTTCGTTAATCTTTGGAGTTCTCGAGTGCTCTGGAGGCTGAATTATTCAATGTATAAAGACTGAGTTACAGAGAATTCGATCAATACTAAATTTAAATGGTTAATGAGAAAATAAAGTTGCGTTCAAGATACGAATCGACAACAAATGAGTTTACTTATTATCGGAGGTGATTTGAAGTACAATATAACATAACCCTCTTCATATTATGTTATGCCTTTGTGTAACCATGTAGCATTTCATTTAAGTAAGTAATAATTAATATCACCTTCCTGGAAAATTATCTAGAGCATCTTCGAAGCTATCTCACCGTTATTATGCTCCTTTGCATGTGTGTAAACTGGTTTTACAAGATCTTGTATGATTTATATACACGTATATTATAGATGTTTTCAAACATGTAATTATTTATTTATTTTTAAGAAATATGCCCCCTGGAAATCTTCACAACACTGAATTAGGCCAGAGGAACTGCCAATACTGGTGATCAGTGGGCTGAAGAGGCGTTGCTAGAGGTGGCCAATTCTTAAGGAGATATGTTTTATGTCGGACAAACTGAATTAATTTATGAAAGTTCCATGTCCTGGAAGATAAGGATAATTTTGGATGTTCGAAAATAGAAAACGACATTACAGTGTGATGCAAAACCAATGGAAGTAAAAATGCTAAAAGGAAGAAAGGGTGAGAGGAATGAAGACAATATTAATTATGTTGAAGCTTATTGTGGTCCTTACGATCACCAAGCTTGGGTCAATTGTTGCATTCCTAGAACAGCATGTATGTGTAGTTGCAGGCATTAACAAAGCCGAGACACTGCAGAATTATTTCTATTGAAATTTACTCAAGTGCATGCCGTTTGCCGGAGGATCTTAAGATTTAACCGCATGTGTGTTCCAGAATGTATGCAATGTTGCATTTTCCAATGGTAGTGCCATTAGTTCTCAAGAGCAGTTGATTCAACTTTTCCCTTTTGGATCGGGGCATAGTTTGGCATCTAATGGGCAGAAATGCTACATGTTGCTCATCTATCCAAGCTGTCATTCTGGTTTGGTATTATGGCAAATCAAGTGCCTTCAGAGAGTGGCATGTGACGCACACATGACTTGCAAACTACTGATACTTGGGACTATTGCGAAATCACGGCTAAAGTTGCCTCGTTAATAATCCTGGAAAGAGTGCTAACACGCTAAAGGACGACTGTAAAAGCTTGTTAGTGGAACAGATAGTCAAAGCAGCCAGGAGAGGAACCTGGAAACATAACGCCTGAAAAGAAAAATACTGCGGATACTGGAGGCCTGAAATAAAAACAGGAACAGCCGAAAAACATTTGGCTTGTCTCCGTCTATGGGGAGACAATTACAGTTAGCATTTCGAGTCGAATATGGCAACGTCTTGGATCTGGAATGAGTAAGAAACGTCAGTTTTTTTTGTGCGGTTGGAAAAGTGGCAGCTGTAGAAAAAGACATGAGAGGGAGCGGTTGTAGTGCTGTGCAGTTTCAATGACATATATGTCACGTGAACACAGGGGGAAGGGCGAGATAATGGTAATTAAAAAACTCAAAATATTAGTCCAAAGTATGTGTCAATAGGAAAACATACATTTGTGCTGCCCAAAGGCAACATCGCAAATCCGTTATGAGTATTTGCTGCAGTATACGAGGTCATTTTAAAATGTCAGTTTGTTTCAAAACACTCTGGGAAGCCACGGCGAAGATGAATACCTCAGGCAAGTAGCTAGTATGTGCTGGTGGGTTGCATGTGGGTTAGTATGTGTAAGGCAGCTCAAATTATTCGAGGCGTTACAATGGGATGTGTGTCGAGGATTCGGGTTTTCAGTCGGAGGTGAGGGAATTCGGCGGGTAATCGGGGCGAGGGTTAATCTGGAGAACAGTCAGAGTCTCCAGAAGCCATTTGAGGCTCCGGAAGCGTGTTAGGGGTCAGTAGTGTAGTTGCTCAGAAGTAAGAAGTAGTGATCCTCCATCTAAGAAAGAGGAGTTTTCGAATCTCCAATTGTTAAATGATTCCAGGCGCAGAGAAATTGTCCATCGGATTTAAAGTCCCCGGGCATTCCCCGTGCAGTTCCTGCATCGGGTCTTCCGGTGGGTTAGCGGGGGAGCTTGGGGGTTGGGAGGAGGTGGCGGGAGACGTTGTTCCACCAGCGCCTCCACTGGGTGATACCAGCGGCGTACAGCAGTGGGGAGCAACAGCCTAGGGAAGTCCTGGGTCACTTACCTAAAATGACTGGCAGTTCCGACGAACGTCGTAAAACCCCCTTCGAATAAGGGTGTCCGACTTGCTACTGCCAACTAATCGGACAAAAACTATGGAAACTTTATTTCAATCTCTCGGCATTCACATTCTTATTTGAATGGTTTTCAAGCTGCTATTAACTTGCGAGTTATTCAGTACAGGCATAGGCCTGCGTTCCAGAACATTGGGTCATTTTAAAATTCTCGCAATACTTCTCCAGCTTTATCTTTGTTCTTATGTCGTTAGAAAATATTAATTCTGCATTAAAGCATTGGCCTTCTGCTCTGAGTGTAACACACCTTTATTATCGCTAATCAATCAGGCCCAGACTATTGCTACCAGTTTACGTTATACATGCTGATTGAAGATGATTGATTAACTTTTATCTTAACTGCCATTCTATCTCTGACTATGTCTTTATCATTCGTATTGTCCTCTTCGTATTTCGCTCCAACTTATTGCATTTGATCTGGACATCGCTTGCCGAATCCTCCCGACAGCATACAACGTTCTCTTCCTTTGTATCGTCATCTTCCCCTCCCTCACATCATCCTAGAATCCCTGGTGAGAAATTGCAATCACTGTCTCGCCCGTATGAATGTGCCTAGCCTATAAATGTGACATGCCGCTCTCCTTAAACATCACCCACTTTGATTTGTTGGACTATTTTTTTTATTATCACTTTTTCTATTTTACCTAAGTTCTAATGTTTCTCATCCGACTTAGGTTAACCTGTTTCCAAGACAAAATGTTTAATTTAGATATTTCTTCCAACTTTATAATTTTTAAACTTGAAACTTCTGATGAAAATATCAGACATACTTCGTCCACTTGGCCCAGTTGGGCAAATCCTTCCGCACTAAATGGGCCCGAAACTTCACCGACTTATTTCGTGCAAGAACTACTTGGAGAATGAAGCTGCTGTGACACCCACCCAACCTCCTCAGAATTATTTAGCTTTTGCATAAATGCTCCACTTTATTTGAATCCTCGCTTTTCTACTTCTCTTAATATTTGGAGGCATGCCGAATTCGTGCATTAGCGTGATCATTCTCAATTCTCTTCGAAACTCTAACACTACCAGAGAGCAGTGGTGCATTGTTAATGTCAATGGACTTTAAGTACAGTCACCTATGCCAACTGGCTGCGGAGTACGGTTTTAAATCATGCCAGGGCAGCTGGTAAAATGTAATTTCCAATAATTCTGCAATAAAAAGTTATTTCAGTAGCCCTGATCCTGGAGCAAATTTTTATTCGAGCTCATCTTCTTCACAAATGAATTTTCGGGAAGGAACCCTGCCGTCCTGACCTGGTCCAACAGGCATGTGATTCTAGGCAGACAGAAATGTTGTTGACTCTTAACTGCTCTTTCAAATGCTTTCGCAAGTCACACAGTTGCACGAAACTGCTGCTGAAGCATAAACGGACTGAAGAGCAATGGAACAAACGACATCGTCCCAGGCTCCGGAAACGCTGATGGCCAACCCAACAACGTGTATAACCAACACACTCTTATTACTAACATCTGGGGGCTTGTGCGAAAGTTGGGAGAGAGCACCCACAGGCTAATCAGGAAGCAGCCAGACGTAGTTATACGCACCCAATCATACTTTACTGGAAATTTCCCAGACACGACCATCACCAGTCCTGGGATATCCTGTAACCTCAGAGAGAACAGACCCAAAAGATTTGGCGGCACAGTCAGAAAGTTGTTCTCATGGCAGTCCTCAACATTTAATGTTTTAATTCTTATGGGTTCAGGCCAAAATCGACAGGAAATATTCTGTTTTTTACCATGTACCACACGTTTACTCCCTGTCTCCCTCCACCACCACCCTCCCGACCACTGAGCGTAATAATCAGAACAACTCAATTTGGAACAAGAAATACAAGAGACATTGAGGAAGGAAAGAGCTAAATGTAAACAGGTTGGAAAATTTCAATGTGTATCACCAACACTGGCTCAGTAGCACAACTACTGACTCACTTGGCCGAGTCATAAAGGTCAATCTTGCTAGCCTTTGCATGTTGCAGGTGCCGAGGGAACTAAGAAGAGCTTTAAATCCACTTGAAGAAGAATCTGATGAAGACTCATTCGGAGTCGAAACGTGAACTCTATTCCTCTCAATGGCTGCTGCCAGACCTGCTAGGTTGTTCCAGATATTTTTGTTTTTGTTTATAATTCACATGACCTCGTCCTCAGCTTTGTACCAGTTGCAGTTGCACCTGTCCACGACAGTATCTGCCGGACTGACTAGCGCACAATACTTGTGGCGACGAAGTCAGGTGTTCACATTGAGAATTCCCTCCATCGTGTTGTATAGTATTGCCATCGTGGGAAATAGGATAGTTGTCGAGCAGATCGCGAATCCCCTAGATGGTGAGCTATTTTGTGTTATGGGCCATAGCCAGTAGCAGAATTATATATAAACGCAATTTGTCACTTGATGGCAAGGCATCGCCCCCACTCTAACATTACGATCATGCACGGGGATCAACCCTGGCTCAAAGATCATTGCAAAAGGGTATGTCAGTCTCAACATGAAGTGTGCCTTAAGATGAGCTAGCAATGTGATGATGTTGCTGCGCAGTAATATTGTCATACATAAGTGGTGGCTGCATGCAACAGGCAGAGCTAAGCCAACCTGTACTGAACGTATCAGCATCTAAGCTCATCAGTCCTGCACGATTAAGGCGTGACTGGTACTTGACAATTAAACAACAACAGGAGGAGGTGTCTCCACAAATATCCCCATTCCATTGATCTGGGAGACAAACAGATCGTTCCAAGAGATGAAGCTCATGCATTTAATACCAATCAACGAGGATTACGGAGTCGGTGGTGCCTTCCGCCCCTCTGTGAGGTCCGCAGCAGCACAGATTCCATTCATCAACGGATTCGCGTCACTCCTCAGGATATCAAGACGAGGTTGATATTGCCAGCAATAATACTGAAGATGTTTTCTCCGCAGATTAAGCAGGCCCCTGAGCCATGCCTTTTCTGTACAGGTACAGCATTAGAATTTATCTTTCAATGTTGAAAACTTCCTGGGTGAGCCTTTTCCACAAAAGCAGGAAATATCCAGCACAGCCAATTAACTCATTATCAGCCTCCTCGCAATCATTAGCAAAATAATGGAAAGTGCTTTCACCAGCCCTACCAAGAGGCACATACAGTGCAATAACATAACGGGTGCTCAATTAGGGTTCGGGCAGTCTAAATCAGCTCCTGACCTAATTGTAGCCCTAATCCAAACATGTAACAATAGCCTAACTCAAAACTGGAGGTGACAGCGATTCCCTTGACATGAAGGCAAAATTTGTCAGTGCGGGGCAGCAAGTATCCCCAATGAAACTGAATCAATGGGAACCGGGGGGACATTACAAAGTGGTTGGATACATACCTTGCATTTTGTGGTTGCTGGAGTTCAATCATCTCACTCGCGGTCATCTGCTGCAAGGGTTTGTCATGGAAGTGTCGTTATCCCTACCGGCTTCAGCTTACCTTAATGATCATCCCACATGATATGATCAAAAGCGACATGATGGCTGATGGTTGCAAAACATTCAGCACAATTGTGGCTTCTCGGACACTGAAGCAGGAACTGTCAACATGCAGCAATACCGGGGATACATTCGGGCTTGTGCTGAGGGAAGTAACTTTCGCGCCAAACTGATACGAAAAAATGACCATATGCAATAAAGCATTATTCAAACATTTCCCCCTTGATATGCAATTGCATTCCCCTCGCTAACTCCCCCGCCATCAATATCATTTGTGATAACATTGACTGTAAACTGAACATAACCAGCCATAAAATTACTGTGCAGATCAGTAGGTCAGAGATTTAGAATTCTGCGGCTAGCAAGTCACGTCCAGACACCCCCACGCTGGTCCACTAACTTCAAGGCAGAAGCCAGGAGCCTGGCTGATTACTCTCCACTTTCCTGAATGAGGACATGACGCTCGAAACCGTTCTTGACAAAGCAGCCCGCTTTAATTGCACATTGGTCACCATCCAGAAAATTCGGTTACTGCATCAAAGACCCATAGTGGCACTAGCGTGCATCATGTTCAAGATGCAATGGAGGTGCGAGTTGCAAAATCTCCTCGAGGTCGCACATCTGACGTTTAGAATTATGTTGCCACCACTTCACATGCACTTGTAAAAATCGTGTAAGTCGTTGCCAGCATCCCCATGGGTGCCTCTACAACACGTGGACTGCCGCGGTTTCAGCAGGCAACTCAACACCACCTTTACAAAGGCAATTAGCAATGTGACGCCAATACTGGCCTGTTCGGCAACTGCTACATCCCATGAACGAATTATACATAAACATAAATAAATAAATTATTTACTCCTCCCCTCATTGAAATCCTCTATTTCCGTCAGAACCTTATGTTCCATGATCATTTACATTTGAATACTTGCCCCCTGCTCCAGAACTGATCACAATCACTCAAAACCTGCAATTGTTCCTCATATCAAGACACATATAAATCTTCAAAACCTTTCTATTAATATTCTCGATAGCTCGTGGCAATGAGAGCTTCCAGCGATTGTTTGGTGCTGCTTTTTAACTTCCTGCAGACAAAATAATGTCTGCTCCTGTGGGGTCGTGTGCGGAAGTTAAAAAAAAGGAATGACCATTTGCAATTAACCTGACTCTTCTGACCTTACATACTGCTAAAGGCCAAAAAAGGATTATCCCGCCTCTGATGGGAGACTGAAGGAATGTCCATTTTGTAAGCCGTTAATTTCGTATCATGTACCTGAGTAGGTGACTCATGTTATGCATTGCTCTGTTGCAATCGCTTGTTTGATCAGTGAGAAGTCGAAACTCAAACTGGCGAGCAACTACTGAAAGAGGTAACATGTAAATGATTAAAGAAGAAAACGAGCCGCAGTAAGGATTGCATGCTTACAATTTCAGTTTAGTTCAGAATCTGCAATGGCCTTAAGTTTACCAAAGTCATATTGAGCAAAATACTGCCCTTAGAAATGCAGCTCGTCTTCGATAGAATTGTTTGTCCGCATGCAATGTAAATTATCATTCATAAATTAGGAGATTGGCTGTTGAACAGATCGCTTAAGTTCAAAATGTTCTTACGCATTACCTGAAGAAATGCTGAGGTTGAACACTCTGCATGCAGCGGAACACAGCCTGAATATTGCCGTCTGGAGAAAGATCTTTAGTGCACCAGTTATCGAGGTTTGAACTCCAAACGCGGGAACTGGCGGATTTTTTTTTCAGTTTTTCATGCGACGTCTTTCCATTGGGAATTAATACATTAACTTAAATTTATACGACAAATTAATTTGAAATATGTCTCGGAATAGCATGACAAATTTTCATTAATTTGAACGATTTTAACCTCACCGTCACTCTTCAAATTACACCACTATTGCTTAAAATTCTGATAAATGCTGCTGTTTGCAAAGAAGAAATGAAATCTAAACATTCAGCAGTATTATTCATCTAACGCTATATGTTGCCAAGAGACATGTAACACACCTTCCGCTCCGTCTCATTGAACACAGCCCCATGGAAATCGCTCCGAAGAACTTGCTCCACGAATTTTGCAGTTTCCGATTCCAATCCTTGGCGGTAGGATTCGATACTTTTATGCTGTTGGATATCCATCCCTTTGAATTGCTCGTCGATAACTGCAGGTTCTGCAATGGTGTAAATGAGAATGGATTGTTATACTGGCCAAGCCAAGAAACTTAATATCGCTGAACTTGCTGCTTTGGGCGGAAATTGTTCAGCCTTTAAAGATGTTCAAGGCCCGTGGACCCGTGCAGTGGAGAGGATAAGTATAACGGTTATCCTTCGGGTACAAGAAAGATTAGAGATTCGGGTATTTTACTATTTTAATTTTGTTTAAATAAGTACGTCATAGAGAGATGGGAACCCATAGGAAGATATTTCTAGCCATTCAGTTTCAATATTATGACTGGTTACCGGAACAGAATATTAGACAATCCAGAACAAAGGAAGAGCGACGGGAAGCCAGCAGAGGAAGTGTGGATAAGCTTGATAGCATACGGAATGGGAAATATGAAGCATTCGCAATTATACGGAAGAGCCTACAAAAAACTGGAACGAACGCTGAATTTGCATTTAAACTACAAAGCCCTGGAAAAGCTATAGTTTTTAGGCAGCAATGTCCAATGTCCTTTCGAAACTCGACAAAAGAACACTGACAAAATGGAACAATTAAATACAGCTTAGATCCGTATGGCCAGTAAATTAATATAAAATTATTTGGAATGCTGATCTGATAGCCCCTTTATATAACGGCCGGTTGCTTCCCTCGTTTGTAACTGGAACATTTACCATTAATTTGCATACCTCTCTCGACATCATATGCGGCAGCTCTGCTCCTTCCGGTGCCGTACTTGACTGTTCTGTCTGAATTTCAGGTGAAATTCTATTTATCAATCATCATTACAAGCCCTCCTACTCCCACAGCTGGCAGACTACCTCCTCACACCCTGTTAACTATAACCACTCCATTCTATTCTTCCGGGTCTCCGTCACCTTCGCTTCTGTTCTGGTGATGTTGTCTTCCACAACGGCGCTTCTTAGATGATTTTCATTTTCCTGCCGAGGAATTCCCCGAACCCTCCCACTGTGGTTGCCAGGGGTCTCGATTATGTACCACCAATTTCCAATGATTTTGCACTCAGCCCTTGCTCTCCCTCCAGAAAGCGGTAATCGCGTCCACTTGCCCCGACTTTGCACGCAACAGACTCCGCATTCAAGTGATAAATGGCCACTTTTTCTGCCAAAGCTAACTTGAAAATTCCACGAAACGCATCGACTCTCCAACTCCCCTTTCACATTCAGTAGGGACAGATCACTCCGTGAAACCCTCGTCTAATCTTCCATCAGCAACAACACCGCGCATACTTTCCCTGGACTCTTCCCGTGCAATACCAGTAGATATAACGGCCGCCCGTTTACGTCCAATGCCTGCTCTACTTCCAAGGAGTCAAACACCCCTTGCAAGTGCAACTTCCATTTGCTTGTACCTATTTAAATTTAGTCTATGTATTCGCTGCTGAAAAAGGCAGTTCTCCCCTAAACTGGGGAAAGTAAACATAGACGAGCTGCCCGCTTTTACGCACACATCAGCTCCGTCACCAAGCACGATCACGACTATCCTGTGGCCTACAATTACAGTTCACAATTTTGCTGTATGCGCGTATGTCTATCCTCGGCCTCTTAAAATTTTCCAGAGAAGCCAAACGCAAGCTGATAAGCAGAATCTGATCTTCACATTACGCACATTACAGTATTCTTGAGTCAACGTTGAATTCAATAACTTCAGAAAAATAAATCTCTCTGCCATTTTGCCCCCTCCCCCGCTTTCCCCATTCTCCCAGCCTCCCGCCATCCTCCAACCTCTCATAAGTGCCTCTATGCTCTTGCCTATTCTGTTTCGCTGCTTTGCTTTCAGGCGGTGCTGAAATTTATTCTGCAATTAATGGCAACTATACTTCTTACGGCAATTACAACATGCCCTTGTTCTTGTGTCATTGACTTACAATCGCGTTGTCTCTCCTGCGCTAAAAACTCTCCCTGATAACTCAATTTGGTCGCACGTGTTGCTCCCAATTTTTCAACAGTATGAAACAAATCACATTTGCAAATTTCCACTTCTGCAGAAAGTTAGACACAACATGTTTAATCAGCTTCCCTCGCTAAAAGTGCTGCCAGAGCTGCCAGTTTTTAATCTCAAATGTTCCTGCTTCATTTACTTCTATCCCCTTCACATTTATTGTCTGATATAATCTATTATTTTAACGATTCGCTGAGAGCGTAATTTTCACTTTGCGAGGAAGAAAAAAGAAATGATGTACGAAAATTGAAGAATGAAACTTTCAAAGTAGTTGACTTTCAAATCGCCATTCAAATGTTCTAGCAAGCTAACATTTGTATCATGCTGCTAAGATATTGAAAGCAATGAAGGCATTGGAAAACCTGTCATTGCTCTGGGCTTCGAAAAGAAAATGCCATACCGTGCCCTGTCGATCCTCCAAAATGCACATTATAAACATTTGTGTCTTGTGCCCAATTCGGAAATCCCACAGACTAGCCAGGCAGCAGCCTGACATAGTCATACTCGCGGAATCATATCTCATGGACAATGCCCCAAACGTCACCATCACCACCCTTCGGTATGTCCTGTTTCACCGAAAGGCAAACGCACCAAAAGTATTGCTGCTCTGGCGTATACGCGGCAGAAAGTAGCGTGGGAGGCTAGAATATTGATTCTGGACCACAAGAAGTTTCAAAGAATCTTGCTCCTGATTTACAGATACCGATCAGCCTTAGCCGATTAATCAATTCTCCTCCATGCTGAGCACAAATTGGAAGAAGCGCTGACAGTTGCAGGGCAAAGGTTATACTACTGGACCACAATGTGAATCGACAACAGTCGCTCGGCAGCAATACACCTCACTGATGTGGCCGAGAAATAAAAGAATGCGTAATTCTGGCTGTTGCAGGTGGTGAGGGAACAAATAAGAGGGAAAAATACTTGTCCATCCCTCACCAATAAACCTGCCGCGGTTGCATTTGCCCAAGAGAGTATCTGTAGGAGTGATCACAGCACAGCTATTCCGTAGAAAAAAAAAAGTCTGACCTTAAATTGGATGATAACCTCCATATGTAGTGCGGCAGTGCAATGAGGGATGGATTTAGAATAGATAATTCAGCTTCAAATAAAGGTCCATGAAGTGCGCTGAACCATGGGCTGCAGCCGAATTGCGTTCAAGGACAAACTGCCTCCTCATGTCCAGACAGATCTCCCAATCTACCATTACCACCAAGCTTGGAGATCAGCCCAGGCTCACTGAATGTGGCAGGAGGGCATTTTTGGTGTTGCGCCTGACATGCTTATCAATGCGGTATAATGCTGATGAAGCAGCAACTCGGGACATCAGCGCGGCGAGTATTGGAGGTAGCATGAGATAGACAGTGCTAAATGATCACAAAAGCAACGGATCAGATCTAATTTGTGTAGTTCTGCCAGGTCGAGTCGTGGCTGGTGGTGAACATAAGACCATAAGACATAGGAGGAGAAATTAGGCCACTCGGCCCATCGAGTCTGCTCCACCATTCAATCATTGCTGATATATTTCTCAAACGCATTCTCCCGCCTTCTATTGATCCCCTTACTAATCAAGAAACTCTCTATCTCGTTCTTCAATACACTCAATGAATTGGCCTCCACAGCCTTCTGTGGTAATGAATTGCATAGATTCACCACTCTCTGGCAAAATAAGTTTCTCCTCATCTCTGTTCTAAACGGTCTTCCCTTTACTCTGAGGCTGTGCCCTCGTGTCCCAGTCTCTCCTACTAATGGAAACATCTTCCCCACCTCCACTCTATCCATGCCTTTCAGTAGTCTGTAAGTTTCAATGAGATCCCCCCTCATCCTTCTGAACTCCATCGAGTATAGTCCCTGAGTCCTCAAACGTTCCTCATATGTTAAGACTTTGATTCATGGGATAAATCACGTGAACCTCCTCTGGATCATCGCCAGGGCCAGCACATCCTTCCTGAGATGCGGGGCCCAAAATTGCTCACAATATTCTAAATGTGGTCTGACCAGAGCCTTATAAAGCCTCAGCAGCACAACCCTGCTTTTATATTCTAGTCCTCTCGAAATAAATTCCAACATTGCATTTGCCTTCTTAACTAACGACTCAACCTGCAAGTTAACCTTACGAGATTCCTGGACTAGGACTCCCAGTCCCTTTGCACTCCAGATTTATGAATTCTCTCCCCATTTAGAAAATAGTTTATGCCTGTATTCTGCCTACGAAGTTTATGACCTCATACTTCCCCACGTTGTATTCCATCTGCGAATACTTTGCCCATTCTCCTAACCTGTCCAAATCCTTCTGCAGCCTCCCCGCCTCCTTAGTGCTACCTGTGCATACTCCTATGTTTTTATCATCTGCAAACTTAGCCAGGATGCCCTCAGTTCCTTCATCCAAATCATTAATGTAAAAAGTGAAAAGTTGTGGCCCCAAAACTGACCCTGCGGGACTTCACTTGTCACCGGCCGCCATCCTGAGAATGACCCCCTTATCCCCACTCTCTGCCTCCTGCCAGACAGCCAATATTCTGTGCATGCGAGTACCTTGCCTTTGACACCATGGGCTTTAAACGTACTGACTAGCCTCCTGTGTATCAGCTTGTCAAAGGCCTTCTAGAAGTCCAACTACATAACATCCATTGGCACTAATTTGTCAAACCTACTAGTTAACATCTCAAAGAATTCTAACAGATTTTTCAGGCATGACCTCCCCTTGATGATACCATGCTGACTTTGCCTGATTTTACCATGCACTTCTAAATATTCTGAAATCTCATCCTTAATAATTGACTCTAAAATCTTACAAACAACCGAGGTCAGGCTAATCGGCCTGTAATTTCACGTCTTTTGCCTCACTCCCTTCTTAAACAGGGAGGTTACATTAGCGATTTTCCAGTCCTCTGGGACCCTCCCTGATCCAGTGATTGCTGTTATCACCATTAACGCCTCCACTATCTCTTCAGCTATCTCCCTCAGAACGCTGGGTTGTAATCCAACTGGTCCAGGTGATTTATCCACCTTCAGACCTTTCAGTTTTCCTAGCACCTTCTCCTTGGTAATGGCCACCATACTCACCTCTGCCCCCCGACTGTCTTGAACTTTGGGGATGTTACTCGTGTCTTCCACTGGGAAGACTGACGCAAAGTAACTATTCACTTCCTCCGCCATATTTTTGTTCCCCAATACTACATCTCCAGCGTCATTCTCCAGCGGCCCAATGTCCACTTTTGCCTCTCCCTTTTCTTTTGTATATCTAAAAAAAACTCTTTTATATTACTGACTAGTTTCCCCTCATATTTAATCTTCTCCCTCCTTATTTATTTATTAGATGTCCCCTGTTGGTCTTTGTAGGCTTCCCAATCCCTTGGTTGAACACTGCTCTTCGCCGCATTGTATGCTTTCTCTTCAGCTGTTATGCTGTCCCTGACTTCCCTTCTCAGCCAGGGTTGCCTCGTCCTCCCTTTAGTATGCTCGTTCTTCCTAGGGATGAAATTTTGCTGTGTCTCCCAAATTACTCCCAGAAAATCCTGCCATTGCTGTTCCACTGTCTCTCCTGCTAGGCTCATCTCCCAGTCAATTCTGGCCAGCTCCTCAATCATGCCTCTGTAGTTGTCTTTATTCAATTGTAATACCGTTACATCTGTTTCCAGCTTTTTCCTCTAAAATTGGAGGGTAAATTCTATCATATAATGGTCACTTCCTCCGATGGGTTCCCTCACCTTAAGCTCCCTTATCAAATATGCCTCATTACACATCACCAAATCTAGAATTGCCTATTCCCTTGTGGGCTCCACCACAAGCTGCTCCAAATAGCCATCTCGTAGACATTCCACAAATTCATTTTCTTGGGACCCACTACCAACCTGATTTTCCCAGTCTACCTGCATATCGAATTCCCCCATGATCACTGTAACCTTGCCTTTCTTACACACCTTTTCTATCTCCTGGTGTGTCTTGTGCCTGACATGCTGACTACTGTTTGGAGGCCTGTACATAACTCCCATTATCTTTTTTTTTTACCTTTGTGGTTCCTCAACTCTACCCACACAGAATCTACATCAACTGACCATACATAATTTTTTGCTATCGATTTAATTTTATTTCTTACTAACAAAGCTAACGCACCCCCTCTGCCAATCTACCTATCTTTTTGATTGGATGTATATCCTTGGGGAAAATCTCCCAGTCCTGATCCCCTTGCAGCCATACCTCCGTCATGCCCAACACATCATACCTGCCAATTTCAATCTGTGCCACAAGCTCATTTACCTTATTTCGTATATTGCATGCATTCAGAGACAACACCTTCAGTCCTGTATTTCCCGTCCCCTTTCTCATTGTCGTCCCTTTATTTGATGTACTTGAAGTTACATTCCAAGCGTTTCCAAATACTCTGTCCTAATTTGTTTTGTGGAGACTTTAATAGCCTCTCCTGGGCTCTCCTTTCTTTTCAGTTTTTTCGTAATGTTCCATGAAATTGAATCCACCCACCCTCCCCCCATCCCCCCACACACACGCTAACCTGCTGTTTTGTTTCCCATTAGCCATAATTCTTGGTTTTTAATCCTCCCCCCTACCAACTTTCTATTTTGAAGTCCTATTGACCACCCTATTTACCCTATTCCCTATAACATTGGTCCCAAATCGGTTCAGGTGGAGACCGTCCCAACCGTACAGATCCCTCCTGTTCCAATACTGATGCCAGTGTCCCACGAAATGGAACCACTCTTTCCCGCACCACTCCTTTAGCCACGTGTTTACTTCCCGTATTCTCGCGTCCCTTGAACAAGTAAAAGGAGGAAGAATCTCCATAATTATTCTCAATGGCAATGATGGGAGAGTCAAGCACATCCGTGCAGATATCAAAGGTGAAGCAAGCAATTAATCAGGAGGGTTGAGTTGATGACCCATCTCGGCATCTTCCTGCAGTTGGCAGCATTACAGCCGCCAGACATCAGCCAATTCGAATCACTCATGAAAAACAATTAAATGGTTGGAGTTGCTGCATACTGCATAAGGCTATGGGCCCTATCAAAATTCGGCTGAAAATATGCACTCATAGATTAGCCGTGCCCCTAGGCAAATGTTTCAAGTATAGCAAAAAAACTGATATATACACACCAACATTTGAAACTGCGAAGGTATAGCCTGTGCACAAAAAATGACAAGTTAAATCGAAAGCGGCCAAATAACGCTACTTCCGCCTGCTCTTGATCATCAGCAATGTGATGAGAGGTATTGTGCAACGTGCTATGAACCAGCACGTAATCAGCAAAAACCTGCACATCATTGCTCACTTTACGTTCTTGAAGGGCCACTCAGCTCCCCACCGAATTACACCTCGGGCCCAAACATGGATATATGAGCTGAAATCAAAAGATAATGGAGAACGACGAAAATTGACATCAAGGGCACTTTTGACCGTAGGTGGCGTCAAAGAGCCCTGGAAGACACAGAAGTCTATTGTAATCAGGGGCAAATGCTTTATCTTTCTGGAGACAAATCATGCACAATGCAACGTGATTTTTAATCATGGAGTTCAACAATCTCGGACCCGTGACATCGTTTTTGGAGCTCTTCAGGATAATATCTGAAGACCTAATGACCTGAACTGTTTTAACAATGACCTTCCCTCGATCAACAATTTAGGTGGGGGAGTAGTTTGTTGGGGGGAAGGGCGGGGAGGGTGCACTTGTGTTCAATGATGATTGTGCGAATGTTAAGCGCCATTCCCGATCCCTCAGATGCAGATGCAGTCCATGGCCATAAGGAGAAGGTTGTAAATATTTTTTTTCGGTTTGTGGTGAGTCGCAAGAAACTTTTCTGCCACGCAAGTTCGAGACAAGTAACTTCTCCACCATTTCAGAAGCTATCAAATTTCTCTTGAAACTGAGTGGCAATATCATCGCTGAATCCCCCTCTGTCAACTTCCAAGGGGCGACCATTGGTCGGGATATCAGCTGCAAAATCCATATGATTAATGCGGTTAGATCAGCAGGAAAGGAGCTGTTATATTTGCGGCGAACAACTCACATCCGGACACCTCAAAGGCCATCCACCATCTACAAGCCTGACATCAAAATTGTGATGGAACACTCTCCAGTGGCCTGAATTAGTGCAGTTCCATCAACACTCAAGAAGATCGCCAACATCAAGGACAATGCTGCCGGTTTGGTTAGCACCCTGTACACTACATCGACCTTCAGGCCCTCTACCGCCGACGCATATTAGCAGCAGTGTGTCCAACTGTAAAATGCCCTGCTGCATCTCAGCAGGGCTCCTTCGGCAGAACATTTGAAAACCCAGACCTCTACAAGACAGAAGGACAAGGGAGCAGATCCATGGGAGCACCACCAGCTGCATTACCTTTTATATTTGCTTTCCCCTCCAAGCCAGACGTATTTCTCACTTGGAGCTATGTCTTTGCTCCTTCACTATCGCTGGTAAAAAAATCTGGATCTCCCTTCCTCTGCGTTTTCCTATGTCGCACTGTCTGCAGCAGTTGAAGCAGGCTGCTAAGCATCAATTTCTCAAAGGGGTTTAGAGACGGTCAATAATATTTCTCTGGCGGCAATGCTCGCATCCATTAATGACAGCAATAATAAGAGAAACGGAAAAACCTTTTCTTGCTTGTTTCCTCATTGGTCTTCTGGCTTCTTCATCTCTTTTTTATATCATTTATTTTTTCCTTAATTTATAGTGTTTTTTTTTCTCTATCCTGCGCCCTACCTCCATGCTGAGTGTTTCATTTATCGTGCCTCTAAACTGTTTAGCATCTGCGTTTCTTAATTCAGTTCAATCTTGCATTCTAACCATGTTATTTTGCTTCTGAACAAACAGTTAAAGAGCATCGGGGCAAAACTATCCTTAAATATTTGGGATGTGTGCTTCTTACACACCATTGCTCCATTTCATCTGAACTGACAGCCTGTCCTATCCCATGTGCTTTTATACCAAAAGTGGCCCTTGCATTCCTTTCTGTTAAGTTTGCAGAAGTTTGTTAGAGCTTCAGCTTTCATCTGCATAATGTCATGCCTTATCCGCTTGACAATATTTCCCAAAATCTTCCACTATGTCATCACTTCGTACTATGCCCTGCTTCACATCTTGCATTCCTACCTATCCTACATTATGTACGTTACTAATAGCGAAAAAAATCTTCTGAATTGCATTTGATCACCTTACGTCAAGAGCGTAAACGCAGTAAAATGTCATTCACCTCATTTAACTTAGCACAACGTTTAAATTACGCCTCGCTGACCTGCTGCTTTAATCCAAAGAACAACCACAGCAGCGATTCCACACTTCTACCAAAATAGCACTAAAGTACTGGAAAAAATTCTGGTGAGTATGCTGGCTTCATCCCTGGCTTACGTGTCCATTACAATCAAAGCAAAACTTACATGGATGCCTTAAGCCTGGGATGCCTTCTCGTGGTGGTCAAAGGAAACGCTGCCAGGGCAGCCTGAAGGTTTTACCTAGGAACTCTGATGTCAAATTCTAGGCCTGGCAGACGCTAGACCATGATTGCTTTACGTTGTTTAACCAAATAAATATGTCTCGGCCCCCTTCCAAAGCAAGCAAGTGAAATAGGCAGATAGAAAGCAGAAGCTTAGGAAATCCACAGCCAGCAACCGGTCCAAAACTCAATCGCTTGCAGAATCCTGTCATATTTGCAAAAGCGATTTCCAGAATCAAATGTTTCTTAACAATTTGGCCACATATTAAGAATCCTGTCAATTAACCCATATCATGAAGATCGTAATTTTCACCTCGAAACATGAACAATAATATATTATTGTATTTGGTGCCCAGAGCTGAACGGAGTCAGGAAGCGTGATGAATACGCTTTTGTCTGGCTTCAGGAAACTTCCCCCCAACGCTCATCCTGCTTCTATTCAATTACACTTGTTCATTATCATTTATATTACTTTGTTCGTAATCGTAACCATCATTGTCGTTATTTCATTTGTTGATCTTCACGACAAAATATTATTGTTATGACAACATTGACTAAGTAAGCTTAATGGAATCAGATCACTTTTTTTTTGATCATTATTCATGCCTCCGTTAATTGTCCCATTGTGGATAACAGCAGTCCTTCTGTGTCTGAAATCCACATTTTCCCCAAATTTTTAATTGAAAAAGTTGCCCTATCATCTCCCCGCGTAAGTGGCTTAATATGCAATCCATCTTTAAGCAAGCTTGAATACTTTTGAATACTTCGCTCTCTATTGTCTCCCTGTGATATTAGTGGAAAGTTTATAGCGTACCGCAGCAGTCAACAGAAAACCAATAATCACTTATTTCCACGAAACATTCTGATAAAACAAAGATTGCGCCTTCGAAATAAATTTAACATCTATCCTAAAGTGTTGCTGCCAGAACGATAACATAGGTGTGTCCTAAGCAGAACATTATCGACTTTCAACAAACTTCTTTCCTTTGCACTAAATACCTGTTTATGAATTTCAACGTTCCATATGCTTTGTTAACTATTGGCTTACTATGCATTTCAACCCTCAAAGATCCATGCTCATGATATCCATTGTCCGTCTTTACTTTAAAGGACACTTGCCCAAACATTGTCACCAGGGGAGCATTGTTTTCTAACATCCTCCATTCTGAAAGACAATTTGCCATGTTTTCTAGCATTACTTCCTCTGACTTAAATCAACATGTTACAGGTCCCCCTACTCATTGAGACTTAATTGAGGTAATCATATTTTTTACGTAGTATTTTGTCTAATGATTTATTCAAATGCACATAGTGCACCAAATGTATTCTCAGCTTGAAAGTTGCCATTTCCATCGTCGGAAAGGCTAGATTGAAAAGCCGAAGAGGAGGATGAATAATAGGGTCGCTCACCGGCAGCGAGTGCTGCTCCCGGAAGTCGGCGGCAATGTTGTTTCCGGGTCAGCAGTCAGTTAGCCATCCGTATTATGGTAATTGCAGCAAATAGCGGCAAGTGCGGGGTCAGTTCCGTTATTGCGCGAAATAAGTGTTGGGGCCCGTTCTCTGAGGCTGGGACAGTGGCATGGGACAAGATAAATGCCAGCATTTTATGTGATCCCCTTTAACAGACAGTGGCAGGTGACACATCAGATGAACAGTCGAGTGCATCTGCTATGTATAGTGCATTTCCCGTTTGGCCACGTAGGTTAATTTAAATTTTAGCTAATGTTTGCCAGCCATTTCAAACTTGAAAGTTTGCAGAAGTTTTTAATTTAAGCAAGTTTCCAATTTTTGGCACTGTTGTACAGTTATTTCACGTAACTATAGAGAGTTCTGCGCCAACAATGCGATGTGGGAGGCGTTCAAAATGGAGCTGATGTGCCCACAGATTCTGCAAGGCCGCGCTTAGTGCCCTGTTGCATGCCGTACCTGAGAGGCGTCAACAGATTATGCCGAACACTAGGAAGATAAGGGATCGCAGGCATACTGGTGCTCTGTGGGAGGAGATTGCCAACAAGGTAAAATGGGTTCTTGTGGCGAAGATGAAATTGGCCCCGTGCCACACAAGCGCATCATGCGGTCAATTGCAGGTAGCTAGCTCTCTGCCTGTATACCCCTGAGTAAGTTTGTCGGCGCCTCCGCTGAGTGTTTCATGATTGATCAAGACCCTTGGGAACTGGCGCTGTTCTGTCCCCATCCTGAGGAAACACAGCACCCTGTGCCCAACATCCCCTGATAGTTTTTTCCTCTCACCGTTTCCTCCTATTTCTCTTAATCATTATTTCCTCCTCATTCAAGACTGTGTCTCAAGTGACACAAAAATCTCCACCTTTCTCAGACATATTTCACTCCTCAGACCTGCGTACTGGACAGGAAACTAAGCCATAACACGAGCCCAATGAATTAGAGGAGAGTTCTCCTCAAGAAAAATACCCAAAAGGTTCCTCTGTCCACTCAAATGAGCTTTGCCTGCAGCCAAAATATTCCGAACTGCAAAGTGAGACCCTGGTCTCAACTGCAGTTTTAAAGCCATCCAAAGAAGACTGCCCTTAAAAAAGGGGCTTCCCCACATGTCATAAATATCGCCGAACGGCGTAATTTTGCATTATGGCCGTATTGTTCCAGTAAAATGGACAGTTAATTAGTTGAAATTTCTTTTAGGTTGGCATTTAAATAACACGTCCGAGTCCCGGACTTTTTGACCTGCCCGCGTGCCGTATTATCAGAAAGTTGCCGAATGACGTTTCAACGGCGCCAGAAGTCAACACCACCCATGCAATGCTTCGTAAACCAAGAAACGTTGTCGATCTCCAAGCTTAAACTTCAGTCTATGATGTGAGTTCTGCAAGTCTGTGCTGGTTCTCCTTAAATAACTGAAAACTCTCGGATGGTTTATTATTGTTTCTCCTCTTATTATTGTTTAGGAAACCTTACATTTCCTTATGTCAAGCTGACCAGCCGGGGGTTACGTGGAATCCATCTGGGCTACTTATCGCTAATTAGTCGCGACGAACACGCTTTCTGCCTCTTTCTACACTCTTCGAATTTACATGCCAGTAGAAGATCTGCGGATTTTCTTTTATATTTACTGCCATTCTTTTCTTCTATTTCTTCCTGCCACTCTTGCTTTGCTCTTTACTTCTTTTCTCAACATGTTTATTTTATTTCATTTCATTTTAGTTTGATTTGCCTTGTTTTCTTTTGAATTATTCACCTGACATCCTCTCTCCGGTCCCTTCAGGCAGACGCTTGTAATCCTGACCCCCTTTATTCTTCCGTTTTGCACATATGTACCCTGCAAAGGCACCGACTGCTCCAGAAATAATTGCAACGACGATGCCTACGACAGGCGTTGTCCATCCCACCTGCATTTTTGCAGTATCTTCAACCACTGTAAGGTAAACAAAAAAAGTGTCTGAGCTGCTAATGCTCAATAATTCAATTGAGAGTTAAAATAATCTAGACATATCTTAATTATTTCAAAATTCAGGAGCGATATCGTAAGATTCAAGTTTTCTTTTTGGTCAGCAATTTAACTTGTACTTTGATATCCTCTGTAGCATTCATTGAATTTCGTTGACCGTCAATAATAACCGTATGCATTTATTCACTTGCCTTATATAACGCGTTGATGAGTTGTGGACGATATGTTTATCGCAAAGAAAAGTCGAACAGTACTTATATTAATCAGCATTGAGCATGTTTTAATGCTTAAAGAAGTGAGCATGCTACAGAAAACTGGCTTACCGTTAGCAACTCAAGTTATTACTTATTTGCTTAGCGCCGTTGAGTCCTGTCCAGGTGTTTTGTCGTCACGGCATTCCATTACATACATTTTAACAATGAATTAATAAAGTCACAAGAACAGAGGGCCATTGCTCGTTTTATTTTTTGTTCTATGATTTTTGTGAACAAGGAACTGTTTCAAGTGGGTGCACCGAGGATTCAACAATTGGTCTCATGAAATTCTCGTATATATCATTGCATTCAAATTAAATGCATGTTTAATCTGGATGGAATAAGTTAGAAGTATACATGTTATGCATGTTTTGACACTCAGAGTGTGCAAGAAAGATTCCGATCACAGGATATTACCAGTGGACTGTTCAGGCGAGAATAAAACTGCCAAATGAATTTATTCCAAAGAGTTTGGGTGTAGCTCACTTAGCGAAAACAGACAAGGCAATAAAAATCAAAATAACTGAGAGGATACCAAGAAGGAATAATTAACTTGCATACCTTGGAGTATATGTCCACAGATGAATTAACTAACAATGACAGTTGGATAAGGTGGACAAAATTATAAACGGAAACGCTGCTTTGTTGGTCAAGGGTTAGAAAATAAGATCTAGTTGGTGTGTCATAAGTGTGTAAATTAATACTTAGCTTCAAGTGACGTGTTACATCAAATGCCTGTTATTACATTACCATTCCCAGCAGATATTTAGGTGTATGTTGACAAAAGTGGAGAATTTTAGCTATAACAGAATGTTTAGGTAGGAGGAATTGGTTCGTCCCAACATCGGAGTCTGAGGGAACATTTAATTGCGAGACATCACATTGTACACGGTCTTAGATGCAGTTGGGAGGAAATAAACTATTGCCCTTAGCATTGAAGTGGACAGCCCCGGCTACAGGGTGGATGGTAGGGTGGCAGTGGGGGTACACTGGACACAAAAAAGTAGTTTCTCAAAGTGTTAATAAAAGCTTTAGGAAATATGTGTTCTCATCCAATCGTCACTAGGTTTCTGGAACTTGTGGATTGAATGGATGTCACCTTTTTTGCTTTATTTTGTGATGATTCCCTGAAACTAAATCAATTTTGCTGACATAATGTGGATCTCAATTAATAAGCATACTCCATCATTAGCCAATCTCAAGACATTTATGCACAATTATCGACTCTTTGTAATGAACACAATCACTTTACAAATGTATATTGAAAGTAGAAATTATGTCGATATTAGCTTGTACCTCATTTTATGCACAAGTACCATGGAATCAAATCAGCACTTCTGTTTTCAGTGCTTTTGAACGACATGAGCTGCTAGAAAGAGCAGCAAAAACAGGAACTTGTTAAGAATAGAGCAATGTTTTAAGTCATGCTACTTTTCATACCTCTTAATCATATTTTTTAAGTTAACAGTTATCAGAGTAAAAGTTAATTATACTTGCAAATATACCGTGTTCAAAAGTTATAACATTTGCGGATTAGTTAAACACATGGAAACTAAATAATCTTGCAATTCTGTCGCTAAAATCTGAATGTGTTTGGGGGAATTCGTTCATTGAATTAATATGAACATGTTACTCGATTGGGATAAGGATGTTGAAAGGCGTGAGATGCAAATCTATAAAATAAAGTTACTCTTCAATATTGTCGTTTATTGGGGTGGGTGGCGGGCGGAGTGGGGGGCGGAGGACAATTGTAACAACAAAAAGATAGCAACCTGTTCTAAAGATGGAAAACTTAGGAAACGATTTGCAAACAAATACGGAGTAATGAAAGAAAAAACAGATGCACCAATGGCTTGAGTTAAGTGAGAAATACATTAAGTCCTGCCAACAGTGTGTTTAAGCTGCCGTTTAAAGAATTTGATGCGTTCTCCTGAAGACAGCCAGTGTATATTTCTTTCACGACGTGAAACCAGTTTGAGGCTATTTATAACTCCTGTAGCAGGAGTGAACTTGCCGGCTCGGTTTTCTTGAGTGGTCTTAAAGCCATCATTTTCTCCAATTATTTTCGTAAAAAATACAATTAGTAATCCCAGCAGAAAACATATTAGCAAGCAGACATATCTTTGTCGACATGGCATGGATGCAGCAACAGCAATCACTGCAAGAGATAAAACAAGATTTCAGGTGTTGTTATTAGAATGCAGATGGTAACTTGGCCCAAAGTATGTTTAAATGTTTTGAATTCCTATATTCAATTTCTGATTTTTGGTATATATTTAAATATTTGGCGGAATTTACATTGATTTACTTTCTGAGCTTCTACAAAGTTTCCTTTAATAAATGAGTCAAACAATTCCATCCACATATTGATCAGGGAAGGTTACGAAATGTGCCTGGACGTGCTGTGCAGTGCAAATAATTCAAACAGTCGATGACGGGCGATAAAAGGTATAATTCGCCCAATATCAGGCACTTTCGAAAAGCTGGAAGGGAAGTAAGTGGAAGGGATTTTTCTTTCTGATCTGAAGTCAGCAATAAGTGTCGCAAACATCTGAGGTTTACAAATCGCCTAGCACCGCCTAATGTCAGGATAATTTGATCACAGGAAAAGTAAGTTATGTTTGGTGTAAATAGTCGGCAATTTAGAAATTCTATTTGAATAAAGAAACAGGTTAACGATTCATGCCCATGAGTTTAAAGCAGAAATTGTACATGAACAATCAACTTCCAATGATCCGTCATAGTGATTTAAGTCTAGGTAGAAACTAGTGTAGTTTATATTTTCAAAAGGCAATTATGCTCATTCCATTCATCCATACATTAATTATTTTAAAATGGGAGATTTATCAGACCATCAGGCAAATTTCACCACCAAGTGACAAGATGACCGTACTGATCTCTGATATCGAATGAATCCATGAACCTCCCGCAATACAGTTGGTCGGAATTTTGGTTGCCTTGAAGGGCGGAATTCACCCCGTCTTGAATTTCAGTGAGAGCCAGTTTCACAATCAACACTGAGCATAAACGTCTAGCAGTTGAGCGTTGAGCTTTCAGCCTCTCCAGCCAGGACATTAATTGAAATAGAATGATGAAGTTGAATATTTGGGGAAATCAGATTTAGAAACCTCGATTAAAAGTGCACAATTCTGTTTCAATGCAGAGGACCCAACCGGGCCTTCCAACATTCGATAAGCTTTATACAAGTTAAAAACAAAATCAGAAAGCAACATATAAGTATAAAACATTTTTGAAAAATAATAATGTTCAGTTGAGTTATGGTATCGATCTGTAGAGTGTGCGTGCCATCTCTGTAATGAGAATTATTCTGAGGCCCCTCTCATGTGGATTAAATCAGTCAACAGTGGTGTTGTTTAGGGAAAAATGGGAACTAACACGTAAATAAAAATAAATTACCATATAAAGATCATACAGTTATTATTCTTAATAGTTTTTTCGCGCAAAGTCATTGCCCCAAATTCCATATTATACCAATTCCTGCGAATCAAGTGAAGCTACGAAACTGCGAAACGATTTGCCACACATTGGCTCCTTATATAAATGTAACTTTTATTTCTAATTATTTGTGAAAGTAGGGTAAAGCCTTGTGAACACTGGCCATAATATAGTACCGCTTCGAAAATAATTCCCACATATCTATACATGAAAATGTAAGGAAATTGAGACAGTTTGTGTATTTTTTATTTGTATGTGTGTGCGTTTGGAATGAGCTTTAGCTTTAAAGATTAAGTTTGATTTGTATTTCTCTCTTTTTGTGCTAATGAAATGTCAAGATGCGTTTTTTGGTTCAATTTAAACCCTGCATTTCCAATTAAAAGTTTAAAGATTATGAGAGATGTTAGAGCAAAGAAGAGTCAGAATAGTAAACCGGTGCTTTTGCCTCGTAACAAGGGTACTGAGAAGCAGGCCCCACCCACAGACACGTTCACAGGAAAGCTAGGAAGAAAGCCCTTTGAGTTCATTTGATTTGAAAACAGCTGCCAGGACAGACCCGATAATGGGAGTGGGTCTACAGCGAGAGCATATTTTTCCCAAAACAACCAAAAGGTCCCGTAGCCAATGGAGTCAAATACACACAGCAGTAAGCCCCAAGAATACCTTCCAGTCAAAGGAAGTACAGGTACTTTGAAATGGTCAAGCTAAGTGAAGTAAAGAGTGGAGAGCAGAGAAAAACTCAACGCTTAAAGAGGCGAAAGCTGCAGGAAGCTCGTAGAAAATGATATAATGGCATGCGAGAAGCCAGAAGCTCCAAAGAGATTACTAAAATCCTGTGACTCTTACGTATGGGCATGAGAAGCAGTTTTGCATTTCTGACGGCTCAGTCACTGGGATAGAGAGTGTGGAAGAAGGCTTGAATGCATGTGGTGACCTAAGGAGAAGAACATCGGAAGGAAAGTACAAAGCAATCGAGGTGGACACTTGCGGAAGGCGTGGGAGAGAAAGGGTCTATTTGGGAGAAGAATCGAAAGCGTGAACTTGGGCTGTGGAGTTTGCCAAACCAGGTGTGAAATGCCGCGTTCAGTGAGGGTGGTTGGCGGGCAGGGTGACGAGCTTCTGCTGGAAGTTGAGGTGAGATATAAGTCATTTGATTGAAATGGCATCTATATCTTGGTTATAAAGACTGGTATGCCAGACCAGAGGCAGCCTATTGGTTCATAAGCACTATGTACTTACTGTGAACATTAGAGTATACATTTGCTCTTATAACTTCTGTTATCCTCACCAATCTTCTAAGCATTCGTTAAGTTATAATAGTGGCTGAAACAGTATTGTAATATTGTTCTTTCTTTTTCTTGTAAGAAATGTTTTAGTCTTTTATTAAGTTCATTAGTCTAATCTGGTGACTGTGTTCAGTAGCCATTCTCCACGTATCTGAACAAACAAATTAAGTTAAGATCTGTCAACTCTTGTTCCAACCTGGGATCAGGCTTGCCTGGTCGTAACATCAGCTTGCATTATAACAATAATAATCTGAGCAAAGAAAAACACAGTTTTTGACAGATTGAATGTTTTTTCATAGACAAGATAGAGTACAACACTGCCAAAAGTTGTAGAATGGAATCGGAAACATGGTTTTAAAAGTTCAGGAGAGTGAACTATTTTCTTTTACATTATAACTATGGAAAAGTAAGCAGGCAGGAAGATCATTATTGTAGCCATAGAGCAAAATTATGAGTTAGAAAAGCGCGCTGTAATTAGTCTCAGGGAAAAAAATGATCAGGTTAAAAGAGACATCAAAAAGCACAGTACAAATGCAAACAGGAACCAGTAAACAGATAAGTGAAGAAAATAGAACAAAATAGGAAATGTAATACAGGCCCAAGGAAAGGAAAGTCAGGACGAAAAGTGGGCACTAAAAACGGGGAATATATTATCAGAGAACCACAGAGTCACAGAATAACAAAGTGCAGAAGAGGCCAATCGGACCATCGAGACTGCTCCGACACGTGAGAAACGCCAGACCTACCTACCTAATCGCATTTACCAGAACTTGGCCCATAGGTGCTTAAGAAACTGACAAAGAAAGGGAGATATAGTACAAATGTAAACTAGCAATAAACAAACATAAAAGTGCACTGCAGAAGCTTCTGCATCTATGAAAAATGGATGCATTTGGCTGAGACAAATGTGAGTCAGTCTATTTAACATTGGAAACAGAAATAAAAGTAGGGAAACTAAACAATGATTTTTTGTCTGACTACATTGAAAAAACACAACATGTCCGCAGGAATTAGAGCTCGACGGGAATTGAAGGAAATCACAATGCGGAATGCGGCTGTTGCTGGAAATCTGAAATGACAACAGGGAATCCCTGATATGAAAAGACTGAGCCGGTCTGGCAGCGTCTGTAGTGAAAGAAACAATGTTAGCCATTCGAGTCCGTATTAGTCTTCTTCAGGGCACTGAAGAAGAGTCATGCGATCTCGAAACCCTAAGGATTGCTGCCTGAGATGCTGAGTTTTTCAAAAATTTTCTGATTTTACTTCAGAATTTACGACAGGATTGTATTTGGGAAATTAATGGGAATGAAAATTGCTAAACACTTGGGCTGGGTCGCGATGCTACACATCCCAGGTTTTTGAAAGACGTGGCTTTTGAGTTAATTGATGTAGGTGGACCTTCCTCCTAAAATTCTTACATTTTGGTGCGGTTTCTGCAGATTGGAATGTAGCAAATGTTACCACATTATTCAAATCTGCAGGGAGAACATGGGGAACTGACCTGATTGCCTTACGTCAGCAAAGGTGAAAATGCTGGAATTGATTCCATGGAATGTGATAGGCGCTTACATAACACTTATTAGTTTTGGTATAGTCAATATGAGTTACAAAAGGGATGTCATGTTTGTCGAACCTGAATTAATTCTTTTTGAGGGTTTTACTAACATTATTGATGAAGGGGTATCACAAAAATGTTAGTGTGCAATTACAGCAAGTAATCAGGAATGCTAACATAATGTTATCATGTATTGCAAGCGGCACTGAATGCTAAGTAGGGAGGAAATGCTTCAGTGGTACAGGGTACGAGTGAGACCACACTTATAGTACTGTGTACAGTTTGGTCACCTTATTGCAGGAAGGATGTAAATGCGTTGTAAGCAGTTCAGCGATGGTTTACCAGAGTAATACATGGAAGGGTGGGTTGCCTTATGATGAATGGTTGGACAGACTAGGGTTGCAGCCACTGGACTTTAGAAGAGTAAGAGTTGGCTGAATTGAAACAGGTAAGTTCCTGAATGGTCTGCTTTGTCAAGGATGTTTCCTCCTCTGGAAGAATGTAGTACTGGGGATCACTGTTTAAAAATAAGTGTTCGCCAGTGTTAAACAGAAAATATTTTTTTTTTTCACTCAGAGAGTCGTGAGCATTTGGAACACTTCCTGAAAAGCCGAGTATTTCGATATTTTCAGGCAGAGATGAATACTTTCTCGTTAAGCAAGGGACTGATAATTGATAGGTTGGAGGCAGATTTCAGGTTACTATCTGATCAAGAATGATCTGATTAAATGGTGCAGCATGTTCTCGGGACTGAATGGCCTATCCTCTCCCTCGTTTGGTTGTTCTTATGTTACTAGGTGAATTTTTATACTTGGATTTCCAGAAAGCATTTGATAAAGTTACCCACAGGAGTTGTAGTAGCAAAATCAAAACACCTAGGGTACGAGTTTATATACTGACATGGATTAAGGATTGGTTAACAGACAGAAGACAGAAAGTAGGAATTATCACGCCATTATCGCTTTGGCATGGTGCAAATTTTAGGATGCAGAAAGATCACTTCTTGGTCTCAGCAATTCAGAACATATGTACATATATCAATGATTTGGATAGGCGGACCATATGAGTCCAAGTTCGCAGGTGACACAAACCTAGATGCCTGCTGCGAGGAAGAGGGAAAGCGGATTTATAGGATTTGGACAAATTAGTGAGCGAAAATAAAATGGCAGATGAATTATTATGTGGAAAAATATGAGATTTTCCACTTTGCAAAGAAGAACTAATGCGGAGTATTTCTTAAAAGTTTGTAACTTCATATTTCAGAGCATTTACCAGTTCTAAAAACGTTGAGCTTTTTGTATCGTTATTATGTTCGAAATGGTTCACTCGCAACTCCTTCAATAGCTCAAATTATATTATTTCAGTTTTTTTTATTTGATTCAGTTCAGAGCGAGGCTCATTTACGAGTTCCCAAACAATAACGAAAGCTTCATCATTCTGAATTGTCATTTTTCTTTCTGACACATGTATCTTGCACGAAACTAACTAAACACATCATTCCACTATTTCGGAGGTTTAGACTTTATATAATTTAAACCGTCCACTTAACCACAATCCTGTTGTGTTACCTGCCTTATCTGCCAAAGCGGCAGGATCAGCGAGTTCATTCTTAGGTCACATTGGGAACTGCATTTTTTTTTTGTGGATAAAGTTGCTTGGTTTTTGACACGATTCCTCTTCTGCTCCTTCGATAAATGGGTTTGATACGTCCTCAGCTATAGCAAAATCAAATATTTGTTCACCTGGACTAGAATATAGATGAGAATATCTTATGCTCAATAGCAACTTCTGACTCGTGGCACACCGTCCCAGGATGTGGGAAAGCTATAATCCTCGATATGCCTTTCCTTGATGTAAGATTCATATGATTAATGACAGTTGAGAATGGAAAAAAAATCTACACAAAGAATAATAAATCCAGTTAACCTATTCCCTTTAAACAATGGAATATGCGTGCATTTTCCTTATATACCCTTTAAAAATATAATATTTTTTTTATTTATGAAGAAATGTCTCAATATTTTTCAAACCACAAATTATGAGCTAAACATGTGTTTCTAATGTCAACAATCTATCTTTATAGGCTTCTCTGCGTATAACAACAAAAAGTGGCATCAATTCCCCATAAGATACGAAACCTTAATAATCTCTTACTTCTCTATTTAAACCCACGGCAAATACATTGTAACATGTTGGTTTCTCACAAGATTCACTCAATTGTGCAGCCATATCTAACGAAGCACGAGCGAAGTTTACCACCACCGTAGGTTTAGCTTTGAAGCTCCAACGACCTACTTTCAAACAACTTGTGATATGAGAGTGAAAGCATTTTGGGCCTTTTGAGAAAGCTCTATGCCAATATTTCATCACATTGCGGGGCAAAACGTATTTTATCTCTTGAATTATTTTACCCCATTCTTCTATCCTTTTTACAAAATTACATTTCAATCCAATCTTATCTTTTTATCATTCAACCTTTGTGGAAATTTTCAAAAAATGTTTCATAGGCACATTAGTCTCTGTGCATTAAATTTAAGCTATAAAGCAAAATTGCACCTTTCCTCAGATTTAGGAATGTATAGCTGTCCAGGGCTGTCCTGGCAACGACTGAGATGCCGTTTCCACATAAAACAATTCAAAGCATTGTCTCATAATCTCAAATCATTTCCATAATTTCGTTGCCCTAAACGAAATGTGAAACAGTACCGAGAAAATACGATGGATGTTTGCTGCTGCATTTTCGTTAAAGGCAGATTTTTTTTTATTAGTCGTGCCCCGCAGTTATCATGTACCAACATTTCTAAAGTCATATAATCAGAAGTTTGCTATTCTGGAAGATTTTAATAAATATCAACTCCTACCTAACGTCAAAACACTTTCAAGCTAAGAGCCCATGTGTCCTCTGACGACCCGAGATTTGCAGTAATGTTTTTATATAAGGCAACGTTGCAATTCGGCGCCAGGCAAGTTTTTCCTTGTCAAGCCAGGTCTTGGATGCTACTTAATTAATCGCCTGAGCTATTAGCTTTGCATTCATCCCGTAACATAAGATGTTATTTATCAGGTCCTTGCTGGCAGGCCACTTTCGAAACTTAAAGTTTCTTGAACCTTTTTCTTAACTGTTTCTTCGTTTGTTATCTTCTCACTCTTGGACCATTGTTTAATCATTTACACTAAGCCCTTTCACTTGAGTTCGACCTTTTTATTACTTTTTATTTTGCTCCTGCTACCCCACCCACCCCCATGTAATCCTCATTAAATTGTTTCATTGGTAACTGAACTATCGCCAAATTAAGCTGTGCTTCATTTCTGTTGGGTACGTCTTTCCCCGAATCGCAATTTTTGCTTCATAAATTGTGATTGTTTTAGTCTGTAGCTCCTGCTCTCAACTCAAAATTCAACTCGTTGACAAATATATTTCCCAGACTTTTGTAAGCTGCTGAAAAACACCTACAGACAAATCTTTGTGTTCCAAAAAAAAGGTCTTATGAATTGACAAAGCCATTCTGCTTTTTCACAGGTTAAAGTGAAATTCACTGGGAAATCTTATTAGATTGAGCTTTAAAAATCCAGGGCACAAGCGTCAGAAGTTGGATTACAAGAAGGACAAACATAGTCGAAAATAGTTAGGATTTGCAAAGAGAGTCCTAAATCTCATAGGGACTTTGGATTTTGCAACGCCTAATTAAAAGAACATGCGACACGATTTCACATTATAAAATACAGACAAAGGGTTCCCCCATATCTCGTTCTGAGACCAAAACAGGGTAAGCCATAGATATATGCAATTCGTATTGTTTCCTCAATGTGATCCAGTTACAGCTGACGTGCAACATTTCATTAGAAACTTTCCATTTGTTTTTGACAAAGCGATCTTGAATTCTCCTCGAAAATCTCGTGACTGTGGAATCTTCCACTCAAGCTTTGGACCTCACTGTGTCCTTCCTCAGCAATATAACAATCAGGAACACCTTGGTTCCAAATGACCTCCATGTTCCTTGTTCTCTGAATTAAATTCCTTGTGCTAATTATGTGCTTACTCGGGCAGTCCATCTATCTCCTGATGCATGCTCCTTTCTTTTTGCATCTGCTCCAAGTTTGGTAAAATTGGCCAGTTTTGAAATTTTGTTCTGCATGCCAAGAACCAAGTTTTTCACATATGGCAGGCATTGGCTCTAGCACTGATGCAGTAGGAGCACACCAACCTACAATCCACCAGTCTAAGAGATAACCTAAATCACAACTCTCTCTTTTCTCTCCTTCTACTTCCATTTTTTGTCGTTAGGGACATTGACTCTCATATTCCATGAGCTTCAAATTTATCAGCGAGGCTTCTTGACAAGCGTTTTTTCTAAGACCATCATAAATATCATTCACCGTCAAATGGAAACGCCCTTGTAATACTTCTTTATTTGCAAAATCTCCAGGTCTTTGACGCGTATATATTTGAGAAGGAACGGAGCAATTCATGTTATTGTCCTGTAGCCCAGCAATCGGCAGAATGTAGGCAGGGCGGGTGGTGGGGTGTGGTGTGGGGTGGGGTTTATTTGGGGAGGTGATGGGCGAGGGGTGTAAAGCATACAATTTAACGGACGGGATTTCAACGGATTTCCGATGGGTTCCCGCTGCTTCGACCAATACGTAATTTTACTCATGAAGGGTCGTGACCCGTCTGCCCTTTCCCAATTGAAGCCCTCAGACAATTACTGACTTCTTAGGGACTGCTTTCCGCCCAGCCTCAAGTTCCAGGCTAGCGCGAGCAGTTCAGTTGCAAGTTGGGTCCCGAAAGTTTGACACTGGCTAGGACGTTTAGGCTGGAGGTGTTTCCCGGCACACCAAGAGAAATGGGCGCCGGGGGTTACCGATTTTAAAAGGTGAACAACTCTTCAAGAACCAAGGGTTTAAGCCCATTTGTTTTCTGCTTTCCCCTACACGATGGAACGACTCCAAACTGACTAAATATCGGCACTAGGCCTAATTGGCCCCTAACGATAATAATTGGCCTCAAATGGCCGATATTCTGTCAAGCGTAGGCCGGCCGGCCAAGGTCCTGATCGCGGGAAAAGAGCGCATAGACCCTCTGAGGAATTTTGCGCTGATCACAAAGTCTTCAAAAGGGGAACATAACATTAGCCCCCTGTTCAACCCTCCGGCGGGAATGGTGCCCTCCATCAGCATGACTATGGATTGTCGGCTGTAGGGCCGGGGCTGCCCTCCCGTAGTGATCAGCGACTAGTTTTGTGGCTGCCATGTGCTAAACGGAGTCTGCTGAAGGAAGTTTGCTATTAGTTTGCTTTATTTTTATAAGTTAAATGCATTTTTTCTATTAGATTATTTGCAGACGGATCCATGTGCAATAACAAATTGTCTCTTCTTCAATTTGAATAAATGTATTTCCCGATGTTAATTCATTTCGATGCTAGGCATTTATTTTATCTTGTCATATCGTTTAATCATCTGACACAATACAATCAGTTCATAATTTTCCGATTGTTCCATAATGAGCTTTCCATTGCTTTAGGTCGAATTTGACGACAAAAAGTCCATCTCCCTTTACCAAAGGGTGTCCCCAAAAATACTCTATAACCAGCAGCAGTTCCTCCATGTGGCATCTCGAACCATAACCCAACTCCACTCTCCCCGCTTCCCCAGGCGTCACCTTAGCTCCACAAACTGTGAAAGCAATTTTTTTTTTCTTGACACGTGGCACTAAGGCTCTGGGGGTTGCTTGTAGTCCCAAATGTGTGCGCTCCAGTTTCTGCTGCTACAGGGAGGTGCTGGCCAATCAGAGTGGGCGACAGCTGTCGGAGGCGGGGCTCCCTCCCCGTGAGGAGCGCAAGTCATTGTGAAGCCAAATAAGGCTTGCTGGGAGGATTAAATTGCGAAGGGCAAGTAACAGCGGTCGGGAATTGTTCTTCGCCATGCTTTCAGATTATAGAAAAGCACTGGCCCATGATTCTATACAATTTTAACATAATGCATCAGTTTACACTTATTTTTCTGCTCCAGTTCTCTGCCAGATGCCACGCCCTTGTCAATAATTCGTCTCATCATGCCTAAGAACGCTGATACGTGTAAAGTGAGGCGGCAGGCACCGAGACTAACTCAGTTGGAACTGATTGAGAACCTCGGTGCTGTTGGCAGTAAACTAGTACACTGGCTAGCCTTCTGCCCGGCTGAGAGACGGCGGCACCCTCGCAACGAGGTATATATGGAGCTTTCAGGCTCTTTTTATTCCTTTTTTTCAGATGTATCTATGCTTGTCTTCCCTGTTTAATTTATTTTTAATTTGGTTTTGCACGTAGTTTGTAGCCGAACTTTCTGTTTTATCCCCCCTTAAGTGTCTTGCTTCATATTTTCCCGCTATAGTTTCAATTTGTCACTTAACTGTACAATCTGCGAGTTTTCTGACAGCATCTTGATTTCAAATTCAGACTTAAAGAGCGTGACAAATATACTCAATTCTGTAATTTTCAAAGTTTGCCATTGGTTTAAGTTTTTATTTAATATAAATTCTATGCAACATGCGGGTTACGGTAATGCCAGCATGGAGCCATGCGCAGCAAAGAATTGCCTTTTCAGAATTCTAAATACATGTCTTTCCCGATGTTACTTCCTTTCAATGTTAGCCATTATGTGTTTTTTTTCAAGTCAATTACTTTAAATATATGAAACATTTGAATTATTTCATGAATTTCTGTTTGTTCTACATTGAGTTTCTCATTGTCTTAGCTCGATTTTCACTACAGAAAGTGCCCTTCACTGTTCACAGTTGTTTCCAAACAAATGTGTTGTCGTAAGCACGGAGCTTTACTTATACTCCCCTTTTAAATGAAACAGCGAATAACAACTAGGCTGTTTGAATCAATGATGAACAGAATTTAGGTTTCATTACTGGAATTAATAATTGGATATCATAGGAAAATTGACGTTGAGATTCTTTTCGAAAATGCCACAACGTTTGACACAATGGGGTATATGCGAACATGCAATCGTACAAATGAAGACCAGAAGTTGGGCTCTCGTCCCCTCGAGCTTGCTCAGCCAATTAAAAAGATCATGGCTGATCTAAGTTTAACAGCAGCTTCACATTGCTGCCTGCCCGCGGTAACATTTCCCCCTGGATATCATGATTCTATCTACTTCGAACTTAAATATAGCCAAGGACTCTGCCCCTGCCACTTTTTGAGGAAGGGAACTTCAAAGTCTTACAAAGGTCGGAAAGACATTTTAAAACTCTCCATCTCTGGCTTAAATGCCCGCCCACTTATTTTGAACAGTGACCTCCAGTTCTAGATTTCCCACAAAAAAAAAATCATCCTTTCGACAACCACCCTGTGAAACTCCGCTGAGGATCGTAAATGTTACACTCAAGCCGCCCCTTATAATTCTGAACTCCGAGGACAAAAGCCACAATAACTGGCTTTAGGCCTCGAGCGGGCGGTTTCGAAGTGATGCTCTGCTTTTAACTTCAGCACCACTCCCACTCCATGTCCGGTAGCCGCTGGACCTAATTAACTCACCGTCCATGCCCTGTCCACCCACACGCCAAATATCTTCCTTTCCTTTACTGACAACATAGATTAAGGCCCCGAAATTTATGTTTTACTTGAAACCTGGGACTTAGGATCCTGGTACCGCATACAGTCGTAGTGAGGTCAACTGCAACTTCATTGGCTGTTGGCTGCGAAGTCGGTGAGCCAGGGCTTTCCCCATTCAGGTCCGGAAATAACCAACGCTGAGAGCAGTGTGAAATGCCTGGGGAGCAGGTCGATTCAATGAGAATGAGCTCACCAACAACTCTCCGGATGGTGCGACGTTAAAACCGCCATCATAAAAACGGCGAAAAAATACTGGAGTGAAAAGGGGGCGGCAACAATGTAAAAAACATCAACGTCAAACGGACCAGATCCTCACAGATGATCTCTGCAGCAATAAAGAGTTGTGGTGTCCATTAACGTTTGCATTTGAGGCCGAAAGCGGGGCGGAAGTTCAGCGCTCAGAAGCCACATTGGCCGCCATCTCCATCACACCTGCCAACGCCTGGCAAGCGTCAATAGCAGCTACCAGGGCTGATGATAAAGTGATACGTTCTGGTTCTAGCAGGTAATTCCAAGTTCTTGGACCGTGTGGGTTTACGAGCCTTTCGGAGATGGTGAGTGAAGAGGGAGTGGGCAGGATCAAGATGGGTAGCATGAGGTAGGAACCGTGTTTAGACTAAGGAGAGAGGGGTATCCCACGCTGGACATACTGCAGGATCTGAACAGAGAACTGCATTTGTTCCCCGCCCTTTAACCAAATTAATTGTGGCTTTGGAAGCCTATTATTCGGAGCAATAGGCTTGAGAGCCAGACTAATAGATCCTAAGTTGACCAATTTAAAAGGATTGACAGGCTACCGATTTCTGAAACCCCCCCACCACCACCACACACACGTTTTATTCAGATGAGCTTAATTGGCCCACCAGTGTGGAATTGCAGTGCGGCCCCAATCGCGGCCGGCTTATGGCTCACCGATCACCCCGCCAGCCCCGCTGAGCCGTTAGTCAAGGAGAAAAAGAAGGGCAGAAATTTACGCCATGCAGGCGGCTGTGCGCCCGAACGGATTGAAGCGCAAAATAGCACAAGATGACAGCCTGAGAGCTTCACGGTGTGATACCGCATGCAAACAATTTTCAGGTCTGCGTTCACGCGCGGGAATTCGAGCGGCGCACACTGTCAATTAAGAGGACACGTAAGGACAATAAAAACAAAGTTGAAGCAGATTATATTTTGTCCGTGCATTTCCATACATATCACAAAGGCAAAACGGGCAGCTCACATTTTGCAAAACCTCATTCAAGGGATCGGTAAAAGGGGCAATAGTACGCCCAGTATGAGTATTGAGGAGCGCTGGAACTGGTTTGCTGTTGGTTGTTTATTTGAAGTTGACAGTTCACCTCCGTTCTAAGCTTTATTATTTGCATTTCGGGGCTTCAAAGTAGGACACAATTGTGTCTCCAAAGCTCCACGACGATATTCACAGTGTAGACTCTTCCTGCTGTCAGGCTTCTGTGACTTTGGTAATCGCGGTCGTTGTCTCATCTTGTGGGACCTCTCCTGAGAAGGAAGAGAGGGTTAGAAGTATCTGCAGACCAGGTGCCCTAAAGAAGATTCCTGAGGAAATAACTATGGGATGAGTGACGTTTATAGAAATGGAGCAGTGCCAACAGATATTCCAAGGCCGAAGGGACAGCAGAAGATGCCAAAATGCATCTGCCTTTGTTTATAGCAATGCAGCTACTCCAATATGTCCGGGATGCAATTCCGACGAGGCTCGGCCCTCCAGGGAGAGCGAGACCTCTAATTGACAGATGATTAGGCCTGAGGTAACCTCCAACTGTGTGAGCGAAAAACCCTATGTCTTTGGATCTGAAGGTCACAATGACCCGCATCTTCCAAGCCTCCGGTTCTTCCAGGAGCCAAGGAGGCGTCTTGGTGGAGTGACCCAGTCAGCTGACCACTGTTGCGCCACGCTGGTGGCAGGACCTTTGTTCAGGAGGGTAATGAAATTGATTTATTCCCATACGGAGGAGGCCTGCCAGGCTGAGCGAGCCAATGGCTTTGCAGTGATTGCTTCAATTTCCCACATCCAAGGTTAAATCCAATGCACACATGTGGCCATCAAGGCGCTGGTGGATCTGTCGTGTGGCTTCATCAACAGGGATGGATTCCCCTTGATTATCGTCCCGATAGCGTGTGGCCACAGGACACTTGTTCTGCAAGCCAGCACATGGCATCCAGACTCCTCGTTTGACGCTTATATCCTGAGACACTGCCAGGTGCCGAGGTTGTTCAGTCTTCCAGCATAACTGGATGGATGGATGCTCGTTGACTTGGGCTATTCCCTTAGTTGGATTATGACGGCTCTCTGCCATTCAAAAGCAAAGACAGGGCGGCGATTTAATAGGAGTCATGCCTCGACAAGGGCCGTGTTGGAGAGGACCATAGGCCTTCTTAAGATGCGCATCTGATGCCTGGACTGTTCAGGGGAACACAATAATAGCCGGGAGTATGGCGGACATAGATCGTGGCTGGATGCTGCTCCCTCCACAATCTGGAACTTGCAATGGGAGAGGGTGGGGGTGGGCACCATGGACAAAGAGTATGTGTACGCCGCTCCACCGGCAACAGTGGGTGAATCCAGTCGTGAGCCAAAAGAGGTGAACTGTGAGGAGAACACTGAAGACAGAGGGGCAGATCCTTGTATCCTTCAGGGAGGATGGAATATCCAATACGCTTTAATCCAAATATTTTTTCTGCTAGGCTTCCAAAGATCTCCTTCCACCTTATTCCAGGTCTGTTGGCTCCATCCCACATGTCGCAAATGACCTTTTCATTTGAATCTGAAGTCCACTCAGTCCTGTTGACAGCGCTGGAGCATTGCATGTTGGCGTACACGGCACCAAAACAGAAAGAAAAGAGAAACGTACTCACTATTGGGACATACATAAAATCTGTCTAATTTTGGCAATGGAAAAAAAATAACATAACCTCATTGGTCTTCATTCCCGCGCGAGTAAACATAAGCCAAATATTAGAGTAAGAATATCAGCCTCTTATGATCATGAAACTTTAACATTAAGTATGCGAGTGCTGCATCTTGGTATCACCCCGCCACCTTGCTGGCAGCAACATTGGAAGTAGCCTGTTGAAACTGCTGACTTCTTTGCATTAATGGGCATGGCGGTCAGCCTCAGGCCAGTGATGCTGTCGCCACCTGGCAGGGAGCGGCCATTGCCACGGCTTACATCGCACCATACACCGCAAATTCATCAGATGCCAAGGTCACAGGTAGAGGGGCGGTAGAGCTGCTGCTCATTCAGACTGTCCTTAGAAGCGCCCACAGAGATGACAAGCATCTCGGAACGCCAACGTGAGGTCACTCTTGGCACCGCTGGTCGCCACTGATGGGCGAGCACCTAGCATGGATACCAGCTGCCTCATGCATCCTCCACACTGGCAATGACCAGCACCGCCCATGGCCTCTGAGAGGCCCTGCAGATCCGATTGCAAACCCAGGGTCCCCTGATTCTGTTCCTGATGCTGCTTATTCATGAGTTTCTCCACTCTCTGAATTGCGGAGGCAATGCGCTCAACAACAAGGGTCAACACAATGGTCATGCTCTGCATGGACTCCTCCGCAATAGAGGCTATGGCACAGATACCCTCATGGATATATGCAAGATCTTCCTGCAAATCCCCCTGGAGACCCAACATCTGCCATCTAATGAATGAGTCCGGAAGCTCATAATTTCGCTTTGACTGAGCATCGCCCTGGTCCCGGCAGTCCTCTGTCTGCCTGCACCCTGAGCTCTGTTTGCCTCCGCTGGCACTTCAAGCATATGCGAATTTCCCTCACTGCTACGCACCAGCATTCTAGTCAAGGGTCCAATGCCCGTCGAGGTGATTGTATTTGTACAGGTGGAGAGAGCAGGTGTGACACAGGTCCAAATGAAAATCCTGTGATCCCCTGGCATCAATGGTGGCGCTTCGGGATCGTGTGATGGCCCCTGTGCTGGTGAATCTAGGGAGTTGTCTAGAGGAATAAATGGGATGATCAAACAGTAAAAAGAAACTTTCGATTGGCACAATGAACTGAGCAATGCACATAACCAAGACGAATATTGGAAGTGCAGGGACGAAGTAAAAAAGGAAATAAGGAAATGAAAGAAGTTGAATGAAAGATGATTAGCAAGCAAATTTAAAGATAACTGAAATATGTTTTACCAATACATTAATGATAAAAGGTAAGTTAATGAATGAGTGGGACCTATCAGTGATGAAGATGGAAACATGTTTGTATATGCAAAGGCTGTAGGAAGGGCTTTGAATGAATATCTTGCCTCCGTGTTAACAAAGGAAAGGGAGGATGCAGATATAGTGTTCCAGGAGGAACACAGAGAGATATTGGACGGATAGTCATAAAGAGAGAGGCAGTACTGGGAGGGTTGAGTTTTTTGAATGTTGATAGGTCAGCAGGGACAGATGGATTGTTTCCGAGGCTGGAGGAAGTCAGGCAGGAGCTATCAGATGCGCTGAGGATGATTTTAGAATCTTCAGTAGATAGAGAGGAGTGGACAAATGCAAATGCAGTTCCATTGTTAAAAAAAGGGATCAAAGGAAATGCTAAACAATTATAGTCCAGTTAGTATTACATCGGTGGTGAGCAAGTTAGTAAAATCAACCCTGAGAGATAGGATTAACTATCACGTGGAAAGACACGGACTAGTTAAGTATGGTCAGCATGAATTTGCTAAATGAAGGTCTTGCCTCACAAATTTGATTGAATTTTTTGATGAAGTGACAAGAAGTGTTGATGAAAGTAATGTAGTGGATGTTGTGTACAATGATATTACCAAGCCATTTGACAAGGTCGCACATGGCTGATTTGTCAGGAAAGTAAAAACGCATGGGGTTCAGGTTAATGTGACAAAGTGGATAAAAAATTGGCTTTGCAACAGGAAACAAACTGTAATGGTCGATGGATGCGCTTATGAATGGAAAGTGTCTCAAGTGGTGTTCCACTGGCCTCGGTTTTTGGACCCTTGCTGTTTGTGTTATATATTAACGATTTGGACGTGAACGTGGGGTCACGATTGGGAAATTTATAGATGACACAGAGATTGGCCGAGTAGTGGATATCTTCGAGGATAGCCATAATCTCCAAAACAATATAGATGGGTTAGTCAGTGGGCGGTAAAGTGGCAGATGTTTTTTTACATAGAGAAGTGTGAGTTCATACATTTCGAGAGGTCACACAATTAATGGGATTACACAATAATGGGAATATACTAAGAGGGTTAAATGAAGTGATAGATCTTGGCATACAAGTAGTCAGGTCTCGGAACGCAGCAGTTCAAGCAGAAAAGGTTGCAAAGAAGGCATATGGAGAACATTGACATGGGTATACAATATAAAAGTTAGGATATAATGTTGGAATTGTATAAAACACTGGTGAGGCCACAACTGGGCTATTGTGAGCAGTTCTGGTCAGCTCATTACAGGAAGGACGTAACCACTCTGGAGAGAGTGCAGAGGAGGTTAACAAGAATGCTGCCTGGGTTAGAACATTGCAGCTTCGAGGAGGCTTTGTAGAGGTTGGGGTTATTTTCCTTAGAACAAAGAAGGCTGACACGTGACTTGACTGAGGTATACATAATTCGGAGGGGAATAAATAGAGTAGACAGTATAAAATTGTTTCCCTTGGTGGAGAATTCTAGAACCAGGGAACATAGATTCAAGATAAGTGGCAGAAGGTGTAGGGGGATTTGGGAAGAACTTTTTTATGCAGAGGGTAGTGGGTGTCTGGAGTTTGCCGCCGACGTTGCTGGTAGAGGCAGGAACGCTAAGTTCTTTTAAAAAGTACCTGGATCTTCACCTTAATTGCTGTAAGCTGCAGGGCTATGGGCCGGGTGTTGGTAGGTGGTTTTAGAAATGGCACCTGGGTATCCTCAGGCTGGCATGGACAATATGGGTCGAATTATCTCCTTCTTTGCAGTAACATTTCGTCGGTTCTATGGTTCTATGGAGTAGATAACATGTGATTAATATTAGCCATCATGCTGTCACTGTGCATGCCAGGTGCCATGATGAGAAAATGGGAATATGCATCAGGTGCCATCGCCCTTCAGTGTTCAAATGCTGGGTCTACACAAGAATGCTTCCACTATCCGAAACTCTCACGTCTGTGCAATTCACTGTTAATGTCGTCTAGCCTGTCCTAGATCATTTGACCCAGGTGCATGACACCTACCCAGCTCCAAGGCATGCTGCTCTCACCTTGCTAGGACTAGGCATTTTACGGAGCGTCGTATCGCCCCTGGCTTTTCAATGTAGTTATGGGCCATCTCCTGCAGAAAGAACAGAGGAGCAGGTATTTGTCCACTCCCTACATTCAGCAACATTGCAACTTGTCCAATGCTCCTGCAGATCACCTTGCAGAACGCATCCGTGTCAGTGCCCTCGATCCACAAATCACTAAGGCCAAACAGCTATCGCTCACCCCCTTGGCCAGTTTTAGCATCATTAAGAGCTGGCACTCAGACCCTAACACAACTGATCTCCACGTCGGAGGCTGGTGGGCGGCCAAGCCTTAACATTTCACCACACTGTTTCATGCGATCTCGATACTTATCCTCGGCATGTGCAACAGATTTGTTAATACTTCTGTGTCAAGGCACCCTTTTGTGCAGCAGAATTTCGTGGCTGCTGACCAGCTCTGCTACCTCCTGCGAAGCACTTTTTTTTTTCCTTTGTTGCAGTGGACTCCCCGTTCCTTCTCTGTGGACAAGCGTGTTCCGCCTGGCAGCCATCTTCTCCAGAAGGACCACGAGGCAATCATCATGAAACCAGGTCGCCGAGTGCCCAAAGGACCTCCACTCTTGTCTAGCATTGCTTCATTTTTCGCAAGCAGAAGACATGGTCTTCCTTGGAAGCCTTCAAGGGGCAGCTGTGCTGCTCTTAAACTGGCCTTCGGGTGACCATTTGACCCGGCGTCACCCGGGTCACCACCCCCACCAGTCCCTTGCCGTTAATGCGTGGCAGCCCTTAATTGGCCAGCCAGCGAGAAATAGTGTTCGGCTTTCAATTGCAGGCACCGACCGTTTCCTGGCATGTCAGAAGTCTGCCAATTGCGCCTGCCCGCTAAGCGTAAAATTTAAGCCTTAAATTTGCGATATTTAGGTAAGGATTTTATGGCCCACGTCGGAGTACTTCAAGGCAGGAGTTTGGTTTTGACATGACAAGGATAAGAAAAAGTATAGTGGTCAGCCTAACGCCTACCGGTCCACTGCCAGTTGTCCCTCATGATATGGCGGGTGGTTAACGCACGACCTCTGGCCGCTTGAGTCCCTAGTTGAAGTCCACTCAAGGGCATTATTATCTCTTTGCGTGAAATAACATGTACGGCTGGTGGAAGGTGAAAGGCTGCTCGCCAACGCACGACTCTAAAAGTTCAGCTGAAAGATGGGTAGAAAGTATTGGCCAACTGGCTGTAGGACACTTTTGGCATGTCCGCAATCAAGACCCATACCATTCTGCCGTTTCCATTTCAACGCACCATCCTGCTCTGATGCCCACATATCCATCCGTGGCCGCCTGCAATTTCAACTGAGGTCCAAAGCAAAATGGAGCCACGGCACCTCATCTTCGATCAATGCACTGCCTTAACTTTGGGAACAACAAATTCAGCCCATGAACTCTCTCCTCTGTCTTCGCCCCTTTTTAAAACTTTTTTAAGTTCATGTTTATATGTTATATTTTAATTACGATCATTTTTATTCCTTTATACATTTATTCTCATTTCTTATTTGTTTAACCCTTTTCCACCTACCAATGCGCTCCCCAACAACACCACCCCCACCTCCCCAACCACAACCCCCACGAACAGGGCCACTTTCACTTTTTTTAATTAATTCTTTGATAAAATGATGATCCATGTCCTGCCATTAACATAAACTGCTTTCACTCTTTGTGCCACTATTAGCATCTGTTTTAGTCTTCACCAATGCCATTGGCACTCAGTTTGTCTTGTATGCATGGCATGTATGTCAATCTCTCCTACACGCCCATCATTCGCTGACCATCCACGCTGCTTTATTTGCTCCACCACCACGAACGCCATCACACCGCATCACCCCCCACCCGCCACCCCCCTCCCCCCGGCCGCTCCCCGCCACGTCAACAAAACAGTACAAATGTCATCTTATTTCGACGTCTCTTCAGCTAGGAATAATCATGTGGACTCAATACATTAACTTTGTTTCTTTCTCGTCAGATGCTGTCTGACCTCCTGAGTTTTTCCAAAATTTTCTGTTTCTTATTTCGGATGACCACCATCCACATCTTTTTCTTTTTCTTAGATTTTGTATGTTCTTTGAGTCTTCGCCTATGCCAATCGGGGCAACTCCGGCCTTATTCTGCCTGTGCCTGCACTCGGCCTCTATAAGGGGATACCGAAACCCCACCCCACGCGCACCACCCCCATCTCCCGCCTCCATACCAATACTGATGAGGAATCTTGACATGATTAGTTCTTTACCTCCGGTCTGTGTGTGGTCCCAGCAGTTGAAATCAATTGCGCCTGGTGTTGCTGGGAGTATAAGAGCTGTTCTTTCATTTAGACGGGTGGCAGCTCTTGTGCGCGGCACTTACCTGAAGAACCAAAAACATCTCATTCTTAAAAGTAGTCAACTAAAGAAAGGGAGATAAAAAAAAATTCTGGAGCAGAAAACTGAAGGTATTCTCAAACTTATGAGTGTAGAACTTGATTGTTATCTCAACCCTAAATCATTAACCCCTAATGTTAAATCTGTGACCGGCTAAGGGAAACAGTTTCACATTTCATTTCACTCTGCCAAGCCCATTCAGAACATTACATGTTTCATTTTGAGCATCTCTCATTCTGCAATATCCTAATCCTTTTGGCTTCCTATCTTAATTCTCCTTCCATGAGAGGAAAATATCCAACGAATAGTCCATACACCACCTTAAAATTTATTACACCCTTGTTTATATATGGTGAGCAAAACTGCACACATGACTCCAGGTGCTCTCTCGTCGAAAATGTTTTTTTAAAAATGGAAAATGCTGAGAATATTCTGTCGGTCGTGCATAAACTTTCGAGAAAATGAGAGTTAAGTTTTCAGGGCGATGAACTTTCTTCAGAACTGAACAAACATCAAAATGCGATCGCTGTTAATGACTGAGATGGCAAAGCCAAAGGCAAAAGAAAACGATAGGTCTTTCATTGGCGGAGCGCAATAGAGGTTACAATGGAAGTGTGAACTTCTGATCGGGCACAAAGCTAACGATTTTGAGCATTTTTTTTTTCCAAACAGGGACGGCCAAAGGTCTGTTAAATGAGGCCATCCATGGTAATGGTCAAGAGTCGATAAACGAAAATCACCAGTGATGTTAAGAAATTGTGGAACGAATCGAATGACCCACTCTTATTTCGATGCTATTGCATATGGCTTCATTCAATCATATATTTGGGAGTTTGAGCATAATGAATCTAGCGCTGGAGGGTTTGAACATCCTTTTAAACGAATGATATTCACTGTTTCTTTTTTATGAAGACTTTGCACAAGCTGTTGTGCAACTCACAGAAGTTCAGCGGTGAAAAATGATTGGAAGGAACATGACACAAAATTGGGAAAAAAAATATTGTTTAGCAAAATTTATTTTCTGTTATGTGTCTGGTCTACAATAAATTTTGGAGTTTGAAAACATATTGCTGAGTTTATGTCAGAGTTATCAGAAGTTCAATAGAAGAGTATCATTCTATTTAAAACTGAAATTCAATGTTCCTGCAATTGCTATTTCCTGGAGTTGCCCTGATGCTAAGTTGTTTTCGGGTGTGAGCCTTCAACCAACAGCCAGCTGGCAGTGCTTCGCGAGTTGTAACCATAACGTTCTTCAGTTTTTAAACATTGATTTGGGCAGAAAGGCTGAGATACGGGCGTCAGTTGGATGATTTTGCATGTGACTGTGAGGGAGACGTACAGCTGCTGGACCGACCTGCAGAGGCAAGATAGAGCTTGATAGTTAGTTTCATGTTTTCATAGATGGAAGGCACAGTAGAGCAAAGAATTCCGAAGTGAAATGTTTCAAATTAGGAATTGTTAACGTGGACACTTTATGAGATAATATTGTTCTGCTTTGAAAGATCAACACATCTGGTCATGTCCCAAATATAGTATGATTCGCTCTACTAAACTTAGTTTTTCAATACACTGCAAAGGCCCATATACTCCTGAAAGAAACTGATATAATGATATACAAATCTCTTAGCAGAAAAATGTGCTGTCAAAACTCAATTCATCCGATAGGATGCTGATATGCTGTGCAAAGGCATGAGCTCTTGCAATTATTCGAGATAATGTGAATCTGCAGACAAATCAGGAGGCACCAAGTTACATGCACGGTGAGATCACGTATACAGCTGGCAACATCATGATACACCACCAATTGTTTTGTATAATCATGCAAGATCATGATACACAGTTTACTCCTTCCGCTGGCACCTCTGCCCCGCACACCATTTCTCTCGCTCTTCCGCACCCGCCTCTCAACGCACTGGGGCTTCTGAAAGTAGCCGGTTTAAATATGCATTTTTAACTGTCCCTTTTTTTCATGATTGCTGTCCGATTAGGAGGTAATTTTAAGCTTTTTGGCCAACTTTCAACAAAAAATATTGCTTTAATTTCCATTTATCCTCGAACTTGTTGTGCCCTGCAAAACAACTCGAACAAAAGAGTGACCTCAATTATATACGGCTATTATACATAAGAGTTCCACTGAGGGAGCAATAAGTTATTTACTGAAGAGGTTTCCTGTAAACCTTGCCGGCCAATTGTGGTTTGTGATTCAGTGAGTTTGTGTGTGTTTGTGTGTTTGTGTGTGGGTGTGTGTGTGAGAGAGAGAGAGAGAGAGACTGAGAGAGATTTTGTGCCTGTGTTTGTGAACACATTGTTTCACAGAGCATCCAAATTGTGTCAGGGTTGGATGGAGTTTTAAAGTAATCGATATTCCATGAAATAAGCCTGGAATATCGCAACGTTCCTGGATTCGTTCAGCATCATTGCATGTGGTTCCAACGGGCCAGGATTGGATAAGGTTTGTATCCTGCAATGTTTATATGGGGTTTATAATATGTTTATAGTGCAAATGAAAGATCTTTTTTTTCGTGGACATTGGCTTTGAAATTGGACTATGGCTTAAAGAAAAACACTATGGCTGGAGCTGAAAGAAGTGTTCACTGGAACAGGATGTGGAATATTCAACATTTCTATCTCATGGAACAGAGTGGCCAGGTTGGACGAAATTGTTCCAAAACAATTCCCAAAATAAGAATAACTGCCTAGCATCAACATTGCAATTGGCTCCTAATCAGATGATGAAGGCACTGTGAGGTAACTGTGAGTGGAGGGATGCTAGCCTGCAAAGCGAACACATCTAAAACCTCACTCCATTGTGTTTGCAGGAATATCGGAAATCGACAAGGCTAGCTAGCTCATACCTCTGTAACCTGCTCTCTCCCTGAAACAAAAACATTGACACGCCGAAAAGGGGAAAATCACGAGCAGAGATATCAAAAAGGAGGTTTTCAGCCGGTAAACTAAAGGCTGAAGGCACTGGAATGCCAGCCCGTGTCATGAACAATTGGTTACTAGGAATTTGGGAAGACAACAATGAAAATCAACCTATAAACCTATGTGCTACGGTTTGGTGCTATTGACCAATTTTAGTGCACCCTTAAAATCCTAGTTCTCTATGTCCTGTGTGTCCCTGTGTGTGTGTGTTTGTGTGTGTGTGTGTGTGTTTGTGCATCGCGGTTAAGAAGGACTAGAGTGTAAGTTAAAGAGTTAAAAGTTCGCAGCTCGTGTTTCCTTAATTTGCTACTGGTGAAACCAAATTGGGTTAATAATTAATTATTTACCTGTTAAGTTTACAAACGTGGTATTCATATTCTGCTGACCTAATTTTAACATTTAGGTAAGGCAATAGGGTGGTCTAATTAAACTTTTCATATTTGTTTCTGCTCGGGGAACAATGGGGCTGGAAACTACAATGCAGTATCCCCAGTGAGTAGTGACAATAGATGTAGCGGGCTTTACGGTCACCAGGATCTTGCCAAGCTACATATGGAGACAAAAAGCTCCTCAGTTCCTGAAAAGTAATAAAACTTTTTGCGGTCTAGAAAGTTCATGCCATCCCTAGTGTTCGCTGTATGTTGTCACAGGAAACTGACTGGTGTGTATGACACGTAGAGATTTTTCACAAAGCCTCCAGGCAATCAAAATATATCCTGCATCATGTGCACGGTCTCTTATACCTTTCCTTGATCTAGAACGGCTCGCTCACACTCTCACCTGACCATACTCTGATGCACTCACACACAGAACCACTCTTCCTCCAAATCATATTTCATGCACTGACTCCACTGAGTCCTTTCTGGCCTTCAAAAAGGAGATGACCTTCGCAAATGATAAACTTTCTGAAACAGCATGGTATAGACAGCTAATTGATCAGACAACCAAAAGATGAGATCGCATTAATTATTCTTGTCACATTGAATAAGCAAATAGTGCAGGAATATTAAACAACTCACCCTATGAAGAGCTTCAACGAGCACGTGCAATATCATAGATGGCAGATATCAGCACGTTAGTTAAAAACAAAGTTGCAGCATTCGGGCTTATTTTCTGCTTGAAGTACCGAGTGTATGATATATGAAGGCCACTTGTGATGTCAATCTTCACCAGTTCTTATTCGACTATGACATGTCAAGAACTGTGTAACAGTAATTGATATAGCAACCGTTAAGGATCCCAAAAATTAGCTGCGGCACTAAGACAACTGTCCCAGTTCAGATAAACAAGGGCAATAACCGACGCGGTGGAAAAATGTATGGAAACTTACTGTCCAGTAAAAGGAGGACAAATCTGAACAGACAAATTATCGCCCAAAAAATTTAGCGCCTGTTATCAACAATATAATGAAAATTAGCATTAGAAATGCGATCAAGGGGCAATCAATGTTCTCAGCTAGGGTTCAGCCAGGACCATTCGGCTCCAGGCCTCAGAATAGACTTGATCTAAGCAACGGCCAAAACTCCTGGGTTATATAGGTAAGGTGCGAGTTACTGCCCCTTCTACCAAGACAGAAGGTGGCCCAGAGGGCCGACAATTGATTGTTGTGTTATTATTGGTATTACAATGAGAATCATTGTTAATCGTTTTTGTTGCTAAAATCATGATTATTACAAAGGGGAAAAAAAGTTAGTGATTGCTCGAGGCAAATCATCTCAGTCCCAACATATCACTGTAGATGTTCTTTGGGGCAGAGCCTGAGGACCAGCCGTCTTCGGGCTGCTTCCCTGGCAGCCTGTCTTGCCTCTTATGATCAAAACTATCAAATTGCGTTGTTTATTGAAATGTGCTCAATACCTTAACAGCACCTCAAATCGTGAAGTAGTCCACGCATACATTAAGAAAACAAATATGTGCATCATTTAAGATTTAGAGAAAAGTAACAAAAAATGTGTCGCACAAAGATAGAGAAATACCATGCCAAGAAAAAAAATGAGATTCAAAGTAGCTCCTTTTGACACTTAACGGCATTACTATCGCTGCTTGCACGGCGATCAACTTTCTGCACATCAGCAATAAAAGTAGTCTAAACTGGGCAAGCTAAATACATACTTCCACCAAAATCCTGGCATTTCTCCCCTTGACTCCCCTAATTGTGCCCTAGCTCATGACACAATTATGATTTGAAGGACATTATTCCCACATGGCTGTTTCTTCATGGACTTTCATGAAACGAAATATCATCCATTGCCAAGAACCCCACTTGTGTGACATGCCATTTCCAACAATTGACATTTACTGGCTCCACCACAAGTGTGCCGTGGCTGCAGTGTGTATCTCCATGGAATGTGGGAAATTCGTAAGAGACGTCAATATGTATTGGGGAATTACATCTCACATATTAAGCCCAACGTGGTGTCAGTATATATAAATCTTCACGATTTATCGTGAACCGACAGGGTCTGGGTGAGTTTTAACAGTCAATTAAGTACATCAATACAAAAAACCAATTGCGTTAAAATCCATCTGCAAGCGTTATCAAACAAAATATGAAATTGATGCAGCAAAATAAATATATATATTTGCCCATATGTCCTATTTTAATTTAACTGGAGAAAGACAATAAGAGTTAATAATGGAATCTAGAGATTGAATTCTGAAGATATTAATACATGGCCGAAATCGTGAAGTGAAGTAAATCGGGATTGCTTAAGATGCCAGAATTCTGAGAATACTGACATCTCGGAAGAGATTTAGGTCTGGAGAAGATCACAGAAGTATGGAGGGGCGAGATTCTACAGGGACCGGAAAAAACGTATGTATTCCGAAATTAAGACTTTGTTTAAAACGTAATACAACTGCGTTCAGCCAGCAGCGGGGCGATGGGCTGATTAGGAGTTCTCTGGACATTAGCAGGGGCTGCAGTTTGGAAAGACTTCAAGTTTGTGAACATTATAACTAGGTGGCGTCGCTTGGTTTGTGTTACAACTGACAAGTGTCAATTGTTTTAAAGGCATTGAAGAGAATGTTCGAGACAGGTGATTCGAGCAAAGGAGCAGACAATAAGTCTAAATGATGATGCACATATGTAAAAAGAAGTTCATCCTAAGAAAAATTATAATAGCAAGGTTGTAAACAGTCAGTTTGACCAGCAGATGGCACTTACGTAAAGATTTGGAGTCGATTGAGAGAAAAAATCTTGTAACGGGAAGATAATTCAAAACCTTCTTCCTTTCCGATAATAATTTATTGATATCATACAAGCAATAATACACTATATAGTGAGCGTTAGTGTTAAAAGAGGTGACTGGTAAAATCATGCTGGATCTGGAAGAAACCTGTAGGAATGTTCGTTAGTTCACGATGTATCAGAATTTATGCAGGTGTGTTTATGACAAAATATTGGATTAGGATCCTGCCAGATGTTTGTGGGGGGTTAAACTTGAAAGCGGTCAGGCCACATGTACATGGACTATCAAAATACATGTAGAAATGATCAGGCATTTGTGAAACAGTACAATTTATCAGGCTTTCGCCAACTTTTCATTGATTACACACCGTTGGAATTGTTCCAGATATTTACTTGGTGGCACAATCTGGCAAGCTCCAGAATGAAGTGCACAAGCTTCATATTGTGTTAGGATTCTGCCAGGTTTCTATATGTTGGAACAATCTCTCACAGCCAGTTCTATTCCATGTTACCATTGTCGATTTAAGGCAAAGTCGCTCCGTCTGTTTCAATCAATTTGTTATGTGGGGATTTGTCAAATGCCTTTTAATCTTCCGCATGTACAACACGTGAAAAAAAATGCATTCAACAACTCTTACATTTCCCGATAACTTCTTGCTGAAACGAAAGCAATTGCCACGACACCAATTTAATACATTTCAACTAAAATTAGCAAATGCCTTTGATGTGGTGAACATGGACTCCTAATTGGTGTTTGATACAGTGCAACACAACAGACCTCTGAGTAAACCTGTAGCTCATGTAATAAAAGGGATAAAACAAAGTGGATACAAAATTGGCTGAGCAATACGAAACAGAGCCTAGTGGCCAATGGATGTTTTTCGTGCAGGAGGAAGGTGTGTAATGGAGTTCCCTAGGAGTCTGTATTGGGCCCTTGCTTTTCCTAATATATATTAATGATCAAGGCAATGTCGTGCAGGTGATAATTTCAAATTCTGCGAAAACTTCAAACCTTAGAAGCATTGTAAAGTGTCATGAGGACTGTATAGGATTTCAAAAGGGATTAACGAGTTGGTGGAGTGGGCACATATGTGGCAAATGATGTTAAATGCAGGGAACAGTGGGGCGATTTAATTTTATAGGAAGAACATAGAGTGACAATATAAAATAAAAGGTACATTTTTAAGGATGTGCAGGAGCAGAGGGGCCTGGGTATATATTCGCATAGATCATTGAAGGAAGCAGGAGAGTTGGAGAGAACAATACAAGAGTAGCAAGGTTATGCTGATCTTATATGGGACACTAGTTAGGCCTCAACTGGAGCATTGTGTACAGTTCTGGGCAAGACATTATGTGTAGAATGTAAGGGCATTAAAGGTAGCTCAGAATACGTCTACAGGTCTGGTTCCAGGGATGAGAAACTTGAGTTATGAAGATATATTAGAGAACCTGGGACTCTTCTCCTTGGAGTGGCGGAGGCGAAGAAAACATTTGATATCAGTATTCAAAATAATGACGGAGCCCGAAAGAGTACACCCCAGCCCACTTTCGTCTTACAGGCCATCACAGAAAAAATGAAATGCATGCTTCGCCAAACGCACTGGAAGCTTTACGTTCCCCGTCCAAGAGAAACAACAAATATGACTGAAGTTAGGCCTCTCATCTCAGCCATATAAAAAAATCAAAATATCTTAAGATTTCTAACAGCTTTACGACTATCCTATATTTAATTCAGAGAATACCTCACCCTCTCCCATCCCCACCCCCCAATTTCACACATTTTACAATTATACGTTGTGAATTGGAAACGCCATAACTTTTTATCGTAACCAACCGACCAAACGTGACAGACGTCATGGTAAGCAGTATGTGGGTTCCTATAGATCCAATGTTTTGGCAAACAAAATTTACTTAAATACTGGTTGATTCATTTTCTTTCAACCTTGTAAATTGATCTCATTTCCAATTCTCTATTGTTTTTCCCAGTACCTCCATGTTGTTAACTAACATTTGTACATTAGCTTTCAGTTTTTCATGGCAGGGAGAAGCCGTTCCGCTAGTCAAGCGATGGAGAGCGAAAGGGCACAGATTTAAAGTGATTTGCAAATGGTGCAATGTGATGTCAGAAAAAAATAATCGTTTTTTCACAGAGCATGTAGCCCTAGTCTCGAATGTTTTTTCCTGACAGTGCGGGGTCGGGGTGGTGGTCAGATTAAATTGAGGCATTCCAGAGGGCATTAGATGATTGTCTGTGTATTAGCAACGTGCAATTTTACGGGGGAAAAGCGGGAGGATGGTTTTAAGTCACAATGTACTTTTGGAGAGTCTGTGCAGACACAATGGTCGTTCTGCACTGTAACAATAATGTAATTTTTAATTCAAACAGTATTTAAACAAGTAAAGGGCGTTTCAAATCAAAATGCGTTATTTAATGTTGATGCAACAAAGGTATGACACGCTTAGTTATGGGCACTCGCATTACCTCCTGAACAAATATGGTGCTACATGGAATCTTTGAAACTTGAAAGCTGTAATGTATTGTTTCTACCTTCGCAAATCCATCATTTCAACCAGGGAATCACAAAGCGCCAGCAGACGTATTACATCTAAGGTCCTCAGGCACCGTCACAACTCACAAGGCGCATATCTACGAACGCTATCTCACTCGGGTCACAACAGTCTTGATGACGCAAAATCTGCATGCAGTCGCTTATTCAACACTTTCGAAAGGGCTGGGCATCTCTGGAAAATCTGAAATAGAAACAAAGCACTTGATCAATCAGCAATCCCCGACTTCATTGTTATGCTCCTTTCTACTGTATAATGCACATATTAAATTATTGTCTGCTCTACACTCAGAGTACTAATTCAACACCAGTATCTGTTCGCAAGCTGCCAAACTGAAACTGTTCCAGTCAGAGAAAACATTGCTTGTTTAGCCTTCACACAAACTCTCTAAAATTAAATGGTTACATCACTGCATTTAGTTTAGTTTTTTACATTTTGATTCGTAGCTCTTCATACCGAAGGGAACCCAAAAGTTAACTGAATATCTTTTGAAAGCTATCGATGCAAAATGCAAAAACACAAATACGCAAACAAACGATAAATTATCTGCCAGAATACTCCCCAGTGCGATGTGGTCTTAAAAGTCCATCAAACAAAAATAAAATGCTCGATCCCCCAAATACATTGGAAGCTTATTGTTCCTCGTCCAAGAAAAACAAACAATCTGACTTGCGTTAAGAATTTTTTAACGCAGCCCTAACAAAATGCAACAGATATTAATATTGTAAACATCTTGACGACTGTGCTGCTGTCTAATGCAGAGATTACTTCACCCCCGTCCACATAATTCACATTTTACAATCAAACATATGGAATTGGTAACACCTTAATGTTTAATCTTAACCAACCGACCAATCATAACCGGCTTCATGGTAAACACTTTGGGGGTTCTTCATGGCAAGCAAAAGCTCTTTAAATACTGATTAAATCTATTTCTTTCAATCTTGTAAATAGTTTGTTTTTCAGTCCATTCACGTTCTCGATTAAGTGTTATATATTACTGTTGCGTTTTTCATGGCTTTAAAATAAAATCTACAGTGGGATAATATTGTTGATGGATAAAAGCCGCTTCCGTAGTTCAGTTTGGTTAATTGTGCCATGAACAATATTGTTAATTCCTGGTAATGCATCTGAGCTGGGGCGATAGACGTTATGAATTTTAAAAAAAAATCCCTGTCGTACTCGTTCATCCTCTTTGACTTCGGCACTTCCACTGTTCTTTTTTAAAGCCGTACACTAGAATGTCACCGGATTTTGTTTGTAGTTTGAGAGCCTTCACCATTCTTTAGGAAGAAAATACAACGAAACATTCTGCTTATCTTCCAACTCCTAATATCCATTTTCTGCCCTTTCTGCAGCACTTTTCCTTTTACGTCTAGGTCTCTGAAAAACGTTACAGCCTAATGCACATCAGAACTGTCGTGAAGGACAGATTTGTTCACCCCATCATAATTTAATACAGGATAATACTCACGGCGAGAAAAGCCCTCTCATCCTGCTATAAAAATATCACTAACATTTTGTTTTAATTATTGTTTTTCAGCTAAAAGAGTTTGATATTCACTTGTATTCAATTCACAAATTATCCTTATCGCCTGCACTACCACTAAATACCACTGAAATTGAACGTTGTGCAATACATTGTTGATATACTTTGTCAATTATTCTTTCTGATGTGCCAAGCTACCTCCAGGGAATCCTATTCTTTCATGCTGCTTTATAGCGCTAACATTGTACGCATGCCTTTTTTGTCTCCCCATTCTCAATAAAAGCATGCCTTTCCTTTCATTCATCATTCGTTTTCGTACATCTTGCATGTGCTTTGTTTGCATTATTAATTCAGGCTGTTTGGCAAATTCTCCAACTGTCATTCACTTTTGGTTCTTAACCTGATGTTCTAATGCATTAGCAAAAAAATAGCAGGCCGGATTTCTGTCAGTTTCAACACGCCGATAGTAAGATTATCGATTTAAACATCATGTTTACACAAAGTAATGATTTCCTTTGTTTCAAATCCCTCAAATATCCTTGTAAGACTTCACTTTCTGCAGGATTTCCTTAAATAACTGGAGGCTGCAATAGCTCATGGGCACCCAAGTAATTTCCAATAAGCTATGTAGCAAACCCATATGTAAATTTCGAACAGCGTATTAGCATATTCACATTTCGAAGCATCCTCATTGAGAGGACTGTGCAAACAATTCCCAACGAAATCAATAAATACTTATTTATGCAGAGAGATTTTTTTTTTCATTTGACTTACAGACAATTTCGTTTGACCTGCTATCATCAGTGACTGGGTTAATCCTGTATCTTTATTGACTACAAACAACTTTCCTGCCTCAGAAGTCAATATTTGTTAGGCGCCAACATGAGAAAGGAAGCATTAATAGTGTAATACCCCCAAATATACTCCATCAGCAAACATAGGAAAACATGTTAGCTTGTGATAGGCTTTCCTTTCCCTCTGCAGTATCCTTTGAAGGGATACTCTGAAACCTTACAAAGCTACATATTTATGGTGTACTTCTAAATGTCAGACCTTATATGTGTGTGTTTTTGTTTATCACAGAACTAAAGATTAAGTCACGTCAAATCAGAATTATCCAACAGACTGTTCAGTTGTCTGACCAGAGGAGTGCCTGCGTTCTTAAGTTTGCCACGAATCTGATCAAAAGCATAAAACTTATTTGTGAGTTACCGGACTGGGTCCTATTTTCTGATATCTGTGTGAATCAGTTCATTATCATTTGCCATTTTTGCAGCATTGTATACTTTGCAAACTTTACATTCTCCGAAATGGGTTCTTATTCCCAGATGCGTACTTAATGTTTACTTCTTGCACAGGAATCAGGTTCCTAACTTTTTTAAGTTATTCTTCAAACTTTATTAATGTACACACCCATCAAAACACCGTTTCATTTTCTCTGGCAAATTTAGCAAATATCTGATTGTTTTACTTGTTCAAATGCCAAAATTGCAATATCCTGGTACAAAATCACAGGCATTAAATGCAACATTATTACGCAGTCACGGTCATCTGATTGTTCTTCTGAAATTCGTGCGTACACATACAAAGCTTTTCCCACGACAATAGACTGCAGGGGCAGTGTTTTTTTTTTCCCTGCGATTTGGGCGTTGTTGGCTAAGTCAGAATTGTTTCAATCCATAATTGATCCACTCAAATGTGCTGGTGCAGTGCATGCTTGAACCATTCTCTGAGTAAGTAATTGTCATAGGCAGAAGATCTGAGGAGGATAATCATCAGTTGAGCAGAACTGACGGGGAACTAAGTAGGCTCGTCATAATTTTGAGGGGCAGGCAGAGGTGGATATGCACATTGGTAGATAGATTGCGTAGGTAGATAGGTTAATAGATACATATATTGCTCAATAGGCATATAAATTGATAGATAGATTGATAGATAGATAGATAGATAAATAGATAGATGGATGGATGGATGGATGGATGGATGGATGGATGGATGGATGGATGGATGGATGGATGGATGGATGGATGGATGGATGGATGGATGGATGGACGGATGGATGGATGGACGGACAGACGGACGGACGGACGGACGGACGGACGGACGGACGGACGGACGGACGGGTAGACGAGTGGATGGGTGTGTGGGTGGATGTGTGGGTTGGTGGATGTGTGGGTGGGTGGATGGGTGGGTGCGTGGATGGGTGGGTGGATGGGTGGGTGGATGGATGGATGGCTGGGTGGATGGGTGGGTGGATGGGTGGGTGGGTGGATGGGTGGGCGGATGGGATGGACGGACAGACGGACGGACGGGTAGATGAGTGGGTGGGTGGATGGGTGGGTAGGTGGATGGGTGGGTGGGTGGATGTGTGGGTGGGTGGATGGGTGGGTGGGTGGATGGGTGGGTGCGTGGATGGGTGGGTGGATGGGTGGGTGGATGGATGGATGGCTGGGTGGATGGGTGGGTGGATGGATGTGTGGGTGGATGGGACGGATGGACGGACGGACGGACGGACGAACGGACGGACGGGTGGGTGGGTGGATGGGTGGGTGGATGGATCGGTGGGTGGGTGGATGGATGGGTGGGTGGATGGGTGGGTGGGTGAATGGGTGGGTGGGTGGATGGGTGGGTGGGTGGATGGATGGGTTTGTGGATGGATGGGTGGGTGGATGGGTGGGTGGGTGGATGGGTGGGTGGGTGCATGTGTGAGTGGGTGTGTAGGTGGGTGGATGGATGGGTGGAGGGAGGAAGGGAGGGATGGATATAAAGGAATTGAATTATAGAGAGAGAGAAAGAGAGATAGAGAGATGCTGATAGAGTAACAAGAAATAAAACTAAATGCATAAGCTGCTTCCCGTTTAGCAACCTAATAAGCCTACTTATAATGCTTCAGTGGTTGGATACTTCAAAAATGTGTCAACATTGCTCTTGCTAATACCTTTCATTAGACATATGCAAAGTATCCTTCCATCTCTGAGTTCAAAAATAAAATACCAGACAATGATCAACAAGCGGATAATTCGTCCGTGATGCAAAGTTCAAAATTTGGAAGAGCGCAGCAGCCGCAAAATCATAGAAATATACGTATATTGATTAGAACTTTGAGCACCTAACCGTAAAATCAAGGAAAAACGCTGTGAATCTCAATAAATCGTCGCGACAGTTGCTGAGTGCTATCAAAAGCAAGTGTCTTTTCGGATGTATGTCATTGTGATCGACTCCGGGGGACAACTTCAAACGATAGTTCATATGCCATACGCACACGTAAAATATTTTTTCCACTTAGATTTAATTTCGGGGGCAACATGGCCCATACAACGAACAAGCAAATTCCATTCTGAGTGGAGTTACAGTCATCACACGTCACAGAAACTTTATTCCATTCTCAGTCCCTTACGGTTCACTGGGAAAACATTGCATCCAGCCCATTTCTATCTTAGAAAAAGATAACTCTCCATGCTAGCTCACACTTCCATAAAAATATAGACAATGTTGCATAAAATTGCATTCAGTATACCTCTCATGTCGCCTTTAGAGGCAAAGTTAACGAGGTTGCCAGAAACGCTAAATAGACATTACTTTAGAGTGTCCACAGTATGGATAGTTAAAAGTACAGCTGTTGGACAAGGAGCAGGTTATTCAGACCTGGTTTGGCGCACATTTGAAATTATGATTTTTGTGTTATGCTGTGGATAGAAGGCTATAACTTTCAGCACGTAACAGTTGGAGATTGTGATGGGATCGCAAGTGTCAGTCGATTAATTTGCCACTCAGCCGAAACCAATTCCTCTCCTCCACCAAGAAATGCTTCACCAGGGTTTGATTCTCACGATTTAAAGAACGTTAAACACAGGATAGCGAGTTGAGGCTGCGAGAAAAAAAAACCTGCAAGGAAATCCAACAAAACCCTTTACATTTCTAAGGCAGAGCTCAGGCCCACGGAGACGTCAGGTCGGCAAGAATTAAATGGACCCTGAGTCATGCAATCACCCTCTCAAGGTACAATCCAGAAAAAAAACATCATTTGTCAGAAACCCAGGAGAAGGAGTGGGATGCCTGTCATATGACTTTGATGCAAGCTACTGAAAACTATAATATTGTTGTGTGGAACTCAACAGCGGCAGTCTACCATTTTGCGACATATCAGTTATGAGCAGAAAGAGCTCTGTCCACGAAAATTGCTTGACCCTCATCGACGTTGTGCTCGACTGTATAATCTGAACTCTTGCATCGACGTCTATAAGACACATCCGTCTCTGCGTGCCTTCTTCCATTTGGGAAATTATGCTTCTCTGAAGGCTGATCACCCTGCAACAATTTCAGTCTGCTACCCATACAAGGAAATAACATTAGATTTTTGATTCTGGGCTCAGGGCTCACATGAAATATCAACTCTTACTTTTATCGGGTATTGCCCTGTACCCCATTCCTTCCCTTGTCCCTCTTTTGTTGTGTGAGTGCAAAAAGGGCGGGCATTGTTATACGCCTTTCCACGCTGCGTGCGTGTGTGTGTGTAAAGGAAACCAACCGTCTTATTTTACATTATCTCGAGTTTGCTGTGGGGTTTTAAATAGAAGCTCTGATAACTCCAAACTGACGTGTTAGCGAAACTACACCACTACTTCCTAAAGGGGAAATGTGAAATCAAAAACAACTTATCTTCACGGACGTTTACTGAGAGGAGGGAAACATCTTTGTAAATCCATCCCTCTCTTGTCCGTAACAGAAATTAGGGGCTCGTCCAGTGCTGACCAATTTGAATTTAACCTGAGTCCAAGTGAAGCGACGAGCCAAACTCGAGGTAAATGAGCCATTTGAAAGTCCAAAAACGGGAAATCGGTGACTTGAACTAATTCTAAGGCAAGAAAGCTTCCACGGCAATTTACTTTTCTTAAAACTAAGAGAACGTTAAAATCTGATGCTTAAATGTTTGTTCACCAGGATAATTTAAGCGGAAAATGTTTAGATAACATTAACACAGATTAATTGAAAGCTGTAGTTCAGAAGATACAGTTCAAATTACCCTGCAAAATCAAAAGAAGTTGAGTAATTCCGGCGGTGGTAGAACGTCTGCACACGGCGTTACCAGCAAATCAGTCAGATGAAAAGCTCACTCATGACTCCGAGTCCTCTTCCCGAACCGAAATCGTGCTGAAAAACCTTTGATTGGAGTTAGAAATCAAGGAGAGAGAAAGATAGAGAGACAGATGGAGAGAAAGAGACAGGGAAAGGGAAAATGAACAGGAGAGGGAGAGGGAGAGAGAGAGGGAAGAGAGAGCACGTGAAGAAGCAATGGAAAGTTTATTCCAGCTCCGAAAATTGGAAATGGAGCTAATATTCAAATGAAGATGGAGGGAGAGAGAGAAGGAGAGAGAGAACGGACAATTAGGCGCTGGAAAGATACAGCTCTTTCTTTGCGGCAGCATCCCCTATCCCCTTAACACAAAACAATGTCTTATGCACTCCAGCATGCAAGATCCCTCCCCAAGTCTGAAGTGACTAATGGGAAACCATTTTGTACCACAATTCAGATAATAGATCGGCTGCTAAAATTACCCTTAGTGACCTAGATATTTTTAATTCGGGGCAGCAGTCAGGGAGAGCCTGAGTTTTCTACTCCATGCTATCCTTTAAGGTATCACGAAATTTTGAGCACGCTCAGCCTGCCTTCCCAAGTCCATACGGCTTTCTCACGGAGGCCACCAGCAAATACAGAATGTTCGTCAAGAGGGCAACCAAAACCTACATAGAGCTTGAAAGAGTGAAACGAATCACATAAGATCCCTAAATATCCCCTGCACCTATGAGGGGTTACATGAAGCAGTACTGTCGGAAGGCCCCAAAAATTACCTACCCTCTAACATGCGGCTAAACGGAGAGAAGCAGAGAATCCTCAATTTTAGGGATGCAGCAATCAGAGCAGGTAGCTATGTCTGACCCATCGGCCATTAAACTCAACTGATCCTTTCTAAAATATACCAATGAGTATTGGAAAGAGTAGCAGGGCGTCCAAGATAGAAAATGCAACCGATCCTAAAAAGGAAAAGGCACAAGGCGGTCCGAGAAGCCCCCTCCAGCCTACAGTTCAAAAGGAGAATATCAGGAGTCCGAAGTGTTCCCATTGCAACAGAGTAGGCCATTCCAGATGATGCAGGTGGCGAGGTAAGGCAGTTAACCACATAAGGCTTCAGCGGAGTTGCCCTCGAAGATTTCCCGGCGGGTCGTGTAGCAGAGCTACGCGCTACAGAAGGTTATCCATTAGACGGCAATGCATTATGTATATCTGAGCCGGATGGACTCCCATTGATATTCTGGAATTATGTACTTTCAGGAACTGTGTCTCCCTACACGGCACAAAATGTTAGTGAGTTCGAGGCACTGCTCCGGGGCACAGCGGCCAGCCAGTCCTTAACGTTAGAGGCAAACCGAAATCTAACCGAAGGCCTGAGGCCTCCCTGAAGGCCAAAGCCCTGGTTGGTAGAGCTGGACTAGGATCTGTGTTTGCACCGCTCCATGAGGCCCACATACCGTGCGACCTTGTTGCAGACCCCGTTACAGTAGCAATTGCCACCAAGCTACCAGAAGCAAGAATGATATCTCCCTTGCGGTCGATTTGCCTGGCAGTCGGGTGAAAGAATTGAGGCCAAGAGCAAGCAGAAGAAATCGGCATTCGGGCACACGCCTGGAGAAGGTAAAGAGTCCCAAAAGCATTTAATAACACCCATAAACCTCGAACAGGAGCATCTCGAATGTAGCACAGTCTAACCAAGACAAGTACAATTAAACTGCGTCCAAGGAAGCACTAGAATCTGAATTAGATTCCCCGTAACATTCCTCCATGACACATTTGAGCCAGAGAAGCCCTATAGCATGGAAATAATTAGTAACGGAGAAGCCCGACGTAGGTAGAAAACCTGAAAGATGACAGTTTACTAAACACTGAATGTAAATATTTAAGGACATGCCTGAAGTATGGCTGGCAGAATCCTGATTTCTGGCATTAAATTGAGACAAATGGAGTTCTCAAACCAATCAGCAAATGGGGAGGGCAATACCTTCCCAGTTGGAAAGCTCCAGGTAGGGTAGCAGGAACTACCTTTTTCACAGGAGGACCGTGATGTTCCAGAGGGCATGGAAGCTGCTTGGAGAGCGACCTATCCAAAGTTAAGTTGTGCCCGAGCCAGGAAGCCAATGAATGATTTGACTGGCAACTATATAAAGTTTTTAAATGTGCAAAAGAAAAGTTCCTGAATTGGCCCAGAAAGAGTAAGGGTGAAACCCCACCCAGTTAATAAGCCATCCGAAGTTGAGCAAGAGCTGGCCGTCCCAGAGAGGACATTGAACATACTACGCAACTGAACTGCAAAAATTACCCCAATCAGTCTGGGCCCCATCCTCGACCACCATCATATAGGGCAGCAAGAGGACTGAACAAAGTGAACACTCAGCTTTTAAAAATTCATAACGCCCTGATAGCCTACAGCTCTCTGGTTGTGTCCGGTTTCCTGTATGGTTGCAGGAGAGGCCCCTGCCAGAAGGACAGAAGCGGAAGTTTCTAGAGTAGGTGAATAAAGATGATTAAATGGCCGGGTACTTTGAAAAACAAGTTCATTGGGAAGAGTCAACATGGTTTTGCGAAATGAAAACTCTTGTTGAACGACTGTATTGCAGTTCCCTGAAAAGTAACATGTTCTGTGGATAAGAAGGTGCCTATAGGTATAACGCACTTAGATTTCCAGAACACATTCAAATCGGTGCCACAGCATGGTCTAGCGGGCAAGATGTTAGCCTGGAGGGAATGCTGGCCGACTGGCAGAAGACAGAGAGTATGCAGAGAAGGTTTTGTACACTAATGTCAGGAATAGGCGGGTTGCCTTCTGAGGAAAGGTTAGGCATGGTATATTTGTATCCACTTGAGTTTCGGAGAGCTGACTGGATTGGAAACTTCAAGAGAAGTCTTGTCAGGGTCGATGCGGAGAGGATGTTTCCTTTGGTGGGAGAATCTAGAACAAGTTGTCAGTGCTTACAAATTAAGGCTGCTCATTTAAGAGAGAGATGAGGCAAAATGTTTTCTCTTAGAGGGTCTTAAGACTTTAAAACTCTTCCACAGGATGCAGTGGAAACATATCCTTTGATTGTTTTTTTTTAAAGGCAGAGCTAGATAGGTCCTTGATTAACAACGGTGTGGAACTCTATCGGGGGTAGGCAGGCATGTAAAGTTCAGTTTGCAATGAGGTCAACCATGAAATTATTGAATGGTGCAACATGCTCGAGGAATCGAGTGGAATACTCCTGTTCCAACTTCAAATGTTCAGATACCTGGTCATGTGCTAATGATTTTTTACCTGATTGACAGGGTGTGAAGTCTGGAGCCCTTCAGTGGTCAGTGCTGAGTCCTCATCTTTTTTATCAATTTACATCAATCACTTAATGAGGGGAGAGAAGGCATTGTAGCTAATTTTGCAAACAACACAAAACAAGGTACCAAAGGATGTTTTGAGGAAGACATAAGGAATTTGCAGCCGGATATTAATACGTTGAGTGAGGGGGCAAGGATCTAACACAACCAATATAAGGTGGGAAAAGTGAAACAATTCCTTTGGGAGGAATTCCATATAGAGAGAAAGGAAGCAAAATTCGGAGGTGCATTAGTCACAGAAAAGTGAGATTGCAGAAGCAGCATAGAGTCAAGAAGGCTTATGGGATGAGATCCTCCATTGCGAGAGGAATTGAACATAAAAGTAAGGATATTATGCTTCGGTTATACAGGGCATTCGTGAGGCTGCATCTCAAATTAAGTGTTCAGTTTAGGTCTGCAAATTTAAAGAGCGAATCCAGAACAAGGGTGCACTGTTCTCAAGTTAGCTGTCGCCCTTATACAACAGGGGTGAGGAGAGTTTGTTTTTATTTTCTCTCAGAGTGTTGCACTTTGCAATTTGCTGCCTCAGAAGGCAGTGGAATTAGGGCCGCTGAATATTTTTTGGGATCGATTCGTGTTAGTCAAAGGGAATAAAGTTTATCGGGGGCAGATGATAACGTACAACTGAAACACAAACAGGTCATCCACGATCTAACTGAAAGGTGGAGCCGGCTCGAGGGGCCGAATGGCTTAATTCTCCTACTATTTCGCACGTTCGCCTGCAACTTCCTGCATCCCGGCCCTCAAAGTCTAACCCAATTTCAGGTGCAGATACTGACATTACGGTCAGAAAGCAAAATTGGTATCAGCAGGACAAGGGTAATCAGTCTGAAAAGAACAGTATGATCAGGCAACAGATGACCCTTTTGGGTGTGGGGTGGGGTGAGGGGCCGGTTGTGGGAGGAAAAACGATCGAATATGGGATAGGGATGTGCGATAAAAAAAGGGGTTAAAACAATAAGTAAACTGTACAACTATCAGCATTTTTATAGCCCTTACCACGACCCTTAACACTTTATTTGTCATTTTGTGGTGTCAATCTCACCTTTGACACCCTCCACCACTCCCCCACACCCCCTTCACACAGCTGGCCTTCTTACCCGCTTCACCTGCTCCAAACCCGTAAACACTATAAGTTCCATTTCATTTCGACTTTTCTTCGGTTCTGAAGAAAGGCCATGCGGACCCTTAACTTTAAATCGGTCTCCTCAATTGCTCTCAGACCTGCTGAGTTTTTCCATAATTTTAGGTGTTGTTTCAGACTTCAAGCATCTGCAGCATTTTGCTTTTATCAGAATTGAAACGAAATTCATTTTTTATTGTTCTCCAATGCGGGAGATGTTTCTCGTCCAGACGGCAGGAATGGAAATATTTATTTCCACGTGAACCTGGCTACTTTGTAAATTATTATTATTATTTCATTATGGTTGATTTAATTATTATTATTATGATTATTATTATTATCATTATCAATAATAATGCTAACAATAATAATAATTTACAAAAGCATTACTATGTCATGCCTAACTGGCCATGACTCATGCCAATGGCATTTCTAACCTTCAGAAGCCAGCGGGTACATATTTCCCTTTAAATAAGCGCGACTGCCCTGGGACTGCAGAATATCAAATTTAAAAGACATGCAACAATATAATTTACATTCTTACGACAGATCTCTGGCCCACGGAGACGCTATGTCTTTTGGGGTAAAAGTGATCCTGATTCATCTGTTCAACAACTCAAGAATCCAGGGCTGAATAGATAGGTTATTTGTCCAAAACCCAGGAGATGAAACGGGATGCGGCGTCGGGGGGAGGGAGGTGTGTGGGGGGGTGGGGGGGCGGGGCGGGGTGCAGAGATGGTGGCGGGCGGAAGGAGGGATTGGGGGGGCTGTGGTGGGTGTATTTTACATGACCTCCCCGCAAGCTGATCGAATATGTAAATATTGTCGTGCAGTCTTGTGGAACTGAAATCAGGCCGTCGAGCATTTCACCAGGTAATATGTAGCAGCAGGAAGATCTTTTTTCCGGGTACGTCACCTGGCACCCGTTAACACTGTGTACCATTGGAACATCGGTGCTCCTGTATCTGTGACAATCAAACTCATTCATCTCTGCCTTTATTCTTCCATCGGGGCTGCAATCTCTTCTGGGAAGTCGGAGCATCCTGCAAGATTTCAGCCTGCTGAAATGTAATGCTGTATACCATTGGGCTTTTGATTCTGCTGTCTGTTTCACGTGAAACATAACTTTTGTTATTGCTGTGCCCTTGTGCTGTACCCATTTCCCCGCTTCTGGTACTTTCATTATTGGGCGCAAAATGGGGAGGATGTTGTGAAACCCCTGATTTGTGCGTCTGTAAAAATAAAACGACCTTCTTGTTTTACCTCACCTCGTAATTGCTTTGCATTTATTAATAGAGGATTGGATCACTTCAAACATGCGTTTTGGTGAAAGTAAGCCACCAGTTATAAGGGGGAAATCAGAAATCAAACTCAACTTTCTGTTTAGGGACTCGTGGTGAGAAGAAAAAGTCAGGGCTGTTTAAATTAATCGCGCTCATGACCGTAATATTAGCAATATTTTTTTTTATTACTCGTTAATGAATGATGATATATGTCTATTTATTCGCCACCAGTCACCGTTTAAGGCGCAGTACTGGGCTGCTTCAGAACGATTATTGAGATTTTGTTGAAGTTGCATGGGATCTACGATAAAATTGTCTCATCGGAGTTTTTTTTAAATTTGTTTCCTATTAATTAAATATGAAGAGATTGTTTAACCCTTCTAAAAATATTGTTATTAAATAAAACTTGCAAATTATTTAGAGCAGCCTGTCAACTAATTTCATTGGATACGGACACAGACGGGTGACAAAAAAAAATGTTGGAATGCTCTTACACATGTTATGTCACTCATACATGAATATTTGACCTTTACGTAACGTGCCAGTATGACAGTCTGGTCAGCTGTGAGCGTTTGAAGCAATCCGTGGTGTAAACAGCAGGCACAATGTCGGGAATCCTCAGGCTAAGATCCGCTGCAAATCCTTCCGAAAGTTTCAGTCTCCCCGTTAATGAGAACATCCTCAGAGAATGTCACTTGCTCTACACGGACTCAAAACACGGTAAGTGGCTGGGTGCCATTTTCCTAAGTACAAGAGTGAAATATATTTTCATTACATGTTTACAGCAAGCAGCACGGTTTCCGCAGTATGTGTGCAAATGAGACCAACTGGCAGCTTTATTTTGGTGTTTCTGAGTCACTTGGCTCTCGGGTTTCACGCAGACTGGCACCAATTCAACTTTGTGACATTGCTTTCGGCAAAATTTTGATGACGGCTAGCCCTTTGCTTTACTCCAGCGTTGCTTGTACTTATTGCTCACAACGCATTGGATCTTTGTGTTGTTAGTAGATATAAGGTCGATCAAAGTATGATTTAAAAGTGCGCAAATATAAATGAGATTTACATTGTGACGTAATGGGCGTTATGTGTGCAGAGTGAGCGACTGCGAGCGGGATGGACGGAGTGCGGCTATGAGAGTAGGGTTTACGGAGTGAGAAAATAGGCGTGAAGTTGTTTATATCAGCCTCAAACAGACTCCAAAAATAGAACAACTACCAGTCTCTAGAGTAAACAATGCAAATGATACACGAACGCAATGTGAAATATTTTGTTCTATTTTGAATCCAAAAAATGGATTCCAATGTCTTCATACCGTTATGCCATGCAGATTATTACCCAGCTAAGGGAATTAACTTTTGGCTTCCACTGCATTAAACTTCAAATAATATATGTTTCGTTAAGATCGCCTCTCACATCCTTAGGGAGTTAATAACGAATTTTCTCCGAATCTTATCGTTGGACGGATTACTGGATCCAATTTAATTCCATAATGCTGCACAAAGCAATTCCAACGTTTTGATTACTTAAATACGGAGTCCAAAACAGCATCCATATGATACATGTCTGGCTTCACACCTTTTCAAAATGTTGTGCTCCCTATTTTCACGAACATATTAAATGACCTCAACGGTCTCACATCATCATCGACCTGCCACGTTTTTGGCTACTCACCTTGTGTTGCCTATATCCTGATGTATTGGCGGACCATTTATGCCTGTTCAACTTATCATATTGTGAATAACATCGATAAAGTTGATTAATGAGAATACGAAAGAGAATTAGATTGGCAGAGTGAGCGGAATAATTGGCAGCAGTGGATCATTATTTAGTTACGTTTCGAGGGCTAAAACAGCAAATTGTGTAGCAACCCGCCTACCAACTCATAGGCCGAGATTTAGAATTCAATTCTTTCAAGTTGATTTCAGTGGACAAGAGAATGAAACGAACTTCTCCCCAGGGTGCATTTATATGCAGCTAAATTTACCGTCCTCTGTTTCTCTCCCCTCGAGTTCACTTCTCTCTCGAGATTACATGCTACTTCATGCATTTCTCTCCTTATCCTGCCACTTATTCGAGGGGAACACTCAATTGGTTGGGAAACTGGCAGGCAATTCGGCATTTTCTATTTTTGTGAGCGTTCATGAATGAAATTGTTTTCTAACCTTTTTTTTCTGTCAATCAATGTCGTATGTACAACAGTAAAGCCAATTTAACGCAGATATTTCGTCCATCTCACTATTATTAGTGGGCACACGTTAGCTTTTTTGAGGACATGTACAATAAAAAGTACCGAATGACTTACCAGTGATTTCAAGGGAAAAGGATTTCGATTGTGTTATAAAATTGGCGACTAATCTCAATCTCTTATTGAAGTTAAAATTGTGCTTAATGCACAAAAAATGAATCGATTTGAATGAGATGTCTTTCTCTCTCGGTAGGCCTTCTGGGCATTGCAAAGCGTCTTGGAATCAGGCTCTTGGCACCAAGGAAGAAAATTATGGTGATGCTGATGGGCAACCATTCGGCTGGGAAGAGCTCCTTTATCAATTGGTGAGCATGTCAATTTGATTTTCATCTTGGGTCATTGACGCCTCAGGCAAGGATTTATTTATTTCCAACTCAAGCTACCTTGAGGGCATTAACTAATGTTAAGGGTATACAAGACACAAGAAGGTTTAAGTAGCAGCACTGCTTTCACTTTCCAACTTTGAACTGTTTTAACAAATGTAGTCATTTATTATGCCGTTACCAATTTTAGGAATATAATTACAGGGAAGTTGAATATTCACAAGACCTTTAATGAACCACCTCAAAAATTTAAGTTGAAAAATGCACTGTTGTCAAAAACAACGCTTAACGAAAGAGAGGAAAGACGATCCGGGTTTTCAGACTCTATTTCAGCGATGATAATGTCTAAAATATGGGAGCGGCGGGCGTCCAAATTTGAAAAAAATATCTAGCTTCCGGCTCAAAATCATGTTGTCTATACATTAAACATTAGTTTTGGCTGTGCCACAATTGGCAGAATGCTCGCTTGAAACCAAGCAGTTGTGAAATTGAAATACAACCCAACTCGTCGCCACAATAAAGTTCAGATTGGTAGTCCAGTGCAGTAGTCTTGAAGATCACATTTGTTGAATGAAAAGTTAAAGCGAGACAACATCTATATTTTTGTTAATTGCAAATGCTCCCCTGATACTATTTTGAGGAAGAAGGGGTTTGTGGATACCGCATCTCCTTCAACAGAACATAACAGACTTATTTTCAAATTACCTGACCGGCTGCGAAGTACGCTTCTTCATCCTGTGCGCCAACTCTTTATAATCAACTCTATCATGAAGAATATCCTCATGATTGACATCGAATGGGTATTCAAAGAAAAAACTTTCGGTGAAAGAGTGGGGAAATGCTGAAAAATTTCCCAGGATCTTCCTTAGCCAACCAAACAAATAATATTCATTACCCTTTGCCCGGCTTATATTGTTGAACTGCCATTTTTAATTACCTTTGTATACACATATGTCAGAACCTCTGTTCCAATATTACAACCAACACCTTTGTATATAAGGTCTGAGTCATTTGACAAAGCGTATTCACAGTTTAAGTTGTTTCAGTGCCAAAGGGCACCAGCCAAGTTAATTAAAGTCTTCGTCAAGATTTTGTTTTAAAGTGCTACATAATTCACGGCACAAGTCTTATTTCAGTATAAGGTCGTATCCTACACGCTGCAAGCGTTGGATTTTGCTATTTGGGGGAGGGGGGATGGAGGGAGGGGTTGTGGAGAGGGGTGATGGAGGTGTTGGGGGTTGGGGTACACCTGAGATGTGCTCGGTCACCTCTCATGAAGTTCCCAGGTAAGGGTTTCCACGGGAAATGCCATCAATGCAGACTTCATTTCGGACAATGTCCTTGCATTGGGAATCATTCAAAAGTAGGGAGAAATCACAAACTTTTGATGGCTCTTCGAAGGATACACTGTTACTCAGAATAAAAGAGTCCGAGGAGAAAATTCTTCTTCTTGGCATCTATTGTAAACACTCAAATCAACTCCACGCGACTCCCTGTAACCACACAGGGCCAGAAAGCCTGACCTCCAACACCCACTGACTCCCGACCACCCCACTCTAAGAACTCACCTCTCCTCCACTCCCCAGCAACCGAGTCCACTTACCACATTCCACCCAATGTCTGAAATTCCCATCAGCCCCCAAACTCCGACTGCCGGCATTCTCCGACTGACCCACTACCACGTCAATTTGTCCCCAATCATAACCCCGTTGGAGCCGCACACCCCACACCCGAACCTCCGAGTGCCCTACCCATCCGCCCTTACGAACCAAAGCCCTACCATGAGCTCACATCCACTATGGTATCTGTACTCCATCATCCGCGACACCCGCACCTCCCCAAACCGGACCACAGATGACAGCAAATCCCCCCAATCTCCATGCCTCCTACACCCATGCGAACTTCTGAATCTCCACTCCTCCCGACCTCCCCCGCACTGTGACTTCTGTAACCCTCTCCCCCCTAAATCAGAAAGCTCACAACCCCCAGAACACTGCTCGATGCCCCCACTCCCTTATACTGATCCTCCATCCCACCGCCCCGTTATAACCTCCCCATCAAAACGTTCCCACTTGTCCTTTCCAATTTCCTCCTCGCTCTTCTGTCACTTTCACTGCCTCTTAATATTTTAATGGCAGCTAGGGCTTTACAGGACGGGGATTATCAGGATATCCTTCAATCCTCCGGATTTGCAATTCTTTAGGCCCTGCGTGCATGCAGGCCCCAAGCGGCTCTGAAGACCGGATGTGACACCGAAATATTCAATGACACTTGTGTCAGCATTTACTTATTTACCGTCACGCCGGCCTGCCATCTCTTTAAGAATGTAGTTGGAAGTTACGCCCCTGTTCCTTCAGCAATTTTCCACTGATTTTCTGCATTCTTAACAATGAGAAGCACTGTAGGTACAAACAGGGCAGCTTCGGTTTAAAATGAGGCCAGGTAAAACATCAGGAATCGTGTCTTTGATGTTTGTTGCAAGTGAAGGTGCATTTTCGCCTAACTTCAGTGGCCCTAAGTACGTCCTTTATAGCGCGTACCATCTATGAAATTTCTCACGTAATTTAAATAATGTCGAAGTTATGAGTAAATACAGCATAATGAGTACCAGAATACCATTAGAGGTAGGGGCAGAAGAAGGCATTTCTGCCCATCACGTCTGCTCGGCCATTCAATGACATCATAACTGATCGAATAATTTTCAATCCCACTTTCCTGCCATTTCCAATAACCATCGATGCCCTTATTTTCCACCTCATCCTTGAATATGCTTAACGAGCCAGCCTCTGCAGCCCTCTGCTGTAAATAATTCCACAGATTTATTACACTCTGAGAGAAGAAATCCTTCCCTATTTCTGTCTAAAATGAGCGACCCCTTACTCTTGAGATTCCACTTCAGCTAACCGGCTTGTCACCTCCTCCAAGAATTGTGATAAATTTCCCAGGCATGATTCCAGCTCATGAAGCCAGGAGGACTCTGTTTGACTATATTATGTCTTTCCAAATGCTCTGCTATTACACCCGTTGTAATTGCCTCTGATATTTCCCCAATGACAGATGTTAAGCTGACTGGCTTGTAGTTACCTTTTATTTTTTGTCGCCCTCCCTTTTTGAATAAGACTGTTGCATTGCTAGTTTCCCAACGCTCTGGGGCTTGCCCAGAATTTAAGGATCCTTGGAAGATTACATCCTGTGCACCCAAAATCCGTGTAGCTATATCCTTTAATGTCATTGGAATGCACAGGGTGCATATCCAGGGGACATACTGGCCATCAGCCCCATTAATTCCCCTGCTACATTTTCTGTAGTTCCAGCTATTGTATTTATCACCCCTCCAATTTCCCCTTGATTATTTAGTGTTTTTGGAAATTTCTGCTACAAGGCTCTCTCAGAAGTGGAGAGAGCCTCTGAGCATCTACCCAGTCGAGCCCCCAAATAACCTTTTTGTTTCAGTTCGGTCTTCTCTCATTCTTCTAAACTCCAATGTTTTCAGGCCAAACCTAATGAATTTCTTCTCCAAGACAATCTCTCCATACCCGGGATGAACGTCGTGAACATTCTCTGGACTGCCTCAAATGCCTGTATATATTTCCACTGACAAGTGGACCAAAGCTATTCAGAATATACTAGATGTGGTGGAACTCGCGCCTTGTATAGAGTTATCGGGTCTTCCCTGTTTTTATTTTCTCAATTCTCTTTGAAATAAATGCGAGCATTCAATTTGCCTTCCCTGTTACCTGCAGAACTTGTATGCTAGCTTTTTGATTCATTCACGATGACCCCTTAATCACACTGTGGTGCAGATTTCTACAGACTCTCCACTTTTTAATAATATCCTGCTCCTCTATTCTTCTTGTCAAATTGTGTAACCTCATATTCTCTCAGATTACATTCAATTTACTAAATTTTTACCCAAATAGCTTAACCTGCCTGTTTCCCTCTCTAGACCTGCTGGCCACTTACCTTCACAGTTATTTTTGTGTCATTCGCAAACCTGGCTAAAGTACATTCAATTTGCTCAACGAAGTGATTTAATATATCCTGTAAACAAGTGTGGCCCCAGCAATGATCCCTGTCGCACTCCATTATTTAACTTTTCCCACCCTGAAAATGCCCCATTACCCCAACTTTCTGCCTTCCGTTGGTTAGTTAATTCTCTATTCATACTAATATGCTACCAACAATAGAATGGGCTCTTATTTTATTAAGACCATTAATATGTGTGATGCTTTATCGAACACCGTTTGAAAATTCAGAAATAATAAATCTACTTGTCCCCCTTTCTCAATCCAGCTTGTTACCTGTTCAAAGAATTGTAACACCTTTCTCAGTCATGATTTTCCATTCATGAAGCCATGATGAATCAGTTTGATTATATTATGTATTTCTAAATGGTCTCTTATCACATCCTTTATAATAAACTCTAACATTTGACGAATGACATATGTTAATCCAACTGGCCTACAGTTATATATTTATGTCTCCCTCCTTTTTGCATAAGAATATTGCACTGGCAGCGTCCCAATCCTTTGGGGCTTGCCCTGATACTAAGGGTTCTTGGAACATTACTTCTGCTGCATCCATTATCTGTGTAGATTTTACCTTTAATATGCTAGAATGCTGCCCATCAGGTCCGGGAGATATTACGGCTCTAGGCCCATTAGTTTCCCAACTAGTTTTTCCTGTAGTGATCTAAATTGCATTTATCACCTCCTGCCCATTCCTCTTGATTATTTGGTACTTTTTGGAAATCTATTAATGCCTTCTAACGTGAAGACTGATGCGAAACATTTATTTAACATCTCTACCATTTCCTGCTTCCCCTTTATTATTTCCCCAGCCTCATTTTCTAAAGGGCCTATGTTCACTTTGGCCTCTCTCTTCCCTTTTATATTTCTAAAGGAGCTCTTACTGTCCTGTTTTAGTTATATTACTTGCTAGTTTATCTTCACACTTTGCTATCTCGCTCTTCATTATGTTTGTTTCATTGTCTGTTGTTTTTTTAAAACTTTCCCAATCCCCTGGCTTGCATCTAATATGTTCAACATTTGTGCTTTTTTTATTTCCTTCAATTTGATGTTATCCTTAATTTACTTGGTTAAACAGCTTTGCTTTGACCTCTTCCTAAAACCCTTCTTTCTCACTAGGATATATTTTTCTTATGAGTCCAGAACAATTTTCTTTAACGCCTGTCATTGTTCATCAACTGTCTTTTCCAAAATTCCTTTCTCAGTCCATTCCACACAACTCTGCCCTCATTCCTTTTTAATTACCTTTCAGCAGGTCTAGCACAGTTGTTTCCGAACCAGGTTTTTCACCATCAGCCCGAATGCTAAATTATACCCTGTTATGGTCATTGTTTCCTAGGGGATCTTGCACTCTGAGATCATTTAATAACGCAGCCTCATTACACATTACCAGTTCAAAAATAGCCTGATCCTGGGTTGGATTCACAAAATATTGTTACTGTGAATTTTCCAAACACGGCAAATGAATTCTTGCTATGTCTGCCTCTGCAAGTTTGATTTTCCCAATCTAAATGAAGTTTAAAGTCACCCATGATTAATGCACTGTATTTTTGTAAATGCCATCATAATCTCCTGATTTATTCTCTGCCCTACAATATAGCTTATGTTATAGCTACTACTCCCAACAGTGCCTTATTCACCATCGTATACCTTACCTCCCCCTTATGGATACTACATCTCCAATCCAAGTTCTTTTGTTGATATTGAATCGAAAATGACATGAATGCTTTGAATGATCATACGCTGTTTTTTTCTAGCTATTTACGCCAACAGTAATTATTTGTTAACTAAGTAATACTTGTGATTATGTACCTTCAGATATCTCCATTCCCTAAGTGCAAGAGCAACAGAAACATGGGAATGTCACTCCCTCAATGTTCACCAACAATCCACAAAAGATTGTTAAATGCTATAGCGTGCACATTGATACCTGCATATTTATCATTATTGACCAATTCATCTCTTCTCAATGTTACATCATATCTTAACATTTCTATCATTTAGATTTTAATTACAAAATACATTTTTTTTTTAAACCGAGTTCGTTGGCGCACTAAACTTCCTCTAAAGCCCAGCAAACTCAGATGAAGCCAGATGAAATCCATTATTGATGAGTGGTGGCAAATACATTCTGCGAAATCTTATGACCCCCTCCTGCTAGCTACGTTCCCCTGTCCTTCCGAAGTAAACAGATCACCACATTTTAAGGCCCTCTCCGCTGTAGAGGGGCCATACAATTCCGCCAGTTTTTGTTTCACCTGGTTGTGTACGCTGGAACTTGAGAGCCAATAGTCATTTTACTGAGGAGCAAATCATACTCAGCATTGTATGATTTTTCTTAGCTCTCTACCCCCTCGATCTGTGGATGCTCAGTCAATGATGATATTCAAGACGTTGAAGTTCAGACTCCCATGAAATCAGGGTTATGGGTTTGTGGGTGAAAAGAGGGATGGAGTTGAAATATAAGCCATGAGATAACTGAAACGCTTGCATATAAACTTAGCCTATTACAATAATAGGAATAAGACATTTATGACAGGGAATGTGCAGAAATGTTATAAAGTAAAAGTACTTCACATAATAATAATAGAAATGAAATTATTTGAAATGATTTGGTGGGAGAAGATGTCAACATGTCTTCATCCAGTCTCCGTATTTAACGTCTAAACTTTAAGAGCTGCTAATTATTTAATCCGTTTCTCCGACTTTCCATAGATTGGCAGCTCTTAAGCTACTTACGTATAGTTTTCAGACAGATTTCAGTTGGCAGTTTGTGAAAGCAGCCAGTTTGCTGACAAGTCTAATATGTGTCCCTCTGGTCACTTCACTTTTTAGGTATGTTGAAGAACATATACAGAAAACAGGAGTTGCAACAGAAACTCAAGGATTTACTTTTGTCACCAGTGGAAAGAAAAGGGAATCGCTCACGGTGAGTGGCCCCATGACCTTATGCAGAACGTCGGTCCTTTCTGTGGCTTTATTAGCTGTTTGGGGGTAAGTTCAATGAGCAGGATACCACACTTGGTGTATTGCAGTGTCCTCTCTTTAAACAGGACAACAGAAGGTATTATCTTCTTTGTCGACCTATAAGGGCCTTCCACTGCTCCACCGCCTCCCAACGCCACTGAAGATAAACTTTTGAAATATTCCGGGAGCGCCACCAAATGTTCAGATGCAGTTAAATTGTCCCATGTTGGAACAACACTCACACCTGGGTGCATAGAAACGACAGACAGTTCCGTGCTGTTCATCAAAGTAGACACTTGACTATTTTAGGACAATTATCGTCTGAGATGAACAAATGCAACATGGAGCATTAATGACGATTGGATAGATACTTGCGTACGTCGGTACTCGATCAAAAACCAAAACATCTCATACAATGATCATTGTTAATAAAAAAACGAGGCTGAGCTTTTGTTGCTACTAATCCTTGTCTATGTTTGCACAGGGCAATGCTACGCTACATCTCTACCCACATTTCCAGACTCTGGAACAGATCGAAGGTACATTCCGACTTGTTAGTAATATTGTAAAGAGCAGAAAGGTGGATTGGTCTCTCTCATCGTACCGATTACCTTAATGGAATATTTATCCACAATTAAATTAATTGTTTTTCACTGGTCTGAACTTATGCAGATTTATCGAATGTTCGGAAGAATGCAAATTCAACAGGTTAAATAAATGTAATTAGAGATGGCCAGCGCCTGCTGTATTTGATTAAAAAACATAATATGATGCAAGGTGACAAAACCTTTGTGTGGTGTGACGCATATTTGATATATTCTGCTGATTGGCAGATTTTTGAGTTGCGCTTACCAGGTAAGTTCTCATTTTTCTCTCTTCGAGTCAGAGACAAGCTGCATACGTCACAAATGAGCTTGAGAGAGGGAAGATGAGAACGAGGGAGGAACAGAAGAACGTAAAATGAAACATAGAATTGTATAGCATTGAAGGAGCCTATTCGGCCCATAGCGCCTGAGACAGCCAAATAAGTGCCAGCCAACGTAATTCCACGATGCACTTATTAGAGAGTTTCCCTGCAATTAAAGGATCCACAAGCAGGCATAGTTCAATCAAGTGTTACGAGGTCTTCAGCCTCAGCCTATCAAATAGTGAAGTCCAAACACTCAACGCCTTCTCTGTGAAAGTCAAATCGTCAGACCCCAGTTCACCATAAACCAATTTACATTAAATCTGAACACAGCGCTTACTGGTCTTCCTGCTAAAATAAGCTCTTATAAAGTCCTCCCAAACGACACAATTTAATTTTATTATTGTTTCATTTGCTTCTATTAAACATGCCCTCAGCTTTTCGACTCGTGATAGAATCCGAGAATATCCAATCCATCCTCCTCGCTAACAAAGCACCACTCGTGTCACCATTCTCGTAAACCTTCTCTTGGCTTTCCCTAGTGAGATCACTTCCTTCCTGTTATGCAATAACAAGAAGTAATAACAAACGCCTTAACGAATAAAATCAAAAATACGCAGAAAACGTGGGAAATATTCGCCAGCTCGGGCAGCAAAAGAAAGCGTTTGATGTCGATAAGGACACATCGTCATATCTGAGGAAAGAGAATAACAGATTAGATTTTGAAAACGTTGAAAGGGTAAGGGTTGGAGGATGAATAAAAATAAAGGGATATCTGAAATAGAGCTAAGCCAAGGAGGGACGGAATTACAAAGAGGTTTATTGATAATGTGCAAAGCAAGTGAACCTAGTATGTAGCTAGTTGACGTGCGAATTGTTGTATAAGAACGCACTGAATATAAAGTGAACGAATAAAGAAAGGATTATAAGCACAGAACATAAAAAAAACAGAGATATTAACCAAAGTAGCGTAGAAGAAGCCATTCAAAATTATTGAACTCCGTGATGAGTACATTTGCCATTAAAGGCCACAACTCAAATATGAGGTATTGCTCTCCGAGATTGCTTTGACAATCATTGGAAAATTTTCCGAGAGAGCAAGTAAATCAATTGAAATCTCACGTGACATGAAGTTGAGTGCCATGCATGGACTCTGAAGGGAAGTGTTCTGAAAACCTATCCCCCACTCTAGGATTCGTCTTCCAATCTGCATGGGATCGCATTGTGCTGCGAATGCTATACATTGAATTGATAAAGAAAAATTGAAGTGAATCAATATTTCTGCTGGAAGAAAAATTGTGGCCTTGGATGATGAGAAGAGAGGAGACAAAAGAGCAGATGTTGCATCATTTGCGTTTGCAATGGAACTTGTCCTAGTGAGCGACAAGCTGATGGGCCTGACTGAGCAGAGGACGATTGTGTCACAGAGGGATTGTTTTCTTCGAAGTTCTGAAATTGGAGGGCGGGGAACTATTTGATGGAATGACGGTCAATGTGGTGGAAATGCTGGAGGCTGTTCCATTAAATGGAAAGGGCGTGGCTGCGGACAAAATGATGAGTGACGGCGAACAGTGTTGTGGGATATAGATTGAAAACGTTTTAATGACACGAACATGCTGCCCGGGGTATGGGAGGTTGGGGGGGGGGGGGGGGGTGGCGGTGGGGAGTGGCTGGAGGGTGCTGTTGATGGGGTTGGCTGGGTAGTTATTTATGCAGTTTTAAGGGGATATAAATAAATTCGCCTGATGAGGAAACAGGAAGGCTTACCAGAAACACTATCATGTTGTGCAAGAGCTCCCTAAATGGAGTGCTACCCAAACCTTGTCAATCACCAAACTACTCAACCTGCCTGGGATTCTTCTCATATTGAACAGCGTTACATTTAATTGCAAGTGACTTCTGCAAATAAAATGCATTTTCCTGTGTGACCGCAATGGATTCCAGCTTTTCGAATTTTTTTGTTGTCTTCTTTCAAATACTGCAAACATACTCAGGACCTTTCCTCATTACTTTCTTATTTCGTTTCTGGCACACTGACAGGTATTTGATGCTGCTCCCTGTTCTCTCCGTGCACTGAATTTTTCATTGGCTTTGTTTTGAATTGTCACCCCTTTCTCACCTTCAGGTGTTTGATCAGTGGCTTTTCACGTCGATTCCTGCATATTTCTATCCACAGTTCTCGAGATGGTTATTCAATTAACATTCACAGTAAGCTCACGAATCCCCACAGGTAGCTCCATTATGTTTTCTCAAATTCCGATTCCACTGCGGAGTTTATTCCATGTTCCCATAATACTTCATCTCTTTTTCGTCTCTTCTGAAAGCGCAGCATTCCATACGTGCTTTTTCCATTGGGCTTCCACTTTTCCCAACCCGATGGTCCAGTCAAAATGTTTTGCAATGCCCTCCGCCGTGTCCTCTCGGAAAAAAAAATTCTGCTCTCATCCCTTTCGTTTCCTCCCACAATCATTATACAGCTGTCCTTGCACACACTTTCCACTCCAGATACTTCCGCATTTAAAGGATCACCCTCCTCTGTTTCCATGCAATCACGATGCACATCTTCTGCTGCCCTCCACTTTCAGAGTTCCAAGGACCTACTTTCATGATACCTTGGTCCACTCCCCTGCCACATAATAAACACCATCACAATTCGATTACATCTTTCCATGCATATGCAGGCTATGCAGCTATTAACATTTTATCCCCTCTCATGCAGAACAATACAATGGCCCGAACACAACTTGCAAGTGAAATATCGGATAACCTATGATTGTTTTTAAATAGCGTTTAAAGTATTCATTTTGTCCGGCTCTACATGCCGAATGGTGATCTATCTCAGCCTCACTCAGAGGGCCTCAGTGTCACAGATGCAAATTTCAGCCAATTCGATTCACCCCACTTGTCACCACGCAACTGTTTAACACACTAGATGCTGCAAAGGCTATGGGCCCTGTTATCATTCCGGCAATAGTACTGAAATCTTGTGATCCATGTCTTGTCGCGGTCCTACCCAAGCTTTTGTAGTACAAGGAGGGCACATGCTTCGAGCCAGCAGGGTGTAAAATTGCCCAAGTGCGGCCTGTTCAGAAAAACAAAAATGGCAAATCCAACCTTGCCAATTAAAGTCACATCAGTGCAATCTGTATCATCAGTAATGTCATGGAAGGGGCCAATAACAGCCCAATATCGCGGCACTTGCTTACAAAAAACTGCTCCCTGTCGCCAAGTTTAGTTTCAAACGTGCCTACTCAACCCTTGAATTTATTACAGCATTTTTCAAACTTGGATAAAAGAGCTGTACTCCAGACGTGAGGTGATGTGACGGGCATTGACATCAAGGACGCATGTGGAAGACTGTGGCATCAAGGAGCCATGTCAAAACTGGAACCAATGGTTATCAGTGGGGAAAGTGTCCGGGTGGCTGGAGTCTTTCTTACCAGAAAGGATGATGGTTGTGGTTGATGGAGTTCAGGCCTCACAGTTCCAGGAGATCATTGCAGGAGTTCCTCAGGGCGGTGTTCCAAGGCAAAACATATTCAGCTGCTTCATCAATGGCATTAATTTCAACATAATGTCAGAAGTGGGGATGATTGCACAATTTTTGCACTATTTATGACTCCACAGATACTGATGCAGCCCATTTGAAAATGCAACAAGACATGGACAACATCCAGGCTTGGGCTAAAAATTGACATTTTACTTTTGTGCCGCACAAGGGCAATTCAAGGACCTTTCTTCCATGACATTGAATGGCATTACCATCGCTGAATTCCCAACTAGCAACATCCCGGAGGTTACTATTGGCCATAAACCAAACTTCAATAGCAATATGAATCCTGTGGCTAACACAATAGGTCAGAGGATAGGAATCCTCCGGCGAATAACCCACCTGGTGACTCACCAAAACCTGTCCCCAAACTACAAGGCAACAACTCTGGACCTTGATGGAATTATCAGCACTTGCCCAGATAACAGCAGATGCAACAGCACTAAAGAATCTTGTCATCATACGGAAGGAACCAGCACGCTGAATGGCACCACGCACAAAAACATTTACTCCCTCCGCAACTGGCATTCTGTAGCAGCACTATCTAACATCTGGAAGATGCACTGAAGAAAATCACCAAGGCTCCTTAAGCAGTGCCTTCCAAACCCAAGAGCACTAACAACAAGAAGGACATGGGGAGAAAATGTGGGCTTCGCTGGCTTGGCCAGCATTTCATATCCATCTCTTGTTGAGGAGGTGGTGGGAAGCTGCATCCTTGAAACGCAAAATTCCATGTGGTGTAGTTACACACAGAGTGCTGATAGGTGGGGATTTGTAGAATTTTGACCCAGAGACAGCGGAGGAGCTGCAACACATTTCCATGTCAGGGTAATAAGTGACTTGGAGAGTAATTTCCAGCTGGTGCTGCTCCCACATTTATGCTACCCTTGTCCTTCCAGATGGTAGTGATGGTGAGTTTGGGAGGTGATTTCTAAGGAGCCTTGGGGAATTACTGCAGTGCACCTTGTATATCGTGCATGCTGCTGCTGTTGTTAGGCGTCGTTGTTGGAGATCGTGAACGTTTGTGCATGTGCTATCATCCAATGGTGTCAACATCCTTCAGTGTTGTAGGAGTTGCACTCATCCAGGAGAATGGGGAGTATTCCAACAAACTCCTGACTTGCGCCGTGTAGGTGTTGGGCAGATTTTGGGAAGTCAGGAAGTGGATTATTCATCGCACGATTTCTAGCCCCTGACCCGCTGTTGTAGGCATAGTATTGATATGGCTAGTACAGTTCATCTTCGTGTCAATCGTAAACCCCCGGATATTGGTATTGGAGATTCAGTGATGTGATTGCCACTGAATGTCATGGGGTGGTGGCTGGGTCATCTCTTGTTGGAGATGGCCATTGCCTGTCGCTTGAGTGACGTGAATGTTACTTGCGACTTGTCAGCCCAAGACTGGATATTGCTGCATTTCGGTATGGACTGCTGAAGTGCCTAATGAGTCGTGAATCGTGCAAAACATTGTGAAAAGTTCCCACTTCTTAGAACACAATGGAAAAAAGATAATTGATGAAGAAGCTGAAGATTTTTGGGCCTAGGAAATGACCCTGATGAACTCCTGCAATGATGCCCTGGAGCCGAGATGCCTGACCTCCAACAGCCACAACCATTTTCATTTGTGCTGCGTATTAATCCAACTGATGGAGAATTAGGCCCCTCATGCCCATTGACTCAAGTGTTGCTAGGGCTCCTTGATACCACCCTTTGTCAATATAGGCCTCTATATCAAGGCCTGTTACTGGCACATCACCTCGCTAGTTCAGCTCTGTGTTCCATGTTTGAACTAAGGCTTTAATGATGTCAGGAACTGAGTGGATTTGGCTGAAGCCAAACTGAGCTTCATTGAGCAGGTTATTGCTAAGCAAGTGCTCCTTGGCAGCACTGTTGATTACGTCTTCTATTACTTTACTAGTTTTAATGAGTAGCTGCACAAATTGCCTGTTTGCATTTGTCCTGCTCACTGCATACAGGGCATGCCTGGGTAATTTTCCACGTAGCCGGGCAGATGCCAGTTTCGTAGCTACATTTGAAAAGGCTAGCTAGGGATGGATCACATTCTGGAGCATGTATCTTAAGTACTATTGCCAGAATAATGTCAGGGCTCACAGCCTTTTTCATCACCCAGTGCCTTCTGCCATTTCAAGGCATCACGTGGAGTACATCGAATTGTCTTAATGCTGGCGTCGGTGATGGCCTAGATGGACCATACATTCTGGCTAAATCTTGCAGCAACTGCTCCAGCTTATTATTGCACTAATGTGCTGTGCTCCCCCATGATTGTGGACGGCGATAATTGTGTAACCTCCTCCTCCAGTAGGATGTTAACTTGGGCATGAGCACTGCCGACTAGATGTGGCAGGACTGCAAAGCTTAATGCTGATCCGTTGGTCATGTGATCTCCTGTCTCTACCTTTCTGTTGCTGCTAATGCTGTTTGACACGCAAGAAGTCCTGTGTTATACATTCACGAGGTTGACAACTCATTTTATTTTTAAATATGCCTCCTGCTGCTCCTGGCATGCCTTCCTGCACTCTTATTTGAACCAGGGATGATCCCGTAGCCTGACTGTAATGTTAGAGTGGGGGATATTCCGGGCCATGAGATTACCGGATGTGTTTGAGCACAAATCTGCTGCATCTGTTGGCCACAGCGCTGCATGCATGCCCAGTTTGGAGCTTCTTGGTCATTTCGAAACCAAACCCATTTTTGGCTGTAGTAGTGGCACTAAACACGATGGGCTGTATCTTCAAAATGAAGGCGGGACATTGCCTCTACAGTGACTGTGCGGTATTCATTGCTAACGATACTGTCATGGACGATGCATCTGCGGCAGTCAGGATGGTGTGGATGAGATCAGGCTTGCTTTCGCCTCTTGTTGGCTTCCTCATCTTCTGCCACAGAAAAAATCCAGCAGCTATGTTATTTAGAATTAGGAGAGCTCCACCCGTAGTGGGGCTCCCGAGTCACTCTTGGTGATGGACAATGATGTCCTCGAAACAGAGCACACTCTGCGCTCTTGGCCCCATAAGTTCTTCTTCCAAGTGGTGTTCAACATGGAGGAGCACTGATTCATCCGCTGAGGGAGTGTGGTACGTGATAATCAGCAGGAAGTTTCCTTGCTCATGTTTAGCTTGATGTTATGTTATTTCATGGGGTCCAGAGCCAATTTTGAAGGCTCCCAGAGCAACTTCCCCCCCGACTGTATGCCACTCCGCCACCACCGTTGATGCATCTGTCCTGCTGGTGGGACAGGAGTTAAACAGGGATGGTGATGACTGTGACAAGCTATTATACATATGGTGCCACGAGGATTATGCATTGTTGTTTCTTGACTAACCTGTGCGAAAACGCTCCCACTTTTGGCACTAGCCCCCAGATGTTAGTAATGAGGATTTTGCAGGGCCGGCAGGACTGAGTATGTTGTTGTCATTTCCAATAATGCCTAGATCTATGTCTGTTGGTCCATCCAAGATCACATTTTTTTTTAGCCTTCATAGAAGATTGATACACTGACTTTATTCGCTAGGCCACTTCAGAATGTATATATCAGTGAACCACATTCCTGTTGGTTTGGGTGATATGTGGCCCAGGTCTGGAAAGGGCGACGGATTTGCTTCCTTAATGACATTTTTGAATCAGAAGGCGTTTTACACCAATCAACGGTTTCATAGTCACCATCAGAGTTTAAAGTCCAGGTTTTTATTGAATAGAAGTTCCACCATCTGCCCTGGCGGCATTCGAACTCGGGCACCCAGAGCACTAACCTGGGTCTCTGGGTTACTTGTCCAAATACAAAACACCACACGAATGCCAACCACTAACTGGATGTTCTCATTGAAGCCACTCACCATCCTGACTTGCAAATGTATGGCTGTTCCTTCACTGTTGATGAGTCATAATCCTGCAGTTCCCTCCATGACAGCCAAGTTAGCGCACCTAAATTTTAACGGTGTGCATTGCAGGACTCCAGTAATCTAGTATATAGGTTAGTTCGTGTTTCAAAGCAGTCCTGAGTTAATACTCAGAGATAACCAGCAATGTAGCCATTGCACAGTGTATAGAAGGTGGAATGGAAAGCGAAAGATGAATAAACAGGGGAACAGGAACCTAAATGGCAAAGAAGCAAAATGATAAATATTAAATGTTGAATAAACAAGAGAATACGGACGAAATAACGAATATTTAGAGGAATTAGGCATGTTTTCGGAATTAAAATTAGAATAGAAATTAAATGGCCACGAAAGAAACGAACTATATTTTTATTGGGGAAAGCAGATGAATATAACTTACAGGCAAAATAAACGGGAGCGGTTGGGTGTGTGCGTGGGGGTGAACTATTGTGAAAGAGGAAATCTACGAGGCATGCATAGAGACTAAATCAAAAAGAAATGCAACTTGGTGGGAACAACACTGTAGGCATATGCAATAATTTGCGATAATTGTGTGTGAGGGGGCCTAACATGATAGAGTCCGCAGCGTCGAATAAAATTGCAACAGGCAAAATATAAACAAATTGGAAAATGGTAACGGCATAAACAGTTCAGTCGGAATTTGATATCAAGGCAGACTAAGCTTAGTCAGTCAACATTTTTTTGATGCAACATTAGCTTCCACCATGCAACCAAAATACAGAGACTGTGCAATACAGGTGGTGAGCAAAATAAACCATAACCTAGAGATGAATCTCCAAGGAAACAAAGATACCTGATTCATTTGTGTGCGAGTGAATATCGAAGATTAGTAAATTTCCGAATTAATGGTTGCCAGAAATCTTTGAGGATCATAAGCCAGGAGCACATGACTGATTGAGGGGGAGGAGAGTACATGGGAGCGGTTGAACAAAATATGACAAGTTTCAAATCCTTTCATTTCATGTCCCATAAGAGAGTAGATCAGAAGCAAGGGGATGATGGGTGAACTGGCAGTATTGCAGGAAAGCCGACGACAGTGTTTCATCGTTCTAATGCGATGTACTATTATATCATCTGGAAGTCATGAAGAGAAGTGGAAGCGGTTCGCTGTTATAATGGAGTTCAATGGGTATTCGGGTTGGGAAGTGTTAATGTGTGGTGGCATTGGAAGGGCGTTCGGAGTCCCATTGTGGTAGAGGAAGATGCGTGGGGTGTCGGACATTTCAGTGCAATGGCTACACAGAATCTAGAAGTGCCTTTCTTTTTTTTCACTTTTTTATATATAACGACTTATGCAACACAGTGGAATCAATCCTTCAGGTAAAGGATGAATAAGGGTAAAGTTTGCATGTTACTTTTGGGTTTATTAATATGTTGTATAAATCCTATCTATTCTACGACTTATCCTAAGTGTGCATCAATTTTGTGACGTGAAATGACGCACAATAAAAGAAAGGACATCTGGAAAGGAAAACCTTTGAACTTCCAAATGCCAAGAAATGAACTGGAAAGTTGCATTCTGAGAAGCCCACGACAAATGTTACTTTGGTTTCTGATGGCACTCTTTTTTTGTGTTTCTACAGGGCTGACAGACTACCTGGCCACTGAGGTCAGCACTTCTAAACAGAAGAAGTTTAACCTCGTGACATTTATTGATACCCCAGGTCTTGTGGATGGAGACATGACCTACGAATTTGATGTAGATAGAGCACTCACCTGGCTTGGTAAGTGATCAACCCGCACAGTTGGATAAATATAAATCAAGGTATAATTTAAACAACAGCTTTAAATACTTCGGAAGCCATACGAAAGTTTTGTCAAAATAAATGAAAAAGTTGTTTACATTTGCAGGCCAATTGAGAGATTGAATGTAAATTCTGAGTGAGTGAAGGAACATGAATATGCAGGGAGGAAGTGAATTGCAGGTGAAATTAATACACGGAAGGACATAGGGTTTAAGCATCGCTGCCAAGTACTGCATTTGCTGCCAATCGTCAATTATCTCTGACACGGTGATTGTCTGCCACCCACAGTTGCCAGCCAAGTCGCTCCTTTACACCCCCAGTGCTGTTAGGAAGGGATTTTTAGAACGACCAAGCAACTAAATTGAAGGCGAGGCTGTATAGATCTGAGTCAGGATTGTATGTGATTTGCAGGGGAAGTGGCCGATGGTGGTTTCCCCAAGGCGCCTGGTGATGGGGGCGGGGAGGTAGAGCCGGAGGGAAAAATACTGCAGCTGATTGGATTCTGGAGAATTAGTCTTTCCAGGTTCTGCTCCACGGGTGTGCAGTGGCAGCTTGTACCGGGACTGAGAAACACCACCATATTTCATCCAGGTTAATGTGCATGAGCTTTTTATTTTGCACTCAATAAAGTGGAGATGAGAGCCTCCCTATCAGGTAACATGCACGTAGAGAAACTCAATATCAAGGGGCAAGGTTCAACTTCACTGGAACCTCCCATATGATTAAGACCAGATTTAGTACCTCATTACATGCTGTTTGAGAGCAGTTAAATACGCGGGGGTTGTGACAAAAATGTGAACCGTAGTATGCTCAGTCAGACAAATTTCAGTTTGCTAACTCATTGGTGGTTTTTAGATACATATTGAAGACATGGTCTTAACCTTTTTGATACATCCGAACACAATATGCATTAACTAAATTTTCACGTGTTTACTGTCTTGCAGGAGAGCAGGCCGACCTAATCCTTGTCTTCTTTGACCCGATGGGCCAGGCTCTGTGTAAACGAACTCTGAACATTGTTGAGAAGCTAAACGAAACACACGGTGAAAAACTGAAGTTTTATCTTAGCAAAGCCGATGAAGCCGGTCAAGAGAGTGACAGACAGGTACGGAGATTAATTTAGCACATCTGCAATTTAGCTTCATTGGCACATTTAAATCCCATAACGTTGTCCAGGTGTGATGAATTCGTAGTTCATGGTTCATGTCCACATTTTGAGTTTTCTTTTGCTCTGGGAAGAATGTTATTCAGAAGGAAAGGAAACTAAATTTCTAAGATTTAGTCATTGACAGCACACCGTATAGAAAATGGCAGTTCAGGCAGTTAAACATGTTTCTTTAATAGAGTGATGCTAGGAGACAGGGAAACATGACACAACATGTGGGCTAACTTAGCTAGCGATCTGGAGACGTGATACCGACACCATTTTCAAATTACTGGAGTCCAGAGAGCTGATTAGTTATGGACTTTAGAGGTAACTTTAATTGGAATACGCAAGAAACGCTGAAAGCCTGTGTCAGAATGGCTGTGTAGAGCTGAAGACATTCCACTGGTTTCAATGTTTTGTGCATTTGCTAGAAAAAAGGTTCTGGTTGCGATCAGAACACCATTTGCTCTATAGATCACGGGGAGGCCGAAGAGTTGCTAGCAGGTTCTGGGCAATTATGGAAGTAATTGGAATCATACCAATAATTTGAGGCACAAGTTTAGCCTTGCAAATCCCGTGGAACACCAACTTAGTTAAAGAGATTGAAACTACGGGAGATGAGCAGTAGCTGTTGCAGACCAAGTCGGAATGGTATTTGAGGGAATTCAGAGGCTATATCTTCGAAATTGAGGAGTGAGGGAGACAGTTGTTTCATGATATTGTCTTACGCACAGTAGCCACTGACGTCTGGTTCCATTGCTGATAAATCTGTTGGTGTGATTTGGTCGCATCTGCAATTTGATGTGCAGTGGGGTGTGTTTGACAACAGTTCTCCCACTAATTCAAATTCACTTCATCTAACTTCTGAACATTAGACTACAAAATAGATACTCTAGAGGTTTTTTTTTCTGTTTTCCCATTATGTATAACAATCTATATTTTGGCAGTTTCAAACCATGGAATTTTGTGGCTTTATACCCCTAATAGTTTATTGGGATTAGATTATTTTCTTGCTTACTTTGTATAAAATATTACTGGTCCCTCAACATAATGGAACGGTGCCCTGTGATCAGTGCTTTCAAATTAGTTGAGAGAAAGCAGATATGTTACAGAATGTTTACAAATGTTCTTTATGGCCAACAGAATAAGCTTGTTCTGGCATGTGTTCCATACTGCTTACGTTATGATTAAGTGCATGATATCATTAGAACGCCCAGCTCATTCATTAAGCGAATACTGGTTGGAAAGTCCAATTTTTCTAAGCCCTTTTTTCTTAAAAGCAAGATGAATAATTATTCTGATATCGTGCTGTGTATTCTTGTTGCTTTAATATTTAAGTAACAAAACTTCGCATGTGGAAAGGTGGGTTTGGTAAAGCATGATGGACTGTTTTCTGTTATAAAAATGCAGGTCAATGAAGTCATAGCTTAGGACTGGCATTTCAAATCTGATGACATTAAAATTAATCCGTCAAACTGTATAAATGAATATATTATCCAATAACAATTTAACGGACGAGGATGTATTATTGTGAATTTTATTGATGTTAAGATGGACATGGGTATTTTACCTGACCTGATTTGGAGAATTTATTTGTTGGGGCTAACCAACATTCTTTAACCAAAAAAACTCAATGAACAAATTAAAAGCTATGCATATCACTATGCTAATTGTTCGTATTAAAAAATCACCTGTTAACAAAGTATTTTATTCTGTGACTTCTATCTGATTTGGCGTACCATGAATTAACAGCAGTTTGACCTTGACTTTGTGCCATGGTAAACGTCCCACTTCTAGAGAATCGATTTAAAATTTCATGTGTCTACAAATTTACATTCTTTAATTGAATACAATGTCAAAAAATAATAATCTGTTCTTCAGTACCTGTCAGGTTCTCGACTGTTAATGTAATTTGTTATAGAATTGGCAATAAATGTAATTGCAGGAAAGAGAAAGTTTACAAAATAATCCTGTAATTTTGCACATAATCAATGACCCGTAATATCCGCGGATTAGTAATCAGAGTCATATTACCTCTCTGCTGCTTGTTACCTGGAAATGAAACCACCCACCCCGCCACGCCCTCACTACTTCTTCCTTCCTGACTTTCTGGCGGAGGCCGCGTGAGAACAACATAGAGCAAAAGGGTTTCAGAAGCCTTGTGTCGCAAGCTTGGAGAAATGGAGGCCAGGCTGCCATTCCAACTGTTTTACAGCATTCGCTGTTGTTCGGCCTACAAAATCAACCTCGAGCCTGTTTGATATACCGGGGGATGGTTTTTTATCTTAAGGAAAGTGTACATGATTGGGGTTTCGAGTGGGGTCAGAGGGTAGGCGTTTTCAGTTGTTCACTGCTGGGTGATCACCGGGGTTGGGCAATGAGTGGGGTGGTCAGTGTGAAGTCCAGTGGCCAGCAGAGGGAGACAGATCGATAGTGGGCGTGGTCAGTTGGGCTCGGGTGGCTGCAGAACGGTTTGGTGCGGTGTTTTTGTCAGTGGGTGGTCATTAAGTCAAGGGGTGCTCAGTGGGGAAGTGCTCAGTGGGGAAGACTGTCCGGTAGTCAGTGGGCTGCGGTTTGAGTACGGCTGCGTTTGGGTTCTATGGGGTGCAGGTTGTCCGCTATGAGGGTTTACTGTGTCGAGGCAGCCCCGTTATGGGAAGGGTATTGGTGTGTCCACTTCGGAGTCTGGCAGTGCTGTGAGCTTTATGGTGGGTTTGAAGGCAGTGTGGGCTTCCATTGAGCTTTATGTCCTATGGGTTTTCGGGATCGTGGAGAGGGGTGATAGTACTATTTGTACCAAGAATTTATAACTATATTTTTTAATCCTACAAACATTTTCTTTGGAACTGTTAATGTCAGACAGTCAGAACCATCCCACGTTTGAGAATTATATCGCATTTTCTGATCGGATTATTCCAAAAGTTTGGTGATTGCCCAAAGGAAGTGTGAACAACGCAGCAATTTTCGTGAAACTCTGTCCTGGGGGGTCTTGGCGGCGGAGTTGGTGAGTGGTCCCCGTACAACATTGGACTATCCTCAGGTGTCCACCCAGGAGCTCAATATTTGCAGGCCACGAAAAGCATGAGGGATATTTAATGCACAAAATATTTCAATGTAGCGTTGATAAAACTTATTTGACTTAAGCACGTTTATCTGGCAAAAAATTCCATTCTGCTCATAAAAAAGGGAGCCAGAACGTTTATCTCAGTGGTGTTTAAAAAACGAAATTTAATTGGCGTTTGTACTTCTATTCAACAAAATATCTGCAAGTGCGTAGTGTATTTAGGACGATACCAGGCACTTCTCAATTATGATGTATTCTTCCCTCGGAATCAAAAGTCTCTTCTACCCGTGACAAAAGCAAATTGGTTCAGATTAAATAAGATCATAGTTGAATGCGTTGAGACAAAAAATCGCGTGGGAACATGGGGATTTGACTTTTGCTGCACTGGCAGCAGTTCCGTGGGAACTCAACAGAGCGTCCACATTCACCTAAAACCCATTCGGACTAGTGTTCTGATGAATCGGTGAATAACATAATGATACGTGAAGAACGCCTGCTCAAAAAAACTTCTGTTGGGCACGGCTCATCTGAGGGGAATTTTATAAAATTAAAGAAAAAGAAAAGGCAATAGAACAGGTAATGAAGCAATTAATGATACAGGAGCCTAGATTTATGGGAACAATCGTGCAAATATTTGACAACACCAAACATTAAGTCAAATTACGTATAATCGGTAAAAACGAAACGAATTAAGGGTTCTGCATCTGAATTCCACAGCGTTGGTAGCCAGATGGATGAAATGAGAGCACAAATAGAGATGAATAACGATAATGTGATAACCATTACAGAGACGTCGATAGAATTTATCCAGACTGGGTCCTGAACATTCAAGGATTTCTGAACTTTGAAACTTTCAGAATGAAAGGAAAATGGTAGGGTATCGCTGCTATTTTAGAATCAAATGGCCACAATAGTGAGAAGTTGTCTTATTTCTGGAGAAGAAGAAATAGAATCAGTTTGGATGGGGATAAGGAATATCAAACTAAGGAAGTCACTTGTATGATTTGTTTCTTGATCTCGCACACTCAACGCCCCCAGCACCACTCACCCCCACCCCGGCCGCAAGTCCAGCTACATAATAGGAAAAACTGTACCTGAGGAAATACTGAGGCTTGCAAAAAATACATTGCAATAGACGTTGTGAATCGATCTTGATTTCGATTGGACAAAAAAGATTTGCCTTGTGTAAGTTTAAAGATGAGTTCATAGAATGTAATGCGGAAAGTAAACTTTGTTCAATACTTTGTGGAAGCTTTCAAGAACCAGGCTATTTTGGAAGCAGTGGTGTGTAATAAAAATATTATCTTTTAAAATACCCGAACTTCGAGAAATTTTCTAGCGCTTTGAAAGCACGAAAATGCGAAGTCTGTTCCAGAAAGGATGCCGAATGCAAACATTAATCTACAGGTCAGTTAACCGAATGTGATTCATTTGGAAACTGCTAGAACACATTATTAAAGTGATAGTAGCAGAACATTTGGAAAATAATAATGCAATCCAGCAGATGCTATGTATTTTTTTGAAAGGGAACTCGTGTTTTACATATGTATTAGAGTTCTTTGAGAATTCATCAAGTAGGGTGGATAAAGCCGAAGCAGAATATTTAGTTTATTTGGATTTTCAAGATTCCTTCAATCAGGACATCAATAAAAGCGAAATCGGGCAGATGCTGGAAACCTTAAGTGAAAGCAGAAATCATGAGGGAAAAAACGTCGAGAGAGAGACAGATGTAACGTTTCGACGCTGCGTAATTCCTCTCCAGAGGCAGAACTGCTGCGATTTTCCAGGACTTAACTTTTTTTATTGCAATAAGAACACATACGTTTCCTGTGATATGCTAGCATGGATAGGAGTCTTTCGACATAAATGGGTCACTTTCAATTGGTAAACTATAACTCGTGGAGTGAGAGATGAATCAGTTTTGAGGCATTAACTATTAATGATCTGTATTAATTTCCTGCCTGAAAGTGTCAACTGTGTCGAAGCCAAATGTAAGGCAAGATCGTTAGGCCAGCACAATCGGTGGCAGACACCAAACATGTGGAGAGGTTAAGCGAATGGATGCAAATTTGGCACCTTGAACATGATGCGGAAAAATATGAGGCTGTGCAAAGAACAGAACTTGACTGAAAGAACAGAAGAAAAAAAAAAACGGAAACAGGCTCCAGAATGCTGTGGTACAGAACAGCATCGGCATACTTGCAGATGAATCGCAATCATGTCAACCTGCTGGTAAAACAAGCAGTTAGTAAAGGAAACGATATATCGCCCCTATTACAAGGGAAGAGCGGAATGAAGAAGGCAGTCGTGAAGTCTTGCTACAACAGTACATGCCATTTGTTAGTCTACACCAAGTGTACCGTGAGCAGTTTTCCTCACCCAGAGTCAATAGCCCGTAAGGTATATTTGAATCAGACAAACTTCAGGCAAGGTTGATCCGGAGATTCTCGGCATGAGGCGGTTGCCTTGTGAGGAAATCATGAGCAGATTGGGATTACGCTCATTGCATTCAGAAAAAAATGGGTTGATCCTCTTGAAACATATAAGACTCCTTCGGTGCTTGGCAGGGTAGATTTTGAGGTGTTGTTTCCCAGTGATGATCAATCTAGCGCCAAATGTCTCTGTTTGAAAATAAGGAGCCTTCCATTTAAGAAGCGAATGAGGAAGCATTTACAATTTCCTAATTACCTTCGACAGCTAGCAGCGGAGCCTTAATCATTAAAAGTATTCAAAAATAAGTTACACAATTTTTTGATTGACAGGGACTTCAAAGGTTGAGGATGGTGGGGCAGCAGGCAGGGCTCAGGATTTAAGGCCACAGTCATGCATGATATTGAATAGGCGGCCAAATTGCAAACTCCTGTTTAATTCTTATTTGATAATGTTATTATGTATTTTATACCTTATTCAAGTATCTGGCCTGCTATATCTGGCTGGTTCCCAGACCATACTCGTGACTGATATAAAGACATAGGGGTCGTAATTTGGATTACAATCGAAACGAAAGTTCTCTCCCTATAGTTGCATGAACATCCATGAAAAAGACATTGTTCGACACTATTTCACGAATATATTGATGCTCGTGAACATATATGTTGTTTGACCAGCACCGACATCATGCAAATAAGCTAACTGATTATCTCGATATTGATTACTGGATCGATCCTTGCAAAAAATCCCGCCCCTGTTTAAATGCAATACAGTACGGAACGTAATTCAAATGCATTTTAATGTTCTGAAGTGCTTTGTGTCATTCTGCGAATATGTAAAACTCTAAAAGCACAAGTCCTACTTATTTATAATTGAATTTTACCTGTTAAAATATGAATGTGTTCAAATATAGAGGGGAATTCATTTGCTTTCTTGTTCAGAGAGTTATGATGCAGATAGTACAAGAACTGTGCAAGAGACCCGGGCTGAACAAATGTGGCTTTGATATGCCGACCATCTATATCCCGGATCCAAACAAGGTAGGGCTGTCTGTTTCCACATCAAAGCTGGCATAAGATGTTTTAAAGAGGCTTTGCAGATCACTCGCAGTGTGGATTTTTGATTACTAGCTTGTAGGAATCAATTGGGCTGAGGACCGCCATCAAAGAGATGGATCTACATGGTGGCAATTCAGAATTTATTTCCTGCACGGCGCTGGGTTGGGTGACTTATCTTAGTAAGCATTAGGTCTAATTTGAATGAGAATATGCAATGTTAACAGAGTTGTATACAGTAGTTTAACGCGTGGAAGCTGTGAATTGAAAACATTATGAAGCCTATTCTTCCAATATGTAAATTATTTTGCTCCTCCCATGTTGCCATCCAGAGGGCAATGACCAGATATTTGAATCACAGCCACCTGAAATGCAGTACATCTTAAATGAAGTCAGTTGGCCAATGCCACTTTATTAAGTCAATCTTGTGCGGGGGGGAGAAAAAAACACAACGGGTATCTATGCCCCAGGGTGGCTAATTCAGGCTTGAAGATAACTGGAGATGCTTGCTGCTTTTGCTCTTCATTTTGTAACAACTTTGAGGGCAGCAGAGAGTTTTAGGAGTAATGTTTGTGAGTTGCACCAGTGCATCCTGCAACACGTTCATGGAGCAGTTGCACTGGTGGATGTTAGAGCAGGTATTTCTGAGTCTAAATCAGGTTAATTTATGAAATGATCCCACTGTAAGAGAAGTGTTCCAATTTTTTAACAGCGGGGTGATGCATTTTTTGTGAATTCCAAGGATCTCCTTATCATGTAGGAACAGACACTGATGGCTGAAAAACGGAGGGAAATGTGTGCCATCACTAATAAATCTTTGAAATTCGACATGGCTTGCCGTACGGAATATTGGGATGTTAAATATCGATTTGTTTTCAATGTTACATTTCTAAGTACGAACAACATCTCGTACGACAACATTGTGCTGTGGTTTTACGTGCACCTTGTACCCAGTTTTGGAGGCAGAGCAGGTGTGTGATGTAGAGGCTCGTGATGAAATTCAGGAGGACAACGACAAAAATGATATTAAATCTTATGGTTCCTTGGTATCGGGAATGGGCGCGTACATTGAAATTTCCAAAAATAAAATTTTAGCTCAGTGGATGTTTTATCATACTTTTGAAACAGGCATGCCATCATCAAGTTTAAGTTTAAAGAGACCTTAGTTTGTATAACCTTAATACTAGTTGTCTAGGACAATACATTTTGAAATTTCTAGCCGTCAGACACATTTTGAACGTCAGCATTTAAAGTTAACCACAACGCAATGTTTGTGATTCTGGAAATCCGCCCCTCCACAACCAACCTGATTTTAGTATGTGTTAAAGCTATCCAATGTCATATAATAATTTCGTACGATATGCAACATTTAAATTTCCATTTCTCCCTTAATTTGGTGAAACCTGAAGTAATACGACTTTACAATGAATTGCCAACAGTAGTGGTGGGGTTGGATAAAAGGAATTTTAATTTAATGATCGATGTGAACACAGTAATCGTCAATACATCCTTTAGATGCGGTACCTATATTGTGTTATTTTGTGTTCTCTATGCCTGTCCAATTCGTTTGGGCTGTCAGCCAATACGGTGTGTCAATCAGATCCAAGAAGTATGCACAACAATAGAAAAGACGATCACCCGAACTGTACAAAACACGCTGAATCAGCTCGAGAATGATTGCGCATTGATCATCAACACAACTATTTGCAAGCTCCAGGAAAACAGGTGACGTTTTAGCATTTTCTGTATTCAGAATCTGCATTGTACTTCGCAAATAATGATAATATCAACAAGGTTGTGCAACGTGGCAGCAAAAAAGAAGACATTATAAGTATAGTGGGGAAAGCGACAGGCAGTCAGAACTCAAAAGTTAGCAAGGAAGCTAGGAACCACACTCTCCAGCCAAGTGAAACATGTCGCATTACGCTCGTTATTTTGCATTGTAGCTGAAGCAGAGTCTTAGCAGAAGCAGTAGGTGAGTCCATAGCCTCAGATTTACTAGTTTATGACTTTTACTTAAGCCGTAGCATGCATATGGCTGGTCAAGGTGATTTAGAGCTCAATGGAGACTCTCCAAGATGTTGTTTCTGGGCGATTTAGCGATGGGAATTGCTTTTAACGTGAAAGCGCAAGTTTAAGGTGTCTCGTGTTGGCTATGATTATTGTCTTGCACTTGTCTGCTTCGAGTGTCCATTGTTAGTTTTCAACCAAAGGCGGAATATTGCCCAGGCCTTCCTGAAATTAAACAAAACAAGTACTTCTCTCCCTTCGGTGTCCGGATTAGCAATGAACAGAGTGAATCATTAGTCAACGTCCACATTTCTGGCCTTATTATGGAGGAGTTATTGCTGATGAAACAACTGAAGATGTTTGGGTCTAGAAAAACTATTTAATGAAATGCTGCAGCCATTAAATGGAACGGGAATGTTCGACCCATACAAGCATCTCAATTTTCCCCTCTGTTCGCTATGAATCCATTCAGCACATGAATCCTTTCAGGCGATTCCCTGATCTCCTTTTACTTTACTTGTATCAGGGCTGCTTCATGCCAAACACAGTAAAAAGCACCACCACCTCCCCTCCCCTCACCACCGCACACCCCTTGCCCCGCCCCTTTGATGTCAAGAGATTTCAGTCGCATTTCACACCTTTAATTCACACCTTTTTTTTCATGTATGCAAAATCGTTGCAACAAAGCCAGTACGCAATTGACCCTGAGGGAGCCCAAACACAGAGCAATTTGTTGTTGTGTGAGTGCTGTTTGATAGAAATTCCATCGATGCGTCGTGTATAATTGCTTATGATGGGGAATAGGCCGCTGGGGCGACACTTACCCAGGTCAATTTTGTCCAGCTTTCAATGGACAGGTCACACCGGAGAAACGTTGTCCCCACATTGTCGGGTGCGCGCCAGTGTTGTAGCTGTGCAGGACCACCTTCTTAGTTTAGGAGCAGAAGTATCCAGGGTTTAGGCTGGTATGATTTTAGAGTGCATGTGCTTGCTTCATCCAGTCCATTTAGCTTGTGGATGAATGTGATATTATGTGCAATAAATCAATTTAGCTAAACACAGGCATTTGTGAATGTTTGGACCGCAGGTGGAAGCCGAGGTAGCTCAAGAACCCGATACCGCTGGCTAATGATGACTGCAAACCTTTGAACCTCTTTTTTTCTCATTGATGTTTTGTGTTGCTCCATCATTCAGGGTGGCAGAAATTTTGTGCCCCCCTGGAACCACCACCAGCTTCCTTCAGTTAGATGTTTAATTGCCCATCACAATTCATAACTGGATGTGACACGGCTCAATATTTTTGATCTGATCGGATCATTGTGGTATTATTGAGCTCCGTTATCCTTATTTGGATAACTGAACAACTGGTAGGTGGTGACGTAGAGATATTGTTACTAGCCTGGTGATCTAGGGACGGGGGTTTGAATCCCATCACGACAGATGTTGAAATTTGGATTCAATAAAAATCTGGAATTAAAAGTCTGTAATGATCTTGAAAACATTTCCGATTGTCGCTAAAACTCATGTCGTTCACTAGTTTACTTTAAGGAAGGAAATCTGCCACCCTTACATAGTCTAGCCTACACGTGAGTCCAGATCCACAGCAATGAATCTTAAAAGCCCTCTGGACAGGGCAATTGGGGATGGGCAATAAATGCTGACCTAGTTAGCGACGCCCACATCCCATGAACTAACAAAAAAGAAGAGCTGTTTTTGTTTAGCCAGATTTACATTGCCATTTAAACAAGAGCGATCCTTGTCTTGACGTAAATTATGGAGAGAAGAATATATACGCTGATAAGGTTACACATTGTGAGATTAAATTTACCTTCCGGTCATGAACCGCTGGGCTTCAATGATGCCAAGAATTCAACTGCAATATCTGTTGTGAATCAACCCAATTCAGGATGCTATTTTATTCATGGTTGTTGGTAGATTAATCAGGACAGGTCGAGCAGTTTTTTCCCCTCTTGCTCTTCCCTTCATACCTCGAGAAGCACAATCCAGCAAATATGTCCTTCATGAGTTGTCCAGCTCAATCAGTAGTGGTGGCACCGCAATATTATTTGTAATAGGTTTTAATCTCCCCTGTCCTAAACACAGTAAGTGTCCATGCTGCCTTGTGTATGTATGGCCTGACGTCAATAGACTTCAATGGATATGGATGCAACTTTGAGGATGCCCAGCGAAATTCCTTCAAAAAAAGTGAACTTCTGCGACACCACCTTTTGCGGTTATGCCCCGTACGAATGGCATGGATGATGATGAATATAAGTGTGACCATGGCTCCCAAAGGGGATTCAACCAGTGTGACTAAAGGAATCTGTTCATTAATTTCTCGATTAACAGCTTTGTCCATTTTTGGAACATCTTTCCAGTGTTCACCTGACAATTAATGCTGCTTTAGTTCCTCTTGTCCATCGCTGCCGCATGTATCATCCGCCTTGAATTTTTATTCATTTTTCCCCGACAATTCACTACCTTGAAAGAGCGTTTCAGGGTTAATTAACTTTCAACCGCGTTCTTACTTGTCTAAAGTCTCATTTAATGAAATGGAGGCAGATTTCGTACCCAATCGAAATCACGGATTTAATTAAGCAGTTATGAGAATCTGGCACTTAGAAACACAGAAATATAGAAACTAGGAGGAGGAGTAGGCCATTCGGCCCTTCGAGCCCGCTCCACCATTCATTATCATCATGGATGATCATCCAACTCAATAGTCTGCTCCCGCATTCTCCCCATAACCTTTGATCCCTTTCGCCCCAAGAGCTATATCTAACTCCTTCTTGAAAACATACAATGTTTCGTTGTCAAGTACTTTGTGTGGTAACGAATTCCATAGGCTCACCAGTCTCTGAGTGAAGAAATGTCTCCTCATCTCAGTCCAAATGGTCTGCCCCTTATCTTGAGACTGTGCCCCCTGGTTCTGGACTCCCCCACCATCTGGAACATTCTTCCTGCATCTACCCTGTTGAGTCCTGTTAGAATTTTATAGGTTTCCAGTAGATCCCCCTTCATTCTTCTGAACTCCAGCGAATACAATTCTTAACTACTCAATCTCTCGTCACATGTCAGTCCCGCTTTGCCATGAATTAGCAAGGCAAACACTCGCTGCACTCTCTATGTAGCAAGCACACCCCTGCTCAGTTAAGGAGACCAAACCTGCACTAAATATTCCTGGTGGTCTCAGCAAGGCCCAGTACAGTTGTAGCAAGGCACCCCTGCTCTTGTACTCGAATCCTCTGGCTATGAAGGCCAACATACCATTTGCATTCATTACCGCCTACTGCATCTGCATGCTTACATTCAGCGACTGATGTACATGGGCAAGCAGGTATCGTTGCACATTCCCCTCTCTGAATTATAACCATTCAGATAATAATCTGCCTCCTGTTTTGCTACCAAAGTGGATAACCTCATATTTATCCACATTATAATGCATCTGCCTTGCATTTGCCCACTCACACAACTTTCCCAAATCACACTGACATGCTCACAAACATCTGCCATGGACCATAAGCTCGCAGAGCCTAACCCCACGCCCCATGGGCTTCCGGCCTCGCGTCTCCCACACGTACATACCGACTGGCCCCGACCACGGACACCACCAATCCAAAGGAATGTCGACCACCAATGCCTGGCTCCGATCCCCCATGATGCTTTCCAGACCTCCGAATTCCCGGGTCCACGATCCCGACACAAACAACCGGACCTGCACCCGTCCTACCTCTGACTCCGACCAAGAACCCTGGACTTCGGGAAACGACCAAATGGTCATCCCTAAGCTCCGAAACCCACTGCACGACAACCATAAATATCCCGTGCTCCGACCTCAGCATCCACCTCCCCCCCCCGCCCAACCCCAAACCCATGAACCGGCACAAGTCAGTTTAGACAGTTAAACGGGCCAGCGGTCAGCTGGCGGTATCAGCTGAGCCCTAAAGGAATTTTAAAGGAAAGGAAGTGTGGACCAGATTTCATATAACTTTCCAAATACATTTTCATTCAAGTAAATGATGTGGGTTTCGCTGACTGGAACAGCATTTATTGCCCATCCCGAGCTGTAGATCATAAGGTAGTGGTTCGATGCCTTCTAGAACCGCTGCAGCCCATGAGGTGTAGGTACACACATAGTGCTGTGAGCGAAATATTTCCAGTATTTTGTCCTAGTGACAGTGAAGTGACGGCGATATCATTCCCAGTCAGGATGGTGGGCGACATGGAGGGGAACTTCCAGCTCGTGCTGTTCCCAACAATTTGATGTTCTTGCTCATCTAGACGGTAGTGGCCGTGGGATTGAAACATGCTTTCGAATGAGCCATGGTGATTTCCTGCAGTGCATCTTATAGATGGTACACACTGCTGCTGCTGTGCGTCGGTGGTCGAGGGAGTGATTTTTTGTGGTGGCAATCATGCGAGCTGCTTTGCCTTGGACGGTGTTAAGTTTCTGACTCTTAAGGGGGCTGCATTCAACCAGGTGTTTCGGGAATACTCCATCACACTACTGCCTTGTGCTTTGTAGATTGTGGGGAGTCTTTTTTGAGAGAGGAGGTTGTTTACTGGTTGCACGATTCCTAGCATCTGACCTGTTCTTGCAGCCAAATAATTTATAGGGCTATTCCAGTTCATTTTGCGGTCAATGCTAACCACCAGGAAGTTGATAGTGAGGGATTCCTTAATGGTAATGCAAATGAGTATCAAGGGATGGTGGTTGCATTCTGCTTTTTTTTTGAGATGGTCATTGCCTGGCACTGGTGTGGCACGAATATTGCTGGCAAATTGTCTGTCCAAGCCTGTATATTGTCCAGGAATCTCTGCATTTCGGCATGGACTGCTCCAGTAGGTAAGAAAACGCGAATGGCGCTGAACATTGTCTTATCATCAACGAACATCCCCACTTCTGACGCTATGATGGAACGAAGCTCCTTGATGAAGCAGCTGCAAATATTTGAGCCCAGGACACTACCCTGAGGGAAACCCTGCAGTGATGTCCTGGAGCTGAGATGATCCACCTCCAACCTGCACCACCGCCTTCCTTTATGCTAGGTATGACTCCAACCAGCGGAGATTTTCCCCCCTGATTTCCTTTGGCTCGAGTTTTGCTCGGGCCCCTTCATGCCACACTCGGTCAAATGTTGCATTCATGTTAAGGGCTTTAACTCTCACCTCACCTCGGGAGTTCAGCTATTTGTCCATGGCACACGTCAGGATTGTGATGGAATGTGCTCTGCTTCCATAGATGTGTGCAACTCCAAAAACGACTAAAAAAAAAACGAAACAAAAATAACGTTATCCAGTTACAAGACCTGTGTGTGAGTTCATTGGAGGAGGGGCACTTATTTTATTTTTACCTGCTATGTTTGTTAGCTGCCCACGATACAATTTAAAGTAATTCAGAGGGAAAATAATCTAGCATGTTATGGCGTCCACAATGTACCCAATTAAAGAGCTGAGTCTAAAATTAGACATATATCCACAGAAGATATTGGAGACGATGGCATGATACTAACATATGAACATACAGCTTCAGTAATGACCTTGTTCACATTGCTGAAATGTAACGTCGCCCTGCGACGTATTTTTAAAGTTGAAATTATATAATGGAGTTTCTGGAGCATGTATTGTTGCTTCGAGCAATGCAAACAATTTGTATGTGTATCATTTCAGTGAAACGGTGTCGAAGAACAGGAGAGCATGGATCAAGCGTTTGTTTTTCCGCTCCATGACATACCTGGCACCATTGTCCCTACTGGCAAGTTTTATCATTTCGAACACACCAAGGGAACATCTCACTGATATTATGGGAGAGGACGTGGCAAATATTTCACTCATCTGGGCGGTATGGATCTATTATTTGACGGAGAGATGTAGAGGCAGATTTAGCTCAGTAGATTCTCCGTGCGATTAGAAAGCATGTTTCATAATGTGTGCCTCAGTAAATCGGCAATATATGATCTGGAGTTTAGAAGAATAGAAGGTGAACGTCTCTGTTTTGCAAGGTAATGAAGGGCCGTGAAATAATGAACGTTAAATTTGAGGTCGATGCTTCCCTGCCGGCGTTTTTCGTTGGGTGGGCTGGTGGGGATCGGTGACTGAAATTAACCGACCGTAGGGTTCCCTCTGGCCCGAACTCCCAACGGTTTTCCGCAAAGGAGCGGGCAGGCCCTCCGCTCTTCCCCAGTTGAAGTCCTTAAGTGGCCAATTAGTGGCTAATTAGGGGCCGGTTCCAGCTCAGACTCAAATATTAGGCTTGTGGGAGCATTTCTCCTGTGAGAATGAAGCCCGTAAATCATCGGGTTTAGGCCTTGGGTGGAAAGCGGGCGCCACTTTCTGAAGCCCCCGTCTAAGATTGGGTGCAGCCGCCGCTCTGTTATCTTCCGGTGGCTGCTGTATTAGCGTATCCACCTGCCAACCCTCTATCGCTTACCGGCGTCTCCCTTACAACCCGATCGCACACTATGCACTCCTGAAGTCTTCAATAGCTTCTCCATCCTGAAGTCCCGAAAGCTAAACCTTCCCGCCATGACAGGGACTTAAGCTCTGAGGTCCTCATGAACTTATTTTTCTGTCCATTGCAGTTTCTGTCACTGCTGGGACTGAACAGCTGTCAACCAATCCGATTGGCCGGCAGCTAAATAAAGCGGATCTTCTGCCCGGGTGAGGGGCGTAAATCCCCCCTGCAGCCAATTGTCGATTGAACACGAAAAAACAGATTACTTTGCTGCCTTCCAAACAATTCATTTGCATATGCTTTCTGTTCTTTTCCAAAGCCGAGGATTCTTCTGCATCACGATTTAAAGGTCTCCGGCGTATAACTTTCATTACATACTCTTCTCATCACACCGCTATAGCTTTCGGCACAGAATCACCATAGCTTTCCTCTCTTATTCAGTTTCCTTTCCATCAACACTCACAATAAATAGGCCTTCCTACACCATTACCACAAACTCCGGTGCGTTGTTGTCCTAACCATATCTGTAGTTCTGCAACAAAAGCAGCATTCTGAAAGACAGCTACCTACATGAAACCCTCTTGAACAGCCCATTTACTCCGAAAATCCCTTCCTCATCTCTGCGCACCTTACACGGCAAGGCACCAGATGCAATATATATTATTTTGCATCCTCGATTTCCGAAATCCAATATCCTACATAGGCATTCCAGGTGAAACAACAATTAATTTGAACTTGAAATATAATTGTCCTTTACAAGTCACTGTAGTATATGTTGTGCTCACACGTGGCCTGTTCAACAACTGGAGAACAAACCTAGCTTGGTTACAGGCTTTCTGAACACATGGCTCCATTTAGCAAAAGTGACACTGAGCTTCCAGTTCGCTGGGATTACATTTTCCATCATTGTCTCCCGTTGAACGTGTCATTGGTGTCTCACTCTGTCCTCCTGCTCCCGAATATTTGTTCAGCAACTGTATCCGATCTTGAAATTAAGCACTTTACATGGTTCCCGACACAGCATCGAGATTAAGATTTTCAGAACATAAACTCAACCTCAGTAGTTTGGAATAGGAACTGTAGTAATTATTGTGGCATTTTCCACTAACACCACCTCTGAACCCATCTTTTGCTACGCTAACGGTTTGCCATTATCACCGCATTTCAAGCTGCACCATCATTATGTTTACCAGTTTATCTTTCCTGTCTCAACTTCCCACAGATCAACGCTTTTGGATTCCCCTGCCACCTAATCCGCCCTTCAGTTCAAGCATAACGTTTGTCAAATAAATGAAAGTTTCCGGTTCTGCGACAAGAATACTTAAATCAATATTCTCTCACTGCAAATGCCACTGATATCCTGACTGTTTTCCACATTTAATATTTTCACCATGTATTGCACTAAAACTGGGACTGTTTCAGGGCACAATGTTCAAGGACCTTTGTTCTGTCTGTCCTCCGTATAGTGCTTAACTGTTAGTGTGTGCAGCACTGCAGGTGCAGATTTAGTCTGTCCATAAATTGCAATGTGTTTACCCCTGGCGTGTTTAGTGGCTCAATATCGTTGGAACACCATTCTGTGGAAGAGGCATGGTGTCACTAAGCAGCACTGGCGTGAGCTGATGGAAGCTGATTTGACTGTTAAATGTAAATTAACAGAGGATATTTTAGTTCATGTATGACATATCTTGTACATGCACTGGAAAGAAAGAATACATTTCGACCTGCACAGATCGAAAGTTACGCTGTCGCTAAATCTTACTGAATGTGAACTGAGAGTGTTTAATTTGCCAGTTTAGAGGAAACTTACCTGTATACGCGCTATCTAGTTTTCCTGGAGCGCTTCCTTGGTCGAAGGGGGTCGTGTGGCGAATGGGTAGCATCTCTTCTGTTCAGCCAGATGGATCCACCTTCATGCCTTTTTTCGGGACTCGCTGGCTATGGAAGCAATAATGTTAATATTGTGGCGAGGCAGGTTGATCATCAGTACACAAATCATTCCAGTGTTCATGAATACAGGCTTTAAACAGCGGGAGAATTTCCTTGTCAGTATGACTGCCGAAGTCAACAGCAAACCATTGCAGTATTTTGCAAAAATATTCGTGGATTAATCAAGTGGGAGTCCATCGGCACTTTGGACATTAAGGAGGAATAATCATTGGACAGTGTAAATGCCGATTCATTCGGTACCAAATCCATATTTTACCCGAGATGGTAACAGTTGGTTGCAGATTTGTTTAGCTCTTAGTGGTGTGTGTGAAGGGATGCTCGAATTATCTCTATACACAGAATATGGTGGTGAGCGAGAAAAGCTTCAAATATTTCTGAGATAGAATAATTGTTTTCTATGTTACCCTGGCATTTGCAGTGCAGTAGCCACACTTTCCTTAAGGGGCATTCAATTTTATTTGTTTACTTTTCACTGTCTTGATCTCAGGTAATTTGCTACGTTAGGAAGGAACTAGAATATCTCGTAATTTACTTAACCTGGAATAGATCACCCCTTTCCACAACTTAACACAATAGCATGTGGACGTAATCGTGAATTGCATTAAAAGGAAATTGTATGAAAGTTACTCCTTATGTATTACGGGTCTGTCAAACATGTAACCTTGTTCATATCTCTCAATTGCAAGTGGTGCGTATCAAAAATCTGGAACTGGCTAACTGGAGACAGTTATCTCCTGGCTCTGATTATACTGATTGGATTCATGTTCGTCTCGATGATGCTTGCAAAGTGTTACTACAGGTATATGCTATCCCGTTTATCCGGCTACTGACAAAAATTACACGAATTGTTATGTTCAAGAACCATGCATTGTCACTCACAAATAATTTATTGATGACACGAGAGGCTGTCAGATTATTTGGAAGCTGAAAAGGACATCAGAATCAGTGATATTGTTAAAACGATAGAAAGACAATAATACACTGAGTCCAAGTGGAAGAAAGGGAATATCAGAGACAGAGTTTTTTTTAGAGATCGCAGCCACGAGGAACTGGGAAAAAGATACAAAATAAATATAACGAGATATTTAAAGACTAAGAGACCGATGTAGGAAATGGAACATAGGTTTTGACAAAGACACAGAGACAGAAAGTGAAAGATAGGACTACCTAGAGATATGGGCGAGAGAGAGAGAAAGCCCGCGAGAGAGTCACTGGCTGAAATAGAATATTATCGCTGCTATGTATGTAAAAAAGGAATAGCTACACCCAAATCTTACTTTTCATGCTGAGCAGAGATTGTTTTTTTTATGCATGGGATGTGTAAGAATATAATTCCCATTTCTAATTGCCCTTGTTTTGAGGACATTTAAGAGTCAAACATTTGCTGTGTCTGGAGTAGGCCAGACCAGGTAAGGGCGGCAGATTTCCTTCCCAAAAGAGCATTAGTGAAGCTAATGTTTTTTCCTTTCTGCAAAAATCAACAATGGTTTCATGTTCTTCGTTAGAATTTTAATTCCAGGTGATTATTGAATTCAAATTCCAGCAGCTGCTTCGGCAGAGATTTGAACCCTGGGCCCCTGGATTACTGGCCTAGTGACAACATAACTAGGCCACCGCCTCTTCCCTTATCCCCATCGATAAATGCAGGGTTGATCCTCAAATTTCAAATATTCGCTAGGGAATTGACTTTGGAGAATTTCTGCAGATTCAGATTGACAGGTGTGAAATAATAACTGGCTATGAATAAGGATAACGAAGAACTGCTCATCTTCGCACAGTTCCCAGGTCTGTTCTTAATTTTTCTCTCTATTTTTCAGCACACAACCCACCCTAGCGAGGAAGGAGAAAAAACAATTGGGAGCAAATCGTGATTACGTCCAACATGTGGTTGAGAAAAAGGTCACTGTCTGTTATTGTCCTGTTACTTCCCTGATTCGAAGTATTCTTCTTGTCTTCTCATATCTTCTCATATCCACTGCCGCATTAAATTCCAAAGCTTTTCGTATGCACTTATGTATACCTCCACAATGTATTACACGATATATTGCATTTACATAATTCATTTTATAAAACTTTTTTTTTTTCTGCAGGCGCAGCTCTATGATATGTATCTCTATCAGTGTGTCTCGGAACAGGAATTAAGCTAAAACATTAATGGAAAGAACCTGCGTGGAGAAAATAACATTGTGTAGTGCCTAACTTTGAGCTTCCGTGATAATGTATGGCACGTGTTGATGTAAACAAATGGAAACATTTTCTTCCAATAAACTGAGTTAAGCTATGCAGTCCGACCTCTCATTTCTTCTTGAAGTTGCATTCGTTATTTCCAGCCTTCTCTTATTGTGCACATGATACTTCAAGCAAGACATTCATCTAGCGCCCAACATGTCACACTCAAACCTTCCTGTGCAATGCCTTGGTCCATTTCATGGGACTCATGTCAAAAATATGCTTTAATGTTCACCTGCCACACGCAGCCCTTGTGTTGTGTATTTTGGAAGCTACAATTTTGAACTCAATCAATCATAAGTGATGCACTTCGTTCTCTTAATTTGATCATTTCAGCGACATATCTTTTATTTCCATTACATTGAGCCGGAATGCAATCAGAAGCTCCCTGAAAGACGATTTTAACGTTGTATTTCAAGACCCCTACACGATTGACTAAGCATTTGTTTCAGTGTTGTAATAGTAAATACTGTGAATTCTTCCTCTCGGATGTTAAACTGAGTTACATTCCGCAGGATTCCCAGGCTCGAACTGCAAATTTAGTTACAGCATGTAAACAACGGTTCCTGGAGGATGATAATGGGGGCATTCAGCAACTACAATACTATTGAATGTCAAGGGAGAGGGTTAGATCCTTTCATTTTTGTCAATGTTCACTCACGTCGTGCCAATGTGATTGACACTTTTTTGGGGCCAGCATTTATTGCCCGCCCCTAAGGGACGTTGTGCAGAGGGCATTTAAGAGTCAATCTCATTGCTGTGGGTTAGGATTCACATGTTGGTCAGACCAAGTGAAAACAGAGGTCTCCTTCCCTAAAGGGGCATTACTGTAGCAGGTGCTACAGAGGTGATTTCTGAATGCACCTCCAGGTACAAAGTGCATTAAAAACCTGGGACTTTTCGGCGGGAAATTGTGTACCGTCTAGGTCAATTAAAAACTTCAAAACTAGGTATTTGTTCGGCAAGGGTGCAGTGAACATGGGAAAATAAGAATAAACTAAGTGGTGCTATAGATTGGATTATTAACTTGGAAACTCGGTTCACTGGGTGAATTTGTCTTCTCGCGTAGATTTTTAAGATGTCCGAACGTGTTACATTTTCAATGAAGTAGAGTAATCCGTATAATTAGAGAAGGTTTCATCGATAAGAAATAAAGAATCACATCATGAAACGTGTAAATTCAGATCGCTCACTGCCTACATCACTTTGGACAATAGTTTTACCCTCACATAAACTGAAAGTAGTATTTTCGCCTTGCAATCTGCTTCGCCTTATGACCTGTTAATGAACAACTTGATGCTGAGGGCAAGGACTAATTCCAAACACAGAATAAGGTTTCTCTTTGTTATGTATTAAACAGCTGGTTGAAGTGGCAATGGCAATAAAATCATTCATTTCATACAAAGGATTAACGATTGATATGAAATAGTAAAACATTCCCTGAATTTTCAGTCTTAAGATGAACTATATTGTGCAGCTCTCTATGCAGTTGTCTGTGCACAGAGAACGTCTGTGCATATAAGACCGAAGGTCGCGTTTTTTTTATTTCCATCCATCATGATTGACCTTTAACCAGGGTGTGTTCAGTGAACTACAGAAAGCGCAATACTGATTTACACATGCAATTTGAAACCGACATCAAAACTATAGAAGAAGGGTAGAGCTTGGATTTACTGAGGACATTTATTTTGTTTTACTGTACTGGAAGGGAGGTGCCACCTATTATCAGTTTAGCAGTTCATTGTTGTTGAACAGTTTAGGCTTTTATTTCAATTCATTCATGTGATGTAGGCGTCGATGGCTAGGCCAGTATTAATTGCCCATTCCTAACTGCCAATGAGAATGTGGTGGTGACCTGCCTTCTTGAAGCGCTTCAGTGCATGTGGTGTAGGCACACCGACAGTGCTGTTAGGGAGGGTGTTGCGGGATTTTGACCCAGCGGCAGTGAAGAAAAGGCGATATATTTCAAATTCAGGGTAATGAGTGGCAGGGAGGGAAAATTCCAGGTGGTTGTGTTCCCATGTGTCTATTGCACTTGTCCTTCTACTTCTTAGCTGTTGTGTGTTCGGAAGTTGCTGATCTGGGTATTGATCATGTTGAAATCATTGTTTTTTTTCAGATAACATATTGCAATTAAACTTCAAAGGTGTTGATCATGTATCACAATTTTACGTATAAAGAAGTAATTATTAGGCTCGTGAGGTGGCGCATAATTGGCGATGTTCAATCGGTCAATAGTTTCAGTTTGCCTCTGACACTCTCTTCGGTTGCAAAGAAATGAATTAAATATCGGACGCTGTGGAGAACTTGCAGCTGAAATAATATTGTCCGTTTCGCGGCACATGCCGAGACAAATGTATACCCTTCGGAGGCACAGCGGTGATTAAATGAGCGCGAGAGAGCGCCAGAGAGTTGGGAGTCGCAGCAGGGGGTAAAGGGACGAAAGGGCAGAACGAGAAATGTCGGAGCCGCAACGGTGCTTAATAGGGCCCGCGAGAAGCGAGAATCGTGGGAGATAGAGCAGGGTTACCCGCTTGTATGCAGGTTCAAAGCATTCGTTTTGGAACCAAAATCGTGGCATGGCATCACAGAGTACGGCGTAGCTGCGTGGTGGATGAGCATTTTCTATTAATCTTATTTCGGAAATTTCAATCGGGTAAATGGATCATGGTTTCAAAAATAATAAAAATAATAAAAATAACAATAACAATAATTATAATAATATCAGCACAGAAAATACTACACAAATTTATTAAAATAAATTACTATTTTCAGCAAACACAATAAGGGTCGCTGGCCAGGTGATGAGTTCTGACATCAGTATGTGGGTTCGAGTGATTAAGAAGTGAATTGGGGCAGCAGCTACTGAAATAAGCGTCTTCTGTTTGAGGAACTTTGGCAAGGGCTTATTGAGTTGGAGGCAGAGGAAGATAAACTGTAATGAATCAGGGAGGAGTAAAGTTACCCGGTCAATTTGTTCCAGAATACAATCACGGCAATCAAGCTTAGGAATTTGGATTTGCCGCATGGTCAGGGTCAAATGGGTATAACTGTTAAAGAGGCAGGTATGGAAACCCAAAAGGTAGTAGTTGAGGAAGTTCAGCCATTACAATTGTGCAATAATTTCAAGATTCTGGCGAAATTGTATGGATGAGAGTGGAGTGGGTTTGGGAGGTAACGGGTGCGGATGCGATTGAAGCAGGGCTGATGAGCCAGCAGGCCATGAGACTGTGGTATAGGAAACGCTCCTAGCGTTGGGTGCAAGTGGGATTATAATGAAAACAAAATTACCTGGAAAAACTCAGCAGGTCTGGCAGCATCGGCGGAGAAGAAAAGCGTTTTCTTCTCCGCCGATGCTGCCAGACCTGCTGAGTTTTTCCAGGTAATTTTGTTTTTGTTTTGGATTTCCAGCTTCCGCAGTAGTTTTTTGTTTTTATCTCTGGGATTATAATGATATTGGAGACAATATAGTCAATGGAATAGAAATAGTTCTGTGTAGCTGAGAAAGAGAGCCCAGACAGTTGAGATATCTGTCCATTGCCAATTATTTAGACAACGGTTTGGCTGGAAAGTGGCTTGCAGTGCGATTTGGACCAGTCAATTCACGTAGATTACGTAGGTTAAAACGCCAGAGATCGTACTGGGAAAGAGATTCTGAATAGGGCTTATGAGTAGAGGAGCAACATTGTGAAGAACAATCTCAAAGGCTGTAAACTTTTTATTATTACCTGAGTCTCAAGCAAATTGAAATGTGGTCAATGAGATCAGGGAGTTGAATGCTTGTTCAGTGATAACTGTGGGAGAAATAGGCTTTCCTCCTTGGGCACTGACACCAATCACGGATAAGTTGGGAGCTGTACCGCTCGGACAGTTATCAGCTAAACCGTGCTGGAACCAAACTTCTGGTGAGTTTATTAACTGGGGCGGCGGAACTCAACTTTTTTTTCAGACTGACTTGTGGACAAGTGGTGCTGGGCGACAGTTACGTGAAGGTGAAAATGGTAAATCAATGGAAAGGGACAAGGTAGAACAGCGAGATTGCCATAAGTGCATTGACAATGAAACTGGGGGAGGAAGAGGCTTGCGTGCACATCTACGATTACAACAGCAACTGTTTAGAGAAACCAGAAAAAATACAGAACTAATCAATCTGCAATTGACTGCGCATGACGCTGCTACCAAAATAACTGGTTTGTTTTGGCGAAAGGGGGTAATAAGCTCAATGTGGGCATTCTTTACTCCAAGCATTCAGAGGAAAGGCTTCATAGTATCAAAGTCTTTGAAAACGTCCCTTCACAGCAGGTGAATTTGTAATGCAGTTTCCGGGGCACTGGCATAGCTACCTAACCCAGGGTCTTGGTGTTATCTGTGGGCGTCGTCCTCCACTGACACGATATAAACGTTCTTTTGTTAAAGCACATCTATCCCGTATGCATAGATAAGCGACCAATATGAGCAGGCCAATGTTCTCGGTGCAGACGCACAGCAAGATAAAAAAAAAACTTTTACTGTTTAACTGATCCAATATCCTACTAACTCTTCACTAAATACATCATCATGTTATCTCACATAGTTAACCAATGTTAGGGCCTGAAAATTCAAATGTAATTGGCATTTTTGAAGGACAGGAAAGAAAGAGAACAAAATGTATTTCAGTTGATCTATTAATTAAGTATGATATTAGTGTAATAGGAATTGAAGCTCCTGGTTCTCAAGAACAAGATAAATAATCAGTTTTGGTTAGCGATAAGGAATTACAAAGCGCAGAAATCAATTGTGGGAGTAGGTTTAGGCCTTTTCACAACTGTTGGAGTGAGTCACAGGAATATATTATTGAAGCTTCTAAGGAAGAATATGCAATTACAATGGTTTTTTAAAAAGTGCATTAAAATGGATATTCACATCAGCAAAAGTAGACCGGAAGATAAGCTAACAGACTGGTTTCTAGAGAAGTTATTAGAACAGCACGATGTGCTGTACAGCAGAGAGTAAGATATTCTGTGCCTGGTGATGTGCAATTAGGCAGAAATAGTTAATGGCTTCAAAGTACTCATAGCATGATCCAATTTACTACTTACCTTTATGGAAGAGAGGGCACTTTCCAAGCCTAGTGTTTTCAACTCGATCGAGACAATGACAAGGCTCTGAACATGGATATTTGTAATGTGAACTGCGAAAATAGGATATTTTGTAGGTCAATACAATTCCAGTGATAGGCATTTGAGTGAATAATTCTAAAATACATCAAAAAATCTTCCATTGAGAAAGAAAGGCTTTTTGGAGCATAGCAAATGTAACTCATCTATTCAAAAATTGATGGAGAAAGAAAGCATTTAGCCATAGGGAATATAGCCAAAAATCTATCACCGTGAAAACGACAATCTGTCTTGAAGGAGTTTATACCCGGGAACTTAGGCCATTTAATGGGTTTATTCCCGGAAAATAAGATTTTATGAATGTAAAATAATTTTTTTTGTAAATCATTAGAGTCATTTAAGGAAGTAACAATTAATGCGGTTAAAGGGGAACATGTAAATCTGGTGTATTTGTTTTCTAAAATGCGACTGATATTCTGCCACCTCAAAGTCCGACACAAAAAAGGAGCTCATGGGTCGAGGAAAATATATTCTTCTGGGCAGAGAGTAACTGTTGTTAATCGAACTAGTGAAATGCTGTGGAGTTAAGTACTCTGCTCTCAAGCATGTACAATCTACATCAATGACTTGGATGCCGGGAGAGAATGCATGCTAGCTAAATGAGACGATTACACAAATGCAGAGAGGAAAAAACGTTGCCAACAGCAGTTAGAGTCTGCAAATGGCACTTTGAAGTGAATGGGTATAACTTTGGCAGATGGGACATAATGTTAAAAAATTGAACCTGTCCAATTTCACATAGAATGGAAAAGCAGAATACTATTTATCTGGATAGAGATAGTAAAGCTCGCATGTAAAGAAGGAACAGAGTGAACTTATGGACGACTCACGAAAAAGAAAGCTCGCAAATTCATCAATTGACTGGAAAGCAGATGGAATGGTATAATTCACTGCAAGTGGAATGAAACAGGAAAATAAGGGAGGCTTTAATGCAACTGAACAGTGACTGTGTGAGATCACATCTGGAACATTGTGTATCGTTTTTGCATTAAAAAAAAAACATATGGGTTAGAATGTTTAATTATGATGGCGAGGTTTCCCGTCCCACCATCCGAAGATTGGGCAGGGCACGCATCCGACCAAAACTGTCTGCTCCGCAGCGAATTCACGCTTCAAGAGCCTCAATTGGCTGCCGGTGGGACATCCGACCCACAGTCGGGAGCCAGTACGTATTCGAGATGGCAGGTTCTCTGCAGGTCTGCCGTCCCTGCAGCGCCAGAAGCTGCCGTGGACAGGAATGGGACTGCATGCAATCGCCGGGCCCTAAGTGCTGGCTTTACATGCAGAGGTGTGCTTTGTGTGTCTCGGGTGGGGGAAGGAAAGGGTGGCTTTCACGTTTTGGCAGGGGTATTTGGCGGGCTGCAAAGGTGGACGGAGTTGTACCGGTAGAATGACCTTAAGGAGTTGGCGTCGAAATTTAAGCAGCTTTATAATTAAGACTTCACCCACCTTCACACTTCCCAACTGCAGCACGAGATCTGAATCTAAATATTTTAGGGCTTACCCAAAGCCCGTGAAGTCCTCTGGCCGGCCTAAAAATTCAGGGTGGCTGGGATCAACATTAAGTGGTGAATAATTTGCCACTTAAGGGCCTCAATTGGGGCAGGACAGAAGCCCCGCCAGCCCCAACATAAATATGGAGAAAGCTCGGGGTGGGCGGAAAACTAGGGGGAAGTACATTCAGGAAGTTTACGAGCAGTCCGGCCTAAACGCCAGCAAGCGCAGCAGCATATAAATGAGGCCGTAATTGTGTTAGAAGTAGTTTAGAGAAAGTGTTCTCCATTTATTAAAGTGATAGATGTCTTATATTATGAATAAATGATGAATGGGCTTGGCCTTCACCCACTAGACGTGAGAAAGAAATGATCTGACCATCTTAAATCATATAACAACCTGGGGGTACGTGAAGTTGTAGATATGGAGAGGTAGATCCAGTTCACAGAATTACAATATTCTAACAAAACTGAAGGAGGACATTCGGCCAATCATATGGGCACTGGCTCTCCAAATGAGCATTATGAACTTCCGGCATTGACCTGAATTTTAGCCGTACCCCTGCACATTGTTTATTTTCAAATAACCATCTAATGCTGTCTTGAATGCATAGATTGAATCTACCTCCACCACACTTCCAGGCAGTGCATTCCAGACCTGAACCACTCGTTGTGTGAGAAAAGTCGTTTTCTCTCGTCACATTTCCTTTTTTTTGCAAATCACTTTAAACCTGTGCCCTCTCGTTCTTCATCATTTACAAGCGGGGACAACTTCTCCTTATCTATTCTGCCAAGGCCGCTCATTATTTTGAACATATCTCTCAAATCTCCTCTTAGCGTGCTTCTCTCCAAGTAGAAAAGCCCCAACTTCTCTAATCCATCTCATAGATGAATTATTTTATCCCTGTAAACATTCTTGCAAACCAGTTCTGCACTGTCTCCATTGTGTTCACGTCTTTCTTATAATGTGGCGCCCAGAACTCTACACAACTGTCCACCTGATGTCTAACGAGTGTTCTATATAATTTCAGCATAACCTCCCGGTTCTTGTACACTACGCACCTATTAATAAAGCACAAGATATTATAAGTTTTATTAAATGCTTTCTCAAAATGTCCTTCCAACTTCAATGATCTATGCACGAATGCAATCAGGTCTTCATGCTCCTGCAATGCCTTCACATTTTCAGCCCATATTTTATATTGGCTGTCCATGTCCTTCCTAACAAAATACATCACCTCACCCTTTTCCTCATCGAACTTCATCTGCCAACGTTCTGCCCACTCTATCAATTTCCTACACCGTCCTCAAGCTCCATGATCTGGTCCGAATGGTCATAGCTGTTAGAATGTGTCTGTGGCAGGCGGTGAGGGATCCAACAAGAGGGAAACACATACTTCACCTCATCCTCCCCAACCTGCATGCGGCAGATGCATCTGTTCATGACAGTATTGTTAGGAGTGACCACCGCATAGTCATTGTGGAGACGAATTCCCGCCTTCACATTGAGGTTGCCCTCCATCGAGTTGTCTGGCAATACCAGGGTGCTAATGTGATAGATTTCGCACAGATCTAGCATGTAAATGCAGGGCACCCTTAAGCCGCGGTGGGCTATTTGCAGCAGCAGAATTGCACTCAAACACAACCTGTAACCTCATGGTCCGGCAGATTCCCCACTTTACCAATAACATCAAGTAGGGGATCAACACTGGTTCAATGTAGAGTGAGGATGGCATGCCAGGAGCAGCACCAGGCATACCTAACAATGAGGTGTCAACGTGCTGAAGCTATAACAAAGGACTACTTGTGTGTCAAAGAGCACAAGCAGCAAGTGATAGGCATGGCTAAGCGATCCTACAGCCAACGGGTCAGATTTATGCTCTACGGTCCTGTCACATCCAGTGGACACTTAAACAACTCACTGGAGGAGGATGGACCACATATGTCGTCATCCTGAATGATGGGGCAGCCCAGCACAATCATGCAACAGACAAGAATGAAGCATTTGCTACAACATGAAACTAGAAGTGCCGTGTGGATGATCAATCCTGCCTCCTCTGCAGGTCTCCAACACCACAGATGCCAGTATTCAGAGAATTCGATTCACCCCACGTGATATCAGGAAACAGCTGAAGGCACAGGATACTACAAAGACTGTGGGCCCTGACAATATTCCCTGAATAGTACTGAAGGTATCTGATCCGGAATTTGCAGCGCACCTAGCCAAGCTGTTCCAGTACAGCTACAACACTGGCATCGACCCAGCTATCCGGAAAATTACTTTGGAATGTCCTGCACACGAAAAGCAGGACAAATCCAACCCGTCCAATTGCAGCCCCATCATTCCTCTCTCTATTATCAGTAATGCAATGGAATGGGTCCTCAACAGAGCTACTAAGTGACACTTGTTTGCAATAACCTGTTCACTAATGCCCACCACGGGCTCATAGATCCTGACCTCATTACATCCTTGTTTCAAACATAGAACAACGAGCTGAACTCCCGAGGTGAGGTGAGAGTGGCAGTCCTTGACATCAGGGCAGCATTTGAAGAAGTATGGCATCAATGAGTCCGAGCAAAACTGGAGCCAATGAGAATCAGGAGGAGCACACTCCACTAGTTGGATTCATACTTTGCACAAAAGAAGATAGTTGTGGCTGTTGCAGGAGAGTCGCCTTAGCGCCAGGAGATAACTGCAGGAATTGATGAGGGTCGTGTCCTAGGCCGAACCAGCTTCAGCTGCATCATCAAAGATCTTCCTTCCATAATAATGTCAGAATTGGGGATGTTCGCTGATGATTACAAAATGTTGTGCACCATTCCCAACTCCTCAGATCCTGAAGCAGTTCATATTCAAATGCAGCAAGACCTGCCCAATATCCAGGCTTGGCTGACAAGTGGCAAGAAACATTTGCACCACACAAATCTTTGGCAATGACAATCTCCAATTGCATAAAATCCAAACATCGCCCCTTGACGTTCAATTGCACTACCATGACTATGAACCTCCTGGGAGCTATCATTGGCCAGAAACTGAACTCAAATAACCGTATAAATATTACAGCTACAAGAGCAGTTCAGAGGCGACAAATCGTGCATCGAGTAACTCACGTGCTGACTCCCCAAAGCCTGTGCGCCATCTAGAAGTTTCAGGTCAGGTGTGTGATGGAATAATCCCCACTTGCCTGGATGAGTGGGGCTCCCACAACACTAAGGAAGCTGGACCCCGTGCAGGACAAAAAAAAAGCCTTGTTTTGCACCACAGCCACAACAATTAGCTACCACCAGATCCGACGCATAGTAGCAGCAGTGGGTACCATCTACAAGATACACTGCAGGAATTCGCCAAGGCTACTTAGAGAGCACCTTGCAAACCCATGACATCTGCCATCTAGAAGGACAGAAGATAGATAGGCAGAAAATACATGGGGAAACCATTACCTGGATATTCCCCTCCAAGTAACTCACCATCCTGACTTTGAAATATACCCCTGTTCCTTCACTGTCTTTGCGGAAAAAAAACCTGGACCTCCCTTCTTAACAGCACTGTGGACTGCAGCGGTTCAAGAACGAGTTCAACATCACCTTCTCAAGGGCAACTCGGGATGTGCAATAAAAATGCTGGCCTAGTCAGCGAAGCCCACATCCAGTGAAAGAATAAAGAAAAAAAATAATGCCACCCTCGCCTTTTACAACACTCTCAAACTTCACATGATGACGAATTGTTGAAATATTCCCCTGCAGATCAAGGTCTGGATTATAAATATACATCAGGAAATGCCAGGGTCCCAATACCGACCCCTGGGGCAATGCACTATAATCTTTCTTCCAGCCAGAGAAAGAGCAGTTGACCATGGCTCTCTGCATGCTCTTTATAGCCAATTTTGCTTCAACATTGCTACTGTACATTTTATTGCATGAACAATAACTATTTCTCACACTCTGTGGTGTGACACTCTATCAAAAGCCTTTAGGAATTCCTTGTACACCACATCAACAGCATGACCCTTCGAATTTTTCAGTTACCTGTTAAGAAAACAGCAGCGTGTTTGTTAAACACTATTCCCCCTTTATAAATCCATGCAGGCTCTTCGTTCCCAAACCCATTATTTTCCCATTCTGTCCAGAATAATTGCTCCAAAAATGTTGCCCACCCCTAAAGATAAATTCACTTATCTGTTATTGCAGTGGTTATCCCTACAACATTTGTAAACAAGGGGTAATTTATGCATTTCTCCAACCCTCTGGCAACTCCACAGAATCTAGCAACGAGTGGAAGGTTATGGGCAGTGCCCCTAAAATTTCTACTCCCACTCCCTCGATATCGTTGTTCCCATCTCAATCGGTCCCACTGCCTTGTCAGTCTATTCAACACTTCTCCCTTATCAATTTTGAACTCTTATAGTGACAGAGTTTCCTCGCCTGTCACCGTGGCCTGTGTAGCATCTAAATTACTGGTAAATGCAGATGAAGAGTACGTTTTTGATACCGCAGCCATGTTTCCTTCTTACATATGCAACTTGCCTTTTAGATCCTTCATCGGCGCTACTCCTCCTTTCACAACTCTATTACTATTTTTATTCCTCCAGAGTTTTTTAGGATTCCCCGTCATGTTGACTGCCAATAATTTCTCATAACCCCCCTTCACTTCTCCAATATGCGTTATCACGACGTCTCTTAACGTTCTGTATTCACTTTGGTTCTTAATTATATTTTGTATCTGACAGCTGTCTTAAGTGCACGTTTTCCTCTTTATCATAAATTCAATTTCCTTTTTCATCCATGAAGCTCTGTATTTGTTTCCCCTAACGTAGGCTTTCGATGGAATATTCCTTGCCTGTTCCCAAACCAAATCTTTTTTGAAGCTATCCCATTGATGGATCTTTGTTCCAACCTTTCCTTTCAGTGTATCTGGATCCACTTTGTTCCTTTCCCATCGAAGTCAGCTCTCGTCCACTTAAATGTTTTTACACTGGATGCCCTACCGTCCAGTTTTACCATCATCTAAAAACGTACAGTACAAGGTTCATTGTTTCCTAAATGTACCCCCACTGACACTTGATCTACTTTGCCCATCACATTGCTTAGAACCAGGTCCAGGTCTTATCTTGTTGTATTGGACACGTTAATCCTGTATATATTTCTACTGAACACAATATAGGAGCTTTTGCCCCACTCTGCAATTTACAATACCCCAGCCTATATTATTGAAAATAAAATCACTCATTATAAGTACTCTATAATGTTTGTATCTCTCTGAAATTTCCCTACAGACGTGGGCTTCTATCTACTTCTCACTATTTGGCGGCCTTTTGACTGCACTGGGCAATGTTTTGCATACGTTTTGCCCCTTAATCCAGCCAAAATTGTTTTGTCCTTGAACCTTCCGGGATAGCCGTTTTCTTGAGCACTGCAAAGCTCTCCTTAATCAACACCGCCACTTCTCCTCTCCTTCCGTTCCTGTCTTCTCTGTACACAGTGTAAACAGGAATATTCAACACGCAGTTCTACCCTTCCTAGAGCCAGGTCTCTGTTAGCGCCACAAACTCATATTTTCACATGTCAACCTGCGATTGTAATTCCCCAAGCTTAATTACTATACTCGGTGCAATCAAATGCATGCATGTAAACCATGTTATATATATGTTTTACTCTCTCCCTTACCCCGGCCTTATTTATTAACGTACTATTATCTATATTAGTGCAATCTGTCCCACCCGGTACTTTTTGCACCCTGGTATTCCTGTCTAATATTTCCACTTGTTCCCAACACCCCTACTGAGTTATTTTAAAGCACTCCCAACAGCGCTAGCGAAAGTCCCTACAAGGAACTCCGCCCAGCACCGTATAGATGCAAACCTTCCAAATTGTACAGGTGCCATCTCCCCCATTGCCAGTCTCAGTGTTCCAGAAATCCAAACCCCTCCATGCTTCACAAATTTTCCAGCCACTCATTCATTCGAATTCTGTAATCACTGTCAGTGGCAGCAGCAGGAACCCGGTGATTACTACATTTGTGGTCCTGCTTGTGAATTATCTTCATTGCTCCCTATAATAGGATTGCAGGACCAAATCCCCCTTTCTATGGAAGTAATTGGTTCCAATGTGGACCATGACCTCGGCTGAAATCCCTCCGCCCAAATACTGCCATGCAGCCGCTCCATGGCATTCTTTACCTTGGCACCAGGAAGGAACATTACACCTTGGAGCCACGCTCATGGCCAGAGAAACATCTTTTTGTTCTAGTAACCAATGAGTCCTCAATCATTAGTGTTCTTCGTTTCTTCGTGCTCACCTACTGTAAGGCTTTCCGTTTTGGAAGACATTAGGGCTGTGCCATTAATCCCAAGTTTGTGGCAACACGAGCGGCTCGTGTTGCCACTAACTTGGATCTGGCTGCACTGCCCGAAAGAAGCCGCACACTCTCCGTCTTCCAAAACGGAAAGCCGATTTTTAAACGGATCCCAGGGCACTCTTGCACGACCTTCCCATTTCCTTTTGGGCTGCCTGGTGGTCAGCCATTATGTTCCTGTCTCCAGGCGCTTCATACTCAGTTTAATTGCAATGTTCTATTTAATTAGGTAAGGCGTACAATCTGCAGCTGGCTAAACTGTCCGTTTTGTCCTCCGTCTCAGGTAACACTTGTCCCACACATATAGAATTTAAGATAATTGAAAATGCAACGTAACCCAAAATTATCCAAAAAATCTAACGCTTCCAGCCACGGCCGGTTCATACATACTGATCTCAGTATGTTTGCCTTTTTATTTTCAATCTCCAGCATATGGTGCCGTGTTGTGGCAGTGTCTTCTTTATGCATTTATTTTAAACACCTGCATCTGAAACATTATAAAACAAATAATTTCAGGCACCTGGCGAACTGAAAATCTCTGCCTTCTAATTGACGAGCCAGTAACTACATGCAGCTACTGAGCGTAGTGAGCTAACGGCTTGGGTATTAATTGCCTGAACTCACTCTATCCTGAATATTCTCGATATGATAAAGCTGGCAACTATTTCCATCTGCCAGCGGCGCAAAGGTTTCACTTTTAAGATTGAACAATGTTACTCAACATTGAGCGATGGCGGGGTTGCGGGGTCGTGGGTGGTGGGTGTCAGTTGTAGTGCCCTTGGAGCTGTAGGGTGTGGCGGTTGTCGTGATGAAGACGAAGCAAGATGCTCAGAAAAGGGATATATTCGAAAGAAATAAAATCATTAGCGAAAAGCAATTGTGTGAATGATTGAGAAGTAATATAAACACTGTGGCATTATGGCCACAGCCGATTTTATGTGCTGAGCAAGCTAAATCCCAAATAGAATCTTATCTTACTGATCATAACATTCCTTTTGTATTTTGAAAACAAGGGAACGAACAACTGATCCCAAAAGCATAGCTTTCCAGCAAAACCTTTATATTCCTAACCCTATTAGCAAGAGGAAAACATACTTAAGCAGGAAATATTAAGTTACACACTTAAAAAAATCATTACCATTCCCGCCATCACCCCAATAAATCCCCCTCCCCGCATGAACCTACCACCATCACCCGGTTCCCCCACTCACATGCAAAAAAATATATAACACTTGGTAAGTACACAGATTTAACCTACCTGGTAATCCGCCTGGCAACAGCTCCCTTATAGATTGTGAACAATAAAAATCCATCAGCCTTACCCAAGGCAAAACGACGGGCACTTTGCTAAACGTTATACCACACGACTTCCTAATCTCTTCCACTCTGTTGTAGAAATCGAAAAGAGTTCAGAAATAAAGCTGAATGAAAATAAATATGTTGTTTTCGCATTGAAAGTGTATGACTGCTTAAAATGCATTTTTTTTCGGCAGAGAGCTGATCTCAGGCCGTCAACCACACACAGCCATACAACTCACCTCAACATCTTTCATTAAATGTAATCTTCGCCTCACATCTTGGATTCTGATATGCAGAACACCTCTTTGAACTCAACTTTTTCAACGTATAACAATACTTAATGCCACGTCTGGAATGATACAATGTAATATTTTCCTTTTTTTTTATAACTTATGAAGCATTTGAATTTTTCAATAGCCCTTTTGAAACCTAACAGCTGGAAAGTCACGTCGCTTCCTGTCACGCTATACAAATTTTAAAAAGCAACCTATTAACTTGTAAATCTACTCCAACAGAACCTTTTAACGCTACTGCATGCAATTAACACCTTTACCTTTTATTCCTCAGTTCCCGCAGTATAATTAATCATGAACAGACACACACGCACACACGGATACGCATACACACCCGCCTTCACAGAATCTCACAATTTCCCCAAAATATTAAAGAAACATCATTTAATAAGATACCTCTAAATATGGCCTAGTTATCTCACATGCACGACACAATCTTTCTCTGGAATTTTCCACTTAACCCAGGAGAGCTGTTTCAGAACTTTGATTCACTAATGTCTCCTGAATCAGTTTGAGTGCCCCACTTAGTGCATGACCATACGTTAACTCGAAAGGACTGAACTCTGCTGACTCATTAGGGGAGTGCCTAATAGCAAATAGGTAGAATGGAACACCTCTTTCCGAATCATTCGGACAGTCTTGACTATGTGCTCTAATCATATTCTTTAAAGTTTGATTTTTTTTTTTTTTTTTGTAAAAATATACTTTATTCATAAAAAATCTTCAATCACATTCAAAACCATTTCAAAAACAACATTACAAGGGTACAATCCAGGTTAAACTTTTACAAAATGTATCACCAGGTGCATCAGTACAAACAATATTACAATCATTTACAGCCTTTCATTTTGATCTGTACAGCCCGAGGGGCTCTAAACAGTTCCCAGTCTCTCGGTGCGCTGTGGTAGAAAGGTCTTAGACAGCGACCCTTCCCCATTGCGCCTTTGCGGCAGCTGCCCCAAGCTTTAGTGCGTCCCTCAGCACGTAGTCCTGGACTTTGGATTGTGCCAGTCCGCAACAATCGGTCGGGGACAACTCTTTGTGCTGGAAGACCAACAAGTTTCGGGCAGACCAAAGCGCGTCTTTCACCGAGTTGATGATCCTCCAGCTGCAGTCGATGTTTGTCTCGGTGTGTGTCCCTGGGAACAGCCCGTAGAGCACAGAGTCCTGTGTCACAGAACTGCTCGGGATGAACCTCGACAGCAACCACTGCATCTCTCTCCAGACTTTCTTTGCAAAGGCACAATCCACAAGGAGGTGAACAACGGTCTCTTCCCCACCACAGCCATCTCGAGGGCAACGTGCAGAGGGGGTGAGACTCCTGGCGTGTAGGAAGGATCTGACGGGGAGGGCCTTTCTCACCACCAGCCAAGCTACGTCTTGGTGCTTGTTGGAAGGTTCTGGCGATGAGGCATTCTGCCAAATGACTTTGACAGTCTGCTCGGGGAACCATCCCACAGGGTCCACCCTCTCCTTTTCCCTCAGGGCCTCTAGGACGTTACGTGCTGACCACTGCCTGATGGACTTGTGGTCAAAGGTGTTTTTCTGCATAAATTTTTCCACCAGGGACAGGTGGTACGGCACGGTCCAACTACTTGGAGCGTTCCGCGGCAGCGTGGCCAGACCCATCCTTCGCAACACCGGGGACAGGTAGAACCTCAGCACGTAGTGACACTTGGTGTTTGCGTACTGAGGGTCTACGCACCGCTTGATGCAGCCACACACAAAGGTGGCCATCAGTATGAGGGCGATGTTGGGCACGTTTTTTCCCCCTTTATCTAGAGGCTTGTACATCGCGTCCCTGCAGACACGATCCATTTTCGACCTCCAGATAAAGCGGAAGATGGCTCGAGTGATCGCCATCGCGCAGGAGTGTGGAATGGGCCAGACCTGCGCCACGTACAGCAACAGCGAGAGTACCTCACACCTGATGACCAGGTTCTTACCCGCAATGGAGAGGGAGCGTCGCTCCCACATGCCCAGTTTCCTTTTCACCATAGCCACTCGCTCCTTCCAGTTTCTAACGCATGCCCCGGTCCCTCCGAACCATATCCCCAGCACCTTCAGGCCGTCAGCCCTGACAGTGAAGGGGACAAAGGATCGGTCAGCCCAGTTCCCAAAGAACATGGCCTCGCTCTTCCCACGGTTTACCTTGGCTCCCGAGGCCAGTTCGAACTGGTCGCAGACGTGCATCAGTCTGCGCACCGACAGCGGATCCGAGCAGAAAACGGCGACGTCGTCCATGTACAGGGAGGCTTTTACCTGAGTGCCTCCACTGCCTGGGATCGTCACTCCTCTTATGCCCGGATCCTTCCTGATGGACTCGGCAAAGGGTTCTATGCAGCACACGAAAAGGACAGGCGAGAGAGGACAGCCCTGCCTGACTCCAGATTTAATCGGAAAGCTATCTGTTTCCCACCCATTGATTGAGACTGCGCTACTGATGTTAGTGTAGAGCAGTTGGATCCAATTTCGAATTCCCTCCCCAAACCCCATTTTGGAGAGCACATCCCCCATGTAGGTGTGCGATATTCTGTCAAAGGCCTTCTCCTGATCCAAGCTGATGAGGCAGGTATCCACACCCCTGTCCTGTACATAGGCAATCGTATCCCTGAGCAGCGCCAGGCTGTCAGAGATCTTCCTGCCTGGCACAGAGCAGGTCTGGTCAGGGTGAATCACCAATTCCAGAGCGGATTTGACCCGGTTGGCGATGACCTTGGACAGAATCTTATAGTCCACATTCAACAGTGAAATGGGTCGCCAATTTCTAATTTCCTCCCTTTCCCCCTTGTGCTTGTAGATGAGGGTGATGATGCCTTTCCTCATGGATTCTGACATGCTGCCGGCCAGGAGCATACTCTCGTACACTTCTAGCAGGTCTGGGCCGATCAAGTCCCACAGAGCCGAATACAACTCCGCCGGCAGGCCGTCGCTTCCGGGGGTTTTACTCTTCTCGAAGGACTCGAGGGCCTTAGTCAGTTCGTCAGGAGTTAGCGGTTTGTCTAGGCTCTCCCGCGTACTGTGGTCTAAGACCTCCGTGATAGAGGACAGGAAGGACTGGGAGGCCGTGCTGTCCGTGGGCTTCACGTCATACAGACCGGCATAAAAGGATTTGCTGATCCTCAGAATGTCGGACCGTGATGACTTTACTGAGCCGTCTTCTTCCTTCAGGCTGCTGATCACAGAGCGCTCTCTGTGTACCTTTTGGAAGAAGAAACGTGAGCACGTCTCATCCTGCTCCACGGAGCGGACTCTGGAACGGAAGATGATCTTGGAGGCCTCCGAGGCAAAGTGCGAGGCTTGCTGGCCCTTCACCTCTTGGAGCTCCTCCTTGACATCGACCCCCATCGACTGCAGCCGGAGCAGATTCTGCATCTTTTCCTGGAGTCGGGACATTTCCCTCTGTTCCTTTCTAGCTTTCTGGGTGCCTTTGCGGATGAAAAACCTCTTGATGCTTCCCTTGATCACTTCCCACCAGTGTGTCAGGGACTCAAAGAGGGGTTTCACGGTTCTCCAACCTTTGTAATCCCTCTTGAGTTCCTCAATGTTCTCTGGGGTCAGCAGTTGCACATTTAGCTTCCATGCCCCCCTGCCCACCCTCAGGTCTTCCTCCAAGTGGCAGTCCGCCAGTAGGAGGCAGTGGTCAGAGAAGAACACCGGCTTGACGTCGGTGGATCTGACTGTGAATGCACGGGACACAAACAGGAAGTCTATCCTGGAACGAATGGACCCGTCTGGCCGCGACCAGGTGTATCTACGCTGCGCTCCGTCTGCAGGGTTGCTGAAGACGTCGTGCAGCTTGGCATCCTTAACTGTTTCCATCAGGGATCTGGACGTAGCGTCCAATCTGCTTCCGGCCCTGCCGGATCGTCCAGCCGCATCGATGATGCAGTTGAAGTCCCCGCCCAGAATGACCGGCCTGGAGGTCGCCAGCAGCAGTGGGAGCTGCTGAAAAACCTCCAGCCGCTCAGCCCCTTGTGCCGGGCCGTACACGTTAATTAACCGGAGTGGAGCGTTCTTGTACATTACGTCTGCTACGAGGAGTCGCCCGCCCACCACCTCCTTGACCTCGGAGACGGTGAAGTTGCCTCCCCGCAGCAGAATACCCAGGCCGGAGGAACGAGAGTCGTTTCCGCCCGACCAGATCGATGGCCCGTGGGACCACCATCGTGACCATTGCCTGTAGGAGCTGAGGTGCGGTATCGCACACTCCTGCAGAAACAACAGGTCAGCTTTGACCTTGGCTAGGTAGTCCAAGGTCGCAACACATCGCGTAGTAGATTTAATGCTACGCACATTTATGGATACAATCTTTAAACCCATATTAAAGCATTTATTCTCCTACCAAACCCACTGTCTCTGAGAGTCCCAGACCTTTAGTCTGCTCCTTCATACCCGTAGTGAGCTCAAATTCCTTCACTTTGGATGGGCTGAGGTAGATCTCCTTGGCCGTGTTCTGCTCCAGTGGCATCTGGAGGTTCACGTAGTGAGCGGGTTTTGAGATGACCTTTGCTGGAGAAGCTTCTCCAAAACTCACCCCCTCTGGGGGGTTGCTGTTCCCGGCTTCCTGGAGCTGGGGTGCGATGATTGCCTCACTGCTCCCAGATTCCAGGGGCTGTGGTGCACTGGCCTCCTCAGGTTGCAGGCAAAGTTGGGGTGCGCTGGTCTCCTTGTTGTCTCCAATTTTCTGGAGCTCGGGTGTCTCGTCCTCCAACGCCCTGGAGCTTTGCCGCCTCTTCTGTCGGTGCCGCTCTGGCACTTCATCATCCGAAGAGCTGCTGCCCTTGTCATCCGTGTCGGATGGGAGACGCCTCTTGCCGCTTCTCTGGGAAACGCCTTTGCTTCTTCTTCGCTCCCTCTTACTTTTCTTGTTCTTCACCGTCCGCCACTCCCCCTGCTGCTTTTCCACTGCTGCCTCCTCCTCCATTGATTCGCTGTCCTGAGGACTGGAAGGTTCAGGGGGTAGTGCTGTTGATTGGCTCTCTGTTGCCTCAATCTCTTTCTCCACCTTGTCTCTCTCTGTGTCCTCCTTTGTCCCGTTGAGCTCCCTGGGGGCCTTGGTGGTTGGAGTGACACGGAACCTTTCTTCTGCTTCCCCCTGGTCGGCTTTGGCTGCCTGTGCGTAAGTACGGCAGCGTTTGGGGCAGGTCCTGTAGAGGTGACTTGCCTCGCCACACAGGTTGCAGCACTTGGCCTGTTTGCAGTCTTTTGTCTGGTGCCCTTCCTGTTTGCAGATCTTGCAGAGGGAGGCGCTGCAGTTGGCCGCCACATGACCAGCCTTGCCGCATGAGCGACAATGCTTGAGTTGCCCAGCGTAGACCAGGTAGCCCCGGTTTCCCCCGATAGCGAAACTGGAGGGAGGGTGGAAAATGGCTCCCTTACCATCGGTCTTTAGCGTGACCTTAAACAGGCATTTGCCTGTCCAGATCCCCAAGTCGTCTTGAATCTCGGTGCCGCTCCCCACCTTATCGAAGTACCTGGTGAGGAAGGTGACCACGTCGGCGACAGGGACGAAGGGGTTGTACACATGCACCATCACCTCACGTTCCCGTTGCAACGGCAGAGAGAAGTGCGGCTCCGCCGTCAGGATCTTCATCTCCGGCAGGTCTCTCTTCTCCTCGAACACCCTCAGGAGCCGGACGCAGTCTGCCACCCGCTTGAACGTGACGTCAAAATAACCGCCTTTGCGGGAGTCGTGCAGGGTGAAGATCTCCGTAGCTTGGAAGCTGCACGCCTTCAACAGGATCCTCCTGGTGAAGAAGCCCCGATCCATAGGTGATCCTCCTTCGTTGTGGTTCACCGTGACTCGGACGGTGATAGGTAACCCACGGTATAGATTTGGATTGCGATTGGTTATCGCCCTTCCATCCCGACCTTGCCATGGCAGGACCATGGTGTCGCCCCTGCAACACTTGATCTTAGCCAAAAGGCCGAGAAGCTTCAGGAGCCTAATTGCCAGGTTTAAAGGGCCCCAATGCCATATTCTTTAAAGTTTGATTTTTTTTTTTTCAATATAATGTACTTTTATTATAGTCATAATTAAGTCCACAGAATACAGGTCGACACAATTGTTTTAGAACCTAGGCAGGTTAGCAACTTTTCTGAAATATATGCAGCACTTTGTGTTATACATCCCTCCCTTGCTTGAGTTCTTCTCTCTCTCCCAGATTGGATGAGTGCAGTTCAAGCCTTGTTCGTTTGCTCAGCAGTTACATTTGTGCACGCTCTCGCTGTAGTCTGGAGTTGTATGTTCGTGATACTGTATTCCAGGCATCCATGTATCGATCCATACACATAGCTATACATTTCTGTTCAGAGTTGTCCAGCGAACTTCCTGGTTTGCCAATACACTTCCTGAAACATTTATCAGTCATTCTCTGTAGGAGTTCCTGGGCGTTTGCCACGGCGATTTGCAATTTCACCTGCTCCATGATCATCCCCGAGTCCACCTTCCCTCCGGCCGGGCCTCCTGAGGAGAAATCGTCCATCCCGCCGAGGCCTGAGGAATCTTGCTGCAGTAAGTTTGATTTTTTTTTTTTTTTTTTTGTAAAAATATACTTTATTCATAAAAAATCTTCAATCACATTCAAAACCATTTCAAAAACAACATTACAAGGGTACAATCCAGGTTAAACTTTTACAAAATGTATCACCAGGTGCATCAGTACAAACAATATTACAATCATTTACAGCCTTTCATTTTGATCTGTACAGCCCGAGGGGCTCTAAACAGTTCCCAGTCTCTCGGTGCGCTGTGGTAGAAAGGTCTTAGACAGCGACCCTTCCCCATTGCGCCTTTGCGGCAGCTGCCCCAAGCTTTAGTGCGTCCCTCAGCACGTAGTCCTGGACTTTGGATTGTGCCAGTCCGCAACAATCGGTCGGGGACAACTCTTTGTGCTGGAAGACCAACAAGTTTCGGGCAGACCAAAGCGCGTCTTTCACCGAGTTGATGATCCTCCAGCTGCAGTCGATGTTTGTCTCGGTGTGTGTCCCTGGGAACAGCCCGTAGAGCACAGAGTCCTGTGTCACAGAACTGCTCGGGATGAACCTCGACAGCAACCACTGCATCTCTCTCCAGACTTTCTTTGCAAAGGCACAATCCACAAGGAGGTGAACAACGGTCTCTTCCCCACCACAGCCATCTCGAGGGCAACGTGCAGAGGGGGTGAGACTCCTGGCGTGTAGGAAGGATCTGACGGGGAGGGCCTTTCTCACCACCAGCCAAGCTACGTCTTGGTGCTTGTTGGAAGGTTCTGGCGATGAGGCATTCTGCCAAATGACTTTGACAGTCTGCTCGGGGAACCATCCCACAGGGTCCACCCTCTCCTTTTCCCTCAGGGCCTCTAGGACGTTACGTGCTGACCACTGCCTGATGGACTTGTGGTCAAAGGTGTTTTTCTGCATAAATTTTTCCACCAGGGACAGGTGGTACGGCACGGTCCAACTACTTGGAGCGTTCCGCGGCAGCGTGGCCAGACCCATCCTTCGCAACACCGGGGACAGGTAGAACCTCAGCACGTAGTGACACTTGGTGTTTGCGTACTGAGGGTCTACGCACCGCTTGATGCAGCCACACACAAAGGTGGCCATCAGTATGAGGGCGATGTTGGGCACGTTTTTTCCCCCTTTATCTAGAGGCTTGTACATCGCGTCCCTGCAGACACGATCCATTTTCGACCTCCAGATAAAGCGGAAGATGGCTCGAGTGATCGCCATCGCGCAGGAGTGTGGAATGGGCCAGACCTGCGCCACGTACAGCAACAGCGAGAGTACCTCACACCTGATGACCAGGTTCTTACCCGCAATGGAGAGGGAGCGTCGCTCCCACATGCCCAGTTTCCTTTTCACCATAGCCACTCGCTCCTTCCAGTTTCTAACGCATGCCCCGGTCCCTCCGAACCATATCCCCAGCACCTTCAGGCCGTCAGCCCTGACAGTGAAGGGGACAAAGGATCGGTCAGCCCAGTTCCCAAAGAACATGGCCTCGCTCTTCCCACGGTTTACCTTGGCTCCCGAGGCCAGTTCGAACTGGTCGCAGACGTGCATCAGTCTGCGCACCGACAGCGGATCCGAGCAGAAAACGGCGACGTCGTCCATGTACAGGGAGGCTTTTACCTGAGTGCCTCCACTGCCTGGGATCGTCACTCCTCTTATGCCCGGATCCTTCCTGATGGACTCGGCAAAGGGTTCTATGCAGCACACGAAAAGGACAGGCGAGAGAGGACAGCCCTGCCTGACTCCAGATTTAATCGGAAAGCTATCTGTTTCCCACCCATTGATTGAGACTGCGCTACTGATGTTAGTGTAGAGCAGTTGGATCCAATTTCGAATTCCCTCCCCAAACCCCATTTTGGAGAGCACATCCCCCATGTAGGTGTGCGATATTCTGTCAAAGGCCTTCTCCTGATCCAAGCTGATGAGGCAGGTATCCACACCCCTGTCCTGTACATAGGCAATCGTATCCCTGAGCAGCGCCAGGCTGTCAGAGATCTTCCTGCCTGGCACAGAGCAGGTCTGGTCAGGGTGAATCACCAATTCCAGAGCGGATTTGACCCGGTTGGCGATGACCTTGGACAGAATCTTATAGTCCACATTCAACAGTGAAATGGGTCGCCAATTTCTAATTTCCTCCCTTTCCCCCTTGTGCTTGTAGATGAGGGTGATGATGCCTTTCCTCATGGATTCTGACATGCTGCCGGCCAGGAGCATACTCTCGTACACTTCTAGCAGGTCTGGGCCGATCAAGTCCCACAGAGCCGAATACAACTCCGCCGGCAGGCCGTCGCTTCCCGGGGTTTTACTCTTCTCGAAGGACTCGAGGGCCTTAGTCAGTTCGTCAGGAGTTAGCGGTTTGTCTAGGCTCTCCCGCGTACTGTGGTCTAAGACCTCCGTGATAGAGGACAGGAAGGACTGGGAGGCCGTGCTGTCCGTGGGCTTCACGTCATACAGACCGGCATAAAAGGATTTGCTGATCCTCAGAATGTCGGACCGTGATGACTTTACTGAGCCGTCTTCTTCCTTCAGGCTGCTGATCACAGAGCGCTCTCTGTGTACCTTTTGGAAGAAGAAACGTGAGCACGTCTCATCCTGCTCCACGGAGCGGACTCTGGAACGGAAGATGATCTTGGAGGCCTCCGAGGCAAAGTGCGAGGCTTGCTGGCCCTTCACCTCTTGGAGCTCCTCCTTGACATCGACCCCCATCGACTGCAGCCGGAGCAGATTCTGCATCTTTTCCTGGAGTCGGGACATTTCCCTCTGTTCCTTTTTAGCTTTCTGGGTGCCTTTGCGGATGAAAAACCTCTTGATGCTTCCCTTGATCACTTCCCACCAGTGTGTCAGGGACTCAAAGAGGGGTTTCACGGTTCTCCAACCTTTGTAATCCCTCTTGAGCTCCTCAATGTTCTCTGGGGTCAGCAGTTGCACATTTAGCTTCCATGCCCCCCTGCCCACCCTCAGGTCTTCCTCCAAGTGGCAGTCCGCCAGTAGGAGGCAGTGGTCAGAGAAGAACACCGGCTTGACGTCGGTGGATCTGACTGTGAATGCACGGGACACAAACAGGAAGTCTATCCTGGAACGAATGGACCCGTCTGGCCGCGACCAGGTGTATCTACGCTGCGCTCCGTCTGCAGGGTTGCTGAAGACGTCGTGCAGCTTGGCATCCTTAACTGTTTCCATCAGGGATCTGGACGTAGCGTCCAATCTGCTTCCGGCCCTGCCGGATCGTCCAGCCGCATCGATGATGCAGTTGAAGTCCCCGCCCAGAATGACCGGCCTGGAGGTCGCCAGCAGCAGTGGGAGCTGCTGAAAAACCTCCAGCCGCTCAGCCCCTTGTGCCGGGCCGTACACGTTAATTAACCGGAGTGGAGCGTTCTTGTACATTACGTCTGCTACGAGGAGTCGCCCGCCCACCACCTCCTTGACCTCGGAGACGGTGAAGTTGCCTCCCCGCAGCAGAATACCCAGGCCGGAGGAACGAGAGTCGTTTCCGCCCGACCAGATCGATGGCCCGTGGGACCACCATCGTGACCATTGCCTGTAGGAGCTGAGGTGCGGTATCGCACACTCCTGCAGAAACAACAGGTCAGCTTTGACCTTGGCTAGGTAGTCCAAGGTCGCAACACATCGCGTAGTAGATTTAATGCTACGCACATTTATGGATACAATCTTTAAACCCATATTAAAGCATTTATTCTCCTACCAAACCCACTGTCTCTGAGAGTCCCAGACCTTTAGTCTGCTCCTTCATACCCGTAGTGAGCTCAAATTCCTTCACTTTGGATGGGCTGAGGTAGATCTCCTTGGCCGTGTTCTGCTCCAGTGGCATCTGGAGGTTCACGTAGTGAGCGGGTTTTGAGATGACCTTTGCTGGAGAAGCTTCTCCAAAACTCACCCCCTCTGGGGGGTTGCTGTTCCCGGCTTCCTGGAGCTGGGGTGCGATGATTGCCTCACTGCTCCCAGATTCCAGGGGCTGTGGTGCACTGGCCTCCTCAGGTTGCAGGCAAAGTTGGGGTGCGCTGGTCTCCTTGTTGTCTCCAATTTTCTGGAGCTCGGGTGTCTCGTCCTCCAACGCCCTGGAGCTTTGCCGCCTCTTCTGTCGGTGCCGCTCTGGCACTTCATCATCCGAAGAGCTGCTGCCCTTGTCATCCATGTCGGATGGGAGACGCCTCTTGCCGCTTCTCTGGGAAACGCCTTTGCTTCTTCTTCGCTCCCTCTTACTTTTCTTGTTCTTCACCGTCCGCCACTCCCCCTGCTGCTTTTCCACTGCTGCCTCCTCCTCCATTGATTCGCTGTCCTGAGGACTGGAAGGTTCAGGGGGTAGTGCTGTTGATTGGCTCTCTGTTGCCTCAATCTCTTTCTCCACCTTGTCTCTCTCTGTGTCCTCCTTTGTCCCGTTGAGCTCCCTGGGGGCCTTGGTGGTTGGAGTGACACGGAACCTTTCTTCTGCTTCCCCCTGGTCGGCTTTGGCTGCCTGTGCGTAAGTACGGCAGCGTTTGGGGCAGGTCCTGTAGAGGTGACTTGCCTCGCCACACAGGTTGCAGCACTTGGCCTGTTTGCAGTCTTTTGTCTGGTGCCCTTCCTGTTTGCAGATCTTGCAGAGGGAGGCGCTGCAGTTGGCCGCCACATGGCCAGCCTTGCCGCATGAGCGACAATGCTTGGGTTGCCCAGCGTAGACCAGGTAGCCATGGTTTCCCCCGATTGCGAAACTGGAAGGAGGGTGGAAAATGGCTCCCTTACCATCGGTCTTTAGCGTGACCTTAAACAGGCGTTTGCCTGTCCAGATCCCCAAGTCGTCTCGAATCTCGGTGCCGCTCCCCACCTTATCGAAGTACCTGGTGAGGAAGGTGACCACGTCGGCGACAGGGACGAAGGGGTTGTACACATGCACCATCACCTCACGTTCCCGTTGCAACGGCAGAGAAAAGTGCGGCTCCGCCGTCAGGATCTTCATCTCCGGCAGGTCTCTCTTCTCCTCGAACACCCTCAGGAGCCGGACGCAGTCTGCCACTCGCTTGAAAGTCACGTCGAAATAACCACCTTTGCGGGAGTCGTGCAGGGTGAAGATCTCCGTAGCTTGGAAGCCGCACGCCTTCAACAGGATCCTCCTGGTGAAGAAGCCCCGATCCATAGGTGATCCTCCTTCGCTGTGGTTCACCGTGACTCGGACGGTGATAGGTAACCCACGGTATAGATTTGGATTGCGATTGGTTATCGCCCTTCCATCCCGACCTTGCCATGGCAGGACCATGGTGTCGCCCCTGCAACACTTGATCTTAGCCAAAAGGCCGAGAAGCGATCAAGTTTGATGCCACTTTTCAAAAGCACCTTGTGAGACTAAGTGACAGGCTGACGACCTACGTTTCTTTAATCCAAGGCTGTTCGATACATATTTAAACCGCTGTGACTTGAAATTTTAACACTGAATATTTTGTTAACCTCTAATTATAAATAATTTTCTGACTTCTCTCCAATCAACTTTTTGACATATCCCGTAAAGGTGTTGTTTCTGGTAATCCTTTGGGCATATCAATGATTGTGAGTAAATACTGATATGCACTTTGCGCCTTCGGGGTAGATCCTACATAATCCACGGGGAAGGCTGCAATAGGTTCGTGAAACGCTGACTTGGAATTAAGTAAAGTTTAAGTTTTAGAAGTTTTACTGTCATTTGACCTGTGTGTCATGGTTGACAGCATTTAACCATCTTTATGTATTTCAGAAAATAAAAAATAAAAAAAAATTCGTGCGTTATAGCTGGAGTATACATAATTCCCACATGCCCAAAATTAGATTTTCACCAGCCACTCTTACAAGTTCATTCCGGTGCCTTGAGATACCCTCACTTGGTACACTTTCGCCAACTTATCATCTTCTGGGACATTAGGCGCTCTTTAAATCCCATTTAAAATAGTTAAGATAAGGACAATTTGGAATGTATTCTGCCTCTGTTTCTGAATATCCAGTATAATATACTGTTATTAGTAATTAAGTCTGGATCGTGCTGAAGTAATTCCACTAACTTCAATGAATTAAGCACCTTAGCCTTATCTTCTATAACCTTCTCTTTCTGAGTTACAATATTCAAATATTGGTCCAGACCACGGAGTATCGTTCCTTTTCCTTTATATTCTTCCTCTTTGTGTTTCAGCCTGCCTGTCTGTCATCTCGACACCACAAAATCTGGAAATAATCCAGGCTATGCTTTCTGTAAAAGCGATGATGAATGCATCACGACAAGTTGTTCTCTACACAAGGGGTAGTCAATGTATGCAATCTCGCAATTTAATTTCCTGGATTAAATGGGGCAATTTACCCACCACTCCATCAAATCAACTCCCTTATTTCATTATCATTATTTTATTTTACCTTATGTATCGAAATTAGTTTGAATCCGACGTGAAATCAACTAACTAACACTTTATCCTGCAATAAGCCTTCTAAACAGCAGATAGAATAAGATGAATTACTGGATAGTTCCTGCTTATCCTTCGATTTTAACAGTCTTCCCTGTTCTTCCCGGAACACATTGTTAGAATTTACCTTTGCATATAAAATCTTGAAACATCTCTGTTACTTGCCATTCAGAACTCCCTTGATTAGCTTGTGAGCATATTCCCGTCTGTCTGGCTAATGCCTCTTCCTAATTCACTTGTACAAAGGCGATTGGCCTGTCTTGCCTTTGTCTGTCTGTCGCATAGCCCACAGCATGTTTACCTGCAGAAGCTCATATCACTGCAATTGTTGTCCCATTTAACTGTGAACAATTTAATTTTTTATGTCCTGACTTGTTACAATGCTGACATATTACTTTCCTTAGTTCACCTTTGTCTTCTACATTTCCATCTTTAACAAGCTGCAATCCTCCAACAGGCGCCTTTTTACTTATACTTTTACAAAACCTACGATTCCTTGCTGCCTCCCATTTGTTCGTTTTCCTGCACTCAATTGTCTGTGTGAAACATATAAGTATCGCCTTTAAAAGCAGCTTCCCTAATCTTTTAACTGTCTCCATCATCCAAATATGCCTTGAAAGCATTAGGTGCCTGTTTGGGAGTTGTGCACAGTTATTTCTCGACTTACTGTTCCACAGGTCGTTACACAATTTCACCCAAAAAATTGCCCCATTTTTTAACATTCTTATTGTTACTCCGAACAGGAAGTGACTGGGATTTGCCTTCTTTCAGTAAACACAAAAACTACTGCTTTATTATAAAACATTTTTAAATGCAAGTCAATAAACTGAGTTGCATAGAAGCTGTGATTTAGAAGAGTAAGGATTTTCCCCTTTTAAAAGAAGCTCATATTCCAACATCATACATTGTCACATGACACAAAACACAACAACTCTTCCCAATTGCCTTGACCACTTATAAGAGCCCAGCGATAACTTCCTGAATGATAGATTATAATAACATCCAACAACGGATGTCAAGCTAACCAGCTAGCGTCAAATCTGATGGAACGTTTCCAGATTCTAGCGAATTTTGGAAAATTAGCATCAGCAGATCGGCTGCCTCATTAGCTGCTTCTTGTAAGACCCTAGGATGTAGTCTACCGGGACCCACAGACTTACCATCTTGCAGCTCCATCAATTTGTCCAGTACTTTCCCCGAGTCATTTCAATTTCATCAAGTTCCTTTCTCCAGTTAACATCCTGATTGGCAGCTACTATTAGAATGCGTTTTTTATCCTCCATAGTGATCCCTTAAGCAAAATATTTGTTCAATTCTTCTGTCATTTCCATGTTATCTAGTATTAACTCCATGCCGTCACTCTCAAGTGGACCAATCCACACTTAACTTCCTCATTTCCTTTTTCAATGCCTCTTCCTATCAGAAACTCTTCCTATCAGTTTTTACATGTCTAGCTAAATTCCTCTCATATTCCAAATTACTTTTCCTGATTAACCTTTTAGTCATCATATGCCATTATTTACATTCTGTCCAATCATCACTTCTGCCACTCAGCTTTGCGGAGTTGTATGTTTTTTCCTTAGGTTTGACGCCTCCCTTACTATGCCTAGTTAACCACCAGATGGTGGGCTCTCCCATTATAATTTTTGTTTATAATTGAAATGTACTTTCCCTAAATACCGCAAATTATCCCCTTAATTGACTGCTGCTGCTTCTCTAATGATCCGTCCTCTAGCCTAGTTATCCAGTTCACTTCAGCTAGCTCAGCTATCTCGCCAACATAGTTGCTCCTACTAAAATTTAAGGAATAGACTTAGACCCACTATTTCCACTTGAAACCTGTAAAAGTTAACCATATTGTAGTCGCAGCTACCTAGGGGTGCCTTTACCCTGACGTCATTAATTAACGCTGTCTCCTTAAGGAATACCAGTCTAATAACCTGCTTTCTGGTTGGTTCCATGACATGTTTCTCTAGGAAACTATTTCAAAAGCCTCGTCACTAAGGCTACTACGGCTAATCGGATTAATCTAGTTCATGTGTAGTTTAAAATCACCATGATTATCCATCCCATTATCACGAGCACGCAATTTTCATTCTCTTCAATACTTTGTCCTACACTGTGGTTACTGTTAGGGGAATGTAGATCACTTTTTCTGTCTAATATTCCTCATCTCCACACAAACGCATTCTACTGAAACTTTCCTTAACTATTGGGTATTCCTGAAGGTGACAGCATTAATTAATGACCTCTGGGTAAAGGCACCCCTAGGTAGCTGCGACCACAATATGATTAAAATTTAAAGGATTTAAGGGGGGACAGTGCGTCTAAATCGAGTACCTTAAACTTTAGTCAGGGAAACTATGTTGGGGACATAGCTGAGCTAGCTGAAGTGAAATTGGCAACTAGGCTTGAGGACGGATCAATAGAGAAACAGTGGCAGTCAATTAACGGCATTATTCGGGGTATTTAGGGAAAATACCCTGATCTCCTGAATCATGGAAATCTCTAGCTATTGCAACAATGACCTCTTTGATTAACATGGCTACACCTCCACCTTTACCTAGCTTCCAATTCTTCATTTCAACATTATGGTCCCAATCATTGTCGTTCTGCAGCAGTATCTCCGGAATTGCTATGAGATCACGTTGATTTACTTCAATTAATGACGTCAATTCATTTACTTTGTTAGGAACGTTATGTGCAGTCAGGTGGACAACCTGCAGTTTTGTACTTTTGTTACCTTTGTAACATCTATTCTTGAATGTTGATGTATTTTTGGATTTTAACGTCTGTCCCATCATGCCATTCTCTGGCCCTCATTTCACAGTTTACTGTTTTTTTCTCCTGTCTTGACTCTACGCCTTGAATTACTACCTCTACCGAAGCATGATCCCTTATCCTTCGTGTTTTGTGCAAAGCCCTGCCTACGTCTCTGGTTATGCGATTTGCGAGGATACTCGTACCAGGACGGTTCAGGAGTAAACCATCCGAATGGTGCAGCCCCCACGCTCCCCAGTACTAATGCCAGTGATTTAAAAACCGGAACCCACTTCTCTCACACCAGTCTTTGAGCCACACATTCGCCTGTATAATCTCATTTGTCCTACCCCAATTTGCAAAGTTGTTTATTTAAATCTAATTCATCAAAGGAATCAAAGTCATCATCTGAATTAATATCCCTCCTTCTTACTTTATTATAAATTATGCTTCAGATAATTCATACTATTTGGTTTCTTTTTCTTTCTGAATCTCTCTGTATCTTCCATTCTCGCTTTCCTCATTTCCTAACTGCTCTTTCTGAAGTTCAAGTTCAAGCTTTCACATTTACACTCCTTCCCATTTTTAGTTACTTTCTGGTTCAGCCTTTTATGATTGAACCTTTTTTTATATCTTTTCATTTAGCCTTTTCTCACTCAAGTCTTCTATATACTAGTTTCTTTCCCTTCTACCTTTTCAAGTTTCTGCCTTACCTTACCTCTTTCTATTTTAAACTCTTTCGAGTTATCAACAGTCACAGATTGCAACTCTTTTGAGTACAATCACAGTTCTTGGTTTCCAGGAGTGGGACATGAACCCACAACCCTCTGATTCAAAGGCGAGGGTGCTATGAACTCAGCCACAGCTGACACCTCAAAATCATCCAGCAACTCTTTCGAGTCCAATCACAGTTCTTGGTTTCCAGGAGTGGGACACGAACCCACAACCCTCGATTCAAAGGCGAGGGTGCTATGAACTGAGCCACAGCTGACGCCTCTCTTTCTATTTTAAACTCTTTCGAGTTATCAACAGTCACAGATTGCAACTCTTTCCAGTACAATCACAGTTCTTGGTTCCGGGAGTGGGACATGAACCCACAACCCTCTGATTCAAAGGCGAGGGTGCTATGAACTGAGCCACAGCTGACGCCTCTCTTTCTATTTTAAGCTGCATCATTTGCAACTGGCATCTTACTACCTCCATCTGTGACATATTAGTTTCAGGCCTCTCCCCTTCTAAATTTACATGCTGAGCATGTATTTTAACCATATCAGCCTTATGAACTTCCGCTTTTGTTTTTACTTGCACTTCATCAGCTATGTGTGTCAGCTGATCTACAGTCAAACTTTTGAAGTGCCCCAAATTAACATCTTCCACTCCCAGAAAAGTCGTGGCAATTACGAAAACCATTTTGCAGTCTACTCATTTTTGAATTCTTCAGTGCAAAACCCCTGACTTCAGTGCTCTCCCCATACTCATATCTTTTAAATTTACAAACCCCAGTTAAATCCAGCAGTGTTAAACCCGAAAGGAGCCCCCAAATCGGTCACGGGCACACGCGATATTATTTGCTGAGCAAGCCAAATTACAGAGGGAAACCTGTCTGGCCGGACATACATTTTGTCTGCGAGCCACATGAAAAGATCCTAGTAGCATTTAATGGCAGCGAAATTCTTATGTTTCATTTTAAATTAAATGATTTGATCACAAGAAGAAGAAGAATAAATTAGGTACACGTAATTAAAATGCAGTTATAATAGCCTGAGTAAATATTCTTCCCTGCGTCACACCCTTTCACTCTGCTGCGAAAATCGAAAAGTGTTCAGAAACAGACTGCTGCCTGAGAACAATGCCATTTTTGGCTTGAAATTGGACGGCTTCTACAAATTTACTATCTTTCTCACCACAGAGATGGCGTCAGGGCACCTCCACCACATAGGCATACAACTCAGCTTAACATATTTCCTTAAATAACCTATTATTCTTTTTATCTTAGAATCCACTGTCCGAATAACATCTTTAAACCATTTTCCCCACAAAATTTAAAGCTAGTTAATGCTTTCCTATTGCCTCCACTTTTGGGGAAACGTAATAACTTTCAAATTTTTCCCTTCATAAAACTCCATTATTTGTGGTCACATTAAATTTTGATATTCAATCGCTGAAAAGTCATGCTCTTACCTATCACGTTATGCGTATTTTGTTAAACACATCATATTTACTTAAAGACCATTCCAACAATGCCTCTAGTGATAAAGGCGTGCATCTAGCAAACTTTCCTTTCATCGTTCAGTTCCCAAAGGCAAGCCGTATTTACTAAACTTTCCTCGGTTTAATTCAGGATAGATAGAGATACACACAACATTATTTACAACATATCACCGCATTCCCAAAAAAAAATTCTACAAGTGACAAAATTGTTCACATTAGTTTAATTAGCATTTCAAACTTTTGCGACCTCCGTAGGAACCAGAAACTTTTGCTAAGTGAATACTATAGTTTGTAAATAAATGCAGCTCAAATTTTCAATTCCACTGAAAAATTCAATTATGCATGAAGAAACCTTCAGGGTTCATTCATTTCCTCTGGGCGGGTAAGCTGGATAAACAGGTAGGATTATGGAAACACAGTGCCACTCCATTACGAAGATATATAACAACTCTCAGTGAAGATTTATCTCAGTGAGATGGAAAGGATAAGGAACCATTCATCATCTGTGGCTAAATTAGGCAGTTAAGAACAATATGAAATTGAAAGAAGCACTGTTCCAAACTGAGAAAATCAGTGGTAGGTTTAAATATTAGGCAGGTCCCACAGCACTGGATGAGCATAAACAGGGCCACAACATGCAAGCAATTACATTGTGGAAGAAAGCTTTCTGGAATTATAAATAAACGAAAGTATGAGTTTCTGCAAATAATAAAACAGGAAAATGATATGTATAGCGCGTGATTGTCCTCTAGAGAGCGAATGTTTGGAATTATAAAGGTAAAGAAATTACATAGCAGAAGCGTTGAACAGTATGCTGTGTTCCACTTCCGTAGTAAGCTTAGAACACTTTGCAAAGACACTTAGCCAACATGAAGACGGTCATTTTCTTTTAATTATCACCGTAGCCAGAGACAGCACAATGCCCCTGACCTTTGTGTAAAAATTGACGAATATTTGCTTCTAGCTTTTCCATTTGATTAGTTGGTGCTGGTTTAAAATTATTACATCCAGTTTTCTATTTCCACATACGTGCATAAACATTCATTATTGTCTGCTCTATAAGAAATCATACTAATTTCAAACGTAAATAATCCCATTCACTTCAAGGTTTCCTGCTGGGATTTATGTCACAGTTGAACCTTCAGTATCATAAGTATTTCGTGCACCTCCTGCATTGATTTTAGAAGGGTTTCTTTTGTTATATGGAGACCACAATTGTAAATCGTTTGCTCGCATCATGATTGCTGATCAATTATATAAATTATCTATACAGGCCTCCATTAAACAAATCAGTGCTTCGATTCACGTGGCCTTATTAAACCCCATTGCTACCTTTTGCCGTCTGTTTCTATGCCTGGTACAAATTCAAATGTTGTTATGAATGTCATACCAATTTTCATCCGAATTTCTAAATGCAACCTGGTATCCCAATGTTCTTACCGAAATCGAAATATTCAAACGAAATCTATTTGCCAGGCCTTTTCCAGTTCTGCGCTGAGAAAGCCATATCTTCATGAACTGTATGTTACAATTTGAAAGGGCTTCTCATTATTTGGAGGCTTGGATTCCTTATTCTTTACAAAAGGCTCACGCGTTCAGCTTTAGACAGGGAGCAAGCACGCTTTCCCCAAGAAATCACCTGACCATCATCATGGTTGTGGCGAAGATCTGCTTCCATGTTTGCACCGCAATTGTTTTTCACGGAATGGAATAAAAGCTGGTTCAAAGGCAAATGCTAATGATTTCCTAGACAGGACAGAGTTTTGAACTTGTTTTTTGAACTCACTTGGAAATGAACTGGGAATGAGTAAGGCTGCCCAGCCCGCAAGCTCTTCGCCATGTCTAAAACCGTGTGATTGTCTGTGTCCAGCGAGGAATGCTCATCCCAGAGGAAATTGTCTGTCTTGGGGAACCCGAGAGGCTGAAACAAGTGGTATTGAATCGGTTCTATTTCCCTGCACCCCGAAACGTCGCTGGCGATATTCTTTAGGCGTTTTCAGGGACTAGTGTGCACCAGATCGGTGTTGTCGAAATCTTGCAAAATGTATTCTTTTAAAATAAATTCTATCTTCAGCCTTCGATCTCTCCATAGAGTCTATCTGTTTACACAATGTGTGTGTGTGTGTGGTTGTGTGTGCGTGCGGTGGAATTGGAAAATGGATATTTGCATTTCCAGTTTGCAAATGTTTGTTGAAAAATTTTTGAAACTTCTTATAAAAGTGATATTTTATTTTATAATAAATATATCATTCTGAATTTAATGAAAGAAGCCTCGTTGAAATCTATTGTATTCTGGGTCTAAGAGTGAGAATGGAAAATAATAGGGAATTTCGGTGAGTGCATTAAATATTTACATTAATATTGAAAACTGTTGAGTAATGGGGCCGGATCAAATGCTAATTCCTCCCATCACGTTCACAACATCTGTAATTTAGTAATTTCGTTGTAACATTTTGCAGCCTTCGTGAATATGTGCTTTCACAGTAGCGCCTGGGAGTCGGAGTAAATATACAAATTGCATTTTTAGTCTTTTGGTTTTAGAGGCTTGGGCATTGCTTATAAGCGACATGCTTAAGTATTTGTCTGTCTCTCATCAGGACATTCGCAAGATTATCAATATAAGGGAAAAACAACAACTTATACTGCATCTGAAAAGGGTGCTGATTGGTTGGCAAGTTGCGTTTCCATGGAAAATGAACAACTGATTGTGGCGGACAGTTAACTGCCAAGCGTAACTTGAAATTTCAACTGAGCAGATTGACCCTGATTGGTGAATACATTGCCCTGAGGAATGAATCAGCAAATGGCTGTCAACTGTGAAGGGATTTAGTCGCTGAAATTATATCAGATTAATATACTCTCCTGATATTATTTTCCTTAACCTCAAATCTGTGTTTATCGCTTCGGTTAATGCATATGCCTGGTATGAAACTTGTGTCTTCTGCTGTGAAAACAAGTAAAAAATATTTCTTAATGCCCCTGAAATGTCCTCATTCTCCATGATAATTTCTCCTGTCTCCACCTTTAAGGGACCATCGTTAATTCTTTCTCTTTTATCATTTCAAAAGCCCTTCAAAATCTGCTTCACATGTCATATTTCATTAACATTTTGTCCCCTTTTTTACAACTTTTGGAGGCCACCTGCTGGTTTATCACAGCTCACGTTCACTATCACTAAACTCTGTGGTATTCCAATGTGACTTGCCCCACTCTTGCAGTTATGGTTCCCCTGAGTCTCTAAAACAAACGTCTCTCTGATTGGATAGAGGTGCTTTCCCAATTATGGTTCATTATGATTTATGTTTTGCTAGATATTGAATTGTCTTTCGGGCCAGATATTGCAGGCTTCTTGTTTTTATTTGTTCATGATTCATTCACAGGATTTTGGCTTCGCCAGCTGGGCCTGCATTTTTTGCCCGCCCTTCGTTTCCCTTTAAAATGTGATGGTGAGTCGCCTTCTTGAACCACTGTAGCCCATGGGGTGTGCATATGCCAAAGGTGCTGTTAGGAAGGAAGTTCCAGGATTTTCACCCAGCCACCGTGAAGGAACGGTGATATTTTTCCAAGGCCAATTGCAGGGGAACATCCAAGTGTGGTGTTCCCATGGACCAGCTTCCCTTTGGCTTCATGATTGTAGTGGTCGTGGGTTTGGAAAGTCCTAGAAAAGGAGCATCCGGGAATGTCTGCAGTGCATCTTTTCGGCGGTACACAGAGATGCTACATTGCATCGGAAACAGAAGGAGTGAATGTTTGTGGATATGTTGCCAATCACACGTCCTGATTTATCCTGGTTTGTGTCAAGCATCTTCAGTGTTTCGCAGCTGCACTCATACAGGCAAGTAGGGAATATTCCATCCGACGCCTGATGTGCGCCTTGTAGGTGGAGAACAGTCTTTGAGGAATCAGGAGGTGAGTTATTCGTCGCACAATTCCTAGCCTCTCACTTGTGCTTGCAGCCACAGTGTCAATATGGCTAGCCCGTTTCACCTTATAGCCAATAGTGAAGGATTCAGTGATGGTTACATCATCAAACATCATGGGGCGATGTTTGGTTTTTCTCTTGTTGGAGTTGATCATTGCCTGAAACTTGCTTGGCGCGAATGTTACTTGCCAGTTGTTAGCCCAAGTGTGAATATTATCCACCTCTTGCTGCATTTGGTCATAGACTGCTTCAGTATCTGAAGAGTCGAGAATGATGCTGACCATTGTGTAATCATCAGCGAACATCCCCACTTCTGACCTGATGATGGGAGGTTAATAATAAAGCTGCTGAAGATGTCTGGGCCGAGGACAATAACCTGAGGTACTTCTGCAGTAATATCCTGGAGCCGAGGGGACTGACCACCAGCAAAAACAACCATACTCTTTTGTGCTAGGAATGACTCCAACCAGCGAACAATTTTCCCCCTGGTTCCCATTGACTGCAGCTTTGCCTGGGCTCTTTATGCCACATTAAGTCAAATGCTGCCTGATGTCTAGGGCTTTAACTTTCACCTCAACGTGGAATTCAACTCTTGTTTCCATGTCTGAACCAAGGTAGTGTTAAGCTCACTATCTGAATAACCCTTGCAGAACACGTACTGGGCGTCAGTGAGCAGGGTATTGATTCGCAGGTGCCGCTGACAGCACTGTTGCTGACCGCTTCCATTACTTTGATGATCGAGGTTAGACTGATGGGCCAGCAATCGGATGGGTTGACTTGTTCTTTCTTTTGTGCACAGGATATAAACCTGAAACTTTCCAGATAGCCGGGTACATTCCAGTACTCTAGCTGTACTGGAACAGCTTGGCCAAGTGTGTGGGGAATTCTGGAGTTCAAGTATTCAATACTATTGCCCGAAACTTCTCACGGCCTATCTACTTTTCAGTTCCAATGCCATCAGCCGTTTCTTGATATCATGCGGAGTGAATCGAATCGGCTGAAGGTTGGCAGCTGTGATCTTGGGAACCTCCAGAGAAGGCTGAGATGGATTATTCAAGCGGCACATCTGGCTTAAGGATTTTGCAATTTTTTCAGTCTTATCTTTAGCAACGATGTGCTGTGCTCCTCTGTCTTTGAGGATGGGGATATTTGTGGAGCCTTCTCCTCCCAGTGAGCTTTTTAACTTTCTATCACTATTCACGACTAGATGTGACAGAACTTCAGAGATTAGATCTGATCCCTTAGTTGTGTGATCGCTTAGCCCTGTCTATCACTTGCTGATTATGCTTGTTGGCACGCAAGTACTAGTGTGTTATAGGTTCACCCGATTGACACCTCAGTTTCAGGTATACTTGGTGCTGCTCCTGACATGCCCTCATGAATTCTTCATTGAACCAGTGTTGACCCCTTGGCTTCAATATTAATGGTAGAGTGCGGGATGTGGCTGGCCACGAGATTAATGATTGTGCTCTAGTGCAACTCTGCTGCTGCTAATGTCCCTCAGCGCCTCATGAATGACCATTCTTAAGTTGCTAGTTCCATTTGAAACCTATCCCATTTAGCACGGTAGAAGTGCCACGCAACACGATGTAGGATATTCCTGAAGTTAAGGCGGGACTTCCTCACCGAAACAGATGTGCGGTGACTGCCCTACCGGTACTATCATGAACAGATGCATCTATGGCGGATGTGTTAGTGAGGATGAGGCCAAATATGATTTTCCCCGCTTTGTTGTTTCCCTCATAACCTCTCGCAGATGAATTCCAACAGTCATGTCATTTTGGACTCGCCCAGATCAGTCAGTAGTGGTGGTACCCAGCCACTCTTCATGGTGGATATTAAACCCGCACACCTAGAGTACTTTGTGCGTGCTTGCCTCTGTGCTTCATCGAACTCATGTTCAACATGGAGGAGCACTGATTCATCAGCTGAGGGCGGGAGGAACGTAGTATTCAGCAGATGGTTTCCTTGCCCATGTTTGACCTGATTCCATGAGACCTCATGACGTCCGGACTCGATGTTATGCGCTCCCAGAGCAACTCCCTGCCGACTGCATACCACTGAGCCGCAACCTCTGCTGGGTGTGGCCTGCAGTATGGCCAGACATACACCTTAATGGTGATGGTGGTGTCTGGGACAGTATATTTCAGGTAAAATTCTGTAAAGATGCCTGTGGCAGGCTGTTGCTTGACAAATCGGTGTTAGCGCTCTGTCTGTTTCCCTCTCAGGTGTTTGTATGTATGACATTGAAGGGTCGACAGGGCTGCGATTGCTGTTGCCGTTTCCATTGCCTCGTTCGATGCCACGGGATCCTTCTGCATTCTTTCATTTTTTGCGACTTTTATCAGATTGTTTAGAAATGAATTGTGTGTGAGGCCATTTCAGAGCCAACCACATTGAGATAGGTCTGAAGTCAGTTGTAGGCCAGACCACGTAATGACGGCAGGTTTCGTTGCTAAACAGGCATTATTGGATCAGATGGGCTTTTTCATTACAAAAACATTATTTTTTAAGTTAAATTCCTAATGCACCATCGGGATTCGATCCCTGTCACCAAAATACGCATTTTGTGTTTTTGGCTAATCATTCAGCGACAATACCGGCACTCCAGACCTCTAAACGCCCATGAGTGTGCTTTACAATGTTACCTACGTATTATTAAATATTTGAAACCCATCAATCTATTGGCTCTACACGTTTTGACTGATTATCGTGTGCCATCTTCCTTATGATCCTGTAATATGAGGATAGACTCCCTCAATATTAAAGGTTTTATGAACTCTTGCATTATTTTTATAATACTGTTATCTTTTAAATTATAAGCGGTTCTATCATTTTAATCTATTATTCTCATACACTATTCTCCTGATTCGTTCCCTTGCAAAATAGTGAAGTATAATATTGAACAAATATATAAACATAATTAACTTTTCCATTCGCTCCACGTAATTATAGCCTATCCATCAAATGGTAACCCAAATTCCTTCCAGATTTTCCTTTTTTTTGAGCCTGTAGCAGAATTTAAAATTCTATTTTTGTTCCTTGGTATGTATTTTCACGTTCCCTCTTTCCCTTATTACTTGCATATTTGACTTCTATTCTCAGCATTTTATCATTTCTACTGTCATGCAGTCCGCTGTGCTGACGAAACGTATAACATATATACCCTAACTCGTAATGTCTCCCTTGTATTTAATTATATAGTGCCACATTCATGTTTAATATTAACGGTTTTGATGTAAGATGTTGTTCTCTAACGCTTTTAGACATGATTTCAATGTTTATATTTGCAATTCTAAATCATTTTCGAAATTGCTCTCGATCTCCTGTCTAAATTTCTATAAGCAGCCTCTCAAAGCAGTTTTACATTTAATCTATTGAAATGGGTTTTCATGTGTATTTTATTTCCAAGTTATATCTTTAACTCTACAGTATTATGCTCACTATTGCCAATGGTCAAGTTTGGTTTGTGTGTGTGTTTGGGTGGGAGGTTTGGGAGGCCTAGGGGAGGGGTGTGCGGGAGGGGTGGGGGTGGGGCGGGGGGTCAGGGAGGGGCTGTGGGTGGCGCCAGGAGGCAGTGTTAGTTGGGTGGACAGCCGCGGTTCTCGATTCCCTAGGTTTCGGATGGATTCGGGACCTGCCTTCTTGCCTTACCCGTCGTGGACTAAGTTGTTCTGTGGGTATCACCCACCTTCAGCTTAACACGAAGAATCAATAGCTCGATTGAATAATTGTAATTGCCTTTTGCACAAAGGAACACTATTATATAATACTCAGTCCTATGAAACTATAAATTTACTGTGGGACTTTTGTTTTCATTTCTAAAATCTTTGGAGAGTTCTAATGGACCTGAGTCGTTAAACCTATTTTTCGCTCCACATTTGATGGATAAACTGCTGAACATTTACACAATTTTTGTTTGTTTGTTTCACGTTTCCATGATTCGCAGAACGCTGCTGTAACGTGATACGTTGTTCTTTGAAAGCCTCATAAATTTTGGACACTTCAATGATATAATTGAGTTAAGACACATGTCAGGTCCACATGATTTTCTTCATTTCATGACGAGGGTACCCCGGGCAACGTCCTCTTATGCCTCACGTCGTTCCACAGGCAGAAGGCAATAATTTGTAGTGCGCAGTACTTTCAGCCACAGCTCCCATCTCATTAATCTGTAGTCCATCATTTTTGTGAATCTCTTATTTCAAATAATTTGTTAAATGTGCAATGTCTGACGATGACCAGCCGTGGAATCGACACCAAATACTACATTCTACATAGGAAACTAGAAGAAGTTTAATGAAACGAGCGAATATGTTTTAAAGTTGGATTAATCTATCTCTGCTTTCAAAGGATATATTTTTTTAAAAACTGCTTAATAATGTTCTACATTTAACACTGATTAGTGTTGTTGCGTTGATGACAAGGCGGTGGAAATTTGGCGTCCTTTGCAAGGCATAAAGTTTGTTCTCTCGGCAAATATAGGTGGAGTTGTTGTGAATCTTTATAGAGAAACAGACGTTACGACTGTTGAAGAAAACAATACCGGTGGCTTTGTGCGAGCTGACAATGAACGAGGTAGAAATTGTCTAAAATGCATTTCAGATCGAGAAAGAAAAATACCCTGCACACAATGGGTTTTCCTGATGAACTCCACGATAGCGAGTTATTTAAAATTATTTAAAATTCTGCTTAGAACCCACTATTTCACGGCACTTTGTGCAAACTTGTCTGATCAAAAAAATTTATTGCATCATCTATCATATTGGTCATCTTCCACCACATGGACTGCATCGGTTATGGAAGGCAGCTCAACAACACCTTCTCAAGGGCAATTAGGAGGGAGCAGTACATTCTGGCCTAACCAGTGAAACTCACATCCGTTGATTAAATTAAAGAAAATTAGTTTAGCTGCAATATTAGTGACTGCATGCTTATTTATTGCTGTAGCTATAGCCTTTTTCCAATCGTTGTTCTCCTTTGCTGAGTATCTTTATATCTACGACATTTAAGATGTGTTCCAATGGATTCATTGTATTTAGGTTGTGTGTGGGTTTTTTTGTATTGATTTTACTATTCCGATAGAGCTTTTTTGAAATAAGTGAAAAAGGAATGGAAAGAAAATGAAACAAATGACAAAAAATGCATGTGTTGTTCCATACAATGCCCTGTCTACGTTTAGTGTTAGTTCTCTGATTAAACATACATGAAACATGCCCATCTCTCGCTATTCTGTCAGAGCAGACTACCTCAAACTAATAAATGTCATGCAGTGTCTCAGTTTTCTCTCCGGAATAATTTCAGGTTAGGTGTCTTAGCACATGCCTCCATACGAATAATTGGTTATTCACGTTTATGTCAGCTTTCGACTCGATTCCTTAAGTTGAAATTTGCATTTCCCATTTCTCTTATTTTAGTAACAGCGTGTGCAATAACTATTGTCAGGCCTATTTATAACTAATCCCCTTTCATATTCAGCCTTTTCAAATTTCCAATTCGCATCCAATTTTTTGACATCAAAAAAACTTTAAACACTCTCCAATAAGTGTCTTCTACGCTCATTTGCTCTATCCCCAGTATTGCCCCTGAAATTGTTCACAGGTGTCAGTTTAAGCAGGGTTTCAACTACACTTTCGTGATATTTTGCCACATTTTTAAAAATCTGGTAATGTTTGTAAAATCAGTAAATAGTGACAAAATCGTATATCTTGGCAAAACATTGCCCATCACCTCCTCCCCCTCCTGAGCCTGCTGAATCACTAATTCGCAGCAACCTGAGCAATGTGCTTCCCTCATCTGGGCAGATTTTGGGCTTTTTGCTAACTCAAGAAATGTAATATCTGTTCATAGTCCCTCGCACAATGACACATCCCGTGGCCCGATGCACCAAGATCTGTGCGATATTCAGGATTGGTGTAACTAATGGCGTAATTCAGGTCATACAATGGCCACCTCCAACAAGACAATATCCCATTGACTTTCACTGGCATTGCCGTCGACAAACTCAACAGCCTCAAATTCCTAGTGACAGCTCTGATAATTCCCTGCCAAATATGTTGTAGTTAAATTAATTACACTGGCCGCCACTCTGAAGTGGTTTGGCGTACTGTAGATTTTGGCAACCTAGAGAAATGGCGCCCTAACATTAGAACAATTGACTTCAAAAGCAGGATTTCATAGAAGCTTTAAAAATTGCCTCTAAAATAATCATTTCATGATAAACCACTGATATTATATATATTAAAAGTCCTCAGCACAGCTTCAATCAAAATCGTGAATCTTTATCATACATGGTCCATCTATTCTCAAGTCAGGAAACGAATTCTGGAAAACGGCGATACTTTTGAAGTTTTGACGAAGCCTATGCTTATCTGTACTGTTCATGCTCTCCAGCAAAGCAGCCAGTTCTTTCCAGTACACTCTCTGAGGCGTGTGAGCTACGGCTAGTCGAGTTTTCTCCTAAAAATACCGAAGAATTTCCTTAGATTACTCTTCTCATTAACCATTCACATCATTGTAGCCTCTCCACTTTTTTAACATGTGCCTAGCACAATTTCCACATCGAACTCAACACACTTTGAATTCCAAAACTATGCATTTCAATCAAGCAAGCGTGTAATCTCAAGATTCACCCAGTTCATGAGATATGTAATCTTTTACTTTAACTGCAACCAAGATGTGGCGACCCTGGTTGGCCCAAATGCCCCTGGGCATCACGAATACTCATCCCCCTCCCTACAGAAATGCCTCATTCCAATTCCCACAGAAGCTTGATTGAAGACAGAAATTTGGAAGGAATCAAACATGAAGGCCGACTACTCTCATTTCCTGTGTTGCTTAAATGCCATACACTGCCTAAACCTCTAAGTTTTAAGTGCATAGAAAGTTTAACAAGAGATTATATAGTTGACTGCAGTATGATTCCCTTTATGGTCTATTGGTCGATAAAGTCAACCGTCATTCCATTAATAGCACGCTTCACTATGCGTCTCAAAGTACTGCGTTTAATTCCCTGGACAGGGTTCCAACACAAAATTACTCCTGAAAATTCAGTGCAGTACTCTGTTGTCCAAGGTAACGCCTTTTGGTTGAGATTATTAAACTACGCCTCATCTGCCTGATAAGTGCACCTAAAATATCACAAAGCTCTATTTCGAAGAGAAGCAGGGGTGAACTTGAGACTACTTAAACTTCAGTCGGCATCACCAAATGTATGTCGTGGTGACATTGTTGTTTGCGGGAATTTCCTGAATTCAAATGAGGTCCCGCGCTTCCTACGTTCCAGCACTGAGAATATTAAAGGAAAAAAATGCCCCATCGTTGGTAAAGTGCATTGATAATTTCGCTGGTCGGGAAAAGCGTCATACTAAAGCAAGCGTTTATTTTTAGTTTATTTGGTTAAATGAGTGAGTTGGCAGGTGTCTCTAACTATCTAGGGAACACTCCTCCTTCTGGTCATCTCCTAGAATGCGGTACAAAGACATCAGTAGCAAAGTAGGTTATAGAAGGTCAAAACGAACATACCTTGTTCTAAAACGATAAATGGGAAGGAAAATGAAATAACACACACAGGTATTATTATTTTCATCATAAATCGCAATACCAAAACTGAAGCATGAGGTGAGGCTTGATTTGCAACAATAATGCTCACATTTGTGATACAACTTGACTGCCAAAAGCTCGATATGGTGTGGGATATGATGGGAAAGCTACAGGAAATGTGAGGTGTACCGTTATTTTGGAGAAAGCTTAGTGAAGATGGTACTAAAATGATATCGATATTAACCTCTGAAAAACATAGATATGTGGTTTTGGTAATTAGTTTCTATGCAAGGTTCGATTCACAAGGGTTGTATTGAACGCACATTGCAAACACTACAAGAAATGGCAGGTGTTAGTTAGTGAGGTTATGACATTGATTTCTGCAGGAAGTAAACGCATAATGAACGCGTGTGCCAGAACCACCATAGGATAAATCTAAACAAAGGAGCTTATAACTAGAACAGGTGCTCAAATGATTCCGGTGAACAGAAAAATGCCTACTAAGGTAATCATTTGATTGTTATATGTTTCCTAAACGTTGAATTAAGACGATACTAGAAATAAATAAAATGATTCAATTACGTTAAAGGACCGTTAAATGGGCAGCCGGTGCATTATCAGAACATCACATGCTGCTTGACTAACATGAATTTATGTGACATTGCATTCCGAACATGACAGCTATATATTGCTGCAATTTAAATCTCCGAAACCGCTTTATGCTCTTTCGAAATCCTAGCAAATAATTATGCTTATTCTCGTGGAACCCTCTTCCAAATGTCGTATGTTTTAAAATTTTCACGTTACAGATTTGCCTCACTGATCGGTAATCCTCGATTCCTGTCACAACCTGCATCCTCGAAACCCTCAGAGACCTCGAAGTTCCTCACATTCTGTCACCTTTCCCATTTCCAAATTTCTGTGCCCCAAGAATTACAAAGTATATTGTGGCTCTGATGAATTATCGCAGTCCTGATAAGTTAATGTGCTTCCCGCCTCCTCAGATACTACCCAATCTGCTGGGTAATCTCATTATGTTTATGATATATAGGATGCCCTTCTCTGTTATACCTATGCACTCAACCTTAGAATTTAATCGCCAAACATCTCCCGATCCCCATTGCTATACATGCATTCTTTGCCATTCGACCAAAAGTTTGGTTACCTATCAAAATTACTTTGTGCGTCTTAGGTGATAAATTGTGCTAGATAATTTCTCTTATGCCGTATATCTGGTCGTTTTAATGCTTTCAAAGCGATGTATGAGCGCAGGGTTTTTTTTCCCATTCCACTTATGTTGGATTTCTCGTCTTCAAAGCCATTATTTTCTGCAGTAGCATCCGACACCTAGTTTTTGAATCATCACGATACCAAAGAAAGGGATAAATAGATCAATGGTTCATTTTCAGTTTGTGCATTGCTTGATTTAATACCGTTGCAATATCTGTTAAGGCAATAAGAACCCTAGCTGAAAGTCTGCCCAGATGCGACGTTCCCCTACTGATTATCGATACCCTTCTGGTCAAGGGAGCTCACGGCGAAAGAACGTTGTGGGTGCTACTTCATAAGCTGCAGGAAAGCAAACGCAAAAGGGACATGGCCAGAGATGGATAAGTCAAGCGCATGGACAGAAAGTTATCTGAAAGGTAGGCGGCGACCAAAACAAACTTGACAAAGGCAATTTTCCACATTAAAACAATAACGTTCTTTCGGGGGAGGACATTATTATTATTGTTATTATTATTATTATTAATATTATTAGTAGTAATAGTAGTAGCAGTATTACTATTGTTATTATTATTCTTATTAATATTATTATTGTCATCATCATCATCACTATTCTCATTGGTGTATGAGATTAGGAGTTTCTAGCACTTTTTTTTTTCCCGATCCCAAAATTACCTTGAAGTTTTTGCCCACCAGGTCTCTTGCACCACGGCTGGGGATATGATTCCTGCAGTTACCTGTGCCTAATATCTCGGTTTCTCTCCCTCTTCTCTGCCTCTCTCTTGCTTTCTCCCTTTTAAGATGCCTCGTAAAGCCTACTTCTTTGACGAATCTTTTGATCGCCTGGTCTAATGCCTCCAACTGTGACTAGATCTCAAACATTTTCATATTGCTGCTGTCAAACACTTTGGGATAATTCATTACATTAAACGCGCTTTAGACATATCACTTGTTGTTATTAATGATGATGTATGTAATACCCATAGTTCATTTATAGAGGACGTTTCGAGTTAAATTCTAATTCAGCGGGATGCAATATACCTGCAACATCATTTGAGGACATATCAGTTCTAGTGACATTATGAGAACTAAATATCAATCAGTGGCACACCAGACAATCGACAGTATTGACGCTGCTACAGTGCTGGTGCTCAGTTGCAATTTCATTGCATAAGGCTATTGTATAGCCAAACCTTTAATTATATCCCAACAAATGGTAATACTAATTCAACTGCAGTAATGATAGGTTTAGTATGTTGCCTAACGGGCTGTTTACATTGAATAATTTACCTGCCACGCCTTAGCAAACTTTTAGAACTAGATTGCATTTGAAGCGGAGAAAGTTATTCTGCGAATCTCCCCCTGATTTAACCGTCAGTACATTGACCACCGGGCGTTTTCAATAATCATAGTGCAATTTTGTACTAGCCCTTGATGCCTCTTCCCTTGCCCGTGACGTGTGCCCATATGCCTGATAATACATTTATTGTGCTGACTTGCATTATTTATACTTCCTTGTTAAAGGTCCTATGGCAATGCAAAGAGCTGTTTTTGATGCCAGATGTATTTTATTTAATAATGTTAAACCTTAGGCCTTTGCACCTGAGATTTGTAGTGGAAAAATGCAAAGAGCGCTTCAGAATCACAGAATCACAGTACAGAAAAGGCCCTTCGGACCATCGAGTCTACAGAGACACGTGCTCAACACTTGCCTACCTACCTAATCCAATTTTCCAGCACTTCTCCGATATCCTTGAATGTTATGACGTGCCAAGTGCTCATCCAGGTGCTTTTTAAAAGGATGTGAGGCAACCCGCTTCCACCACCCTCCCTGGCAGTGCTTTCAAGAACCTCACCACCCTCACATAGCCCCTAAACTCCCAGCCCCCTTAACTTGAACTTTGAAAGAAAATAACTTATTTACACTATTTATGATCTCATCGGAATAACTAGCAGTAGTCACCAATATGCCTAACCCTTCAATATCAACTAGTAATTGCAGAATTACAAACATGTTGGATTACTTTATTGACGCTTTTGTGAACGTTGCACTCGACTTTGAACCATCCATTTTAAAGTTCAGGTTGTCATCAGCTTAACTTGAATCCGAAATACACTCGCTTCTTACCCAAAACAATCATTGGTGATATCATGCTATTCATCATAAAGATATACAAGCATCGCCAGTTCATTTCTACATTCTGCACCCTATCCGCATTGCTGCATTCCTGGTCCTTCCGCCACTTGCTGTTCCCTTCAATGCACCAGTTCTTTTACTCCAGGCTCCAAAAAAAAAACAGCCACCAGCCCTGTAGTGTTTCTATTGTCACACATGTCTCTTTTTCTTTCGTATTCAAATTACACTCAGTATTTTACAAAGCTTGTTCAATTCCTACCAACTCAACGAATATGAGGCCGCATTATTTGTTCTTCCCTACATGGAGAGGCGCCACTAGTCATTCTACCGCGTTAAATTTATTCAAATATCATTGTTCAGGCTCCTCCCAATTATATGAATTGTACTTTAATTTGTCCTCTTTTTAACTTTTGCAGAACATCCAAATGCTAAAATCTTCCAAATGCTGCCGGCGTGCACGGATGTTCAGCTCCATAGAATTAATTCTGTGTTCCGTCATGAATTAGAACAGTCAATTGAAGAATTCGTCGAAACATTTAGACAGTCGCACGCACGTGCAAAGGTGTTGACTGAAGAAGATGATAAGGTAGACTACATTCTGTTGGGCCTGCTTTAGATGTTAAGTGATCCATACGGATGGCGGCATAGACTGAATATATTCGGTGCAATTTAGAAACAGAAACTCTACCCAAGCCTGTATAGATCTCGTGCTTTGAAATTGCTGCCCTGTGCCATAAGAACCATTATTCGAATTCCATTTATGATATTTTCTTGTGAAGATTGTTTTTCTTACCTAGAATTGCCAATAAATGAATTAAAAGTATAAGAACGGCGCGCATCATGTTATAACATACACTCTATTTGGCAGGTTCCGAAGCTCTACTAAATGGCATGTATGAATCCCAGTATTCACCTACATTTTCGATTGCCGGGGACACTCCCAGACGTCTTGGAATGAAAGGTTACGGAAGACAAAATTGGAAATTCTGCAACATACACCAACAGCACAGCAACATTTAGATGCCTGCGAGTAGTTTGAAACAGATTTAAAGCTGCCGACTTCTAATATCAGGCGAAGAAATTCACAGCAGGAAACAAAGGAAACCGTCGAAATCAACGCAGGAGCAACTCCTCGAATTTCCAGCCGTTCTCGTAGAAACAATTAAACGTTTCTGTTAAGAAGCAAATTGTTATAAATCTGCCAGTTTAAACGATTTATAAAATATGTCCTCCGATATATGTAACTCTAAACTTTCATGATGATGTGGGTTCTCTTTCAGACTGTTTCGTGCCACTGGCCAATACAAAATTCACGGAAATTTGGTTGATCATTTTCAATTCGCGCAATTCGACTTTCCTGTAGTGCCTTGCGATCTTTCCAAACTATCAACCTCATTATTGGCGACGATGAGTTATTTTCGTCGAATCCTCTTCCTGCAATCACATGCTTTCCCAATTTTTAAAGAGCTCATAACGTATACTAGACTCCTCTCGAGTATTAATTGATCTGTTATGGCGAGTGTTTTACCTGAAAATATTCTGTGTATCCCATATAAATAAACATTGCCCAAGCCTGCACAGATTTAATGATATGAAATTGCTGTTCTGTGTAATTAAAAAAATCATCTTTTGAATGGCTTTTCTGAGCTCTCTTAGTTATGAAAATTCATCTGGAATTGTTAATAAATGTATTAAAAGGAAAAGAGCAGAGTAACGCATGCTCGAACACAAATATGATAGATTTGAGTTTTTACTACTGTCAGCTGTTCTAAGAATACCGATTATTGGTGTTGGTTTGGAATTGTTAAGTAAATATTGCACACTAATGGGAATCCTTCGCATTTATATAATGAAGCAGCCCATGCTTCAATTCAAAAAATCATTTTTAAAATACAGTTTCTGCAAGACAATGTTCCAAGGGATAATTGCGCCAAACAAGTGGGAACCAAGTAAAACTTGCAAGGGAGAGGAATTCAGCGGCATGACAATCGCCTGAATCGAGCAACATTAACCTCTTGAAGGCAGCATTACAGTCGCATGCAATTTATCGCTGCCAAACCTCTTGCAGTTAAAGCAATTCCATTGCTCGTATTTCGGAAACGGTTTGGGTGACTCCAGTTTCTGGATGATATAGAATATTTATGGCATGCATTAGTGCAAGAATTAACCAATATTTCAAGATTGCGAGGAAAGACCAAAGTTATGTTGGATGAAGAATTGTACAAGGCAACTTTGACAACGCATGAATCATGTGCAACAATATATCACAAGTGGGATTCCATGATGTTGTTCAAACAAGCAACACTGACAAACTTCCCTACGTGGAAAAGAAACTGCCCAAAGGAAAGTAAACTGTCGAAATTAACATATGTTCAAAGCCCAGAATTGCATCTATTCTCTGTCAGAAAGCTATGTTTTTACAATAAACCACAGACTGATATAAACACTGCCAGTTGTACAAATTAATATAGACGTCCTCCAAACTCACACCTTTCATCTTAGTGAAAATGTCTTCCACACTATATAATTTTCAACTTGTGTAATTTGACGGTCTGAACTAATATTTGTTATGAATTTCCCAAAGCATCACAGCATTACTTTGTCGATTTGCCTTCCCGCAATTGCATAACAACAACCACATACCACCCCCCACCCCAATTTTTTCGGCAATTTATTCTGTTAGTTCTCATTTCTGATAAATTTGCATTTGTCCTTTATGAGAAACGTCGCTCTTCGCCATCACAGTGAATTCATCCAGCCTTCGTTCAGTCAAAGGTCTTTGTGCCTCTCACATTCTAGACTTGTGTAACATTCTTTCCACCAGCATTAGACGCCCTGTGTTAACACACCGAATTAGGGCAATAAGGCAGAAAAGCTATTCATATTCCGAAGCTATTTCTAAATTTGTTGAAGAGAAACTGGTTTGAAGTTGATGGCCTTCGATCAGAAAAAAAAGCGTTAGAAATTTAAAATTATCAACAATGTGAAGAGGCCGAGGATAGAGTCAGAGGAGGGGTATGGCAAATTATTCCACCTGTCGCCAATCTTCCAGATGAAGACAGGTGAGGTTAAATAGACAAATTTATCACGATTGAAGTTCAAACACGATGGTAATGGGAAGAAAGGAATAAAATAATCAGTATTTTGGAGCTAAGAAAATAGCAATGGGCATAAAACTTATGTAGATGTTAATAGGGTCTGTACCAGAGTTTTTACAGCAGCGGAAAGATACCTCGGAGGTTTCGAATGTGTTTAGTAAGAGTTAATCAATAACTTTGCAGTAAATTGGCGTTCCGTCAGAGTCGTTGATTTTTCACAGATGTTCAGTTGAGAATTGCTGTAAAAACTACCATGCTGTTGAAAACTGTTGTCTTGAACACGTTGGGACAAACACGAGAGTGGCAAATGTCAAAGGTCAAAATAGCTTCTGGTGCCTTTGAAAAGGGGGGTGCTGATTGGTTGGAAAGTGAACTACGTTTTGTTGAATCGTTGCCATCGAGAAAGTATAATGTAACTATGTCCCCCTCTCCACCACCCCAACCCTCACACTTAAATTTGATTCGAAAAAAATGGTGCATGCCTGGATATATACATTTTGCCTAATTATGACAATCTCTTGTTTATCAATAAACGACATTCAAGCAAGTGTAAGGGAAATACATGGCAGGTCTGTCAGCGTAATTCTTGTCACTCTCTGGATGTTTCAGCAACTGCTGTAAAATCGCGGAATTACATCTACTGTTAGATATTATGTTCTGAGTTTTGCAATAAAAAGCATGTAGACTGGATCAACGCTCTGCTTCAAACCACGTACGCAGGGACGTGCTGTTTTGCCAGATCCGGCAGTCTTTTGGATGTATCGCCTGCGGACCTGGCATCGAAGGGACACTGCAATTCAAATCCCACATTCCCACCTTTGTGTGGTACGCAAAACGTGTATTTTATGGCTTCCTGGGGGGATACTGTTAGTGCAAAATACCAAACGTGTTACTTTTGTATGGCAGCTGCATCAATCGGATACCTTTAAGTTACTTTGCAAATTGTATACTAATGTCGAAAATATGATTCTTAAATCCAAAAATACCAATTCTATGCATCTAAGGGGCAAAGTGGTTCTAGTATATTGTAACTTTGTATTGAAGCAAATCAGGGCAGACAATTAATGTCAAGAATTTAGAGAATACATGTACAATTTACAAAAACAAAATACACATAAACTTAAAGCAAAGAAGGTCCACAGGGGAAAAAAAAAAAATACCAGCATTGTTATAGGGACGTAAATGTGACAGAATAAGGGAAAGTAATTGATGGCCAATGAGAGCCACAAACTAGAACCATGTGAAAAAATGACAGGGACTGAAGCAAAGGCATTAAACACATATGGTATATCTGCCTTCATGAAAGTTGACATGAAATAAAAATCAAAACGAATATTAAATCATGGATCGAGTGAGGAAAATCATGAAATTAATACGTAAAAGCAAAGTAATATTGCTGGACCAATGAAAGTTATTAAGCGCTGATAAATCACATGAACGCTAGGGCACGCATTGCTGATTTTTCAAATAGGTTGGTGCGGAGATGGTGGGTGCATATTTTTTTGAAATTCCATACGTTCCAATGTTCCAGAATGTTTCCCAAGGATTGAAAAGTGACAAACATTACATTGCTAATTAAGAAAATGAGAAGGAGAGAAAGCGCGTGTCTAGACGAGAGTCTATGAGTGTTAATGATTAGCAAGCAAAATGTTAGAATCAATCAATGGAAAGTAGTTAAGAAAAAACACAGGCAATCATTATATGATATTCAGTGTCAACAATGAATTTACCAAGAAAATTACATTTGACAAATGTAGGTTTGATGAAGTAACCATTGATTGTAGAAATGAGAACAAAAGGATGTAGCACATTTCGATATTATTATCGAAAGGCACAACGGGTGTTGTTCCAAACAAGAGACCATTGGAAAAAAAAATATGGCTCAAGGCTTTGGGGTTAAGTTTTAAAATAGTTGAAAATTGCTTAATGGAAAAAAAATGCAGTAAGAATATTTGGGGTACTATCTGGATCCCATCGATTAAAACCTGGATATCAAAATTATTAATACATGCTCATTAGCTTTTCACAAACGATATGAATGCTTAAATGAGGGGATTGATTGCAATAGATTCATGTGTATTGACGAATCTGTGACAGTAAATAGGGAAAAGGGTGCAAAGAGACAGCAGAGAGAAACGGAGAGATAAATAGACATGGCAGATAGAACACAACCTGGAAGAAAAATAAAAACAAAAAGCTAAAAGCTACTGCGGATGCTGGAAATCCAAAACAAAAACAGAATTACCTGGAAAAACTCAGCAGGTCTGGCAGCATCGGCGGAGAAGAAATCAGTTAACGTTTCGAGCCTTCATGGCCCAAGGGCCATGAAGGCTCGAAACGTTAACTGATTTCTTCTCCGCCGATGCTGCCAGACCTGGAAGAAAAATAACGTCTTTCACTTTTGTGAAATTGAACAACTACAACATGTTTTTGACTGGGTAAATGCTGGACAATGTTCGAATTACGAGGGCCATCGATTCCTGATTTCTGAATCATGGAAAGATAACACGAAGACAAACTATGCAATTAAGAATCCAAACTTTATAGTGAGTTTCACATAGGTGGATTGCGTTATAAAACTACACAAATCTACTGACAATGCTGGAGGACATGTATAATCTACTGTTGGTTTCTTTATCTAAGAAAGGATACCTCTGCTCCAGGGGGGTTCAGCGAATGTTAAGTAGACTGGTTCATAGACTACGGGATATGACTTATGCCGTACAGTTGATTGTCAGGGCCTACGATGAACAGAATTTCGAAGAATTAAAGATGTTTTAATTGAACAAGTTACAGTTCTCAAGGGATTTGAAGGGTTCCATGCTCATGAACTGTTCTCCCTGATTGGAAAATTTAGGGCACGGAGTCACCCTCGCAGTATAAGATTTGAGGCACTGAGGAATGGGGTGACGCGACGTTTCCTTCCTCACAACGCAAGCAGTTGTGAATCTTTGACATCAGCTTTACTCAGATGGTTGTGATCTTTTGGGGACATGGAGCGCTGTCCTCTGCGGATTCCCAGTCTTTGAAAACATTGTGCTGAGTTTAACCCTTGTGTATTAAGAAAAAATAAGGCAAATGGAGAAAATAGAGGAATGTGAAGTTGAGGTTGAAGAACTGCCATGATTTTGTTAAATAATGGAGCAGGCCAAATGCCGCACTTCAGCGTTTAAAATGTATCTTCTTAATTGAAGGAAGAAAATTGAGCCAGCAAATGCTACTCGTGTGGGAAAGAAAACGTTGGAATCAGTGGCAACAAGCGCAATGCAAGAAACGAATAACAGCAAAATGGAAATATACCAGCTGATTAACTCTAGGATGAGCTCAGAAGGCTGAAAAGCCCCTAAAAAAATATTTAAGCTACTTTAGAACACGGCAGATGGCAGGGGGAAGACATATCAGCGACAGTGCATTGGAAAACTATTATTACATGCGACTCGAAGCTCGGTGGTCGCGTTTGAGAACTAAATGGAAGTGCTTACTAAAATATTACTTAATCTCCTTGATGCAAAGGAAAATAAATTCACTGCAAACAGAGGATGCAGCTACAAAATGAAATGACACTTCAGGCGAGTGCGCTTTCGGACTTGGACAGTGGGAAAAACAATTTGGCAGACACAACATCTGCTGACATTTCAAGGCAAAATGTTGTGGTAAGTGGAAGTCATGTTGGGGGTGGGAAAGGAAGGGGACAAGAGTTCCCAAAATAAATGGCCACATTTGAATGATAAAATTAATAGCAGAGTGGTGATTGCTTGGTACCGTCAGCATGTGTGAGCTAGCCAAAATGACTATCAATGATGCGCTGAAAGTAAATGCTGCATGTGTTTAAGGATAGAGTAACAATAATTCTTCATGCGTTTGCATGTTTGAGGAAGTAGTGTGGTAAACTGAATGGGAATGGCGGATGGCACCACCAAAACTGTTATGTAAACCTTGGGCTGTCGACAAATAAATATATGTGAGACACACTTGATGAGTTGTTGCATAGACAGGACAAGGCGGAAATCGAAAAATAGAGAAAATGGAATAGGGCCATAGAGGAGGCGCAGTGTATTTCAGTCGAAATATCTGCAGGAGTTAATGGATTTTGTACGCATATTGATAGATAGCCTGGCCTAAGGCATAGAAAGAGAAAAATCAATGAACGGGAGGGATATGTCGGATATCGACCACAACCCAAATATTCCACTGAGAGGCAACTTGGATTGTCGATACGCTCAAACTTTGTTCTGCCTGGATGCTGTTCTGCGTATCTTTATGGATGATCGGGCGTAGCCGTTAACAGGAACGCAGAGAGCAGAATGCATCGGGGAAATACGTCGTAGGCTTCATAGTAGGGCAAAGATAGGGTTTTATAACACTAGCTGTGGTATTGTACGTTTGTACGTCCAATGAGAATATAAGTAACTGAGTGAATTGCTGAAGGTTTTTGAAGGGGTGAAATGGCGAGTCAGTGAAAAAGTCAATGGGTAGGGTTAAGGGTTCAAAGGTATGACAAGTAAGTGGGTAGGTAACCAATTAATCTTAGGTAGAACGCACAATTCAAAGTAAAAAATATATATACCGTTTTGCGTCTCACGTAAATTAGATGTGTACTATTTCATTTTAACTAATGGTGTGAAGCCTAGTATGTAGGCCGTGCAGTCAAACAACTGGCGAATCACATCAAACAGAATGCCCCTACGGCTATTCATATTAGGCAAAGTACTGACCGCACTTCGCTAACCTGCACGTACAAAACTCAAAACACAGAGGGCAACATGAATAATCATTCCGCGATTGGACAACAACGCTAAACAATCTTGTTTGCGCTAAGAATTACACTGAAAACCGATTTAAGATTATCAGTCGGACTTTCAATATGGCTCACGCATGCATGATGGTTGGACATATATTCATGCATAGAGACGTTCCATTTGAAGACAGAACGAGCATGTCTTTTCATGAGGTATTTTCCAACTAAATAAAAGCTTTGATGGTGTGTGGTGAGGGGGCACTATTCCTGAGTTAATTCCTCATGGAAATGCCCTGACCAATCAAAGTCGAACTGCCTGGTCGGAATTTGAAACAAAAGCTTTGCAATTGATAGTTCACTGTTCTCTGAAGTGTTCTTCATGCCAACGCCTCTAACGTTCAGATTGAGCTTGCCAACTAATCAACACTTTCTTTTACTGCAGTAGGATTTGTTGCATCCCTTCGCTGTTGGATTATCCTGTGTAGTTGTTACAATGAGTGTAAGATGAAACTCTTAAATATTATGTAGTCTTTTCAGCCATACTCAAAAAGCTGTCCTACCAACCGACAATTTCGCTAGTTATATGTCTATACAACTATTTTGGATTTCCCTTTACGTAACCTGACACTCTCTTCTCATACTCTCCCTTTGCTTGTTTTATTTGTATTTTTTTTAACAGGTTGCATTTGAAGGCTCTAAATTGAGCATGCTTCTCAATTGTATAATCCACTCGACATCTTTCATATCCATCTGTATTTTCTGCTTCATGTTATCACTATAACCTTGTATTTCCACTTGACTTCCTGCTCCCTCAAACCACCAACTCAGTTACCGCACTCATTGCATTCACCTTCATGCATAGTAGCCATAATATAGACTTTACTACATCCCCTTTTAATAAGGCTGCACCTACTGCATTGAAATTTCCTATTCTATTTCCATGTACCTCTTGCAATGTCCTGTGCACTTGTTGTTCCTCTCTAACGTTACACAACGTTTCCCACAAAGCTGCCAATTTAACACGAGGATGACTGAAATTACTGTCGAAATCATTAATTCTGTGTAGATACAAAATATGAAGGCTAATTTTAAAAATATACATGTTATTTAGTTTGTATCCACGTTGAAAAGTGTACAACGAGGCTTGGATTTTCAGGAAAAAGCTGGAGCCCTGAAAATGAGTTTTGATGGATGGTTGTTCATGTATTAGAATCGATAAAAAATGACGTTTGACAAGGTGCAAGAGAAAAACTGAAATCCCGAAGGACAGAAAAACATTAATTACTAAGAGTGGGCATTCCCGCGCGAGAAATTTACTGGAATTGAATCCGAATAAAAATATAAAAGACCAAGTTCTAGGCATACAATTGAAATACAAATGTTCCTGCACAGAAAGAGGCCATTTGGCTCATCGTGGCTGCGCCGATCAAAAAGGAGGCATGCAATCTAATCCCACGTTTGTTCCTAGCCCTGCAGTTTACGCCAATTGAGGCACATATGCAGACACCCATTAAATGAGCTGAGGACTTCTGCCTCTATTGCCCAGTCAGATAGTGAGTTCTGGACCACCCCAGCCCTATGTGTGAAAGGAAAAGAAACCTAACATTCCCTCCAATACTTGTCCCCATAAGTTTATAGACATTCCCCCTGCTCGGCTACATGCCTGCTAAATTGAAAAAGGCAATCCCATCCACGTTATCTTGGCTGCTCGCAATTGTATACCTTCCAACGAAATCTCCCGTCAGCCTCCTCTCTCTCAAGGTCCATCCCTTTCCGCCCCGCCTGAACCATGCTCATACTTTGAATGAACATTTGTTTAGCTGTCCTAACATATCCTCATGATTCTCAATCACAGGTTTTCCTAAATAATGAGAATATAATTATTATGATTTATGATGCAAAATAAAATACATATCTTGTTGATATGTTGCTGTTGAGCCTAAGTTCTCCGCATTTTAACGATAGTGGGCTTTGGTATTCAGAAATGTATCGTCTTTTTTTAATTTATTAACTCAAACTCTGAGGAGACCTTTTGATCGTCTGATGAAGATAATGAGAACGGCGCTAAGCACGTTCTTCTATCATTGAGCGCATTACTTGACTCATTGTCGATGCAATTTTTTTTTTCTTTCAGAGAATCACAAGCATAGCTGAAATCCATTCACAGAACGAAGCTTCCAACGTCAGTTTGGATATTCTGCTGGCAAAGAACGCTACAGAAGAAAGAGTCATCTGGAACATTCTGCCTGAACTGCAGAAAACCAAACCTAAACTGAAAGACGCCTTGCTGGACATAAAAACCACAGGTACTTTGACAGATATCTTTTTTAAAGAAATTATTTGGGTGTAAATTTCATTGGCCATTAGATGTCTGGTTGTGGGTGAACGGCGTCCCGGCGCAAGCCCGAATTGTACACTCTGCAAACTGATATTAATAAGGGCAGCTGGCCTGGCACCAAGACCACAGTTTCGGCACAGCGTGATGCTGAATGATCCATTCAAAAAGGGACAAATTTAATTTCACTGAAGTTTTTTTGTTTTCATTTTTTTGCCCAAGGGTGCATGAGAATCATGTTGCCTCCCAGAGATAAGCAGGTTTTGAACTAGACTACAGTCAACTCTTTCTACAGATTCAGACAGGCTGAATCCGAGTTTGCCTCGGCAGTGAGCTTGGAGGAATGCGGGATTCACTCTGTCAGTTCGGAGAAGGAAAAATATCTTACTGGCATTGAGAGCAATCTCAGAGTTGGCATTTAAATGTGTGAACACGGTCTTCGGACGCCCTTTGGGTGGACTGGTGTAGTTGTACGGGACGGATGGGCGGCAAGATGCACCATAGAATGAATACGCAGAGCATTCATACATATGAAGAAATGGTCAGGAGAAAAATCAGAGCGTCTGCCACCAGCAAGTGGCAACGACAGCCCTTGGGAAAGAAACAACTTAAAATTTGGGAAACGAAGGTGACGCAGGAGGAAGAATCAGAGGTACTAGAAGCCAGCCTGTTATGCAAAGAAAGTTTTCCCGTAATATTTCTGCCAACCGAGTTTAACGATCTAGGGACAGCACTCTTCAAATGTCAGAGCCACAGAGTCATCTACAATTCTATCTCTCCCGGGATACCGTCACAGAACTGGGTGCGATATTGGAGGGCAAACGGAGCGCTATTAGATGCACGGATCGTCCATTGCTTCAGAACATTAAGATGAAAGCAGCTTTGCATTTCTACATATTATCCACTGGAGGCATAGGTCGGACCTCACGCTTTGCAGTGCTAGCTGCATCAACATGGGCACCACTGACCAAGGGATCAAATTTTGGAAGTTGTGGTAAACCAAAGACGACAATAGATAAATGGATTATTACGGCAGATGAAAGTTAGACCGCGACAGGCAGGGACTGGTAGTAATACTCCAAGAATGCTCAAATTCTGGAAAAGTCCCAGAGGACCGGGAAATTGACAATGCAATCTAACACCCTTATTCAAAAATGCAGGGTGATAAAAACAGGTAACTATAGGCGAGTTAGCTTAACATCTGTCACTTGGAAAAAGTTAGTCTTCATTATAAAGAATACAATAGCAAAACAGTCAGAAATGCAAAATAATATCAAACAGCGTCAGCATGGCTTCATGAAAGGGAAATCACACCTAGCGGAGTTGTTAGAATTCATTGAGGGGGTAACAAGAAAGAACGATAAAGGGGAACCAGTAGATGCAATATAATTGGATTTCCAAAATGCTTTCGATAAGGTAACACACATAAGGATACATATTAATATAGGAGCCTATTGTGTTGGGGGTAGTATATTAGCCCTTGTAGAGATATGAGACAGAGAGTTGGGATAAGCGGGGCATTTTCATGATGGCAAACAGTAAGTATGAAGTGTGACAGGGTTCAGTGCTTTGGCCACAATTATTTAGAATATATATTAATGACTTGGATGAGGGGCATGACTGTTCTATCGCTACGTTTCTGGATGACACAAAAGCAGGTGCGGAGGCTCACATAAATAGCCTACAGGGGGATAGAGAGAGGTTAAGTGATTGAGCAAAAACCGGGCAGGTGGGAAAATGTGAGGTTTGCAGTTTGGCTGTAAGAATGGACGGGCAGAATATTAATTAAATGGAGAATGGCTGTAGAATGTTGCAACAACAAGAGATTTATGGTCCTCATGCATGAATCATAAAAGGCTTGTATGAATGTTCAGCAGTGAATAGGGAAGGCAAATCGAATGTTGGGCTTCAATTCAAAGGGAATGGAATATGGAAATAGGGAAGTCTTGCTGAAGTATACAATTCACTAGTTAGACCACGCCTGTGAACAGTTTTGGTCCACTTATCTAAGGAAAGATGTGCTGGCATTGGAAGCAGTCCAGAGAATGTTCCTAAGTTTGTTCCCGTTTACATAGGGATTTTAAAATGAGGAGAGGTTTAGTAGGTGAGGCCTGTACTTATTGGCATAACGATGAACCAGGGTAGACCTTATTGAAACATACAAAATTCTGAGGGATTTGTAGCAGTGGCCATAATATGATTCATTTTTATTTGCAGCTTGAGGGAGAGGCGGATGGGTCTGTGATTATATTTTTAAACAGAAAAAAAAGCGCCATTTACGAGGGCATGAAATATGAGCTGGCGAAATAAAATTGGCAAAGTAGGTTAACAGATAGCTTAATAGAGATTCAGTGGTAAATTCTTAAGGGGAGATTTCAAAATGCAAAGAATAGGTGCATTCCAACGAGCAAGAAAATGTCCAGGGGCAGGTCACACCATCTGTGGTTAACTAGAACGGTTAGATGTAGTATGAAACTTAAAGAAGAAGCATACGATTGTGCAAGGATAGGTGTAAAGCTAGAAGATTGGACAGGGTGTAAGGGACAGCAAAGAAAAACTAAGTCTAATACGGTGGGAACAATTGGAGTACGGGAGAATTCTAGCCATAAATATGTAAACAGACTGTAAGAGCATTTATAAATATTTTTTAAATAAAGTAGTTAACGAAGTGAACGGTGCCCTTTTAGAAAGTGAGTATGCAGAATTGAAATTGGAAATCAAGGAGGTGGCATATGAATTGAGCAGGCATTTTGCATCAGTTTTTGCTATAGACTATACATGTAAGACACAAGAACCAGCTATAAACCAGGAAACGGAAGCGGGGAAGTCAATCAGGGAAATTTCAGTTACCAATGAAGTGCTGAGCAAATTGTTGGAGCTGCCGACTGACAAGAGCTCTTAGATGCAAAGGTGTTTAGTGAAACAGATCAGAAGGTAGTCATAGCTGTTTCAATAATATAGCCTTCAATGGGTGCTATGAATGAATGTCCAGATGAACAGTGTTTAGTGCAAGTAAGTGATTGCTGCAGTGCTATACTGAAATCATTTCAAGAGTTCAACTGAAAATAAAGCCGGGTGCTGCCGCCAGAAACAATTGAAGACCTCATCTAACCTACCTAGAGAATAAAAGAAAATCAATTCATCCATTAATTAATAAAGGAATGACATCACGTGGCACACCCAATATCTCTTCATGGCAAGGTGTTTGACACAACCATTATTTTTAAACACGTTCCTTCAAGTGATCACATTTGGGGTTGTTCACTTAAGATGGCAGTTTCCCTTACGTGCACAACCCATGCGAGCATGAGGGAGTCTTATTCAGCTAAGCATGGATGCGTGACAAGTAACATTCCAACCACAAAAGTTCTGCTAGGTGACTAATTCCAACACAAGAGATTCTAAGAGAATCCCCTTGACAGTCAAATGAAAACCACCATCAAAATGCGAGAAGCTTGGTGGACGTGACGCTCAAGTGGCTGCCGTTAACATAATTGCAATGCCCAACCTTTCAAAGTATTTTCTTTGATCCAACTTCCGATTGTGACGATAGATGACATGGACGCAATAGAGCAAATGATCCTGCCTTCAGCCCTGATTATAGTCCGAAAAAGCGCCTGGAAATAGTTAATTTAACCAAGCCAACAAGCTGTGTAACTATCATTTGCCATTATCACTGCCATTCTCAAAAATAAAAAGATCGAAGGTAATCAGGCGATAGCCACAGTGTTCTGCTCGCAAATTAAAACAAAAATAGATGAAGCGTAAGAACCGTGTAGGATTACATTATAATGGACTATCGTTTAAGATGGTAGGCTTTTTTTCCAATGGAGATTTAATGTTTACTAAAATAGTGGGACAATGGGGGCATAAAATCTTCACTTGCTGAATCGCAACCCAGCACTGACTTTCGGAGCAATTCACAAAAGTAACCTATTGGAGTTACTGCGTTACAAAAGCACCATTAATGGCTAAGGAACGGAGTAACATATACAAAATTAAGGGGAAACGCCACATGGACAGATTCAGCGGCACTCTGAGAAAATTTAGCATTCTAAGCATGAGAGAGATTTTTCATTTAAACGTATAAAGTGGCAGAATGAGAAAGATAAGGCTTTGTATTGGCAACGAATCCGGAACTTGATGCGATTTTATTACGAAAAAAAAGAACAATGAGCGCTTAATTTGTCAGAGAGAAAAAAATTGTCTAATAGATAAGATAACATTAGATGGTGCAATGGCAATAACATATTGGCTAATAATATCAAGCTGCAGTCACGGAATTTATGCAGTCTTGAGCCAGAGCGGGAGACATGCTTCTCACCAAGTGTCAGCATGCCGGTCTCTGTGGAGTGCGCACAATCTTTTCAGGTCTCGACAGGATCGATGCAGTTTGACTGCTTTCCCAGTCTGAGAAATCAAACCAGGGATCAAAGTCTCCGAATAAAAGGCAAGCCATTTGCGATTGAGATGATAAGGAATAGAAAATAGCGCAGACATGAGCCTACATCTGAGTGAAATGTAGATTGAGTGATCAGTTGGCATGTTAGTGCTCAGGGGCAAAGGGACACTACTGCTTCAACATGCATTCAACCTCCAATTGTTAGTGAGTTTCCTTCCTTGTTCCGAAGCTAGGTGAGTGAAACTTTCCTTCACTTCACATGTTCCTATACCTGGCTGCTTTTAAATATTATTATTTTTGTTTTAAACGTGCGCAAGGCTTTACCCTGACTATCTATCACGGAATCCAGAGGAATTAAAAAGCTTCAGAAAGCAGCAGGTACCTCGTTGTCTTTAAAGAGATGGTAGTGTCCTCTGTGATGGCACTATCAAACTCCAAAGAAATGCACGAACGCCCTTTGCATTTCTCAGATATAGCTCCAGCCAACGGAGACGGTATGCATAAAATGAACAGTGACTCCTCTGTTAAACACCTGAAGGTTCCAGAGGCGGGAGAATAACTTTTTTTTTGTACAGCACACAGGAGAAGAAGTGGGTCGTATGTCACATGATGTCGCGCCAGCTGCTTTAACTAGTAATGTTGTCGTGTAGAACTGGATACAGACAGTATGTTAATTTAGCATCTAAAAGGAAGCAGCAGAAATAGCTCTGTCCACGTTAAGCGCCTGGCCCTCACCTACAACATGAACTAGTGGAACATTGAATCTCCTGTTCCTGTCCTTTAAGACCAATTCAGCTGTACGTTCCTACCTCCTTCGTGCAATTCCTCGCTTTTGGAAAGTTGGATCACAATGCAACAGTTTCAGGCTGCCAGTGGCCAGAGACAGGAGCGTGTGAATACGTGTCAAGAAGGTCAAGTATGCATTGATTGACGAACCTCAGTCTCTGATTTTTTTTTACCACAGATACGATGTGCTTGCTGCCTGAATAAATGAGAAGGGTTGCTAGTATGAAGAGCGGACTGGCCACGGAACGATGGTGAAGGATGCCATTCATTTTGGGGCAGCAATGCTGAAGGTGTTAATTTCTGCAGACAAAATTGCCAGAGGAGTGCATAGAGTCCTCTGCAGCCAGGACCTGGAGCTGCGAAGGTGTGTGTGCGTGCGGTTTCCGGGTTAAAGATCTCCTCGTGGCTGGAGTGGAACATGGAATGGGAGGATAAGAACCTGTTGTCGTTAGTCATCTATTTCTTATAACCGTATTTTTTTGTTTTTTGCTCCATATCTGCTAACGTAGCCGAAAAATCGCGTTTAATGTTGAGCCAATGCGGAAATTACATAAACCTATTCAAAGTTGTAAAGTAGCTCATTATACATGAGGGAAAGTTCATAACACTGAAACAGTGGATATTTATAGCGAGTATTTTTTTTTCTATTATCTTTGTTTTCATTGGATGTGGGCGTCGCTGGCTAGACCATTATGTGTTGTGTCCATCCCTAATTGCATTTGAGAAAGTAATGATGAGCTGCCTTCTTGAACCGCTGCAGATTGTGTGGTGTCGTTATGCCCACTGTGCTTTTCGTAAGGGGAGTTCAAGGATATTGACCCAGCTACAGAGAAGGAACGGCAATATATTTCCAAGTCAGAATGGTCTGTGACTTTGTGGATGCGGCATTCCCATGTGCCCGCTGCCCTTGTCCATATAGGTGGTAGTGGTCATGGGTTTAGAATGAGCTGCCGAAGGAGGCTTGTTGAGTTGCTGCTGTGCATCCGTTATTAAATTATCCGTATACATATTAACTACATGCCTAGGTAAATAAATGATGTTCAGCACGAATGTCAGTGATAGTGGTGTGCCGCGACTGCAGCAATTGGCAATCCACAGAATTTTGTAAAGAATACAAAATATTTGTTTCGCAGTTAGTCTATAATCTCAAGGGTTCGTTGGGGGGAGGGTGGGGGGAGGGGTAATGTTGTGGGTTGGGCCAAAAAGAAGGGAGAAACGTTTTATAGTATGTGCCATTGCCCTTTAATTCGCCCAAAGTCTCCAGCAATCTCAAGCAAACTGTGTGAATGTATCATTTTTATATAGGAAATTTGCAAGTTGGCTGGAAATAACCAAAGAAATGTGCGTCACAATTTTCTTTCGATGCTGTGATTGAATCAGGAGCAATAGGCCCAAGATTGATGTGGAACACGTTTGCTGAAGTGCAGATTAACAGCCGACAACTGAATGAGACATTATCGGAAATAAGAGAGAAAGGTACATGTGATATATCATAAGGCAGCTGTATTTTTATGAGGAACGCATTGCTTCATATTGAACATAAAAGTGCGGACATGTAAGTTTACAGGTTCCGAATTCCAAACGGAACCGCTGTGGAATTGAATCCAGAATTAGCATTGTATGTTCAAGGTAAGTGTCCATTAAAATTTACTTAATGTCTTCTCACGGTCAGCAGTTAATTTTGTACAAGTGTCAAAGTCAGTACCTTATAGTTCTGAACTGCATAATATGTTGAAAACAGCAGATTGATGAGCAAAGAACAAAGCAGGTGCTACTGTTTTTAGGCCAATTTTCTTAAACGTACCAGAATACAAATGAATGCAGAAGGAATCAAATTGAAATAATTTAAGCAATTTGGGATGGGGTGGGGCAGGTGGTATATACTTTTAGCTGTGGTCGATGAGTCCCAGAGGCGGCATAGCAGACGGTTGCTTTTCTCAGAGGTTTCTTCATGTTTCCGGCTGGAGAGTGACTGAAAGCACGCGGTGTGGCCGTAATTGTAGACAGTGATAGCTCAATGGGGCCTATTTACTTTTTCGGAGTCCTGCAGTGCATGAAAAAGTTACACATTTATCCATAATGTAAATCCACATTTACGCCTCCTTTTGTAGTTGTTCTTGCAGTCTTTTTTTAATCTGGAGAACATTATTGCGAGGTTGTGGGCCTAATGCTGAATATTGGAAACCAAATTTATTTCAGTTCACCGTATGCAAAAAGCTAAGACTAATGGTCAATTGCTGCCACCTATGGCTTCTGCTCCGACGACCTAATCATTTCTTGGTTATCTCTAATATTTTTGTTAAAATATTGGCATTGCTCTGATTGCACAAGTCGCGAATTCCCCATAGTCAAACGTCAGAACAATAGCCACGTTTCCTTTTCGATAGCCCGGAGAAGCGGTGGGAACAGATGTTCGAGCATGACGTACTCTGGGAAATTGGGACTTTATTTTTCCACGTGATTTTTCTATAAGAAAACAAAATACTTACCTTTCGCATCATTAATTTGCTCAAGAAATTTGCTCAATCAAGAAATATCTTATCTAACGTGACGCCACTTAAAATAATATAATTGAAAATATGAAAAAGGAAACGCTGTCTCAATGATCAAAACTGGCTCATCAAGTTATTTTAGTTTGTCACCGACAATCAGCAGTCTTCGCAAACATCGCTTACTCCGGAATTCTCTGGCCAGTCTTCATTTAAAAGTGTTTTTTTTTTCTGTCTGGCGGTGCGTGCTCTAGCGGCTGTCCTGTTTCACAGTACGTTTTATGGATTAATGGCTTCAATTATATTGGAAATGTCGATTTATGGGGCTCAGCATATTCCCATTGCCCAGGTTTCTCAGTCCGGTGGGACATTTTTTTTTCATTATGAATGGTCTTTTCAACTTGGGAAGGTACACTACATAAAGCCCGTGGCACCTCTATAAAATAGTCATAACCTTCAATCCTCCTTCATAAAACTCCTTGAAGCTTGAGAACAGTTTGTGCGATAGGAATAAAATTATTTTCCTCCTGATGCCTGGGCAAAAGAAAAAATGAGAACGAATTAAAGTTTGCCTCAATACACGAACATTGAATGATTTATGGTTTCCTTGAGTATTATTTCCCTTCAAAGCATTAATCGATTAAATGTCAAAATCTGAATGAGGATTGCTCTGTCAATGATACACTTATGTATTTAATGCGTGCATCATTTTTATCCCAAGGAAGTAAGCATCAAAATTATACGCGGAAAAAGAATAAGAGACCGCGAACACATATCACAGGAAGAAAATGCATCCTCTTGGATGACTGTTACAACAACATAGCGATTGTTGCTTCCCCCCGTGAGAGGTGAGAAGTAGAAAATGAAGTGAAGGCCCGCGGGAGGAATCATACAGAGACACTGAGGAACACCCTTGATAAATATAAGGCATATGAACTCTATCAACTTTTGCCAAGCAACTGTTGCAAAGCAAGTCAGTTTTGAAAAACAAGAGTAATTGGCGCTGCAGGGATTGGGAAAAGTAACCTGATTCAGAAGATGATCCTGACTGGGCCACGGGGGAAATATGCAGTTTGAATTTGGTTTTAATTCTGAGATTTCACAATTAAATTTAACAAATGACAGAACCAATCTACCTAGCCTCATTCTGGATTCCTACCCACACTTCTATAATCAGTTGGATCATCTGTGGCAGGAACCCACAAAACTATTGTTTACGTTTTCATGATTTCCACCGATTCCAGAAAAAAAATCGATTTCCGCGATGCCAATAGCAGTATAGATCAACAAAAACATTATTTAGGTCCGGAGTTCTATTGTAAAGTTTCAGAGATCGTGCGCTGCCTCATACAAGGGAAGTTGCTGACAGGCTGTTCAGTATTGATCGCAACACGGCCGTGGAAACTAGAGTTACTTGCAAAAGCAAAAAAATAGATCTAACGGTCGAGATTGTGGGATTTGAATCTGATCAAGTAAAACAATATGTTCGCCAATGTTATGGAGATGAGCAGTTTGCGAAAGATGTAACCGAACACATTGAACAGGATGGGATCTTGTACTGCATGTGCTACAGTCCCCTGTACTGTTCAGTCCTGTCTTCATTACTAGCGTCACATCTGACACAAGGGTGAGACAGGGGATCTCTTTGCCGCATGGCCAGCACACGAGTGTTCTGCGCTTACGTCACCAGCCTTTTAGAGAGATGCGGCTGTGATCGGGTAATCTCTGCCAACAGTTTGTTGCAATTGGGTGAGATGGCCTAAAAATGGATGTGCAACCAAAATCTTACTGTTCATAGCGAACAGTTAAATCAGCACGAAACAGGGTTTTCTAATGTTATCCCTGCTTTAATGTTGGAGGTTTGAGACAAATATCGTGGCAGCGTTGTATACAAATTCAATCATTCCATTTTGCAAGACCCTACCGCTGCACGTATTCGTCAAGTAACAAGCATGGACTGAATTGATTCGATTTCCCAATGAATGGAACGTGTGCACGGACGACAGATTAGAGATATGTTCACATGTCCTTGCTGGTTTCTCATCACGAAATTCAACGGATCAGCTTGAAACAAAACGGGCGAATTTACACTGAAACAGCTTCGCGAGTATCGCATTGGCTCAAACAACATATGAAAACACATCTTCAGAACGTGGAAGAATGGCAAATCCAAAGTAGGCGCTTAAAGATGTTGTTTGTTTGAATTCGGAGACACCGAACGTATGACGGCAGCATTAAAACCGTAAAATACAATAACATTCACACTGTTTTCTCTTAAATATTTTGACTGTGTGGTGATGTCAAGCGTGCTAATAATTGTGGAACCGACTGAAGAGCTGAATCTCGCTGTTTGTGGTATTCAAGCTGAAGGAATCTATCAGTTGGAGATCTTGCTGCCCAAATGTAAAATATGCAGGTAACTTACCAAAATTATTAAATAGCATGATAGTCAAGAAATGTAGAATGTGGTGTTATAATATTTAAATAAGACGGAAACACTTATTAATGAAGCAGAGTCTCTCATTACATTCTGCTGCGATAAAACGAAAGGGACAAATGAACTCATCGAAGGGACTGTTCGGGTTCTACGTGAGCGCCCCATAGTTGTGTGTGTTTTTTTTAATAGATGAGGTTGATGTTGGCTAAATCATATCTGAATTTGATGCACTTTTTAGTTAACTTCTGTAGCTACAATAATAAGACAGATATATCCATGTTGATGTCAATGGCAGGTCTATATTTAACACAAAGGAAGATGGTTGCAAATGTACCAATCTGATTATCTCAATCACACAATATTTCTGAAGGAGCTCCTGTAATAATTTCCTAAGGAGAAAGTTTTTTCTTCTCTGCCTCATCAATGACTTCCCTTCATTATACAGGTAGAATTCGGAACGTCACCTGGTGATTGTGCAGTGTCCACTACCATTGGATAGTTCAAGAGCACGGGGGTGCAATCTATATCAATATTCCGCTGAACCTGTACAACATTAAAGCTTGGGCTGATAAGCGACAAATAACTGACGTGCCACAAAAATTTCAAGCAATTAATGTTCCAAAAAAAAAAGTAAACCAACGTTCTCCTTTTAATATAAAACAAAAAACTGCCGATGCTGGAAATCCAAAGCAAAAACAAAAATACCTGGAAAAGCTCAGCAGGTCCGGCAGCATCTGCGGAAAGGAGCACACTTAATATTTCGACTTCGTATGACTCTTCAACAGAACTAAGTAAAATTAGAAGAGAGGTGAAATATAAGCTGGTTTGGGGGGGCGGAGGGGGGCGGGGGGAGAGAGAGGGGGGGACAAATAGTCCTTGATAGAGGGCCAGTGATAGGTGGAGATAACCAAAAGGTGTCACAGAGATAAGGACAAAGAGGTGTTGAAGGTGGTGATATTATCTAAGGAATGTGTTAATTAAGGTTAGAAAGCAGGACAAGAAACGTACAGATAGGGCTAGTGAGGGTGGGGCGGGGTGAAGGAATCGAAATAGGCTAAACGGCAGAGACAAAACAATGGATGCAAATACATAATATAGATTTTTCTTTTCCTACCTATTTCCATTATTTATTTAGAGCCCTCGCCCGATGTCTAGCACCATGGCAGCTGCTGCAGTTTTAATTCAATTATCTAATACATTGGATTGTAGCTAATGCGGCATTCAATTCAGTAATAGTCACCATGAAATAATCATCGATTGTTGTAAAAAAAAAGGAAATCTATTTTACTCGCTAGTACCGTTTGGGAAGCAAATTTGTCTGTCTTACCTTGCCTAGCCTACAGCTGATTCCAGACTCAGAGAAATGTGGTTGACCTCTGAGGAAATAATTGCTGGCCTTGCCAGTAACGCCGACATCGTCCAGTCGACCCTGGAATTTTCTACTCACCAACACCTGATAAATTACGACAAAAAAAGATAGGAGTACCGCAGAAACATGCCAATAAAACAGAGGCTGTGAGGATCATCTCAATGCAGCCAAGTCAATTCGGAGACTTTTTTTCCTATAACCATTTTTCTGTGCCACTGAAATAACAAGGAAACGAAATTTGTTTGCAAAGTGATACATAAGATGGAAAGGATCAGAACAGGAACTCCAGGAAATTGACTCTGGACGCTCTGGAGTCCCTTGCCAACGGGGCAAATACACACAAATAAACAATAGAACCAAAGCAAAGTCAGAGCACAGAAGGAGGACATACCACTTGTTGCATCTGCGCCGTCTATCTGCAAGAGCATTAGTCTTTGAACATTACTAAGTAAGACAATCATTCAACTGGCTAAACAGTGCTCCTCCATCTTCAACATCAGTTCTAAGATGCAATCGGCATAATAAGAGCATGCAGTGTACGATGTTTGGAGGGGCTTCAGTGACCGTCACTAAAGGAAGTCCAATAGCACGTCTACTGACCGCTCTGGCTGAGCAGGAAGGACAAATAGGCCAGCCTGGACCTGGGAGATATGATGGAAGTACAAACACGAGTGAAAACTTACTCGAAACGTTTTCATCAACAAATCAATCCCAGATAGATATTTGCATAAATGTAGTGGTCAGGGTGGTCAACCTCCCAATACCTCTGGAAAGAAATACACGTCTACACAACGAGGTCATCCTGCATTATATTGTATTGCAGTGCCAATATGCAAAATATGATAGTTTGAAAACGGATCTGCCTCTCTTTACCCAGAATTGAGGGCCAACGGCAGAGTTATGTGTGCATTGATTGACCATCAGGACACACATGCCACTCAATCCATCTTTAACATCAATGCAGGCAACCGAGCCTGTAGCCTTGACATGTGTAGGAGTGCACACCATTAATATGAACAGGGATAACTTATCATAACATTCCAGCCTGGTGCAGCTACAGCAGAGCTTTCCATGCACACTACTGAAAAATCAAACCATTGAAAGTGCTGAACAAAGCCACAGTGAAGACCGATGAATGCTTTGCACTCCTGCCAATTCCAGTCGTAAATGGTAATGGACATTGAAGCAAATAACCGGATAATGATATTCCACTAACATTCCCACTCTCAGTTTCTGGTATCAACTCAAATCATTGCCAATTGTGACATGGAAGCATTGCAACCATCGTCAGCCAGAAGTATCGAGAGCATGATCCACCGTCGTTCCTGGGCCTCGCATCGTCCCGCTAAACAGATTCATTTTCCGTGAGACTGAGACACCACTTGGATGCGGGAAAGGATACCAATGCTGACAACATCAACGCGTTAGCACTTTTGAGTTGAGCTCATCAAACAACCACAAGCCTAACTTCACTGATCATTGTACACTCTATGTCACACAAACTCAAGTTCTAAGGCCGTTACTTTCGCCTATAAAAGGTGACCAGTCTACTTCAGATTACCATGGAATGGGAATATATTTCAAAAAAATGAGAAACAGGTGAACTATGCAGTAGCAATTCTAGTATTATTCGTTACTAACAGGAGGCTGTTGCCAAGACAACGATCGTTCTGCCTATCTCACAGGCGAGTAATGTGGTATTTGAATTTCATTGCTATTATAATGCTAGATATGTAGGCCGTACATCCCAAAGACTCGTGGTTGATATCAAACAGCATGCCCTTCGGCTGTTCGCAAAAGGAAAGCAACAGACTTTATAGAACCAGCCTGCGCTTGCAAAACTTGAAACGCAGTGTTCCACATTCGATGTAATTCCCCCGTTGAACATGTGTTAATTTATCTTCAATGTGCTAAAAATTAACGCTGAAAACCAAATTTAGATTGGCAATGGGGCTCACGGCGTGGTGCATTTGCGAGTGCTGGGAGATAAATATATAAATACAGAAAACCCTGTTCTCTGAAGACAAAAATAACAGATAGACACGTTGCACCTGTTTCAGTTAAACAAAATAAGTTATAGCCATTCGCTGGTTCATACCTCAGGGCAATGCATTGACCAATCAGAGTCAATGTGCCTGGTTTAAAGTTAAATCCATGCTTGGCAGTTTTCTGTCATTCATCATTAACTGATGCATTATCCGTGACAATGCGCCTACCAGTGAGAGTGTGCTTGCCAACCAATCAGCAATCTCTTCAGATATAGTATAAAGTTGTTGTTTCCCCTGACAATGGCATTCTTCGAATTTTCTCATGAATGCAATGCGAAAAGCTTCGACAAGAAGCCTCTTTTGAGCAATACTCAAGTTCGGTACCACCAGACGATTATTCTCATTGTTTGTCAATCTTGAGAGAGGGTTTCGCTCCAAAGCACAAATGAGGCCTGTAGACCTTAGGTAGGCATCTTTTTCAGCCTTCATGTGTACAGTTTTTAAAGTATGAAATCGGTTTGAAGCTCAGAACATGACTGGGTTTGAACCTCATATATCGAACCAGTTTATGCCCTCATAAAGGAAGTTTTGGATCACATTGAGGTTTGGCCAAATAAGTGACAAGCAAATATACATGTAAACATAGAAGCATAGAAATTAGGAGCAGGAGTAGGCCATTCGCCAGCAGAAGTGCCAGTAAATGATTATCCGATTAAGGGAACTATCTCTGCTTGACGTTAACTTGCATTACCATTGTCGAACCATCCACGATAAAAACACTGGTCGTTACCATTAACCTGAACCTTAACTGAATCACGTCTATAAATAATTTTGCTAAATGAGTGACCTTAGGCAGGGAATTCCGTGCCGAAAGACTCACACCCCACTGTTACAAAAGCCTGTCCAGCATCTAGAAGGCACAATGTAACTGTAATAAGACGCTGCAGTTTCGTAGATGAAAGCAGCAACTACAATCCAAAAGCTAAACCCCATGCAGGAAAAAGCATGTGGCTTGATTGACACCTAAGCCACTAACATAAGTATTTACATCCTCCACCACTGGCGCATAGTTGATGCACTGTGTAAACTCTACAAGGTACATTGCAGAGTCTCGCCAGTGCGCATTTTTCCAATTATGAAATTTCTATCAACTAAAACCACAGGGGCCCTGACAAATGGGAACCCAAATATCTGCCATTTCAACGCATAGCACTTCCGAATCCTGGATGTGTTCCTTCACTGCAACCATGTAAAAACCCTAAAACTCTCTTCCAACAGCACTGTGGGTGTACTTGTTACCACGTGCGTCATTGTGGTTCAATGATGTTTCTCACCACCATGTTGCAATGAATCAGTAGGGCGCATGTATTAATTCTTGTCTTGCCAGCAAGTCTTATAACATTTGAGGAAGTAGATAAATAAAATCGATGTACACCTTTATATTTGAAGTTAACAATATAATTATGCATTATGAATAGAATAATTGTCCAATTATTGAGACCTGTATTCTCTATAATAGTTCTCTGCAATCAGTTCTCTGCTGAAGGACAGAAAGTTTTGAATTCGGACAAAGACTGAGTGCATTTGAGTGTAATTATGGAATTAATGCCTACTTATAATAATCTTTTCATATATTTTGACTACATATTTGATATGATAGTCTATGTAATTATGCCTATTTCTGAACAATTCTTCTGGACGTGCTGTTGAGAGAAAAAAGACACGGGCAATGGAGGGTAAAAATTCAATTTTGGTCCTTTAACTTTGCCTTTTTCCCCTCTGCAGGGCTCAAACACCCCTGCCTTGTGCCTCGGAAATGTACTGGTTATTATTTATTTTCATTGGAGATGTGGCATTCATGGAATTCGTGAACATATTCGCAAGTGCATGCTTGGCGATCTGAGCACCACTGTTTGGACCGCATCTGCTTTCGGCCTCCGGAGACACAGCTTCAGTGGAAACTATAGAAGTCTTCCACCCAGCGCATCAGTGCTGCTGGATAGATCTGGCACCTGGAGGTTTCGCAAAGTGCAGGATTCGTGGCTGCTTCCCGCGTACCTGGTGCATACCAGCATGATCTGTCGATAATGATCATGGATCAGCTGGCTCTTCAGCGAGTTGAAGCGCTTCCTGTTAATCAACGTGCAACGCCGTCCAACAGAAGCCTTGATGTTGACGTACACAACGTCAAAGCTTCCATGGGCCTTGAATCCCCCTGGCTGTTTCGATCATACTTTGGTTATCCAGTTTAAAAAATATATACTTCCCTGACATTCTAAGCATAGGCACCGAGATGACCTTGATGCATTGGGATGTAGAGGGCTGCAGTATGCCATTGAGGTCTCAATATGCTCTCTGAAAGTGAACAGCCACTAAGACGTTGAGCGTGATATTACACTTCAGAGCTCCAGGTTGCAGGTACGCCACCCAGAACCTCGCCGCCCACCCCCACCCCCCCCCCCCCCCTCCCCCCGCCCTCCCCACCTCCAAACTTACGCAGTTGGAGAATACTTCCCCTGTGAACATTTCACAGAACGATTTCACAGAATGGTGGTTCTTCAAAAATGAAGCCTTCACTCGCATTAAAATTCAGAAGTTTGCAGGCCGTTCAATCTCTGTGGGGACAGGGTAAGAACTTCTGCGCCTCGGTTCAGGAGGTCTAACGCCTCATTGCCCTGAGGGCCTGGCGCGGCTCAAGCACCTTCATGCAGAAGCAGAGCATCCTGGACCTCCTGCTCATCCTTATTCTTCTCAATCTCCTTCTCCGCTCATCCTCAATGGAGGTTGTGTCTCCCACCGTGACAACAATGCTCATCTCCCTCAACTATGATAAAGCCCTAGCCGATTTCTCTGAACAAATTATTGCAAGAGCCAGAGCAGTCTTCATACGAGCTCAGGCCTCTAACACATATTATTTAAAAATGGAAATTGTGCTCTTTCAAATTAGTGCTCCCAGCAGTTGCAGGTCTACGAACTCCTAAATTGAGACTGGCTGAACTGCAATAGCTGTGTTAGAACCGCCCCAACATTCTTCCCCGTAACAAAAGAACACACTTGGCCTGAAACTGAATCAAACATACTATAGCGTTCAAACCGTATTATGGCAGTGAATTGGGTCGTTAAGGGCAACACCTGTACCGTTACTTGAGATTTCCATGACGTGATAGAGATTACAACTTTTAAACCCGCTGGCCTGCCGTATTGTACCAAAGGGGTATGTTGGCGTCGGAAGGCCGCCAGAGGTCATCACGCCCGATCATGCGTCTGCGGGTGCGAGGAACACCCCTGATTTGCAAGCGTATTATTCTGCTCGTTACATCTGTTTCTTTTCCACAGATACTAACAGAGCTACTGTGTATTTCGAGTGTTCCTGTGATATTTTATCTCTAAAATATTTCGTTTGACCCATTTCCCCTTATGGACACTTTTATTTTCTGAAGGCATTCAATGTACTCGTACAAATACTACTGTCTTGGTTCTGAAATTAAATAATCTGCCTCCATCTGTCGTTTCTTCCTGCATCCAAATAACATTGGTTTCCTACGTAGATTCATATCATCAATGTCCCCTTATTTACCCCTTAGCGTTTTATCGGTGTCTCCATTTCTGCTATCTTCCTCATTGTAACCAATGTTCTGCTGTATATCAAATTTCTTACCTCTCCCGTTTCCCTGTGGGTTTGCAAACAGTGAATCACTTCTTCTCGCATGGCTGTGAGAGAATTCGTAATCGTCAGCTGTTACACCAACGGTCGTTACCTAGTAAGTTTGCGGCCTTCCAAATGGGACTTTATACTCGAAGGGTCATTTTTCTATTGTTTCAAAATTCCATTAACAATAACACCCTACGTTTTTTTTTCAATATCCGTTCCAACTTCGTAGACCTACAGCACCACGCAAAAGCATTTCCGTAACATTAGAAAAGTTCACAAAAATCTGACTTCTCCCTCCTTTAATTTCTAAATTGTTTTCTGCACAACGTTGACACCAACTCTTCGGAATTAAGGTCAGCAGATTTGGCTCGTTGATAGCCAGTTCACTCTTCAGCTGCAAGAGTCGAATTCACCCCTAATGCCTTTCCCATGCACACAGACTGAAATAAAGCTGTCTAACTTGCTATTGGCTATCGCAGATTTGTAGCATTTTTCTTAAGTGACGCAACGTCCATGCGAACTCACTCGTGGCTGTGTTTAGTCAAGAAGTAAATAATAATTGAGGAGATCAAAAGCAAGAATCATCATCAAGTTTTACTGCCTCACCCTGTTTGGGTAATCTAAGCTTACTTCTGACCACTTCAAATGGTATTGATTCTGTATATGGACAGAATAATACCATCCCAAATATGAGACGTATTGTCGGGTATTGTGAGGTAGGGACGGCGTTCTCGATGTGATCATGGTAGTTTCGCATAATACGACAGACAGATGGGCTTAAAAATCGAACTACGCCCGCGTAATTTAACGGCCAATTTGTAGTGTATTTATGATCGGTAACGAGCGGGATAACAGTAACCATCTCTGCTGGCTACTTTGTAACAATGAGAAATGACCAAGAAGAAAATATAGCACCCAGTAGATCATTTTGCAGCCTCCAAATCATAGGACATTAAAATGGCTAGCCTACTTATTCAAATAAGCGCTCCCAGCAGATTTGTCAACTGCTAAACTGAGGCTATAGCTAAGTAGCTTTTAACGCCGGCCTAATAAACCGCCCCTTACTAAATGGGAACCACACGTGGCGTAAATCTGACACGGAAGGCGTGTTATGGAGTTTACACCGTATTATGTAAACCAATTGGGTTGTTCTCGGCCTTAAAAATACTATTAATTGACACTTACATTACGCGTGTGGAGTTCCGAATTATAAACTCATCTGCCCGCTAAATGTTGCAAAATTGCTGTGGTGTCCTCGTGAAAGCCACCCGATGACTTCACGCACAACATTATGTCTCTGGATGCAGGGAAGGCTCCCGGTTTTGGTAGTGCATTATTCCTCCCTATTCTCACTTGAATTCCTTAACACTGTCTCATTTTTAAAACAAATCTTACTCACATTGCCTTAGACTATTCTTTCCACGATGCCGCGCTCTGCAGATGTTAGTTGAAGTCACTCAACTCTACATCTAAATCGGTTTTCAATGTTTCTCAAACACCACACATATATGCGCACTCTGAAAATCTAACACACATGGTCTCAGTCGGAAAAGTTTAATCCATTCCCTCAATTGCTACATCTCAGGCGCAATTAGTCTCGTCTTGCTGCTTTGCTGTGCTTGTTCCATGACGAATCAAATTTGTACATCAAGCTTAAAAATGCAGTTTTTGAATAATTGCTACTTTTTTTCCCAATTTAGGAGTTATTGTTGAGGGATACATGATGGCCAAGAAAGAAAAAGGCTGAGCTCTACAGCACTTCTTTGAAATAGTACCTTGAGGTATTGTACTTCAACCTTAGATGCAAACCAGCCCATCTATAAAGTCCAAATGTCTAATAAATTCAAATTTCTGGGAAAATTGAAATAAATGTAAAAAATAAAGAAATAAAAACAATACTGTGTGGTATCCTGGAACAAGATTTTCCATTTGGTTAGAGTGTTTAGACGGCGAAAACATGAACATAAGATTATAAGCACTGTAGTTAGGAGACGGAGCAGAAAATTACTGCCTACATTAAGTAGATCTTGTCGTGAAACATAGAAAATACTAGCAGGAGTGGGTCATTCAGCCATTCCAGCCTGCTCCGCATTTCAATATGATTATGACACATCCTCTAACTGAACGCCGCCCTGCCGCACTCTCCCTGATGCCTTTAGAGTTCAGAAATGAATTTATTTATTTTTAAAATATTTCAGTGCGCTGGCCTCCACAGCCAAATGTGCTAGATTATTCCACATATTCACCTTCCTCTGAATGTAGAGATTTCTCCTCATCTCAGTCTTAAGTGATCTACCCTATATCCTGAGACTATTTCCCATTGCCCTAGACACCCTTCCCAGCCAGTGGAAACGTCATCTCTGCATGCAGTCATCCAGCCACTTTAGAAATATATTCACTTCAAAGAGATGCCCTCCCATTATTCTGACCCCCACTGAATAGATGCCTAGTCTGTCCAATCTCTCTTCATAGGACGAACCTGGCATCCCAGGAATCATTTTCATGTACCTTTACTGCACTCTATCTATGGCCAGTATACCAAAACTGTAGACAATACTCCTGGTGAGGTCTCACCAAGGGCATGCACAGCTTCAGTAAGGCCTCATTTTCTCCTATATTCAAGCTTTCTTGCAATGATGGCCAACATGCCATTTGCCTTGTTGACAGATTGCTGCACCTGCATGCTAGCTTTCACTGATTTATGTACAAGGAAACCCTTTGTAGATCAGCATTTCTCATTCTATCAGCATTTAAAAATAGTATGCCCTTTTTTTTTATCCCTCTGCCAAAATGCATAACTTCATACGAATCCACGTTATCGTGCATCTGTCATATATTTGCCCATTGAAGCAACCGGCCTAAAACAGCTTGAGGCCTCATAACACTCCTTCACATTCCCACAAAGTTTCGAGCCGTCAACAAACTTAGAAATATTACATTTAGTACCCTCATCCAAATCACTGATAAATCTTGTGAATATCTGGCGCCTAAGAACTGATCCGTGTGGTGCACCACGACTCACCGCCTGCCAGTCTGAAGAAGAGACATTTATTCAATTCTCTGTTACCTGTCTGCTAACCAGTTCTCGATCCATGTCAATATATTACTCTCAATCCCATGTTCTATAATTTTACACACTAACCTCTATGTGGCACTTTATCAAGAATTTTCTGAAAAACCAAATACTCCACCACCAATGGTCCTTTCTTAACGATTCTGTAGTTAAGGAGCAACTGCTCGTTGCATCCTCAAAAACCTCCAGTATGTTTGTTAAACATGATTTCCCTTTAGTAAATCTATGTTGATATGTCTAATTCCGTTGATATTTTCTACTTCTACTGTTATCAAATCCTTCATAATAGACTCTAGCAACTTCCCTATGACTGATGTTAGGCTAAACGGCAGTAAATTCCATGTTTTCTCTCTCCATCCTTCCTATAATTCTGGTGTCATTTGCAACTCAGCAATATGCCTCCACTCTTCCAGAATCTATAGCATTTTGAAAGATAACAAGCAACCACCATTTCCACGGCAACCACCCTCTGTACCCCGGGATGTGAATTGTCAGGCCCTCGGCATTTATTGGCTTTCCATCCCATTAAGTTCTCCAGAACTATTGTTTTAGTGATATTAATTTCCTTCAATTCATCTTTCTGACTAGACCCTTGGTTCCCTAGTATTTCTGCGGAGTTACTTGTCTCTTCCTCTGCCAAACCATAACGAATGTTGTTGTTTAATTGCTCTTCCACCTCCTTTTTCTCTGTTATAAATTCTCCCATTTCAGACTGTAAGAGACCTGCATCTGTCTTCAGTAATCATTACTTTTTTTTTTCCTATTTACATACTTATCGTAGCTTTTGCAGTCCGCTTTTATGTTCCTTGCCATTTATTCTCATAATCTATTTTCCCATGGTAAACAATCTATTGTTGCTCCTTAGCTGAATTCTGAACTGCTCGCAATCGCTTCGCTGGCTATATTTCTAGCAAATTTATAGAACTCCTCTGTGCAACCAAAATTATTTTATTAGCCATGGTTGGGCGGGTATCCCTGTTTGTTGTTTTATTTTTGTGTGCCAGAAATGAATGTAAAACTGTTGCAATGAATACATTTGTTCCTTAAATATTAGACGTTGCCTATCCAGTGCTGTGTCTTTTAATGAATTTCACCAGTCCATCTAAGGCAAATGGCGCCCCTGACCTTCGTAGCTTCCTTGATTACGATTTAGGAACAAACCATAGTTTCAGATCGGACTACTACAATTTCCAGCCCAATAAAAACTTCTATCATGCTGTCTTCAACCTTTCCTCACTCACCCTGCACAACAAGGTTATTAATTAGCCTCTTCTCATTGCACAATACCAAACGTGGTATAGCCTGATTCCCCGAAGTTCCTCGACACATTGGTCTAAAAAATAATCGTAAACACTTCAGGAATTCACCTGCCTCAATGTTATTGCTAATTTCCTTTGTCCAGTCGATAGGTAGATTAAGGTAATCCATGATTACTGTAGCACTCTTGTTACATGCATCTCTAATTTCCTATTTAAAGTCGAACCCGAACTTAGCACTTCTGTTTGTAGGCCGATAGACGACTCCCAATAAAGCTTTCTGGCCCTTGTTGCTTCTTAGCTCTAACTAGAATCATTTGACTTCCAGATTTTCTGAGCCAATACCCTTTCTCAGTATCATACTGAGTTCATCCATAAATAACAACTCCACGCAACTTCCTTTGCCTGTTTGCCTTTAGGTCCTAATTATCGAGCACCATTAGATAATCTGTTCCCAGCCTTAGTCATCCTGAAGCCATGCCTCCGCAATCACAATCATATCCTAGACATTAGATCTATTTAGGCTGTTAATTTCTCTACTTTATTGTGAATGATCCTGGTATTCAGACACGGTGCTTCTGGAATTGTCTTTTTAATATTTTTAAACATTTTTAAAAAAACTTTGTTCCCATTTGCTGCCAACACCTGTTACCTCTGCCTTCCAATTTTCCAACGGCCACTGCATATTTACCCACCCCTCTCAAAACGCCATACAGCCACAAATTGATACCAATTGACCCTGGCACCAGGGAGGTAACATACCATGTTGGGATCACGTCTGCAGCCGCTGAAACGGCTGCCTGTTCCACTTACAGTAGGATCCACTTTCACTACTGTTCTCCCCTTCCCCTCACTCCGGCCCCACCTTTGCTACTGAGCCACTCGTGCTGCTACGGACTTCGCTTTTGCTGCATTAACCTGCTAAGCCTCCTCTCCTGGCCGTACCTAAAAGAGAGAATCTATTCGAGGATGAAGTGTTCCCAGGTGATTCCTGCATTATCAGCCTAATGTTTCTACTCTGCCTGGCCATCACCCGTTCCGTATCTCCCTGCGTGCTATTTAACTGTGGTGTGACCCAGTCAGTACACCAGTTCTCCACGAAGATCTCACACCTTGCAGATGATCCACAGTGACTCCAGCCGCATCTCCAGTTCTGAAACGCGGACCTCTAATAGCTGCAGCTGGAAACACTTCCCGCACGCAAGGTTGCCCTAGAGACTGGAAGTGTCCTTGAGTTCCCATATCGCACAGGAGGAGCATTCCACTTGGCCTAGCTGCCCCGGAATAAATTACCCTTAAATTGCCCCGTTTTAAAAATTTTATTTACTCTAGTTTAGCGTATAGTAATGACTGAGGAAATACGTAGCAAACCCTAGTTACAAAGGCCGCCTCTCTTCTTACTTCGGGGAGGTAGAAAACGAAACAATACCTCCTTTTTTCACGAAACTCCCTTACGCAAAAAACCAAATGAAGCACTCTATTACAACCCGAAGCAGCACTCCAGTTCAGACAAAAGCAGCACACTAGATGGCTCTCATTTATGCTGTCTGAATATAACTTCTGAAAAACTGTTTAAGCCAGTTAACTAATTAACTAGCATGTGGACCCTGCATAAAAACTGTTCTAAAGCTGGGCTAAAACTCACCTTTATCATACAAACGAAACAACTTTCAGTTAGTTAATAATGAAGGAATGATTAGACTTTAGATATGAATTAAATCTTAAAATGCCCTCTCTCACGAAACTCCAACTGAAGCACACAATGCACCCATAGCATCAATCCGTTGCAGACAGAGGTAAAACTGTAGATTGCTTGCTTTTATGTTGTCTGAATCTATTTTCTGAAGGCCTGTGTAAGCCAGTTAACTCATTGATTAATTGCAGCTGGAGCCAGAACCTGTATATAGCTGCTATAAAGCTGGACTAAAACTCATCTTCCCCCAACGCAAAGAGCAGTTTTAGTTAGTTGCTAAATAAAAGAGAGATCCGAATTCTGATATAAATTGGCCCTTAAAATACCATCTCACACAACTGAAGATCTGTAATGTTGCCCAAGGCAGCACTCCGGAGCAGACAGAGTAGCAGTCCAGTACAATAGTTATCTTACAAGGCGAACTATGTACATGCAAAAGCAATGTACTGTATGACTTAGAAGTTAGCAAATATGTCAGAACAGTTTTCGGTACGTGAAAATAAAAGCAAAAGACTTTGGATGCTGGAAATCCAAAACAAAAATAAAAATACCTGGAAAAACTGAGCAGGTCTGACAGCATCTGACAGGAACACAGATAACGTTCGAGTCCATTTGACTCTTCCTCAGAACAAAGGTAAAATAGAAAAGAGGTGAAATATAAGCTGGTTTAAGAGAGGCTGGAACAAGTAGATCTGGATAGAGGGCCAGTGATAGGTGGAGAAAGATGTCATAGGCAAAAGGACAAAGAGGTGTTGAAGGTGGTGATATTATCTAAGGAATGTGCTACTAGGTGACATTAAGGGTAGGAAGCAGGATGAACAAGGTACAGATAGCCCTAATGGGTGTGGGGTGGGGGCGGTAGGGATCGAAATAGACTAAAAGCTAGAGATAAAACAATGGATGAAAATACTTTTTTAAAAAATGGCAGTAGGTGGGAAATGAAAAATCTATATAAATTAATGGAAAAAAGGAGGATCAGAAAGGGGGGAATGGATGAGAGAGTTCATGATCTAAAACTGTTGAACTCAATATTCAGTCCAGAAGGCTGTAAAGTACCTAGGTGGAAGTTGAGATGCTGTTCCTCCAGTTTGCATTGCAAACATTGCAGCAGCCCAAGGACGGACATGTGGGCATGAGTGCAGGGTGGAATGTTGTAATAGCAAGCGACAGGGAGTTCTGAGTCATGCTTCCAGGCAAACCGAAGGTGTTCCGAAAACTGATCACCCAGTCTGCGTTTAGACTCTCCAATGAAGACGAAACTGCATTGGGAGCAATGAATGCAGTAGACTAAATTGAGCGAAGTGCAAGTGAAATGCTGCTTCACTTGAAAGTGTTTGGCCTCTTTGATTGTGAGGAGAATGGAAGTAAAGGGGCAGGTGTTGCACCTTCTGCGGTTGCATGGGAAAGTGCCGTGGGAGGCAGTTGAGGTGTCGAGGATGATGGAGGAGTGGACCAGGGTGCCCCGGAGGGAACGATCCCTGCGGAACGCGGCAAGGGTGGGGGTGAAGGGAAGATGTGTTTGGTGGTAGCATCATGCTGGAGTTGGCGGAAATGGTGGAGGCTGATCCATTGAAAGCATAAGCTGGTGTGGTGATAAGTGAGGACAAGGGGGAACCTATCGTGATTCTGAGAGGAAGAGGAAGGTGTGAGGGCAAATGTGCAGGAGTTGGGCTGTACACGGTTGAGGACCCTGTCAACCACCGTTGGTGGGAAACCTCGTATAAGGAAGAAGGAAGACATGTCAGCGGAACTGTATTTAAAAGTACCATCATCAGAACAGATGCGACAGAGGCGAAGGAACTGAAAGAATGGGATGGAGTCTTTACAGGAAGCAGGGTGTGAGGAGCTGTAGCTAAGATCGTACCACAGAGCCAAAGAAATTGTTGATCACAGAAATATGTCATTCAGCCAACCATATCTGCGCCAACAAAAATATTGAAGAAATAATCTAGCTGCTCGTATTAATCCCAATTTTCAGCCCCTGGTCCTTAGCCTTGCAGTTTGCAGCACTTCAGTTGCAGATAAAAGTGACTTTACAACGACTGGGGCTTTTCAGCTTCAACCAACAATTCCAGGCGCCTCCACAATTTTTTTTTCTTCAAGTTCCCACTAACCATTCTACCAATCAAGTTAAAACTTTGCCGCCTGGTAATTGAACCCGCAGCTAGGAAAAATAGACCTAAGATGTGGTGAACATGTCTCGTTGGCTAACTTTGCAGGCATCAGAAATTGCGCAGGTCACAGTGAACAAAAAGGATTGCAAATATATCCCGTTCAAAAATATTACAGGACCATGCTCAATCCAGACGTTTGTTGGGTCCACTGACATTGCCCCGTGCCAGTGGGGCCCTTAAATTACTGGCCCTGGCCTCGTTCCGAGTAATGGCCAATGACCTCCCATGGCTGAAATTTCACCCTCCAACACTGATGGGGCCGGATGCTAACCGTCTGGAGGCCACAAAACTTCCCAGCACTCCCAATGGGATCAGCTAATGTGTTATACAGCGAATGCAAACCAAATTCCAAAAATTCGGCATTCGGAAGGCTTCCCACTTCCGGTACCCCTCGGCCAACACACTGGAAGTTATTTTGAAGCCCCGATCTCTGACATTGCGTTTTACAAATATATGCACGCCAAACAAGCAGGATCAGTGAGTATGCCTCTGAGTTTCACAAGAGAGCGGTGTGATTTGCTTCCCAGGGCACAAATCCTGCACTCACAGCAGTAGAGTTGCAAGTGGAAGGATTACAGAAATAGTTTAACTCGTGGTGGGTGGTGTTGGGGGTTGCTGGGGTTGCGTGGAATGCATACTGTATCGAACTAATCACAGCCCAAGGGGCAAGGCTGCGCTGGGCTGGCTCGAGACCTGATGGGCAATGTGGAGTTAGATATCGAAGATATCATGTTTGGGGACCGTGCCCACGCATAAATGTAAGGAAGTTCGTTGACTGGGGTTGATCAAATGGAAACGGAGGGAAGAGAACTACTGACTGGACACACTAACGGATGAGAGGCTGGTGCACTTACGTACAACCAAAATACTGCTGACTCTGCTGTCAAGAAGTCATCAGGACTCGAAGCGTAAACTTTCTTTCTCCCTCTGCGGATGCTACCAGAGCTTCTGATTTTTTCAGCATTTTCAGTTTCTTGTTTTCTGTGCCCCGGCCTCACTTAAATCCGTAGTGATAATGACGCAACACACTACTACATATTCGGGTTTGGGAAGATATGCAAAGTTTCAATAACTGATGGTGTTCAAAAATGTGAGGGGAGATAGAGTAGCGATTTGTGGATACTTGGTGAATGGGGTTGTTGGCACGTATGATCACGGACGAGTTTCGTACCGAAGCGCAACATAACTTGGTGTGCACATGGGACACGCTAAGATCAATAGGCGGCAATTACACAATGACGGTCACAGTGGAGAGTTTTGAACAGTTCTTCCGGCTGGTCCATGCATCCCCGACTCCGTGGTGCTTCCTGACAGACAAGGAAAGTTACTTTTATGGAGGATTGGGCTGTGAAAGCAATACGAACTTCTCGGGTTTATGATTTGTTTAATTTAAAATACTTCAATCTGGTGGGGAAGGCTCTAGTGGGTATGGCGCCTGGTGGAATGATAGGTTAATTCAGCACAACATGCCGATGAAGGCTTGTCGAGAGGCAGTAATAAAATTTCTATCGATTGGTGAAGTTGGCAAACTATCGCAATGCAGACGGTGAAGGTGGGCTTAACGGAAAGAACGGTCAAAATGCAGATGGGTTCTGATAGTGACCTCGCGGTGGGAAACTGGATTAAAAACAATCTCTATTAAGTAGGCATATTGGCTGTTGCAGTCGCTTCAGTGCTCGGCCAAATCATTTGTCTTTGTATATGATGCTGCTCAAAATCCGTTGCACGATGGGTAAAATTGCTAATGACGTCAAATACAGGCTATACACCAATGTCAGATGTCCCGGCTTCACCTCCAGAGAAGGGGAGCCATATTAATATTGATAGTATATGATTCGGGCCAAATTGTTCTGAACCTAGGTGGACATCACTAAGCTGTCAAGCAAAGCTGTAAGAGAACCAAACATTTCATCAGGAATGCAAATAGGACCAAGGACCTGACAGCCACGGAAGTTCGGTAGGATCCCTGGACGGCCCTATCAATTGAAGGCCCAGTTTGCATGTCTGCGTCCCTTAGGTAAGATATAAGGTGCCTAGGGACGAAAGGAGCGACTGGTATTGGTAACAACGAGTTAATACTAGTACTAAGCGTTAAACTGTTCCATTTGTTATTATCCTGCTACATGTTTTCTTCCACTATGGACATTCGCCCGACTCACTTGGTCTTCTTGTGTATATTCAATCTGTTAGATATGCACAAAGAACGGGGGAGCTTATATTGTGAAGTCTAAAGTTGACCTACGCTTTGCTTTTTGCCAGAAATGCGGTGTAGGCGGTGTATTGCTATTTTTATGAATTTATTGTATAAACAAAGTGTTATTACTAATGCTATTTCTTAGACTTTAATTCGCTGAAGCTCCCCCCTCTCAAAACCCCCGCCCCCTCACCCCCACCACCCGCATGCTGGTAATAGGGATTTCCAACTTTCAGGCTTTCAGTTTACCCCAGGCTCTGAGTGGCTCAGTGTTGTTCTTCACAGCAAAACAAGAACAATGTCTCAGTAATTCCAACACAAGTGTACTGCGGAGGCAACTCTGATAGCTATGCTGACCCAATACAAGCACGTTTTTTGGGGAAAAAAAAAACCGACGATGTTACTGGCTTTGCAATGAACTAGCTGAATACAAAAAAACTGCCATAATGGATACGAACAGGAATTAAGAACAGGTAGAATTGCATTTGGTGGAAATTTATGGCATTATTGTTATTCAATTATATCGAAGAAGACATTATTTAATGCCGGGCGAAGTATAATTACCCGTATTTTGACCCTTTGTCCACGCAATAAAAAACCTCTTCATACCCAAGGTTTGCAGTTGTGGACACTGAATGCAAAGCAGACAGCTATAACAATGGGCGAGCAGATAGTCCTTGAAGGAATAATAATTGCACAGGCTCCATTTTGCCATTTTATGTAACTTCAGACCCAAATAGAAAAAAAAAAGAATAGAAAATAGACGAGAGGTGTTGCTCGTGCACTCAGATCACAATAAGTCTAAATGTTTGGTTTATGTGCTCCCACGAATTGAGCCAGCATTCACCAGAAATTCACAAGCCAAGTCAAGATGTTCTGGCATTTAAAACGAATGCATCATCAAGAACAGGTTTGGTTTCTATGACGTATAACTGTCGCGAAGCTTCCCTAGTATATTGGGTAGAAATTGTTTTCTGCAGTAAAGAAGGGCATCACATCGCCGCCTTGTGAATAAATAGCGTGGTAAGCAGACGCACTGATTTCGAGTTCATGTGGCAGTGCTTATGAGAGGCGAAACACGTCATATTTAATACTCGTTCAACATTGATGCTCAAGATGAACCCGCCCTCACCTAATCTTCTTGTTTGAGCATTGCTGAAAAAAGGGATACTTTTTGACGGAGCTTTTCATCTTACAATCATCAGGTCAATTCGCAGGAATGTCAAATGTAAAGAAAACAACAAATTATAAAATATGCGGGGAGATTGCCGATAGATTGGAAAGTGGGATCTGATTGGCAGTGGTCTCGCCATGGAGAATGCACCATTTAATGGTGGCTGACATTTTCCTGCCATGCATTGCTTGAAATTTAAAACAAACAGCTTAACTCTGATTATTCAAGGCATTGCCCTGAAGAATGAAGCAGCAATTTGCTGCCACTTGTTTTATTCAGGAAAGAAAGAGGCGTAATGTGTTGACATAATCCTTCTTTCTGAAATGAAGGCCGTCTGTATACAAAAATTTCGATATATTCAAATGCACCACATTGCGAACGCGACTGACAACCTGAAATGGGATATCAGCGTATTTCACTGCATACTAAGGGTTATTCGGGAAATTCTGTCCCATCGCAGGATGTTAAAAATAATATTTTGAGGTGTGCAAACATGGACTAAATGAGTACGGTCTCTATCTTGCCTGTGGCGAATAGCAAAAGGGGCATACTATTTTGAAGATCCGCCAGTCTATTGGACGCACGGCCCTCACAGCTAGCATCACATTGACATTGAAATTCATATACCACATTTCCTATTCGTGTGATCGGCCGGATGTATTTTTGGCTTAATGACAGCATCCTCTTCGTTGCGAAAACCACCCGTATTGCTACTGCATAGCAACAGTGTAAATCAGGTAGCTTCACGTGCGGCTCAACCTTTTCAGATAGTTTGGCCTTCCAGGATAGCCTAGGGTAGACTGGACACTTTTCGGGCCGAAAGTGACGGCCTTAACCACGTTAATGTCTTTGCGTGACATACAGCGTGAAATGATCTGATCAGGTTAGCCATTATCCCGCAGGATGTTTTTGGTGCCCCTTATTATGGCATGAAAATTGCATGATGATCAAATAGATCGGGCCCTCTTCACCAGGATGACAATAAATCCAATCTTAGAGTTCCTGGTACTGTAAGAATCCCAAGGTGCAAAGTGGAATTGGCTTTTGCCAGTGACACCGCGGCACATTTCTAAAGCCAAATCCAATTACTATTACACAATTGAACAATGTGGCATATCAATGTCAGTGTGACACTTAGAAGGTAGTGTGTACGTTCCACAGACTAGTGGAATGTTTCCAACAGCATGTCACTTTTGCTTTTCGCAACGAGCAAGTCAAAGACATAACACAAAATGCGTGGGGTTTGCAAATCTCAAAACACAGTCCCTAGCATCAAATATGTTTCCGCCTTTGGACAATTTATTCTAAATAATCCTCAATGTGCGAAAGTTGAAACTGATGTCGAAGTTAAGATTATCAGTCAGGCTCAAGTGTGGCGCATTTGTGTATAATACAAGCTACAATTATTAGTTCACATGTCTTTGTTCTTTTCAGACAGCAAGAACAGCTACAAACATTGTGCTGCTGATCTAAATAAGGGACAAAAATTCGCTGGGTAATTACATGGGGAAATACTTTGACCAATCAAAGTTATGTTGCCTGTTTTAAATTTCAAACCATGTATGACAGTTAAATTTCAGTGAACATCAAAAAACTGGTCCATTCTTGAGAAGAACGCTTCGATCAATCAGATTTCATTTCCCAACCAATCAGTGCTCTCTTCTAAGTTACACTAAATTGTTGTTGAATTTACATGTGGTATTCTAGCGAAAAATGCAAAAATCCCAATGGGTTCAAGATGAAAGACTTCGACAAAAATGCCTCTTTTTTTTTTCATCAATACTCAAGTTCTAACATAGGATTATTATTGGATTTCACCAAGCCAACAAGGGAAGTCATGCTATAATCTCGTGTTGCTTTGCAGAGCAGGAAAAAAATGTTTTCGTATGGTCAATTAATTATTCGCTCTGCCTGACATTCTGATACATTGACGTCAATGTATTCACACATACGTTTAATGGAGTATCATATTATTATTTGTGCTTCCAAGCAAGAAAACATATCGATCACATTACGCTAATAATTAAAAGAGTTTATATATCTCACAATGTTATCCCTGTTCATTGAGAAAATTGATTACCATCTATTGATCAATTGGAAAAAAAACACAACTGTTCATAATTTAAGAATTGTATGCAAGAATATGTTATGAATATTATCATACGTCTCACACTTAACAACGTTTCGGTCATAGAGCAAACTTCCAATGATAACATCTAAACTTGTGCATCTGCTTCTTCAGTATTGATTTATAACATATTGTTCGACTGTATGCCTAGTTCCAGCAATTCTTTCAAGCCCCAGTTCGACATCAAAAAGCATACGAGCAATATCTGGAGCTATATCTCTGAGTTATCGTCTGTTGATTTCATTAATCGGCTGTAAAAGATATTCCAAGATCAAAAACAATGAATACAAATAATGTAGATATTGCCGCCTGAAAGCAAACAAGATTTACCACACCTGCATTTTTCCTTGGTGAGACATTTCTCGGAAAGCAAACCATTTCAGATTAACTGCTTTAGCATACGGAATAATGTCACCCTTTCCATTCAGGCATCTATTAGCTAATATATCTCTTAGCAATGTCGACGCAGTCACAGTATCATTAAGATTGGAATGAAAGTAATTAAATAGTCGGTCATCAGCAACTGGCAAAATATGTCCAGATGTAGATAACTGCAGATGCGGGGATCATAGATGAAAGATTAACTGCTGACAATTAGTAACGTGTCTGTTGCAATTCATAGAGACAATAAGAGAGCAAACAGAAGCTGGAGAGGGAGGAAGATCAAAAGAAAATGCACAACGCATGGTCGGATAACAAGAAGAAATGAATAAAGTATAAACAAAATCAGGCAAATGAATAGGAGAGGGAAAATAACAACAGCAAGGTGAAGAATACGGTGAAGAAGGAGACGATGAAGACAAAGAAGGAGAAGAACAACACCAACAACAACAATAACAGCAACGATAAAAACAGCAGCAAACACAGCAGCAAGAAGCAGCAAGGCTTCGTTCTTCCAGCTGCTGATTGAAGTAATGTAGATCCCTCATTGAATTGCTCAATATTCTGAAGGGGCTTGACAGGATAGCCGCTGATTGGCACCTGACACGCCCGGGGACAGTCACAGCATGAGGATATGATCATTTAGTGCTACGATGAGGGGAAATTTCCTCACTCAAAGGATTCTGAAACGTTGTAATTATCTGCCGCACAGGATTGCGGGGATTCTCCATTATTGAATATATTTAATGCTGGAATAGAGAGGTTATTTGCCCTCTCAGAGAATCAAGGGGCATTGCAAAGAGAAAGGAACTGCATTCGAAGCACAAGATCTGTTATCATCCTATTGAATTTGTAGCAGGCTCGAAAGGTCTATATAATCTACTCTTGCTCATATTTCTCCTATGTCTTTGTGTTCTTACGGGTCATAAACTACCGACATGCAGATCCAAATAATTTACTTAAATAACCATCGTTTCATTGAATATTGTCCAATTAGAAGTTAACAATTCTCTTGTGCTTGTATTCTCTTCTCCTTCTGTTTTTTTTTGTTTGTTGGGGAATCTACCAAAAATTAAATAACATCAAAATGCACCAAGAGCAGTCAGAGAAAAAATAAAATGTTTAAGAGCTTCTCATCTGACCTATCCTTCGTTGCAATAATCAGTTCACGTTCTTTTTTATCTATTACACGTTGAAAATGTTGCTATGCTCAGAAGCATATAAAAGTTGGAGAAACGGTATTTACCAAGTATGATTTTAACACGTCTTTTCTTACAGATCCTCTTGAGCAGAGAATAGGATTCGTCGCTAAACTTATTTTCTCTATCGCCCGCATTTTCTGATGATAATACTTGCAAATTTTTCAGTGATTTGTTCGTGTGGAGGGCATTTCTGAGTCCCGGTATAGCAGCGTCTGTGAGATTGTTATTGGTCAACCTGCATTACAAAGTGTGCAAATGTAACAAAGTGACAAAGAGTAAATTTTACAACAGCAGCCAGCAATTGCAAACAATCGCAATAAATTTATAAAAATGTGAGACGGCTACATAACAGTTGACTGTTTTTTTCCCGAATCTGAGCAGATGCAGTGTTTAAACACGCGTAATTTTACTTACACTAGTGTTTTTATTTTGCAATCCTTCCTTTCCAATGCTTTATGTAATTGTTGCACGCCTGAATCGTTCAAAGCATTGTCATTTAATCTAAAAGCAAGAAATTGCAGTTTAGAGATCGCTTTAGATATAATTATGTTTTTCCACATTGCTATGTTCTTAGCAAGTAGACAGAAAAATGTCAAATGCAATTTAATTTGGAGGAGTGCTCCGTAGCGTATTTTTGCAAGAAGGAAATGAAGAGGTTAACACATTAAACAATGTGCAGGAACAAATTCACCCTGGGATCTACGCACAGAGGAAGCTGAATGTGGAAGGGAACGATTCAAAAGTAGTTAGCCAAGCATTTGGGATATTGGGCTTCATATATAGAGGAACTTAGTACAAAGACAGGGATGTTATGTTGATACATTTCATAGCTTTGTTTATACTGCAACCTAGAGCATTACGCTTAGTTCGGGGCAAAACATTTTCGGAAACATGTATTGGGCCTGGAGATGGTGCAGATGAGATATCAGGGAATTGCTATAAAAATTAGCGGGTTTAGTTCTAATGTTAGTTTAGCTGATGGTCTCATTGTAGCTTTGAGATTGAGGGCGGATTTGAAAGAAATATAAATGATTACGACAGTTTGGATTTAGACAAAGGAACCTGCTCTCATTTGCTGCGAGACGCCGAGCAGTTCAGGCTTGTGTGGAATGAAGAACTGGAAATGTTGATAACAAAGCTCACTAACGGTTGAGTCTTGTAACTAATGGGAACAATCGCCAAAAATATAGATCCATCCGTCAGCATATTATGTTCTTCACCATCACTTCAAAGGATGTATCGTGCCCAGAACATCAAATTGCAAATGACCTCCTTAACAACTCTCAGAATCAAAATTGGCAGATTGTACTGCAAAATAACGCTGAGTACAGGGAGGTTGCCGCTTCCATTTAAAATAATGAAGTGAGTCTTTGACATAGGAACCGTGTAATCTTTTAAGCCCCTCTTTAATTCACCTGCAATTATTGTGTAAAATCACTTCATTAAAACATGCAATCGTCGCATTCCAGATCAAAGCATAACTTTGTGTTAGAGGAAATACCGTTTGCATGTATAAAGCGCTTATATGCATATGCAATAAAAATCCGCCTGTTTCACATTGCTACTTACGTCACAATTACCTCAGCCCGTGCTTTCATCTGTAGAAAAATAAGAATGGATTAAAGATTTCTCCAGAAAGGTGCATACCTGAGCATTTTGCATTTGTGAAGCACTGGTAAAAGCTTCTGGATGTGATCAGTTTCAATCGAACAGTAAACCAAGTTGAGTTCCTTGATTTTTACACAGGGTTCCAGGACTGTTGCCAATACACTGCAATCCAAAATGTCCAATCGAACACCGCCAAGATCAGTTTTCCTCATACATTCAAGTAGCCCTCGCATAAGCTCTATGTTCTGAGATTCAAATAGAAGATATAACGTGTTCAGGAGTATTTTCTTGCTCTCCATACTGTGTGCGCTTTTGAAATTTTGTTCCAGGCGCGCCTTCAACCAATTCTGGACCTGTGTATTTGCATTTTTAGGGAAGGCACCCAAATCACTCTGTAGTTCTTGGGTTGAATTTGACGCGGAGAGGCCAATGAGAAAACGCATAAATATATCATACCGGCCATCACTGTTACTATATGCTTCATTGAGAATGTTTTCTATGACCTGTACTTGTGACCTCAGAAAGACGGAGAGAGCTGCAAGAAATTCTTGAATAGTGAGGTGAGGGAAGGTGTAGACAACAACATTAGTTGACGTATCTTTCTGCAAGATTTCCACCATAAAGCCTGAGGTGAACTGTGAAGGTTCGAGACCATGTCGGCTGAAATCGTAATTGTAAAATATCAATTTTTTCTTGGATATGCCTTCATAGGCCATAGCGCCAATTTTCAGCAAGAGTTCGCGTCGGTTGTCTATATGACAACCCCATCGTTGTAAGAGGCTAGCTATGTAGCTTGAAAATAGGCTTGTAACAGTTTTAGGCATTGAGTTTTTGTTTTTTTCTTTTTTTTCAAAGAGAGGTTTGAGTGTAGAACAGATGACGAAACAGTAGCAAGGGTTAAAGCAAAGGGTGTATAAGATATCGTTTTCCTCTACGTAGGCAAAAACCTCATCTGCAATTTCCTTGTTTTGGAAAAACTTCTGGAAAAAATATTTTCTTTCTTCCTTAAAGAAACCCAAGATCTCGGCCCAGAGATTGACCCCAGCTTGATCCAGTGTCTCCAGGTCTATGGGTCGGCTTGTTAATAGCACTGAGCAGCCCCTCAATAATTTCCCCTGCACCAGGCATCGGACAATATCAGATATTTCACACTGACTCTCGGGATCGAAACAGTGATGCTCAACAGCTGTGTTTCTTCGTTGATCACTGAAATCAATCGTCTCTTTAAATTCATCCAAACCATCAAATATTATCAATATATTATTTGGTTCTTTCCAAACAGCCTGACTGTTAGTCCGAAAATGAGGATATAAATCGGTCGTGATTTCATCCAAACTTGTTCTCTTTGTCCTATTATTCAACTCACGGAATTTGAAAAGAAAAACAAAGTTGAACTGTTGATATATTTTCCCTGCAGCCCACTCCTGAACAATCTTGTGCACAATGGTGGTTTTACCGATCCCGGCAACACCTGTTAATACAGAGGTACCAGAGAGGCTCGTGTGACCAAAGCTGCTTCTGAAAAACTGATCAATCTGAATTTTCTCCAATAATTGTTTAACGTTAAGCTTTTGCCAATTTTCATGCTCTTTCCCTCTAGAAATCTGTTCATGTTCATTAAGCGACCGTTGACGGGGTGAAGATATAACATGCAAATCTGTGTACGTGTCTTCTTTTTCACCATTTGTCATGATCCTCGTCGGGAATTGGGTGCTGAGTTTATCTTTGTGTTGCCTGTAAATGTCTTGGAAACGAATGGAAAAATATTAAGTTAAATAAGCGAATGAATTAATTGATAAGTTGTGCACAGAAGATGTTCAATGTACAGTATAATGCTTGATTTAATGTTTTAATTCACGAATGCGTCTGGCAATGACAAAACTTAGTGTCCATGCTAGCTGTGTATTATTTATTTACCTGATGCATTAAAAATGAGTTTTCAGCTGCTAAGGTTATTAACTAACATATCTGGATCATCTGTACAACCCTTTGGTTTACTTGGGCAGTACGTGACCTACTCTGCTACCACAACCATTGTTTCAAGGTAACAAAAATAAATATTTTGCTTCTGATAATTTTCCTATGGTTTCTATTTCCTAATGCTGCCGATAGGTTTCATCTCCACCTCGCTCAGTGCTCATTCTTCATGCGTTAACTGGTTCGTTGTTGCATGATTAATGTCTTGTTAAAGGAAGATAACTGTATCGCAGTAACATTTTAATTGTCTCCACAGTGAGTATTCTATATAGATAGGGAGCTGGAGTTTTGCGGTCACTCTGTGCCTACGTCCTCTGTAATTGTCAAATTATTTCTGTTAGGGGGAAATTAGAAATGGTAAAAGTGAATACAGAAGAATTTACTGAAAAACCCTTAAAATCTCCACGCCGACATAGCCGCTATACATATTAAGAGTTTAAGATTACCAGATAGACATTGCACAGCCTTGAGAGTCAGACTGGTGGCACAAGCATGACATAAATTAGATTAAGTGTATTCCCCTCTCTCATAGGGAAGGGGCAGATGCTTTTAGCTTAGATATGGGAAGGCATACAACAGACAATGACGGGGCTTTGGTGAAACACAAACAGTCCCAAGCTGTGAGAACCAAGGCCCTTGCTTACATATTTTAATTTTGATTGGATAATATAGTTACTTATACATCCTTTAGAATAATTGGTTAGCAAAATCACATATTTATGTACTCAATGTCATAGAGTTAGCATGGGCCCAATGTGTAGATTATCGATTAGATGTATTCAACTGTACTCATATCTATTTTGATAAGAGAAACGTACAACAGAAGTGAAATGTAATCAATCTGAGAGCTGGGTCTTCGTTCTTAGGAATGATTGCGGCTCCCTTGCAGATGCTTGAATTAAACAGGTTTAAAGGAAGCCTGATTTTCTGTGGTCGCTGCGGGATTGGTGAGTGTGCCGTCTTCAATTTCCCACACAAATTAATACGAATTATACCCTTGTGGTCTGTTTTACACTAATGCAAAGTTTAATCTTAAACTGGAACTTTACTCCCTCAACTGCATTGAAAATATTCTTGAAACACAATTAATCTTAAGAATCCTAAACAATTGGACATTTTCCACTTAATCTTGCCGTATCGAAATGCACAACTATAATTCAGCTTCGCTGGTTCATTCACTTAATCATTCCATGAAAATTGTTATCTTCTGTTCATGACTCCGCTCCTACGGTGTAACTAGCGACACAATATCAATAGCCTTTCTGAAATCACAATATTGTCCAGATGTTAAGTAGTCGATTAACTGTCATTTGGTAGTATGGAACTTGATTATTGCTGAAAAAGGAGACATATATAAGCGTTTTTGTCTTGTGCTCGTCAGGACATTTATTCTTGCGAGTGGCCTGTTGAGAACAAGGCTAATAGTTTATACATGCCTCATTTTTACAGGAATAATCGACTAATTATTTGAACATTTTTCAGCCCGTTTTTAAATAAGAAGTCATTTTAATCACCTCGCTAATAACATCTCTATTTGCTATTATTCCCATTATTTCGGTGTTTCATTTGTGGAAGGGAGGTGGGATTCACGGCGTTTAAATACTGTGATGGACAGCTTATTCACCATTATTTTGCAAAAGATACTTCAAAATTCTCGGTCGTTCCGCACGCTTCAAGGTAATATCGAAAAATGTTGGCAAAGTATGGCGTTAACAACATTGCTCGATGGTTTGCAATAAATCCTCTAACTATACTTCGGCGTAATTCATAGCTAAATCAGCTGAAATTCATACTATGACCATCTTTATCCAGTTCCTTCTGGTGAACACGAGGGATGTAAATAACTTGGGAAAAAAAAGTGCCAGGAATGGCTGTGTAAAGAAACTGGAAAGGGGCATCAAAATTAACGAACATTTTTATTTTGTCTTATCATATTTCATTAAGAAAGAGGCTGATCAGGAGCATTGGGCCCCGTAAAAACTAATAACAGTGATTTTTTATAGGAAAACAACGAAATGGGCGCCATGTTGGCTAGTTAATTTGTACCACTATTCATGATATATTATGGAGATCTAAGGACTAAATATGAGTACAGATTACGCCAAATATTGTTTCCGTCCAGAAATTAACAAGCTTAAGTGTTGAATTGATCAAAGTTTTCCAAGTATTACGCGAAGAGATGGGACAGTGAGGGAGATGTTCTTTTTTTGCCCTCTCTTTGCGACATTTCTTACGTGGAAACCTAGTGAGAGACAGTGCATGATTAAAATTAGGAAACACTCTGCAATCGGAATGTTCTACAAGCTCAGATTTTCCTTCCAAAGCTTAATTTATTTTTCGTTAAGTTTGGTTAAAACTGGGGTTAATAATTTTTGGCTTAACTATTTGCAAAAAGCCAGATCAGGAAATTAGAGAAATATGGAGTTAGTTCATATATCAGGCATAATCACACTGAATGATCTAATAAAGTCGAGCTCCTAAATTAACTTATTCATGCTCCTATCATCATTGTTGAAATTGTTGGTCGATATGTATAAACATATGGGTTGTTAAATAAGACCCAGCCTGATTTTAAAAAGGGTGAAATCCTGTATGACTAAACTGCTGGACTTCTTTTGAAGACCGAACAGTAATTGTCCATGAGGTAATGCTGTTGATGTGCTGTGCATAGACTTTCAAAAGGCATTTGATACAGTGCCACAGGGCAGCATTGTGGGAACAGATATTGCTCATTGAATAAAAGGAACAGTAGCAGCGTAGATACCGAATTGGCTGTACAATATGAAGCATAAAGTGATGGCCAATTGATATTTTTCAGGCTGGAGGAAGATTTGTAGTGGAGTTCCCCAGGTTCCGGTATTGGGACACTTACATTTCCTGATATACATTAATGATCTAGAACTTAGTGTGCAGAAGGCAATTTCAAAGTTTGTGGATGATACGAAACTTAGGAGTGTTGTGACCTGTGACGATGGCAGTGGGAACTTCAAAAGTGCATAGACAATTTGGTGGAATTGACAAATAGTTGGCAGATGAATTTCAATGCGAAAAAGTGTGAGGTGTTGCATTTTGGTAGAAAGAACATGGGCAGACAATATGAAATAAGGGGCGACATTTTGAAAGGGGTGCTCAAACAGAAATTCCTGAATGTATACGTACATAGACCATTGACGATCGCAGGACAGGTGGGGAAAGGATTAATGGGGCATATGCCACCCTGGGCTTTATTAATATGGGCATAAGGTACTGTAGCACGGAGCTTATGCTGAACTTATATGAGACACTCGTTAGACCTCAGGTGGGGTAGTGTGAACACACTGGAGTGAGTGCAGAAGAGGTTTACAAGAATGGTTCCAGGGTAAGGAACCTTCAGTTATGAAGAAAGGTTGGAGAGTTTGGATCTCTTATCCTTGGGGATAAGAAGGCAAATAGGAGATTGAATACAGATGTCCAAAATCATGAGGGCGCTGGACAGAATTGATAAGGATCAGCTGTCTCCGCTCGTAGAAGGATCAAAAGGGAGGGAGCACCGATTCAAAGTGATTTGCAAAAGCAGTAAGTTTGAGCTGAGAAAAAAAAAAATCACGTAAGTAATGGTTTGGTTCTGGAATGCACTGCCTGGAAATGTGATGGAGGCAGGTTCAATCGAGACATTCAAAAGCGCACTGCATGATTAGTTGAACAAAAACAACGTGCAGTGGTACATGGAATAGGCTTTGTCAATGGCACTCGGTCATAAAGCTATTTGGAGAGCCGGTGCAACACGATGGGCCGAATGGACTCCTCCTGTGTTATTAAAATGCTGTGATTCTGTGAAACATGTTTCATAATTAGATATTGTCATATAGTTCGCCAAATTTCTTAACTATCCCTAGCATAGGGTTGAATTTTAAGGCCCGTAGAGGCAAAGGTCGACCCTTAGAAAGCGGCAAGCCGTTAAAAATTCCCTTTCTTTCGGCGGGAACGGAAATCCCACCGGTTGGTGGAACCGTAAATGCGCCCCCGTCTCTAAGATTGTTTTAGATTCGAACTCACACAATGATTAGAGCACATAATCTACCACAGTTTTTTAGAATTGTTGCATGTTGGAGGTGCCATATTTCGGACATCAAACTGTCTTAAAGACCATTTGGCATTGTTCATCTAATGTCTAGTGCAGTTAACCCGATGTCCTGACAACAATCCACCATCAATAAAATATTTAAGAAAGAAAAATGTTATTCTCTAATCGATTGCTGTTGATTGCCTCGGTGGGCCCAAGTTCCCTGTAAATATTCAACCATGTTTCTTCCTTTACAACATTGACCACATTGTAAAACTCTTTCATTATCTGCAACATCTTATAGCGTCCACGTGGTCAAGATAGGCGCTGCACAAATGCAAGCCTTTCCTTTTTATCCCTAGACCCGTTGGAATTTACATGCTGTGAAATATAATTTGAAGTAAAAGAGTACACCCTCTCCCAGTTTTTTTTTTCCCGCCATCTCTTTTTTGACAAAATAAGCTGAATCTCTTTAAAATACCGGAAATGGGACGTTTCTGTAACTATTACTTCTGATGCATAATGTATTATAGATTCAACCCCAGTTATCTTTTGAACCCTTAAGTTTTATCGTATTCCTAGATAGAGATAAGTCTTTGGCAGTAAATCCTTCCACTGACGGATTTAAAAGCTGATTTTATTTGTCATAATTTTCTTTAAGCAACTTCCTTATAACCTGTGTCATTTTCTAACATCGACATCCCTAATCTAGCTTCAGCAACGTAGCAAAAAATCCAACCCGTCTAGCTTTTCATTGCATCCTAAATTAATTGCACAATTCCGAAAGGTATGTTACAGACAATATTATACATTCTGTACAAATTAATAATGTTGATATTGAACATATATTCCGTACTAATATGAATAATTAATCTTCCAATTTCAATATCATTAGAATTGCTCATAAGTCTTGATTTCTAAATAGATGCATTAGGATAGTCACGTCAACTAACAAGCAGTAGTTTTCAAAATGCTGTCCAATGTACTTTTCGGAAGGTTGCATTCTGTTTATAATTGAAGAGCGTTTAATAGGTGCATGCATTCCAAAAGCAAAGAAAACGTACTTTGCAAATAATTTGGCACATTTGGTTCAATTTTGCTCCAAATTATTTCCTTTGATAAACTGCAACCTATTGATGAATGTAAAATTCGAATTTGCCATCAATAGAGTAGCATAACTCTTATAAATAAATTTACATATTTAATTATTGAATCGCAAATTAAATGAACCAACTGAGACCTTTCGCTTGTATTTCTTTCAGAATTCCTCTTAGCTTTGGCTTTGTGCTCTGCATTCTCGCAAATATTGCCCACAATGCTCTCCCCGCTTCAGCTCCGCTTTCGATCACATTATTGAGAAGACCCTTGGAGGCATCTTTACTATCTTCATTCCCTACTCGTTGCCTGATGAGCTGGAAACACATTACAGACAATTTGTACCTACCGTCATGCACTGTGGTCTATCAATTACATCGATAACTTGTGTGGCAAAAATATACAGAAAATGATTTGAAATAAAGAAACCAAAGTCCAATCTGAAAATATTCAGATGACAAAAAATTAAGAGTTTCAAATTATGGCTGGAATATCTGCTGCAATAAAATGATAGAAAACATGAAGTATGCATATTGGGCGGGGGACTGACAAATTAACGTCAACATACGTTATTGTGATGTAGAGAATTTTGCTAAAATAATTCAGGATGCACAAATTTTCCCCGTAAAATCTTATCTGGCAGAGTCCAATGGAATAAAGGAACAAAATGAAAAATGGCTTTGGATACATTAAACTAGGGACAAATACCCATGAGGCCATCAAAGTTTTAAGAAAGCACCAAACCATAACCAGCTTTTTGAGATAGTAGACGTCAAAAGATGTTTAGCCTTCTCTAAATATAAAAATTAAGGTCAGCAACACACACTGAAACACTCACACACACACACACAGACATACAAACAGATGATATAAAAGTCATTTTTTTTTACAGCATTAACAGCCAATGAGGGAGTTATTAACTACGAAAGGCAACATTTAAACTTAAAGCAGCTAACGTGCAGCACAATTTAAAAATGCAATACTATGCAACCATATTTAGATGTGTTTATTTCTAAATTGATAGAAGATTTTGTTATAACATCTGTTTTAGAAGAGTTGTTGGAAAAATGAATAATTTATGGGAAACGGAGTTAATCTGAACACAAAGCAGTTAATATCAACTGAATGAAAATTGAACCGGTTCTATAACTGGATCAGTACCTACTCTTTCGGATTGAAAGGGATTTCGACGCCTTATAATACCTTCCTTCATATGAATCCAATCTATGTCCACAGCACATGTGTTTTAATTGGCGGAGATATTTGCTTTTAACCTGCATGGTGACAGGATGGATACTTGAAATCAGAAGGCTGGATTGCAATTTCACCATCATGGTTGATTTTAGTCATGCAGGGTATGTTGGAAGACTGGTGTGAATATATGGTTATACCTTTTAAGAAAACTTCACTTGCATCTTTCTTATGGTGTTTCTCCTCAATTATTCCAGTTCATCATGCGATAGAGAGGAAAATGTTACACCTACTACTCTCACAGAAATATTTATCTTTGTGAAAATATACGAATATTCTCAGTCCGTGGTTAATCAGACAACAATCTCGTTGCAATTTTATTTGGCGATTGGTTCGATGATTACTTTTGACTGCTTAATTTCATTGATATTATTATTTAAGGGCTGAATGGAAATCGAGCTTATAAGTGTTGAATTTTTTTAACAGCATCCATAGCATTCTATATTAAAAGAGATTGCATATTCTAGGCTTTTTTTAAGAATTATAGAAAATTGAGCCAGTAAGTTGATTGCTACTAATGGAGATAGCTTGCGCCACAACTCAAAAATATAATTACCACCCCTTCTATTCACATGCTGCATAGCCAATCTGAAGCCTGAAGTGCAATATAACTGTGTCAATTTTCGCAGAACTTCAATCGTAGGACTTAAATTCGAGGGTGAATGAATCAATAATGTTGCCAAGAGGCACATAAAAAAATATTCTGGCGAGTTAATTTAAGGGGCAAAAATAAATTGATATCTTTATGTTAAATTACATACAATTTGCACCTCAGAATAAGTCATTCGCCCCATTTGATACCGCCGTTTGTTAGTCTCCACAGCAGTTTCCTCATACCCTAAATTATGTGATGCGATCAGCATATATTTCGGATCCTTACTAATTCTTGTAACTGCCCATTAAATACAGCTGTTCTATTCGTCTCGAGAACCAATAATGTTATCCAGTTATACATTCTATTAGGTCACAAATTTAACGTCTCTTTTCGAGAGGACAGATCGTCAGCCTGCTGGGAAATTGGCAAATTGAGGACTCTGAATTAGGGGAGTAAAACTAGCTTGAGGGCAGGCAGGAAAATAGGAGTATGATAATCGTGACCAGTAATATTATCAGCATGCAATTATTTAGACAACGGCTCCAAAGATCAGGGAACGACATTATGAGGAACAGTACGATTAATGCAATTTCCCCACCTATTAAACAGGAGGAGATAGTGATGAATAGAAAATAAGTCATATAGAACAAAATAAACGTGTTACAATTCTAAGCAAACTGTGGCTATGTTCAGACTAATGCCAGGAAGCATGTTTCTCAGAAAGAGGAAGTAAATTGTCCTAATTAGAAATACATACAACGTTGAGTTGTTCAGAGGTGTCACTTGTGGGTAATTGAAACAATGGCTGCACATGGAATAATTCACTAGTAGGCACAATAAATATATGATATTGATCAATTTTGACATTCCCGTTTCATAACTAATGAAAATAGAAACGTGGCTTTAGCCTTAATCGTTCCTTCGATTGTAATTTTATGAGTAATTTTAGTAAATGCAAGTTTGCATCACTTGAGGTTGCAGAAGAATGATAACAAATTGAAATGTCTCACTTCAGCATTTCATGCATACTTACATGCCAAATAATTCTCAGGTTTTGGAAAACATTGCAGCGTTACTGGGAATTATAAATGTACTGCAATGATATATGACACAAATATTTATGTATCACTCTGACGTTACGAAATTCAGTTAGTCATGAAAGAAATTAAAGTTTGCAGCAATTCTAAACACGTCATGATGGAGAGCAGCGGCCAATATCCTTATAGAAAGAATATACATTTTCTACTGCTCAGTGATTGCATCAATTTTACTAAACTTTTTTTTTTATTGAAAAGGATGAAAAACATGGTGGTATGTTGAAAATAACCATTGATTCTAAATTTCCTGTCATGTTTCAAATTACATTTGCGAGATACTACCTGTTCTCTTTATAAAATACCTGATAATCTTTACTACTAATTAGGTTTTCATTCAGTAACGCCAACGCAACGCCTTCAACAAATGTTTCAATAGCCTCTTCCAATCTCTGTCGGTAGAAATCTGTGATTCTACGGAGGTCAATGTCTCTGAGATTTGACAGAAACTCCATAATTTGTGCCTCTTCATCTAAAATCAAGAAAGAAAAAAGAAACAGAATATATGATTAGCATATTATAACACTAATTATTTATTGAATTATTCTACCTGTGAAAAGAAAAGTAAGAGAATTTTCTTTATTTTCTGGGCCTTTCTGAACTTTCGCAATTTAAAAATTCAACCCAACTAAATTATTAAATACTGCACATTAGAGAACCTGAGAAATTTCAAGAGCAATTTTGGCAAGGCAGCACAAAATAAAATGCAGAGAAAGATGCTTTGACATTTGTATTCAATTAAGATGCACTTAGGAAGACTAATAACAGGATCTGTACATATGTTGAAGAGTAGGGAAACTAGGGAAGGGCAGCATCCAATGGAAATTATCTGCTCTGTTTCTATGTTGACGTACTTACTTATGTCAGAAGATACCATAGTTCCTGCAGAATGTTCGGTCTATTTCTTTTAAACATCTTCTTGATGAAAGGCATGCAAAATTTTGAAGTTACTTCCACCAGCGTCATGATTTAATTCCTTTGATGTAATCAACGGACCTTCACTGAATTCAGCCGTATTTCTGTTTACCAGCACTTTACAAGATCCCGAGCTATGGAACATGAGATAATTTCTCCCCCACTCCCCCCAGCATCCTAAATTTTGATGCTCATCCGTTGTGTTACCAAACGGCAAGGTTTCTGTTTCTGAAACATGTTTCTGAAACATATATTAACTTCTCATTGGAATTATTCGTTGATTTTCAAGTTTTTTTTCGGGGATGAACATATTTTATTAAAGATTTCAGGAACATTATATATCCTACCTGTGCTATTCTTAATGATCGGGCATCGGCAACTTTGACAACGTTTTTGCGCAAAATCATAAATACCAACTTTCCTTCTTGTACTAGCAGCAGGATGATGATTAAATTATACACATGTATAATTTAAACCCAAAAGAATGGACATACATTGAAGGTAACTCTACGTTCGCACAACATATTTTTGTAATGTTTTGTTGCGTTTAATCATCATCCTGCTGCTAGTACAAGAAGGAAAGTTGGCTCCGAGACGTATGAAAGTCAAAGCAATCGTGGATTTCCCCATCCCGCCAAAAAAAACGAGAAGTATTGAGATTTTTGGGTATGAGTGGGTTTAACCAGAAATTTGAGCAGAAGTTTAGCAGCGTGCTGGTTCCATTGACTGAACTAATAAAAATGAACAAGAACTTTAAATGGACACAATAGTGTCAGAAGGCACTTGACAGATTTAAAAAAAAAACTGTACTGACTCCGACACCAATTTTGGCGTTACAAAATTATGCCAAGCAACTTAAGTTGGCCATTGACACTAGTGATATTTGCATTGGTGCTTGCTACGGGGAAGAAAGTAATAAGAATTTATGGTAAGGGAGAAATTATTGAAAAGGAAGGAATTACTTAAAACCGCCAGGCAACCAGGGCTACCAAGCACATTGACAGTTAAATGTTACTAGATGAAACTTGCACAGCCTTAGGGCCTGCAAACAACAGAAAGAACTTTGGAGCCTGACTGCAGTCAGAGCATTGGCAATAACAACTAACGTTAGGTGTGCCCTTCAACAGATAGGAGAAGAACAGATAGTCCTAGATTAGGTAGGAAGGAAGGACTCTGTCTAGGTGAAAAATAGGGAAATACGATGTATGTGCAGTAAGCCTACCCGAGACCGGTCCGGTGGAGTATCAAGAGAATCGGGAGCAGGACTCAGGACAGGAGAGAGGAGGCACCAAGAGGAGGCAGAGCCACGCAGGCAAGCTGCGGTTTGAGAGAAAACTTTAGCAGAAGCCGCGCAGGCGGTAACCCAGTTGAGAGGAGGCAGAGCCGGGAAGGTAGACTACGGTTTGAGATACAACCTTCACCGAAACCGCGCAGCACAGACTTCAGTTTAACAGGAGGCAGAGCCGCGCAGGTGGACTACGGTTTGAGATACAACATTAGCCGAAACCGCGCATGGTAGACCCCAGTTGAGGGGAGGCAGAGCCGCGCATGCGCGCTACGGTTTTAGATACAACCTTAGCCGGTGCCGCGAAGGCCAGGCCCCTGAAATAAGTGAAGCCACACATACCGCAATCACATAACTTCTCAGTGCCTCGCGAACGTATCACGCAGAGCTAGACATGAATGAGAACTGAGTGTCGTCAGGGAAACAGAATAGTGCTATGGAAGTCGACTGGGAACCGTGGACTCCATTGTTAGGTTCATAGCGGAGCAACAGCCAAGATTAATCAGAAAAATGCAGAAAGGGCGGGGTGGGGTGTGTGCAATCCAAATGGAACACCCAGAGAACAAAACAGTGGTGTGTAGAACTAAAAGGACACAGAAAAGGAAGCGTAATGGTTATTATTACCTTGTATAAATTATCTAAGTTACAATAGCTGCTGCTGGTGAAGACGGAGAGAGAGAAAAGGTGGGGGGTAACCTTCGGGAGTTAAAACATTTTCGTCAGTTCGATGGTACCTATAGGTGGAACATTCAAGGTTGACTTTATTTCACCCCACTGCTATTTGAAGTTTCGTTTAAAAAATGAGATTTTTAAGTTAAGTTAAGGATACCGGAATATAAATAAACACCTCTAAGTATATGTTCTTTTGCGTGCAAGGAAGCATTCGTATGTGAGCTTTAATGTGTTTTCCTTCTAAAATAGTCATTTTTGTGTGCAGTACTTTAACGTTGAACGCCCAATCTTAGATTAAAGGAAAAGTATACTAAAACATTGCAAATTTTTGAGTATAAGGTGTGAGTTCAGATTTCTGGCAAAGAAATCGCAATTTAAAGGCATCATAAAGCTAAACAGGGTTAGATGAACCAACTTATGTACCACCCCCATACAGATTAATATCACCAGCCTGCAAGTTGATTGTATTTGTAAGTGTGTTCCCAAAACATGATGATAAGCTCAATACATTTTCAAAGTATGGCAGCAATCCAATTTTGGCAGAGTTAATGAAACTGGGATAATTCTAAAAGAAACAGATCAGACAAAATTTAGTGGGTTACTTCTGAGACCATAAAATGTTGTTTGAGAAGAAGATAAGGAAGCAAAATATGTTCATGCCTGATTTCTGCTTTTAGAACTGTGATGAGAATATTTTATTTATTTTTAAGTCTCCCCAGGTAACCTGAACAAGATAAGATGGTAGCTGTTGCATGTGTAAAAAATTATGAGGAAAATAGGAGAAAATGTTAGGGAAAGAGGTCACAATATACACACTGTTTTAAGAGAAGTGAATTTGATAATCTGGCCATCAATGGAGATATTAGAAACGCACAGCGTGAGATAAGCAAGGATCGTCGGTGACTTGGAATAGTTAATACGGCCTACAGTTTCATAAAACATTTTAAACGATCAAGACAACAGAGAAAATTAACTCAAAAGAATCTTAGAGATGATCATGGTCAGGGGAAATAAAATCTTTGAGGTAAAAATGTGTGAAATTTATAGCTCTGGATTTGAAACGTAAGGATATATAACACTTGACAACAATTTAGCACAAGGTGGATATAGATAAAGGGAAAGCTGGAAAAAGGCTCGTTGGATGTATTACTGATTGTATTAATGTGCTTGTGAGCTACAAAAAGTAGGACCACAGGATTAACACTATGAAGACCGACAGAGTTAAGCAGCTCCCAGAGAGAACCGTGACTGGAACTGAAGATGCTGAGCCATTGAAAGATAGGATAAGAAGATGCACTGTAGAATTATGTCTGCAGTTTAAGGAATTGACGTCAGACGCAGGACAGCAGCAGGAGACAGTAGATTTGAAGATGCACAGGGTGCCTATCCAAATGGATTCAGATCAGGGTACTCATTTCACAGGAAGTGTCATTAAAGCATTGAAGAAATGTATAAATTTAAATTTAAACAGAAATTCCACATTCCCTACCAGCCAGAGCTCGGGAATGGTGGAAAGGATGAACTGAACTTTTTTTTTAAAATCATCTATGACAAAAGCAAGTCAAGAGACAGAGAACAGCCCAATATTGCAATGTGCCTTAGGACTACCCAAGCAGGACCGCCGTGTTCGCCCCATTTGAAAAAATTACAAGGAGTACAATGCAGTTACCCAAGGGAATCATAGTAGGAGTGGGAGATGCAGGAGCACTAAAAGGGAGGATGCGAGTTTATGAGAGGGAAATAAGTATGCAATTGCATGAGTTAAGGAAGGAAGTCAGACACTGACAGGTCATTAACTATATGGAAACAGGCAAATCCAAAGAGCAACAATGGACCAAATCTGGAATAAGGTGATGGTCAAGGTGAGCCCGGAGCGAACAGGCATGGACCATACGAGGTAATTATGGCAGGTGATATATGTTCACTTGTAGACATGAAAATAGGAAGTAAATGGAGGCATTGCACACAGTTAAATATACATGACAATTGACCAAGCGGTGACCTGGAGAACGGGAGCCGATGTTAATATCTCCACTGATGCACGATCCTGGTCGTTGGCGTATCAGTACAGGCAACAAATTCGGGGATCATCACTACTCATTCCGCAGGAGGAAATATGGTACACCACGGACAGTGCCGAATGCCAAACAGAACGGGGAATGATACATGTAACAAAGGGAGAACAAGTGCTTTCGATGTGGAGTTATGGTTTGCTTCACATCGGGCAGGATTTGGTGAGAGGTTGGTGGGACCTGCATGCGAAAGTTGGCACTTATGTTAAATTCCCAAATCGAACTACTCTGGGTTTTAAGCATAAGGAATGGCTAGGGCAGTTCACCTTTGACTGTCAGCTAGAGAGCCATGTTTATGTAACATGCTTAACAATGTACAAGACCGTTAGTCATTCTCATGTTAGGGATTCTAATTGGAACATTTTTAGGCCAAATGATAACGTTATACTGACTTGGGGAAACAGTGACAAAAGATGGACGTGGGAGATCCACCGAAAAGAGAGTACCACTACCTAGCCACCTCCCAAGACTACCCCCACTCCAACCAACCCACCTTGTCCCGCAATGCATTCAGGGCCGACAAATGGTCTTTTGTATGATAATGTACACCATGAGCTGGCAATCGTTGTCTTGAACATATCCGGTGTGGCCCTGCCCCAGTGGTGCTCAACACACACCCAAACACTCTATAAGGCTCTGAAGCGCCAATTGATGACTGAAGCAGTGCAGTTTAATGGCGGGATGCGATAAGGTCTAGAAGGAAATCGAGATATGCGCAACCTGATGTATGACATTGCCAGGATATTCAATACAGGGACATCAATAGTTAATACCATCGACCTAGCAACTGTTGACCGGAGGTCCGTCCCCTGAGCTTTCATTTTAAGGAAGTTTTACACCAGGGACAGGGAATTCATGACACTCAGTTAAATACAGACCAAGACATGACACAGTTAATCCAAAGCCTGGATACCCTGCTCGGAAGTCATGCGGGTACTAGCATCAAACTGATTGAAATAGGGAAAAATATTTTGGACGAAGCGAGCAGAAAGGATGTTTCCAGTACTTATGGAATTTGGGCAATGGAACAAGCCCGAGAGAATTTAACACAGATTAATGAAGGGGTAGTTCATTTTTGGGTAACTAATGAACATTTATGTAATATTTTACGACACAAGGATTATGACTTGACCGGGTGCCAGATCAGAGGTTTAAGAGTTGGATATAGAATAAATGTTGAATGCATAGTGAATAATAATATGCTAAATGTCTTAGTGATAACTGTTATAACAATGTCAACACCTGGCCGAACATTGCATGGATTTGGAAATAATGATGTGATAAGAGGGCATTATTATATTAGGTATCATGGCCTTCCAACATATGCAGTAGACAGAGAAGGGAATATACTTAACATAACATTGGAAGAGTGTGGGATAGAGGCCACCGCAGTAGTATGCACAGCCATTATATGAGACAGAACAAGCTAAGTGCCGATTTAAAGGAGCAACAAATCATACAATGGACACTATATGGGCTGCAAAAGAACCAACCCACGTTGCATACACGGGGAATGGGAGATAATGTAGTGCCACGTGGCAGAAAAAGATCCAATACGGGAAGAGTGTGATATGCCCAATCCATAATCATTCAGTGTGCCTGCACCCACAGGCGCCAGCAATTGTAAGGAAAGAGGAACTGGTCGAAATATACAAGAGAGGAACGACGAATATTTAGGTCAAGGAACGACTTACGAATATCCTATCACAGTATTTGAACCAGTTGCTCTATGAAATTTCCATATTACCCGACCACCTAACCATGATTCGGAGATAGGCTCCGCAGATGTAGAGAACTTACTATACGTTGCAGCAACAGGTTAGAGCATTAAAATAGGATATCGAGCAAATAGGTTCCTCCACATGGTGGTGGCCTAATTGGGGGTCAAATGTACAAATAGACCCGTGGAATCGAATTATCTCCCATGCCCTGGTTATGATTCAGCTGACACTTGTGATATATTTAAAATACATGATTCATCGTAACTGATGGGATTTTTAGCTGGTGGAGAAGAAATTTAGCAAGCCAGAGGCCAGGGTTGAGGGGCCAGATGGTACAGATGATCTTATGGTACTTTTGCAACCCAAAGCTGGATGACTGGCCAGCATCACTGTGCGGTGGTGCGTAAAGTGATGGAAAGTAGCACTATAGCTGGCTACCTTAGGCTAGCCCAAGGGCCAAAAGTGGGCACTGTTAAGGGGAAGAACGTGATTAATACTTTATGGTAAGTGATAACTTATTTAAAAGGAATGAATTACTTAAAATCTCCAGGTAAACAGTCCGACCAAGCACATTAACAGTTAAAGTTTACCAGGTGAACCTGGCGCAGCCTTAGGGCCTGCAAACAGCAGATAGGCCTTGCAGCCAGACCGTCGTCAGAGCATTGGCAATAACAACGAAGATTAAGTGTGCTCTTCAACAGACAGGGGAAAAACAGACAGTCCTAGTTTAGGTAGGGGGGATGGTTTCTACCTCGGTGAAAAATAGGGACATATGAAGCATTTACCGGTTACTAGAGATGTCTATTTAATATAAACTTAAATGTTGACCAGATTGCAATCTGGAAACTGTTCTTGTACTTGAACAATATTTTATAAATATGATGAAAATTTGTAATTTAGCAGAGTGCTATCTCAGGCTGCATTGACATCGTTCTCCCCTTGCAATTGCTCGAATAAACGATCGTGACCTGTATGTATGACTCCTGTGGTCCGTTTGTCAAAGTGACCACAACGCGCTATACTGTTGCTAGGAGATGAAAATGGAATTGAAAAGCCGAATGGTTATTTTTCACAAAAGCTGAATTTACAACAACGAATACATTCAATGATCGAAAAGGGGGCCCTGTGTCTGGTGTTGGTGTTGCAGCATTTCGAGGTTTATGTTGCATGCAATTCGTCAAAAGCAATTGTTTATACAGACCACAATCCTGTTTAAAAATCAGGGCACATTGTGAGGCCGATGTGCAGGACTGTTCAGATGGAGTTTATTACTCTAACCAATTCATTTAAAAGTTATATATGCGGCTGGAGGAGAAAATATAGCTACAGAGACATTGTCAAGAGTTTCAAGCTGAAAGGAAATTGCACATTTACAAGCTGCACACTAGGACTGAAATGGTCCCTGCTAATACTAAGGATTTATATGTCTATTGTTATGTTAATGCATGTGCCTGGTAATGTAATTGTTTGTATACATACATAAGAATGCGAAATGTTGTAAGGTGGGATGAGAAAACGATGCCATGGTTTTAAATAATGATGGTCCATTTTTTTTCATAACGTTGGAGGTGTTACGAAAATATAATAACTTTCAAAAATTGTTTTCAAGTTTATTGTAAAGTTCCATTAGTTGTGCGAGTATGTGGTCCTGTCTGCATGATTTAATTATATTTGGAGGCTTGGAATTATCAAATAGAAGCCAGATGTGGAAATGTGTTTGAAATCTGATGAATAAACGTTTGTACTAGCTCAGCAAGTAAGATGTGAAGGGAATTTACACTTGTGAACAGATATGTGAATGAATTGTTTAGGTTTCAAAGGGCTGTTGTTCTGTTTATAACTTGCCAGATAAGCAAGGATAAGGAGTGTGTATATTTTTTTCCCAAACGCCACTGACAATATTTGCACCATGCAAGTTATTTCCTTATGAGAAAAATACAGTTGAAAAGAAATATCTGGAAATAGGACTTACATATTAAGGAGAGAGAAAAAAATATATATTAAAGAGAATTAAAGGCACTATTCGAGAAGAAGGCCACTTGAGCTCTAACAGAGTGTATGAAATAGACTTTAAGAAGCCCCCAGCATTTATGCATAAGCGGGCTGTGCCCATTTACTGAAATCGTTCATGTACTCACAATTGCTAGGGTGCCGAATTTTATCCTGGAACTTATCATTTGATTTTTCAGCCATGCTGTGTCCACACGGAGAAACTTCTATTTTTATCTGCAATATTAATGTAGACACTCAGAACAAGTTTTAAAAACCTGAATGCAATGAATGCTCCCATGCCAATAATTAAACAACGTTCTATATTTTGCAATCGTCGCATTTTCTTAATATTTACTATGATACACCATGCTAAATTTCGGCTAAGGGATTGAAATTGAGCCTTGAATAACACTTGGCAGGTTTAAGTGAAGGTAGGGCGATTTAGTTAGGAAGGCAAAAATTTAGTTGGTTACAGATTCGTTGTATGTTTTCTGTTCTTCAAGCACTGGAGCATAGTCCATATGGAAATGTTAGCATGGGCCAGCGCGGATGATCAGGGATCATATAATTATATAACGATTACAGCAAAGAAGGATGCCCTTCGTGTCTGTGAAAGGCCTCTTCCAGTACTAGCCACGCACCCACATCAACATGCATCCCTACCCCCTCCCCAATTGCCAGCACTTTCGCCATAGTGCGTAAAACTTTCCTCTTCAGCTGTTTCTCTAATCCCATTTGGAATGCTAAGATTAAGCCTACCTCCATCACATTCTCCAGGAGTGATTTCAATATACTATCCAGTCGATGTGTATATAAGTTAGTCTTTATTTCGCTAGTACGTTTTTGTAAAATCTTTAATTGGTGTCCTAACTCTTTAATCGACTCGAAAAGTGTTCCCCTCCCTGCTCTATGAAGAGCTCTCATTAATTTTAAGACAATATTTTCATCCCCTCTCAATCTATTCATTTCGAATGACAACACTCAGCATCTTAGAAAGATAAGAACAATACTTCTCCAATCGATCCACGTGACTGAAATTTTACATCCCTGGTACGGTTCTGCTAAATTTTTTCTGCATTCCCCTTAAAGCCTTCACATCTTTGCCATATTTCGATGCCAATAATTCGGCACAATGTACACACTTGAGGCTGATCAAATGTTTAACAAGTTGTCATGATGATTTGTTTCATTTTTCAGTTTAAGCTTTGATTTATACAGGACAAGTGCCCATAGTTTTCGCTTGTCCCATTTATATTGAAACTTCTTATCACTTTATTCATGAACCTGCTGTACACACCTCTTCTTTGGCTTCACCTTACTATCTATTTATTTCATCACCAGGGAGCAATTGTTTATGTTGTCCCAACTTATTTTTGGAGAATAACCTCGTCTCTACTTAAATGGACCCTATTTAATGGCAGCACATTGACCTTTTACAGTTTTGAAGTAAATTCTTGATTCCAAGTTAAATGGGAGAGCTTCGTTCTCAGGCGACTTAAATTGGTTATCCTCCCTTTCAGTTTATTTTTATGATCCACCTTTGCTCAATAATTTATTTCTGGGAATGCATTACCCTGCTCATGCCCCTAAACATGATCAAGTACCCTTCCATGTTGGGCAATAAAATTATAAAAAAGTGTCATCTAAATTGCCTGCCAATCATTTCATAAACATTTTATTTTCCCAGTCGGTTCTATCCACTTACAGCAAACCAGCGTAATTAAACTCCCTATAATAATTTATCTGTACCTACTGCAAGACGCTTATTCATTGTCAAGCTTTTTTTTTACCGCTTGATATGTTGTTAACACTACTTAGTACAATATAGAATAAACCTAGTATTGGTTGGGCGAAAAGTAGTTTGGAATGCAGTTAATACATGGATGTGTAATTGACAGTGCTAGAATAATGGAAGAGCATATGTAGAATTTATTTAGCTAGAGTTATTATATAGTTACAGAGGCAGATATTAATGATCTTACAGTTTGGATGCTTAGGACATTCAAAATTTTAAAAGCCGGAATAGGCAATTAATAAGCATGATGACTAGAAAAAAAACTCCTGTTAATCTAGCATATGATGAAAAGTATCCATTGGGACACTAGTGCCACAGTTTTCGCAGGTTATGAGAGAATGGGGGATTGGCAGGAGTTTGCACGATCAGCTTGAATTAGGATCAAAGTTTGTATTGATAATAAGGAACTAATCTTGGTTTCACTGCAATAACTTCGTGATCTTTCTCAACATGGGTGGCGCACATTTGCTTGCTGTTTTCAACAAAATGGAGGCAAAGTTGCTTTATGTGCATGTCATCAGAACATTATAGGATGAAGCAACGAAAGGAATGGGTACAACAATCAACGAAATACATTAAAGAAAATCAAGTTGCATTTCCCGGAACTGAAAGCACTTTATTTCAATTTCTGCAGGTTGACAACATTTGGGTGAGCGGGGTGGAATTTTCATCGCTACTCGGTGGTCCGAGCCCCATCCTAATCCTAAAAGCTTCATTAAAACTCTTATCAAACTACAGCAAGCGCCACCAAAATGGGATGAAGAGGCCATTATATGCCTCCTTAATGTGGCACAACTTTATCAATGCCTATTTAATGATAGACTCTTACATTCCAGTGAAGTTTTTACTTCTAAATTCAGTATGACAGGTAATAAATGATATTCGATATGGAACAGAATCAACAGGAATTCGTCCACCAAGTTGAATTAATTTCTGCCGTGCACTATGAAAAGAGGTGTCTCAGTAAGGCTCATATTTGCAAGCAACAATTTTGTAATGACTAAAGGTCAGAACCGTTCCTGGTTAAGTTGTGAAATGACGCCCCGAATGTCACGATGAAATGCTGTCACAAATATAAACACACCTACAGTCAGCACATGGATGCACATAAGCACACGCAATCGCATTGTACACACACACCACAAGGCACACATCATATGCAACACAAAGACAAGCGCAAAGGTATACACGTCACATTCAAAACAGACGTCCGTTTACGCATACACAACATATATATCCACAGGCAATACATACTGATGCAGAGATAACAACACAATGTCCACATAGAATAAACACACAACACCTATACGCATAATGTATGCATATAACACAAGCGACACACACAAAGCACATTAACAACCTGACACACGAAGCACATTGAACATACATATCCATATGAAGAGGAGACACTTAGAAACATACAGACAGAACAAGCAAGTGAGAGGAAATGTGCAGGCGCACACACAAACACATAGGGCTCCACAATTCTTTTTCGAATTTACTTTTCACCGTTTCTCCATTATACACGTTAATGTCCGCATTTGTTATAGAAAGTGCTCTCACCTAAAGATGGAAAGGACTATTGTATTCACTGTTTCACACAGAGAACGAAAATAGATTTTATCATTGGTTTTCTGATGCGCTATTTCAACCACTAAGACTCACGAATCAGCTGCTCGCCTTCGTGTGTTTATCCTGCTGTTCCTTGATTAAATCACAGGCCTTTATACGTCCTACAGTAAATTTCATATTCGCTTGACAGCCGTGCATTTTATTTAGCAAAAGTTCCTTACACATGGCATGGAAGGAATTTAGATATAACTAAATACAAATTGGAAAACAGAAACAGGACATTAGGTTCAAACAGTGCGTTTTGTGTTTTTTAATTGTCCACCAAGAGTGGCAGTCCTAATGAAGTTAGTGTGCGCGAGCCCCAGTGTATTTTATTCCTTCAGAAATATGTGTAACATAATATTGAACCTTGACGTGCTCACTCCTTCAAACGCTAATATAAATATGCATCCCAGTCTCAAATCACTTTGTATAAATTAAATTCTAATTGCTACGCTAAATTTCAATCATTCAATATTATCTCGCCACCGCCTTTCCCTGAAATTATTTTTCGAGTCAGCGAGAGAGTGGTGCCATCCATTCTGCCTGCCTTCACCAAACCTTAAGCAGACGCTTTCACTCTATGCAGCGGCTACGCGAGTAGCATGTTCAACTAATATGAAGCCGCCATCAGTCCAAAAAGACCATTTCCCCACCGGACAATTGATCTAAGCCATGTGCATTTTGTTTGTGACTTCGTGATATCAGCTCTATAACCCATCAGTCCCAATGACTTGCTTGAATCAAATATCCTACGCCTTCGATTATTCATAATCGGTAGAGTGCAGATCTTACTCAACTAGCCCGTGCTTTCAGGGCCCGAAGAAAAACGTGATTCGTAATTGGGCAGCACTTGTTAAACAATCCTGAGTATGCTAATAGCTACAGTATCAGTCAATCTGAGTTAATTTGCCAGGTTCCTAAAATGCCGTAATTATACGTTCTAGAATTGACATGCAGTCAGGCCTAACCAGGGATCCATTATCTGCAAACAAAAAGTATATGTACAAGCCTTGTGCCTTTCCTGATTAACCATGGAGCCTGTGGAGCCTAAAGATCCCAGTTTCGGTCTCCATAGCAGCGCCTAGGCCAGGATCCACTTGCTGACCAAGCAACAACATATAGACCTTTAATGGACTGAAATTTGGCAGCATTCCGTTTGTCCTGATGAGTCCAAGATGAAGAGCGCCGGAAGCAGTGGCCTCTTTTCAGAATCGGAAAGGTTATTTTAATTAGAACCAAATCCTCTTCACTTAACATACGAAGAACGTTTGTAAGTTGCTGGCTTAATGAATATTGTAGATAAGAATTTCGGAACACAGAGTGATATATGTCGATGCGGGGCACCCGTCTTCGGGCAGTGGAGGCAACACACACGGATTATCTGATCGTCCCAATATCTACTGGTTTCAAGGGCAGAGATCCGCAGTAAGGTGGCATTCCTCCGTTGAATCGTTCGCTGCTCAAACGATTCTGCCTGCCAGTTAGGTCTTAAAGGTAAGGCCTCCAACATACATTTTTATTCGTTCATTGGGTTTGGGCATCACTGGCTAGGGCAGCATTTATTGCCCATGTCTAACTGCCCTCGTTCGGAGGGCATTTAAGAGTCAACCACATTGACTTGGATGACATGTCGGCCAGGCCAAACAAGGTACGGACAACAGATTTTTTTCCTAAACGGACATTAGTGAACCAGATGGGTTTTTAAAACAACCGGAAATGGTCATGATGATGAATTTGAATTCATTCATATTCCAACATCTGCCGTGGTGGGCTTCGAACCTCGGGCTCCAAAACATTCCTCGAATTCTAAACAAGTCGTAACACCACCATTCCGCCACCTCCCTGTTAGCTCCTCAGTAGCTATATCGCATTGGTTGTCAAGTTTTAGTGAGTTCCCTGTTCTTTACTCCAATTTCTCATTCCCTAGTGACAGGTAACAGTTAGTTTATAAGCCATATTACAGTCCCCCAAACTGAAATGTGACGAAGGCGATCTAAATGATTTTTTGATGATTATTGTTTATGGGTGTAGGATAGAAATTTCAGGAGATCTCCCTGATTTTGCTGTAATTAGTACCATGTGATGCCAGTGTCCCCATGAAAAGTCAATGTGTCATCTGGACAAAAAAAAAAATAGATAGCAGCTAATAATGTAACTGATGAGGAAATCCAATGTTACAATAAGCTCATACTGCTATATATTTCCCAGCTTAAAAACCATATCTTTCTCAGGCCAGTTTATCAGCTACAGTTGATGATCGATTACATGGCGGTCACTTTTTTCTATAAACTATTTCTCTCCTTTGAAAAGTGAGCGAAATAAAATGGCATTGTTCGTGGAATCGTAGAATGATACTGCGCAGAATGGGCCATGTGGTTCCCCCTGCTTTGCCAGCTCATTGTACAGATGTCCAACTGTTCCACTGCCATGCTATTTCCTAATAGCATTGTGCTACTTTCCAATCAAGTATCTACTTTGTCCAGTACTCTTTGGTGACGTGTCATTGACTTCCAAAAGTTTTCAGTCAGTGCAGCCCAAACCACATCAAGTGTGTTTCCAATATCCCTTGCGGTCTTTTGTGTCGATCACGTTAAATCAGTATCATTTCATCGTTGTGCCACTGGAGCCAGATTCTTGTCATTTCCTCGATCAAACTCGTTTGTTATTTTGCACGACTCTGTAAACACTCCGCTAACCTTTTGTTTCCTCTGTTGAACAACCCGTAGCTTCCCCACTTATTTTTTAACATAACAGAAGTTCTTCACCCTCGCACCAGCCGAGTAAATATTTTTTCGGTGTCAATATAAAGACATTTATACGCTATTTAAATTGTGGTGCTAGAACTAAACACAGGAACGGCTGGGCAGTGCAATATAAAAGTTTGGACTAAATTATTTGTGGCTGTACACTACAGGTAGCAGCACCATTACATCAATAGTAAGTGCAATACTTCCATCTCTACAAGCGTAGCGCAAGCACCTCTCATATAATATCAGAATACCGCTATCTCAGGAATAGAATTCTCATCGCAGTGTAAGAGCAGGATAGCATTATCAGAGGAGTGCTCTCAAATCTACCGTAAGTCCAGGTTATATTATTGGTGGATGAGCAGTATTACCTCGAGCAAAACAGCATCGTTGGCAGGGAGGTAGCATAACCACTTTGGCAATGTATGCCGCTCCCTTAGTAGCATGGAAGCACGGTAAGCATTAAGTTTATGTCTGAAGTAAAACGACTGCCAGAAAGGGGCTATCGTCTCTGCAATAATATGAAGCAAAACTGCGGCACAGGCAGAATTCATTCGGCCCATCAAGTCTGGTTCGTAATTCAGTGCAATAATACCAGCACTACGATTAAAAGAGATCAGGGTCACCACTGCTGTAAATGTAAGACTACCACAGGAACCGGCGAACTACAATCAACGTAGCAAATGTGCGGGAGCCACGAGCGCCAGGAAAGCACAAGTAATTTTATGAATCATTGGGATACCAGAGGGGCACAGACATGTTTGTTTCAAATGCAGTGAACCCACTAATATAAGTGAAGGGTACAAATGAAATATCATCCGAAACTGGTCACAATTCTACTTTGACAATTGCCTTTTATTTCAATATCTCTGCTTCATCAATTTTTAATCATGTTCTATATTCATGCTACCACCTCATTTAATGTTGCACGGGCACCATCTCCCTCTCCAGGGAAGACAGGATTAAAATATTTTGAGTGTCCCAATTATGTCCTCCGTCTTTAGAAAAAAAAGAACACTTCCTGGCTTTAAACCTTCCATGTCTTCAGGCTATATTTTTCTCCAGTTAGTAGAAAAATGGCTTGCTTGTCGTTTTTTTCTAATACTCTTTCTCCTTCTCTCTCTCTATCTCTCTTCCTATCTATCTCCATCTCTCTCGCTCTGTCTCTCTCTCTCTCTCTGCCCTATCTTTCACCCCTCTCTCTTTTTCTCTCTCGCTGTTTCCTTCTCTGCCTATCTCTTTCTCTCTCTCTCTCTCTCTCTCTCTCCCTTGCCCCCCTCCCCGTAACCTCCCACAACCCCCACCACGTTCAGCATGTGTGTCACTCACTTTTACCATGGTTCTCCACTCAGCTTTCCATATTCCGTTTGGGTTTCTATTGTATCGTCGACTTTGCACAGTTGTTATGCCCTCCTTTTTCTCTCTCATTTAAATGTATAAATCCTTTGGCAAACTTACAAAGCTGCAGCTTTGGAATTCCTTCCTTAGTCCCGTATATGAATACGTCAGCCTACCCGAACCAACTATGCATTGCTCAGTTATTGATTCCCTGCCAAAGTTTGATTTATATTAACATGAGGAAGATCCCTTTGGAACTTTAGAAGATGGCCTGGCGTTAGTTGCCTAACCTCCGGTTTAATTGACCCTTATTATTATTATTATTATTATTATTATTAACCTCATATTTAATCTACCAACGCCCCTTTGGAACGTTAAACTTGCTTCTGTACAATTTGCAATCTCTATAATGTTTGATAGAATAGGATCCTATGAGCCTGTTGTTAAATATTCCATCATCTAACACATTGATACATACTGGGAATAGCTGAGACGCAAATATAGATGCATTTGGGCGCCACTAATCAAAACCATCCTAATAGAATGCTTTCCTCCTCCCTGCCCACTACCACTCATCCAATCTCCTCGTGAAATAAAAATTTTGCTTTCCCTTCCACGAGATTCAGAATATGCTAGAATCCGTCTATGAGGGACTTTAGCAATATATTTTGGAAGCCCACATTAAAGAAAAATCCATAAACATTTCCTGTGCGTTATTTTGGTCATCACTTCAAAAAAATTCAACGAAAATGTTAGGCATGGCCAACTTTTTCAAACCTCTGAGCAATTTAAGTTCATGACGCTGTTCAGTAACCCTATCCTCAATTATATTTTCCAGCAACCGTGCCAAAGCACATGCCATGCTAACAGACACTTCCTCTTGTCCCTCTGTCTTCTTCCTTAATCAGCAAAATGGCATGTACAATTTTCCAATCCAAAGGAATTTTTCCACAAAAGAAAAACATGGGAAGAATAGGACACCTGTAATCATCCTATCTACTTCCTTTTAAATGGTTGGAAATTGAAAGATCATGTCGCTGGAATCCGTCACTACTTACTGCCACCATATTATATTCCCATTTGCTTATGCTAATTCTGTTCAATTCCTGTTTTTGATTAAATAATAATTTGCTTAGTCTGACGTTCATGATGACACCTTTTCCTACTCTAAATACTGATGTAAAGTAATTATTTAACTTGTCCGCCATGTTTCCATGTTTTCATTACAATATCACCACTGACTCTTCTCAAATTACTAAACATTGACACTGCTTATTCTTTGTTAAATCTAATACAATGGTAAAAATGCCGCTGTTTTTCATATCTAGAGCATATTTTATTTTATATTTCTATCCTTAAAGCCATGTTATAAGCGTTGTCATTCTACCCAGGTTAGTGCCCAATACCGCAGAAATCTGAGATTCTCCCACCTGCACTACTTCTACAAGCAAACACTGCACTGTTACACAGAAATATCATTGCACCAACTGGAAAATGACACTTGGACCAATCTACAGATTATTACATTTAATGTGCTTGATTTTCTGCAATTACCATGGAATTCCTGCAAATATGACTGCAGGATCTCAGCACATTTATTTTTTTGCTCCCACTGAGTTTGTTTCTCACCTATCCTACGATTTCCATGTGCTCGATTGGTCCCCTCAAAATATTCTGCAACTTTTCATAAAGGCAACCAAACAGCAACCCATCATGTCGGACTTTGATTCGTGGTTACGGAAATGCGTGTTCACATACATGGCTATCAGTGCCATTATGGCAATTGCCAGAATTCCACATTTTGCTGTATCTCCTGTAAACAAATTTGCCCAATAGTGCCCTCCATTTGCTGTAGGCAGCACGTTGTCAAGCCGGTTTCATATTTGACGCTACACACTATTTAAAACCAGTTTTATACCGCTAAACACCCGGAGGATAGCTGCAGTGTCTGGCTCTTCTGGCACTGCCAAATGAACATGCAGTGAACAATTCTCCGAACATTGTATAATTGATGGATGACCACCTGCACGAATGTGCGCTTCAGTGTATATTCAACCTTCCGTACATACTGCCGTGAGTCCAGCCACTATTCAAACCACTCTCCCAGCAAGGAAATGCATGCCATGCATACTTGGTTAATCAGGGCACAAGAAGCGTCCTGGATGTCCCACTTGGGACATGAGTTGTAGGCAACGTGTCTAAGTTGTTTTATAATGTCACTTAAAAATCTACCTAATAATGTGTACATGCGCTGCGATTTAGTAACCATTTACACTTACCCACTATTTTCTTATGTATTTTCACTGGAATTTTCTATAATGAATTCGGATCTCTATACCTTTGGCAATATTTTCCTAGGCCATGCTATCTTTTGCTCAATCATACCTAATTATATTTCTGAATTACAGATATGTACTTAATTCCTGCTGTCTCATGGTTTACAGAACTTACCGTGTCTTTCCTCCAGCACCAAACTGCCTCTCTCGCGAAATTCCAAGTCACTTTGGTTAGCAGATTGATCCAGCATTATTGGCACAGCTACTAATACCAGCAGAGTATGATCACCTCGATTAACGCAGGAGGTCCGGCTGGGAAGTTATTTTGTATTGTGAAAACGTTTCAATTGTATCTGCTTATTCATAAGCTTGTCATAAAGTAGAAATGCAGTTAATTAATATTTAACCCATGGAATTGTGAAATTGCATTGATACCTGTTATGCTATTGAAAACCGTCGTGGTAAGTTCGAATTCCTAAGAGGTGGGGGGCGGGAACAACTATCTCATCGGTGCCATCATTGACATATTTGCTTTTCAATAACAATGATACCTGAATAAAATATGTTGATAAGTGAGCTTTGCTATACTGAAATAATATAAATGTGTTCTTTAATTTCTATGGACTTACCTTGCCCTATGTTTCCTGATACTGGTTTCTGTATAAGCTATCTTAATGTCCCTGCAGGTTGTTAAACACACCCTGGGAAAGGATCTGTTGCACATGACAGTCGTAAACAAGACCTTTAGCCTGAACAATAAAACCGCTCCCCGCCCTAATATTTAACCCAGATCACCCGCTGAATTTTATACAACCACATTCAATTTGAACACTTATTATGTAATTGATTGAGTAGCCAAAACCTCTTCCATTAATAGTATGGTTACAATCACTAAATTTCCCTAATTCTGCCATGTACGTTTCAAAAAAGTCACAGAAAGAGTGGACTTCACAATTGGAGCCTCTCCCATGCCAACATTTCGATTTTATTGCTCTTAGTAAAACATATTGTGAACAGGCAGAGGACAAAGTTTTTGTTTATTTAAGTCCACTGCCAGAATTTAGCTCACAGTACATCCTGCGTTCAACACTTTTTAAAATCAATATCCTTTCAACCATTAGCTAATTTTCCTCAGGGTCATAATTCTGCCCAGCAAACAATATTTCTGATACTGGATCCATTGTTCTGAGTAACAACTTTTGAACCCTGGGCTGGATGGGCATGGAGTTCTATAATCCCGGTGACATGACTAGTTACACGCAATTTCAATACATGATCCTTTCCAGAAAACAAAACAATGTTTAGAAAATCCAAAATATTGTCTCCATTTAATAAGTACGATATTGGTCTTGATCATGTTGTCCCACTCTTGAGCATCAGGATATATGTGTCACTTGGGTGAATTTTTTAAATAGTTCATGGTGTGTGGGCGTCGCTGGCGAAGAAGCCTTAATGAATTGCTGCAATGCATCTTGCACACATTACTGCAAATTGTGTCAGTGGTGGAGGAAGTGAATATTTAAGGTGGCAAAAGACGTACAACGCAAGGATGCTGCTTTGCCTTGGGTGCTGTCAAGCTTCTTGATGATTGTTGGAGCTGTAATTACCCAGGCTAGTAGTGCCTATTCCGTCACACTCCTGAATTGAGCCTTCTAGAGGATGGATAGATTTTGGGGGTCGCCAGGTGACATAACCGCCACAGAATACTCAGCCTCAGTCTTGCCCTTCTAGGCATAGTATTTATATTCTGCTCCAGCTGTTTATGATGTTGTTTAGGGTGTTGATGGTGGCGGCCACAGTTATCAATGGTTAGATGGTTAAGATTCTCTCTTGTTGAAGATAGTCGCAGCCTGGTACTTCATTGGCACAAATATTACTTTCCACTTTTCAGCCCAAGTCTAGATATTGTACAGGTTTGCTGAGTACGGACGCAGACTACATCAGTTTCTGAAGAATCGCGAAAGTTGCTGTAAACTATTCAATCATCTGCGATCACCCCCACATTTGACCTTATGATGGTGGGAATGTCATTGATGAAGCAGCTGAAATGGATGTACCTAAAACACTACGTTGGGGAAGTCCTGCAGCGATGTCCCAGGACAGAGATGATTGACCTCCAACAACCATAGCCATGCTTATTTGTGACACCGATCAGTGGCAGTTATTCCACTGATTCCAATTGGCTTGAGTTTTGCTCACGCTTCTTGATAACACACTCAGTCAATTGCTGCCATGAAATCAAGGACAGCCAGTCTCGACTCCCCTCTTGACTTTGGTTTCTTTTCCATGTTCTCATCAAGGGAATGAGTTCTGGAGATTAGCGGCCCCAGCGCAAAACAATATGGCCTCCAATGAGGAGGTTATGGCTGAGTAAGTGCCGCTTGATAGCACTGTCGAGGATACCTTCCATCACTTCCAGGTAATCAAGGGTAGATTTATAGGGCAGTAATTGGCCGGCTTGGAGTTGGCCTGTTGTTTGTGTTTGTGTGTGTGTCTGTGTGTGTAAGTGAGTGTGTGTGTGTGGCGTGTTTGCGTACACATGTCATAGCTGTGCAATTGTCAACTTTGCCGTGTGCATGTCAATGTTGTAGCTGCACAAGAACAGCAATGCTAGGGGGCGGCTAGTTCAGGGGAATAAGACTTCAGAGCAATTGCCAGAACGTTGTCATAACCATTGTTGTACTCAGTGCTTTCAGCGGACTTTTCTTATCACCTGTTTTGATTACAATCTGCTGATGGCTATCATCTGTGGTGCTGGAGAATTCAAGATGACGCCGAAATGCGCCTTTCTGCCGCCATTTCTGGCTTAAGATGGCTGGAAATGCTACAGCCTTGCCTATTTCGCTGATGATCTTGGCTACCTCCACCTCTAGTTATCTGCTTAACTCTTCCAAACGATTTTCGACTGGATCTGGCTGGACTGCAGAGCTTAGATCTAATCTGTTGGTTTTAGGAGCACTTAGCTCTGTCTATTGCACGCTGCTTCCACTGTTTGCTATGCTAGTAATGCTATGTTGTAGATTCACAAGTTTGATACCTCGTTTTTGGTATGCCTGGTGCTTCTCCTGGCATGTCCTCCTGCAGTCTTCATTGAAACAAAGTTGAGAGGCACGTTTGATGCCAATGGTCGATTGGGGATATGCGGGGCCATGAGGTTACACATTGTGATTGTAAATAATTCTGCTTCAATTGATAAGCCGCAGGGGCAATTGAATGCGAAGCGTTGAGTTGTTGCATCTATTCGAAACCTATGCCACTTAGCATGATGTTAGTGCACGCAACAAATGGCGGGTTTCCTCAATGTGAAGATGGAGATTACACTCCTCAATGAATTTACGGCGGTTACCTCAATCAATACAGTAATGGACACATACAACTGCTATAGGTAGATTAGAGAGGACAATGCCAAGAATGTTTTCCCCTCTTGATGTACCTGTCACTAACTGCCGAATATGCATTCTAGGAAATATGCCCTGTCGTACTCGGAGATTTTGATTTTTAATGTTGCTACCGACCCTCACTTTGTGAGGGACATTGAAGTTCCCAATCCATAGAACATTTTATGGCCTTGCCTCCTTCTTCCAAGAGGTGTTTAACATGGAGGAGTACAGATGTACTAACGTGGGAGTGGGCGGAGAGGGGGCGGGTGTGTGGGGGGCGGAGGTGTAATAGGCCTTAGACGGCGTCCAAGAGGAAGTGCGCTTGCCCGTGTTAAACCTGATGTCTTCCAGAGCCAATGGCGAGCATTTCTAGTCCTCATCGCATGGTTTCCATTGAGTTGCGTCCTCTGGCGGATCTGGCATTTCGGTTGGACAGGAGGAGACCAGGAATGGTGGTGATGGTGGTGTGCATGCCAGTCTGTTGCGGTATGATGTAACTGAGTAGCTCTCAAGGCCATTAATGTGCCAGCCACATCGATGTGTATCTAGCATCACAAATGGGACAGGTGACTTAAAGGTGGAAGGTTCCCTTCCAGAGACCTGACGCGTTTTTTCGACAATCCATTTATGGTCACCGTTACTATGCTTTGGAATTCTACGTATATTAATGGATTTGAAATTCCACGAGCTTCTGAGGTAAAATTTTAACCCTTCTCCTCATCAGGTAGCCTGAGCCTTTGGATCACCAGCCCACTGACACCGTGTAAATTGTTCGAGTTGAGAACTCGAATATAAAGCAAGAGGCATGTTCATATAATTGGCCAGGTAATGTTTCTTGCGAGTGCGGATACTTTTACTTACATACAATTTGGAAGCAGTTTGAAGTTAGAATGTGACTGAGAAACTGTGCAAAATTTGACTTCAAAATTGTAATTTGCGTTTAAAATGAACAATAAATGAATCGAAATACATCCCCCAACTCATCCCAGTATGATTTGCCTTCCTCTTTCTCCAGTGTTTCATATTTCGCTTCCGCACCTATACTCTTTCTGCCTCTTCGTATTTCTATTCCTCCTTCACATGCTATAATCCAAACTCACCCCTTTGGCTTCATTTCGTTCTGCACTATTTCTTACTCTGACCCTTCATCCGTTCACTTTCCAGCTAAACCTGATTTTTCATGCCCCTTATTCTCAAAAAAAATCGTGAATGATTAATCTCCCTGCAGGCGTCATCATCCTGCTGTACGTCTGTTTCCACAAGCATCGAAAAAGATCCATTCAACGTCCGGTAGCACCATAGTAATTGTGCACATAATCACAAGTAACCTACAGAGGCTTCTTGAAGTGTTCCATACCAAATCTATTTACCGACTGCAAAGCGGCACCTATAATGCCAGCCTACCAGCTGTCTAAATTGTATCTTCAATTTCCCATTTCTAGTGTTACACGTCGGCAAATAGACAATGCTTGATTATACTCGACCTATTGTCCCTGCTGAACCAATGAAGGTAATGCAAGATTTTGAATAAGAAGCGATAAAGAAATCAGGATATATATTGCAGACAGGCTGGTTTGTGGCGTGTAGACTGCTTTGGATCAGCAAGTATATCATGGTCTAATGCGAGCGAGGAAAGGGCTACCATGCGAGCTCAGTGTGAGGCAGCGAAGAATCTGGAGCTGAAAAGGTTATGTCGGCAAAGCCATCGAGGATTAAGAGATAAATCCTTAACTTAACATGTAATCAAGATAAGTCGTTAACAAGTTAGCTAACAATATATAGTGGCTAATTAACTAATTAACTAGAAAAGCTTAATTAAATAAGTAGATAATATTGATATTAAATATTTCTGGTTTTTACATATTATGCTTTATATATAGAAGTGCAATTTAATAGATAATGAACAGGGTCAATGGATATAATAAAGCAAAGTAGCTAATGAACAAATCAGGCTAATTAACTACAAATTTGCCTCAAATTAATTTTCAATGAATATGCATTTAGAAATTGAATCTACATCTCAAGTAATAGTGTTTTACGTGTAAAAGTAAAATATAACAAACAAATAAAGACTAGAAATAGAAGTTGTCTTCCTCTGTCCCGATTGTAAAGCATGGAACCCCATGACTATCACGATTGCCATTTTTTCAGTAAATATTTTCGACTTTAGAAACTGTCGCTCAGAGCCCCTGGCTTCTCAGAGGCACATTGCACTTAAAAACGGTGAGGGTGTTCTGGACAGTTTGAATCAGAATAAATACACACCAATGGGAAAACACGATTGCAGCAAGGGGAAATTGGGACCATTTGTCAGCTGGGAATGTGGGGCAAAGGAAGATAAAAAGCGGAATTAATTGACAAACCCCACCCACGACATAATGTTTGGAGAAATGGGGATGGAGGGCAATTTTGTCGCACGGGGGAATGTAGCATGAAAAAATTTTCACCTCCCAAACAAACCTCAATCAAGCTCAGAATAGAAAACGTGGATGATGGCCTTCCTTATTGGAAGCCAATTGAAGTTTGTAAGTTGCCACTTAACTTGAGCTGCCATGGTAGCAGAAGATGGTTGCCTAATGGTGACGATTGGATGTTAAGTAATTTTTATACCAAATATTCTAAATTTTGGCACTTTTCTGGGTAGAAAATAGTCTAAGCCATGTGCAAAGCGTCTTGATATGAACACACACATCGCCGTCTTCTGAATCTAAACGTTTGACATGTGGAAATATAGAATGGCTCTCTATCCACGGATCCCAACTTTACAAAAAAGAGAATAAGGTGCGGCCTTTGGCTTTGTCACTTCCTGAAACAGTCAAAATCAGCAGTATCTATTGTGTATGAACTGGAAAGACATTGGTGAATGTGTGGTGTTCTACCAAGTTCCATGCATAATCGTTAAAAAGCATATGCTCTATTAAGTAACCATGAGGCATAGTCAGACATTGGTAGATGTATTAAACAAAAACAGAAATACCTGGAAAAACTCAGCAGGTCTGGCTGCATCGACGGAGAAGAGCAAAGTTGATGTTTCGAGTCCTCATGACCCTTCAACAGAACTAAGTAAAAAGAGAAAAGGGGTTAAACATAAGCTGGTTTGAGGTGGCGGGAGAAGTCGGGGGGTGGGGGGGCGGGGGTTTGTTGGGACAAGCAAGCAGTGATAGGAGGATATAACCAAAAGATGTCACAGACAAAAGAACAAAGTGTGTGGAAGGTGGTGATATTATCTAAAAGAATGTGCTCATTAAGAGTGGAGGGCAGGTCAAGCAAGGTAGCTCCAGTGGGGGTGGGGAGAAATAATCGACGAGTCGAATACATTTAAAAATAATGGAAATAGGTGGGAAAAGAAAAATCTAAATAAATTATTGGAAAAAACAAAAAGGAGGGGGAAGAAACGGAAAGGGGGTGGGGATGGAGGAGGGAGTACAAGTACTAAAATTGTTGAACTCAATATTCAGTCCAGAAGGCTGTAACATGCCTGTTCGGATGAGGTGCTCTTCCTCGAGTTTGCACATTGGGAGCAACGAATGCAGTAGACTAAGTTGAGGGAAGTGCAAGCAAAATGCTTCTTCACTTGCAAGGAGTGTTTGGGCCCTTGGATCTTGAGAAGAGAGGAAGTGAAGGGGCAGGTGTTGCATATTCTGTGTACACATAGAGAGGAACCATTGGAGGGGGTTAAGGAGTAGGGGTGATGGAGAAGTGGACCAGGGTGTCACGGAGGTTAAGATCCCTACGGAATGCCGCCAGGTGGGATGAAGGGAAGATGTTTTTGGTGATGGCATCATGCTGGTGTTGGCGGAAATGGCGGAGGATGATCCTTTGAATGTGCAGGCGGTTGGGGTGATAAGTGAGGACAAGGGGTCCCTATCATGTTTCTGGGAGCGAGGAGAAGGCGTGAGGGCGGATGCACGGGAGATGGGCTGGACACAGTTGAGGGCCCAGTCAACTGGGTGGAAAACCTCGGTTAAGGAAGAAGGAGGGCATGTCAGAGGAACTGTTTTTGAAGTTAGCATCATCAGAACAGATGCGACGGAGGCGGAGGAACTGAGAGAATGGGAAGGAGTCCTTACACGAAGCGGGGTATGAAGAGCTGTAGTTGAAGTAGCTGTGGGAGTTGCTAGGCTTGTAATGGGTATTGGTGGAGAGTCTATCACCAGAAATTGATACAGAGAGGTCACAGAAGGGAAGGGAAGTGTCGGAGATGGACCATGTGAAAACGACGGAGGGTTGGAGATTGGAAGTAAAATTAATGCATTTTTCCAGGCCCCGGCGAGAGCATGAAGCAGCACCAAAGTAATCATTGATGTACCGGAGAAAGAGTTGTGGGAGGGGGCCGTAGTAGTACTGGAACAAGGAATGTTGCACATATCCCATAAAGAGACAGACATAGATGGGGCCCATGCGGGTACCCATAGCCACACCTTTTATTTGGAGGAAGTGAGAGGAGTTAAAGGAGAAATTGTTCAGTTTGAGAACAAGTTCAGCCAGACGGAGGAGAGTACTGGTTGATGGAAATTGTTCGGGCCTCTGTTCGAGGAAGAAGCGGAGAACCCTCAGGCCATCCCGGTGGGGGATGGATGTGTAGAGGGATTGGACGTCCATGGTGAAGTGGAGGCGGTTGGGGACAGGGAACTGGAAATTGTTGATGTGCCGTAAGGTGTCAGAGGAATCATGGATGTAGGTGGGAAAGGGCTGGACAAGGGGAGAGAGAAGGGAGTCAAGATAGCGAGAAGTGAGTTCCATGGCGCAGGAACAGGCTGACACCATAGGTCTGCCAGGACAGTTCTGTTTGTTGGTTTTGGGTAGGAGGTAGAAACGGGCCGTCTGTGGTTGGGAGACTATCAGGTTGGAAGCTGTGGAAGGAAGATCTCCAGAGGAGAAAAGGTCAGTGACAGTCCTTGAAACAATGGCGTGATGTTCAGTGCCGGGGTCAGGGTCCAGGGAGAGGTAGGAGGCAGTGTCTGGGAGTTGACGCTCAGCCTCCGCGAGTTAGAGGTCAGTGCGGCAGAAAATAACAGCACCACCCTTGGTCAGCGGGTTTGATGACAATGTTAGGGTTAGACCTGAGATAACGGAGTGTAGTAAGTTCAGAGAGAGGCAGGTTAGAATGGGTGAGAGGGGCAGAGAAATTGAGACGACTAAGGTCACGCCGACAGTTCATGAAAAGATCAAGAACAGGTAAGAATCCAGAGGGAGGGGTCCCGGTGGAGGGAGAAGATTGGAGGTGGGTAAAAGGATCCGTTGAACGGGGCTAGGACTCCTGCCCAATGAAGTGAGCACGGAGACAAAGATGGCGGAAGAAGAGTTCAGCATCATGCCGAGCCTGAAATTCATTGAGATGAGGGCGTAAGGGTATGAAACTAAGTGCTTGGCTGAGCACTGAACGTTCAGCGTCAGAGAGGGGAAGGTCAGGGGGTATAGTGAATACACGGCTGGGGCTGGGATTGGAAGATGGAGCGGGGACAGAGGGACAGGCAGGGGTGGATTGTCTTAGATTGGTGTTGGTGTCGATGAGTTGCTGCAGCTTGCGTTCTTTAGCCATTGAGAGAAAGAGGAAAAGTTTCTTGTTGAGGCGTTGGATGAGAAGAAGAATAAAATGAAACTGGGGGCACGCGCAGCTTTGAAAAAAGGGTGCAGCGGTGCTGCTGGAGGGAGAGGTCGAGTTTGTTCATATGGTGGCGCATGGCACTGAGTGTGGATCTCAGAATGCGACGGGAACAGCAGTCCGAGAAATGTTTTATATCCCGGAGGTACCCGTAATCCTGGGTGGGTTCGAAACATGAGGAATGGAATTTCAGCTGAAATACACGTGGGTTAAGCGAGAGATGGAGACAGTCACTGACAAAGGAAATATGGCTGTCAAAGCGGGTTTTAGTAAACAACTTGTCAAACATCAGGAGAGAAATTGGAAGCAATGAAGGTGAACAAGGCAAAAGAGAGATTCGAAAATCCGGCCGGAGAGTAGGACAAAACTTTTCAAGGTAGGCATTTCTTGAAGAGAAGTGGCAGTCAATTAAACTCAGAAATAAAAATAAAAAAAACTGTGGATGCTGGAAATCCAAAACAAAAACCGAAATACCTGGAAAAACTCAGCAGGTCTGGCAGCATCGGCGGAGAAGAGAAAAGATGACGTTTCGAGTCCTCATGACCCTTCAACAGAACTAAGTAAAAATAGGAAAGGGGTGAAATATCAGCTGGTTTAATGTTGGGGGGAGAGAAGGGTGGGGGGGTGGGTTTTGGGACAAGCAAGCAGTGATAGGAGTAGATAACCAAAATATGTCACAGACAAAAGGATCAAAGAGGTGTTGAAGGTGGTGATATTATCTAAAAGAATGTGCTAATTAAGAATGGAGAGCAGGACAAGCAAGGTATCTCCAGGGGGGTTGGGGTGAAATAAACGATGGTTAGACTACATTTAAAAATAATGGAAATAGGTGGGAAAAAAAAAATCTCTATAAGTTATTGGAAAAAAAAAGGAGTGGGGAGAAACGGAAAGGGGGTGGGAGGGAGGGAGTTCAAGGTCTAAAATTGTTGAACTCAATATCCAGTCCCGAAGGATGCAAAATGCCTAGTCGGAAGATGAGGTGCTGTTCCTCAAGTTTGCGTTGAGCTTCAGTGGAACAATGCAGAAAGCCAAGGACAGACATGTGGGCAAGAGAGCAGGGTGGAGTGTTAAAATGGCAAGCGACAGGGAGGTCTGGGTAATGCTTGTGGACAGACCGAAGGTGTTCTGAAAAGTGTTCACCCAGTCTGCGTTTGGTCTCTCCACTGTAGAGGAAACCTCATTGGGGGAAACGAATGCAGTAGACTAAGTTGAGGGAAGTGCAAGTGAAATGCTGCTTCACTTGAAAGGAGTGCTTGGGCCCTTGGACGGTGAAGAGAAAGGAAGGGAAGGGTCAGGTGTTGCATATTCTGCGTTCGAATGGAGAGGTGCCGTAGGAGGGGGTTGAGGAGTAGGGGCAAAGGACACGTGTCACGGAGGCAACGATCCCTACGGAATGCCGCCAGGGAGGGTGAAGGGAAGATGTGTTTGGTGGTGGCATCATGCTGGAGTTGGCAGAAATGGCAGAGGATGATCCTTTGAATGCAGAGGCTGGTGGGGTGATAAGTGAGGACAAGGGGGTCCCTATCATGTTTCTGGGAGGGGGGAGAAGGCGTGAGGGCGGATGCGCGGGAGATGGGCCGGACACGGTTGAGGGCACTGTCAACTACCGTGGGTGGAAAACCTCGATTAAGGAAGAAGGAGGACATGTCAGAGGAACTGTTTTTGAAGGTAGCATCATCAGAACAGATGTGACGGAGGCGAAGGAACTGAGAGAATGGGATGGAGTCCTTACAGGAAGCGGGGGGTGAGGATCTGTAGTCGAGGTAGCTGTGGTAGTCGGTAGGCTTGTAATGGATATTGGTGTACAGTCTATCAAAAGGAATTGAGACAGAGTTGTATGCTATTCCATAACTCAAATTATCATTCTTTTCAAAAGACTATGGAAGATTGCAAAAATTCAATTTGGAATGTTGACCAGCGCTGGCATTCAAATAGTTCGATTTTACTAACTGAATTATGCAACATATGAGCACACGAATTGGGAGCATGAATCGATCATTCCGCCCCCGAGCTTGCTCCACCAATTTATAAGATCCTGTCAGCTCTGATTTAGCCTCAACTGTAATTCTTTCTCAACCTCTATAAACTTTCACTCCCCTAATTAAGAAAATATCCAACTCGGCCTTAAAAATATTTATTGCCCCTGCCTCCACTGCTCTCTGGGAAAGAGTTGCACATAGGAACCATCATCTCCGAGGGAGAGAAACAAATCTGCTCATCTCCGTTTAAATGGAAGGTCTAATATTTTAAAACGCTGTCCCCCGATCTGCTGTTCCTCAAAAGTGGAAACAGCTTAACGTTATCCATTCTGTCAAGTGCCGTCAGGATCGTATCTGTTTCAATAAGATCACGTCTCATTCTTGTAAACTCCAGTCAATAAAGATCCAAGCTTTCCACGTAAGATAACAGTTTCACAGCATGTGTCAGTTGAGTAAACCTTCTAGGAACTGTCTCTAATGTAAGAATATCTCATTCTGAATGAGACCAGAACAGCACTCAGTAATCCAGATGTGGTCTAAACAACGCACTGTACAACTGTAACACAAATGTCTTCTTTCTATACTGGATTCCAATGCTATTAACAATAGCATTCAATTTCCCTTGTTAATCACTTTCTGTACGTCCAAGATATTTTTCTTGTGATTCATGTACCAGGACACCAAAATCTCTCAGCCTCTCATAATTCTGCAACCTCGCTCCATTTAAATAACATGCTGCTCTTATATTATTCCTATGAATATGCAGAAGCTCACGTGTTTCCACGTTACACTTCAGCTTTTTGATATTCCCCGTTCACTTAAACTCTCTATATCGTTTTAGAGGCTCTCCCAGTCACCTTCTTAAACTACCCTCCTATCTATATTTTTGTCAACTGCAAAATTAGCATAGATAGATTCTATTCACAAAATCACAGAATCACACAGTGCAGAAGGGGCCTTTCGGCCCATTGAGTCTGCATCGAGACGTGAGAAACACTTGACCTACCTCTCCCCATTTACCAGCAAGTGGCCCATAGACTTGAATTTAGGAGGTGCCAAGTGCTCATCCCAGTACGTTTTAAAGGATGTGAGGCAACCCACCTCAACCACCCTACTAGGCAGGGCAGTTCAGACTGTCGGCACCCTTTGGGTAAAAAAAAACCTCAAATCACGCCTAAACCTCTCGCCCCGCACTTGAACTTATGTCCCCTTGTGTCTGACCATTCGGCTAAGGGGATCAGATGCTCTCTATCCACACTGTCCTAGCCCCTCATAACCTTGTACACCTCGATCAGGTCGCCCCTCAGTGTTCTCTGCTCCAACGAAAACAACCCAAGCCTAGGCAAACTCTCTCCATAACTTAAAGGTTTCATCCAAGGCAACATGCTGGTGAATCTCTTCTGCATCCCATTCAGTGCAATCACACCCTTCCTATAATTCTGGCGAACATAAATTACACAGTTCTCCAGCTCATGGTTCTATACAACTCCAATATGACCTCCCTAGGTTTGTAATTTATGCCTCGATTGATAAAGGCAAGTGTCCCTTATGCCTTTTTCACCACGCCAATATCATGCCCCTCTTCCTTCAGAGATATATGGACACACACGCCAAAGTCCCTTTGTTGCTCAGAACGTCTTCGTGTCATGCCATTCATTGAATACATCCTTGTCAAATTACCCCCTCCAAAGCGTATCACCTCACAATTTTCAGCATTAAATTGCATCGGCCACATACCTGCCCATTTGACCATCCCGTCTATATCTTCCTGTCGCCCAAGACACTCAACCTTACTGTTAACCAATCGGCCAATCATTGAGTCATCAGAAAATTTACTAATCCTAACCCCTACACAGTCATCTATGTCGTTTATATAAATGAAAAATAATAGGGGAACGAGCGCTAATCTATGTGGTACGCCACTGGACACTGGCTTTCAGTCACTTTGGCATTCTTCTGTCATCACCTGCTGTCTCCTACAAATAAGCCAATTTTGAATCCACCTTATCAAATTACCCTGTATCCCATGTACATTTGCATTCTTCATAAATCCCCAATGTGGGACCTTGTCAAAGGCTTTGCTGAAATAGATATTCAAAATATATCAACTGAACCACACTCATCTACACACCTGTTCACCTCCTCAAAAAAATCAGTCAAATTTGTTCTTCATCAAAGTCATTGATGTACTTTGAAATAGTTCTGCATTGGTTCCTGTGACAATCCACGTGTTAGAACAATTGCTAACTACCATCTAGTCTCTTCCTTGTAGCTAACCAATGCGCCATATATGCTGAAATGCTACCCTATGCAACATAGACTTTTGTTTTGGGTAGCATCTTTGATGTGGCACCGTATCAAATGGCTTTTGGAAGTCCAATTGTTCCCCTTCAAACTCGGTACTTTTTAATTCCTCAAATAACTACTATCAAGTCAAACGCGATTTCTGTTTCACAGAACTATATTGAAACTTACTGATTACCTTCAGATTTTCTAAGTGCCCTGCAGTCACTTCATTTATAATAGATTCTAACATCTACCCTATGACAGATGTTAAGCTAACTGGCCTGTAGTTTCCAGCTTTCTTTCTGCACCACCACCCCATCCTCCCCTGTCTTCAATGGAGGAGTTACTTTCACTAATTTCCAATCTGATTGAACCTTTCGGCAACTTTGGGAATTTTGAAAATTACAATGAATGCATCTACTGTCTCAGCAGCTACTTATCGTGAGATCATAGAATGCAGGTCATCAGCTCCTGAAGATATATAACACTTCAGTTCTCACATGTTTTCTCATTACCCTTTTCGTTCTGATTGTAATTGCTTTCAGATCGTCTATGCCTTTTATTTCTGGATTCACAACTACTTCCGGAATATTACTTGTGTATTCTATATTGAAACAGACGTAAAATATCTGTTCAACATTTCCGCCTTTTTTCTTATTTCCTTTTATTATTTCCTCATTCTCACTCGCTAGAGGACTAACCTTACTTTTGGTTAAACTTTTCATTTTTTTAAATACTTGCATAATCTCTTATCTGGTGTTATATTTCTTGTTAGGCTTCTCTTATGATCTAATTTCTCACTCCTTATTTTACTTTTACTCATTCTTTGTTTTTTTTTTAAATCTATAAAATCATGGAAAGGCACATTATCTTAACTGGAGATGGATTCCCAGAAAACTCCGTTTTCGGATCAAATGCCTCATGATTAAGAAAAACCCTGAGGAAACATTAATTTACATCTGCCTTCCTGGCAAAAAAAAAACATGGGCATTCGGTGTGATCACACAAGATGGAAGACTCAATGATCGTGGCCTTCTAGGTCATTCAGGTATAAGATGCAGGCTTAAGTAGAGTAGAAGAATGACAGATAAAAGAAGTGAGGATAAAGACATTATTTGGCAGATCAGGCAGACGACGGGATTAGAGTATTAGTCCTAATAATAGAGAAATGAACCCAACAAATGCCTGGGACCTGTATGCATGTGTTTCATCTATGACTTCAAATATAATTATGCGGTAAATTGTCAAAATATGAACAACAGCGTTTCAATGCAATGAATGGCATTGGACATTCATAATTTTAAGATGACTATATTGATCATTCTGAGGGAATTCTACTGCTTACGAGAAGCTTAAGTCTAGTAATGAATATAAAAGTCAAGGATCTATATAATTTAGCACTGTAGGAGTGTGATTGTTCCTCGACTGTATGTGGAAACGTGGAATGGTTTAGATAAAATGGAATTTGGATTTATTCAGTCGTAAGGATTGAAGCAAGGTGAGGAAATATGAAAGTGCTACTTGTTTCACTTTTTGTGGGTGACGTAACTGAAAAGAGTCTCGATTTCATGCAGGTTGTCTCGAGCGAGGCACTTTATTGATACAGGTGAGGTATCTAGTGAAATACCATAGCTGAAGGTTAAGCCCTCAATGAAAATGTCACACAAGAACTGGACAAGGAACACGATAAATTATTACCTTTGTGAAGCCCGTAGGGTTTTGTGTTGCCCATTCAGCGTTCCATTATCTTCCTTTAAAAGAAAAACATAACATCGCAAATTAGAATGTTAAGAACATGTTAATGCCATCCGGCTGTAAAATCTGAGGGAACATTTACTTTGGAAAGTCAGTAGGTTTGCAGCCTACCTAATCAGGGCTTTATGGGCTTCTTTTAACAAAACATGGCCTCTCAATTCATATTGTTAAAGATGTGCTACTGTCATCAGGTGATAAATGTTTGAGAAATAAAGCAAATTGCCTTAAAGTTATATCGACAATTATTTCATCCATGTTCTCACAGATTAAACATTATACTAAAGGGCGCAGTGATGGTTGATTTAGAGCACAGGGCACTCATTGAAGAGATTAGTGAAAAATGTGATATATGCAAAAACGTTTGGGAGGACACCTTATTGCTAGTCTCCCATTACCTCAAAGCTTTAATGAAGTAGTAGCTATGGATCAAAAGATGTTGGACAAGGAGATAATGATTCTCAACTGACACTTTCTAGACATGAAACTACAATCAAGGTGTCCACAATAATACATTTTTAAAAAATGGGTCATTGTATACATATACTAAAATAAAGTGGGGGTGGAAAAAAGGGTACGGACGGAGCTGGGAGCACAGGCTAAATTTTGAATTGACAGTGACTGAGAATTTTCCAATGACAAGTTAAGAGACACGTGTGAAGATGTGAGCATTGTCGGTATGACGGGGAAAGAGCGAAACGTTCACTAGACATATCCATGAAGGCCGACGTGTTCGTCAGCGGAGTTGGAGTAGGATATATCATCGGATCCACTGACACAGTGGCCTAGCATCAGGCCCAGTTACTGTAGGGATTGTCCCTGAGCTACCAGTATCAGAGGTACATTTACTGCTTTGGAATGAGTTGCTTTGGGGCAGAGTGGTAGCAACACCTATAAACCTAGATCAGCCACGCAAAAAAAAGAAAAGGAATGGATTAGCTAAAGGATGAATTTCCGGAGATGTCACCTATTTGCTTAGTGACCTGATCCTAAGCCTGACAGATATTTCTTGACGAGAAGGAGGCAGTACCTCGGTCTGATGCGCCAGGGGCCTGGTCAATTGCGACCAGCTTTAAAACTCTGCCTGAAGGGGACACTTCGCTTAGCCGAGCCTCCTTTATTAATGGATGGCATGCAGATTCAGATTTCAAGCACAAACAGGCTTCCCTTGTGGAGGGAGAAGTCACCCATTTCCTGAGAGTTATTAGTTACGTGACAGTGTAGTAATGCGATGGTAGAGACCTGCTGGAAGAATTTGATATGAGGAGAGGACGGTCCTCCACCAGATTCTAGTGCCTCCAGAATTTCGTTAACCTACCTTCCGAATTGTCCGTGCTATTTTGATGTTGGTCATGTGAGTTCCCGCAAAATGTTAGCCGGTATAATTAGACAAATTTCTCTGGCCCCACTTGCAGTCCAATGCGGCCGCGCTCTGAAAAATCTGCAAAGTTACAGCCGAATTCCCGGCCACAATTAAACCTGCACCCCCACCTCTGAAACTAACACTGAGATATAGTAAATCCTCTGACAGAATAATGTGTCATTATCCCGTGCCAGACCCCCATGTTGTTATTACGATCTGATAACGTTTTTTGTTCCAATGATTTAATGGATTTTGAACAAACAGAAATAACACAGCGAAGGCCGTGATCGAAGGGCAAAACCAGTACATTACCCGGTACAGCCTACCAATGTGATCCAATCGGTTCAGGGGACCAACTACATATCCTGTCTGTTTCAGGAAGTTCTCCACAGTTTGGGAAGAATTCGGCTGAAGGACTCGACCTACCACCCTCAAACCCAAGAGGTGTTATAGCGCCATCACCAGACACTAAAAAGAATGATTCGCTCCTATTGCTCCGAATATCCAAATAATTGGGATATGAGGCTCGGCTTCCACCATTTCCATTCTGAAAAAATGCACTTCCTTCAGCCAATTGGAACTAATTTACGGACAGGAGGTTTGAGGCCCCCTGAACCTAGTAAAATAAACGTCCCTGGAGCAAAGGAAGGAGATCTTCTTGCTAGAGTACATCACCACATTACAAGAAGAATTGTTCAATGCTTGTGCGGTAGCAAGGTGCACTTAGGGGTTTTCCATAAAACCAGAAAAAGGCTGACAGGCTGACATGCCATCACGTGGACCCTACAACCTTACGGCCAATTTCAAGTACTATAGCCTCTGCTAGCTGAAACTTTCGGGGCCAAATTCATGGCCCATTTCGAGTGGCTCAAATGATCAGTGAATGTCTTTGATTCACATCCTGATGGGAGGCAAAATCATACTTTATTTCATCTGAACATACAGCGGAAATACTCCCGGCAAGAGTTCAATTAACCAGTGAGTCTCGTCTGGGGGATAGAAATAATCAAGGGCAGCCAGGGGGCAATAGACCAGAAGGAATGATTGGACGATAAGCAGGTTTCCAACGTGAGAAATGAGTTGACAGTTTCGTTGTCTGAAAGTAAGAAATGCAGCTGCCGACCAGTGTCAATGTAAGAAAGCTTCGATTTTCTCATGATAATTCTCCCTTTTCCCAGTACATCGCGGGGCCGCTGAGAAATATTGGTTCTAATATCCAAGCCCAACCAACTCAGCATTATGATATCAATTCCAAACAATACTCTTTAAACAAGGTAAGACCATAAGAAACAGGAAGAAATCTCCCTGGAGAAAGAATAGATAGACTAAGTTTATTCCTGCTAATGTCCGTTGGCAAAAATGTGCAAAGTGACATTGAAATTTGTAGGTTTTGTTTTAATTTTAACTTCAAGAAAGAACTGAGACACATTACAGGAGGCATTTGTGGGGCATTATGCTAACATTAGGAGATGTGGCGCAGAGTGCAATGGTCACAATGCAGAGCAAAACACAAAGGCACGTGAACCTCCCCCATCAAAACCTAACAGTCAAATTCTTGAAAAAGAAATTTTGTATCAATTTAGAGAATTTTGAGTGAATAAAAACACGTACCGGACATTGGTGGTAGTTGTTCAAATGGAGTTTACCACTTGCTACTATGTTCGCTATGATATGCCACATTGTATAATGCGTTAGTTAATGATAATCTATAGGGTTTTAACATCTTGTTCGTTCAGCAACTTCCCTCTAATAACGAATGCAATCTAGTTTGATCACTTGGGATGCATTACAAGATACATAAACAATGCATTTTTCTCCCAGGCTATTTCATTATTCAAGTTGTAACAAACACCTCCATGACCATGTGGAATCCTCTTCATACAGGCGATGTTTCAATTAGAAATTTCTGCTAAGAGGGCCGTATTTTAATGGGGCTTGCAGCAGTTGCTGTACCAGGCATTTTTGCTTTGTTTGTTTTCAGAACGCACAGTCCAACTATGTTCCAGTCCAGGTTTTATGCCTGGGAAATGTGTTAAGTTGATGTCGAAATAGATCCTTTTCTTTTTTGCAAATCGCTTTTATTGGGTGCATTTAGCATATAGACCAGCTGTGTTTCAGTTCATACTCTGTGTCTGTGAAATGGCAAATATTTATCTGATAATCTTTGCTTTACAATCTTCCCTCCTGCTCCCATTTATCCCTTGAGTTATTCACTCTATACCTCACGTTTATTATTGGTTTTAGTGTCTCTCCTCCTTTTATTATGTGTTTCGGTCTCTCTCTTGCTCCTTTGATTCCCCGTATTCCCTTCTCTTTGCTGTGTTCCTTCCTTAACCCTTTAAAACTTTTTTTGCTTTTCCCCCTCCTGCAGCCTCATGGCTTTGTTTTCTGTCTTGGTCAAGTCTGTAATGATGTTTTCAATCCAAATAGTGGCATTTGTGGTCTTTTTGTCTCTCCTTCTCATTTTATCCTGGATGCTTTATTCTCTCTTTATGATTTGCATCCAACGGGTTGCCATCCCGCCTCTTTTAAGTAGATCTGGCACCATTTTCTTTTGTGTTCACTTGGTCCTGGGTGTTTTATTATCTACTTACAATTGTGACCCAAATTTTATCGTTCCTCACCCATGGCGTCAATGGGTGAGACAGAGACAGTAAAATGGAAAACATATAAATGTATAAAACAATAGGAAATCAGTGGGAGCTGATGAAATATGTTAAGAGAAGAGAGAGAATGGAGGGAAGCCGAACAAATTTCATGTTCATAAGTTACAATTACGGACTTGATTTCAAAATGTTCTGCATTGCATCTGTGCTGCAGTCAGAAAACACCATATTCTGCTCAGTAGTGGAATTATTTGAACCCAAATTTGGTGTATATACATGCAAGAGCCACTTTATGCCACTAAGCTCCAGAATCCACTTGCTGAAATAGATAAAAATGGATAACTAAAAATGTGGAAATTAAGAGCATTTGAAAAGTATTCCCACACAAAATAAATCTATATATCACACAAATCACATGGAACGGGAAAATACAAAAAAGGAAAGCATAGCAAAACAGATAGAAAATGCTACAAAAGAGAGAGTAAGAAAGTAACCCTGCAACGGATACCAAAACCAAAGCAAAACGTTCCTATTATATTGGGGAAAAGAAGATGGCTTAAAAACAACATGTTACCCTTGAATGTTAATACTGACCATGAAAGAGGATGAAGTAAACATGATATTAGTAGCAGAGAATTAGCATAGATAGGTATGAAGTTGCTGTTCTCTGCTGCTGAAAATATCAAAATAAAAGCGTCCGGAACCTGTCTGCTGTCAGCATAAATATCGCTTCCCCTGACCTGGAGATGAATATGGGGTTGGGAAGAACGTAGTTGTTGTGGCCCACAACAAAAAAGGTGGGGGTGGGGCAGATAATGACATGCTGCAGGCTAAGGTAAAATGCCAAACCACAGAGGCAATTCTTGATTACTATTCCAGACACTACAAAATGGGTTAGAATGTTCAATATGTAGGTCAGGTATTGAACTTGGATTAATGCTATTCCATTCATTGAGTACTTGTATCAGTACTGGGCAAAGTGGAGATGCATTGTTAGAATGGCCTTCATTTGAATCGCACTGGAACCGTTTCCCTGACAAATAATTTAATTGGGGCTTTAGAGAGGGCATCTACCAAATATTTGGGGGTAGCAGGGTGAATGGAGTATGGCTGAGATATAAACAGTGAACGGGAAAGGAGAAGGCAATAGTGCAGGTTCTTTATACCGATATGATGAACAGACAGGAAAACTCAGAACGTATAAACATAGGGGTGTGTCGGAAAATAGAGCCAGAGTAGGTGAAAATTGTAAAACAAAGTAATTCAAGACTGTTATTGCAATTGTTGCAACATCCGTAAAAAGAGGAAACTGTTGATGGCAAAAATATAAATAAATGGGATTGAAAAACTGACGAAAGCTGTGAACTCAACATCCTAAGCTTATCTGGCATTTTGGACAAGAGGGATAAAGGGGGACATGACGTGGGAGTAAGTCCATTAGTAATGGATACGTTTAGTTCAATAGAGAGAAATGATCTTTGCCTAGTAGATTAAGATGTCGAATCAATTTTAATGGAGAAAGGAAATATCAATGGAAGGAAGTCACAGAAGTAAAGTGCTTACAGCTCCTCCCAAACCATTTGACAGGACCGATTATGAATCTCATTGAAAAGGATCCACAATGCAAGAGGGCCAAAGCACGATATAATTTCACGTTAAATTTGAGGGTGTGAGATGTGCGTCTGAAAATTGTGACTTATGAATAGACAATGGCAATGGTATGAAAGCAACGTTGGCTAAAGTAGAAACTCAGCAGCAAACATTTAAGGAAATATTGTATAACTCTTTAAAATATTTGATTGAGGAGAATGTAATCTAAAAGTCTTCATCATTCATAACAAGGAATGTAATGATGGTCTCAAGAGGAAAGAAGAGAAGCACCATGTGGCAAGGATTAGTGCAAGTCTATGCAATAGAGTAAATTAAGAAACAAAAGGACGACGTTAAAAAATAAACAAAAGCAAATTGGTCTAGGAGAATAGACTATCAAGAAAAAACTGGAAACAGTGAAGTGGCAGAGGCATTGAAAATGTATTTTGCATCTGCCTGTCCTATCATTAAAAACGCAAAATTATCCAATAAATGTTTTTTTTTAAATAATCAAGGGTCGAATGGAAGAGAGAAATTGAAACAATCCCGACAATTAGAGAAATAAAAGGGGGAAAAAAAACGGAAATTGTAGCGGAAATTTCGTTTTGTTTTCCTAATATTGCTGTGGCTTGCTGAAGCAAGCTTGAGGGGATTTTGTCTGGCTACTTTAATTCAGCAGAAGGCAAGAAGACTGCAAGGTTTAATTTATAAATATATCTTAAATATATCCAAATATATATATCTTAAACTTGAATAAAGGCAACCATCTGCGAATCAAATCTGAGCTCGCTGAAGTGAACTGGGAAACTAGGCTGGAAGACAGATCAATAGACAAGCAGTGACAGGCATTTCATGGGGTACTTCAGCGTATTCGGAATAAGTACATTCCCACTATAAAGAAACATTCTAAGGGAAGGACCAACCATTCGTGGGTAACTAGAAATGTTAAGGAAAACATCAATCTTACGGATAAAGCACAAAAATCTGCAAAGATAAGAGGCGGGACAGATTATTGGACAGAATAAAAAGAACGGAACAAAGTGACTAAAACGTTAATCAGGATAATTAAATTAGACTTTGGATGGATGCTAGCTGGAAATGTAAAAACGGATAGCAATGTTCCTACAGGTACTTAAAAGAGTAAGTGAAGTGAGTGTTGGTCTTCTAGAGAGTGATAGTGGCGAGTTGATAGTAGGTAATAAGGAAATGGTGGAAGAGATGATCAAATGTTTTGCTTATGTGTTCACTATAGAAGATACAAAAAAACATTCTGGCAATAGCTACAAATCAGTGGGTGAACGGGAGGAAGAAACTTGGTGAAATTGAAATCACTAGGGAAATGGCACTGAGCAAATTGATGGATCTGCAGTCTGACAAGTCTCCGGGTCCCGATAGGCTACAACCTAGAGTCTTCAAAGAGGTAGCTAATGAGGTAGTCGATGTGCTGGCGTTAATTTTCAAAAAAAATTGCTAGATTCTGGAAAAGTTCCATCGGATTGGTAAGTGCAAATATAACCTTTCTATTCAAGAAGGGAGGCAGGCAAATAAATAGGATCTATAGGCCAGTTAGCTTGAGGTCTTTCGTGGGGAAGTTAGTAGAATCGATCATTAAGGAGTTTATAGCAGGGTACTCAGAAGAGCTGAAGGCAATTGTGAAGAATCAGCATGGTATTGTGAAAGGTAAATCTTGTTTAGCCAATTTATTGGAGATTTTTTTCTTGAAAGATTAACAAGAGCAGTAGATAAAAGGGGGGTCTGTAGAGGTACTGTACTTGGATTTCCAAAAGGCATTTGATAAGATTCCACATGAAAGGTTATTATCGAAAATAAAAGTGCATGGTGTGGTGGGTAACATATTAGAATTGCTCGGAAATTGGCCGCCTGGTAGAAAGCTGAGAGTATGCAAAAATGTTTTTTGTTTTTTCTGATTGGCAGCATGTGACCAGTGGGATCCGAGAAGGGTCTGTACTGGGGCCTCAAACTTTCGCGATTTACATCAATGACTTAGATGAGGGGAATGAAGGCATGGTAGCTAAATTTGCATATGACACAAAGCTGGCAGGAAAGTATGTTGTGAAGAGCACATGGTAAGGTTGCACATGGTTATAGGTTGATTCAGTGACTGGGCAAAGATATAGAAACTTGGAAAATGTGAAGTTGTTAATTTTGGCAGGAAGAACAAAAAGCAGAGTATTATTAAATAGAGAACGTCTGCATAACTCTGAGTTGCAGAGGGAACTAAGTGTTCGAGTCCAAGAATCATAAAAAGTTAGCATGCAAGTATAGCAAGCATTTAAGAAGGCTAATGCAATGCTATCCTTAATTACGAGAGGGATTGAACATAAAGGTAACGACGTTGTGCTTCAGTTATATAGGGCATTGGTAAGGCAGCACCTCGAATACTGTGTGCAGTTTTGGACTCCTTATTTAAGGAAGGAAGTAAATGCATTGGAGGCAGTTCAAAGCAGGTTTACTAGATTGATATTAGCAATGAGTGTGTTAACTTATGACGAAAGCTTGGACAGACTGGAGTTGTTTTCAATGCAATTAAAAAGAACGAGGGGTGAGCTGATTCATGTAGACAAGATGAAAGATACAGGTGAGGCGATGGTTTAGTGGTGTTTTCGCTAGCTTAGTAATTCAGTAAACCCAGGATAATTCTGTGGGGACCCGGTTTTGAATCCCGCCAGATGTTGCAATTTGAATTCAGTAAAAATCTGGAATTAAACCCAATGTCAGTTATGCAAAAAAGCAATTGGTTCAGTCATGCGACTCCAGACCCACAGCACAACATGCAAGCCACAAACGCACAACAAAGGAATTCGGATGGACCACACGGCATCGCAAAATTCTCCTTACTAGCAGCTAGTTCCAAAATTTGGAGAGCAATCTCGGAGTCACTGACATACTTATCCTCAACGAAAATTCCCAAGACTCCACCATCAACATCCGGTGGGACAGGGACATAAACAGCAAAGATGGTGACACAGTAGTGTACAGTTAGGAGGGAGGGCCATGGCATCAGGACAAATGTGGACATGGAAACCTCATGCTGATTACGATGTACGTCCCTCAGCTGATGACTCCTCCACGTTGAACACTACTTGGTGGAAGCACTGACGGTGGTCAGTAAATGGATCCTGGGTAATGGGGGATTCAATGTCCATCACCGAGAGTGGCTCTGTAGCACTACAACTGAGGGAGTCCTATTTGCCGCTACACTGGGTCGGTGGTGAGTGGGAAAAAAAGAACTTGATCTAACACTCACATACATTCCTGCCACAGATGTATCTGTCCATGACCTTGTTGGTAGGAGTGACCACCGCAGACAAGGTCCCACTTTTGGATTGAGGATACATTCCATCGTGCTGTGTGGCACTACCGTGCTAAATGGTGATTTCGAACAGATCTAGCAACTGAGGTCTGGGCATCCATGAGGCGCAGTGGGCCATGAGTAACAGCAGAATTGTACTCGAATGCAAACTGTTAACTCATGGCTTGGCCTATCCCGCACTCTACCATTCCAATCAAGCCAGGGGATCAATGAAGAGTGCAGGATGGCATACCAGGAGTGGCGCCAGGCATACCTAACGTTGAGGTATCAACCTGGTGAAGCTATAAAACAGAACTACGTGCGTGCCAAACAGTATAATCGGCAAGTGATAGGCAGAGCTAAGTGATCTCATAAGCACTGGATAAGATGTAAGCTCTGCAATACTATTACATCCAATCGTGAATGCTGTTGGACAATTAAGTGCCTCACTGTTGAAGGAGACTCCACAAATATCCCTCAATGACGGAGGAGCCCAGCACAGGGAGCGCAAAAGATAATGCTCAAGCCTTCGCAAAAAAAATCAGCCTGGAGTTCGGAGTGGGTAATCCATCTGGGTCTCCTCCGAAGGTCCCCAGCATCGCACATGTCAGTCTTAAACCAATTCGAATTACTCCACGTCATATGAAGAAACGGCTGAAGGCACTGGATACTGCAAAGTCTATGGGTCCTGAAAATATTCCGGTTATTGCAATGAAGTCCTATGCTCCTAAAATTGCCACACACCTAGCGAAGATGTTTCAGTACAACTACAACACTGGCATCTTCCCGGCTATATGGAAATTGCTCACGTATGTCCTGTGTACAAGAAGCATGGCAAATCCAACCTGGATATTTACCGCCCCATCTGTCTACACTCGATTATCAGTAAAGTAAATGCAGGGGTCATCAAGCGGAACTTGCTTAGCAAGAATCTGCTCACTGATGCCCACATTGTGTTCCGCCATGGCCACGCAGCTCCTCGCCTCTTGTAGCCTTGGTTCAAACATGTCCAAAAGAGCTGAACTCCCGAGGTGAGGTGAGAATGACTACCCTTGACACCAAGGCAGCATTTGACCGAGTGTGGCATCGAGTAGCCCTCGCAAAACTGGAATCAATGGGAACACTTTCCACTGGTTGGGATAAAACCAAATCAAAGGAAGGTGGTTGTGTTTGATGGAGGCCAGTTATCTCAGCTCCAGGACATCAGTGCAAGGGTTTCTCAGTGTGGTGTCCTAGAGCCAACCATCTTCAGCTGCTTCAACAATGACCTTACTTCCATCATATGGTCACAACTGCGGATGTTAGCTGATGACTGTACAATGTCTAGCACAATCCGCGACTCCTCAGACACTGAAGCAGTCTATGTCCAAATGCAGCACGGCCTGGGCAACCACCAGGCTTGGGGAGGCAATTGGCAAGTAACATTCGTGCCTCACAAGTTAAAAGCAACTGCCATTTCCAACAACAGAGAATCCAAACATCGCCCCTTGATGTTCAAAGGCATGACCACCACTGAATCCTCAACTATCAACTTCTTGGGGGTTACCATTGACCCGAAGCTGAACTGGACTAGCCATATAATTACTATGGCTACAAACGCAGGTCAGAAGCTAGGAATCCTGCGACGAGTAGCTCACCCTCTGACTCCCGAAAACGTCTAAACTGCCCGCAAGGCACAAGTCATGTGATGGAAAACACCCCACTTGCCTGGATAAGTGCAACCACTACAACAGTGAAGAAGCTTGACACGGCCCAGGGGAAAGCAGTCCGCTTCATCAACATGACATCCACAAGCATTCATTCCCTCCATCACCGACACAGGGTAGCAGCAATGTGTACCATCTCCAAGATGCACTGCAGGAATTCATCAAAGCGTCTTAGAAAGCACCTTCCAAACCTAGGACCACTACCACCTAGAAGGACAAGGGCAGCAGATAAATGGGAATACCACCGCCTGGCATTGACGATGTGGACGTCAAAAGTACGTTTCCCCTTCTGGGTGAGTGCTGAACTAGGTGGCACTGATTTAAAATTAGTGGTCGCTCTTTTTGGACAGAGAGGAGGAGAATTTTTTTTGCCCATGAGGGTTGTGTGACCTTGGAATTCTGTTTTTCAGATGGTTGCGGAAGTATGGTCATTTAATATGTTTTGACAGATGTAGGTAGGTGCTTGTTAGACAAGGGAATCTTAGGTTATTGGGCTTAGACGGGAATGTGCAATTCTAAACACAAGAAGATATGTCATGATCTGATTGAATGGCGGAGCAGGCTCGTGGTACTGAATGGTCTAATCTTGTTCCTAAGTTTTATGTCCTTATGTTCTTACCAAAGGGATTAGTATATGTAGGAATTCTGGCACCGAAATGGGCGAGATAACATTTGCATTTGTGGAAAGTTTGAAATTATGTTTTAATTTCAAGGAGGAATTGGAAGGTGGCAAATAAAATGTTTGCAACTTGCACGAGCTCGCAGGTGACCAAGTAGTTCATTGACTCAAATACAACAACATGATGGAAACATGAAAAACCTTAAGTCTGGAAGAGCTGTAGTTTCAATGGGGTGTGAGAACAATTGGTTTAAAAGTTAAAGAGGGAAATATATCGAAGGGAAGATTGAAAACATGATCAGTGGCCATGTGAGATCATAAAGAGTTTACTCTGAAATTGCATCTGCTGGAAACCCCGGAGAAGTGCTTGTTTTTTTCCAGCAAGTAATGTTTTGTTAAATGCCTTGTATTTTCATTGTCTAGTGAGAGGAAGAGAGAAGCTGTGAAGGACCTTCTTACAGTAACAATGGGTGTTTTGTGGTACTTTTACTGGATTTTTATTTGATAAAGAATCCATTTCGACATTTTCCTGGGAGAAGGGCCTTGATTTGCGTGTCTGCATCAGTAAAAATATTTTGAGAAATGTTGCAAGATTATATTTAACTGTGGAAATGCCATCTCGTGCATTTAAGTTTTCTTTTTTTTACTTAATGAATGTTTTAATTTAATCTTTTAGCATTTCCAAAACTGGTAGTGAACTATTTACTTCTGACGTCAGTGCTCATACATTCTTCTAATAAAAATGCAGATTGAAAATAATTGCGATAGCTTGGCCAAGTTTTTTTTTGATTTGTTCAGCCAAGCAATTACCACGCGCTATGTCATTAAAAAATGGGTGTTGTTTCTTGGATGTTTTTAAAATCCTTGGTTAGTTTGGCGTTGGTGAACCTCAAGGAAACAAGTACAAGAAGAACATTGAACTTCGGAATTCGTGTATTGAGATTTTGAAGGGGCTGGTGTGCAAAAATAACTTTAACAATTGAGAAGACTTTTCTGGAACTGGAAAATGTAACACTGATTTAGATAACGTAACTAAGGGTTAGTTAACAGAATTGGTAGATACATTGTAGGTTGGATTAACCACAAGGGCGAAGAAAACAGACATAATTGAATTATTAGTGCAGCATTGGAAATTGTAAGGGATTCCTGAAAATAGTGAATCACGGCTGGAGGCAGTGATACTTCAGTTGCAAGTGAAAAGAATCCTGAATTGTAGGCGAAAGGGAAAGTAAAATGAAAAAAGAAAGATAATTGGAAATGAAAAGGCTAAAAGAAAAAAATTATGATAGAGCATTTGAAAGAGAAAGAGAATTGAAAATAGGAAAATTTAACTCCAGAGGGAGAAATTAAAAATGGAGGAAAATGTAAAGGAGAGACAAAGAGAATACCAGGTTAAAATATTGATGTTTAAAAAGGGACCTCAAATGCTTTCGAAGTTTCTGATGGTGAAACGACCACCTTCAACCCAAAACTCACTGGGGGATGCAAAGATTTGTGCAGGCTTTTCCGAGGTTTTAGGAAAGGAATGTAGAGACATTCTTTATTTTGTTTCAAAGTTCGCTAAGCAAATGCAATGGTCACAAGAAATCTGGATTTTACTTTTAGAGTCTAGGTTTGTAGGCATTGTAAAGGAGGCATCATTTATCTGTGGGTTGTGAGGCAGTAAACAAGGTTATTCTGAATGCATATGAGTTGCTTCCCGAGGCGTACAGTTAGAAATTTCAGAATGTAGGTAAACAGCCTGGACAGATTATATTGAGTCTAAGAGAGTAAAACAAATGACTAAAGAATTTGGATAAAGGCATTAAAGGTTTCGAAAACATATGCAGCTCGTGGAGAAGTAATTCTTTTGGAAGAATTAAAAGACCATTTTTTTTTTAGGAATGCCAGCATTGCTACCCATGCTGTGCTTTATTGCCTCCTAGGCCATCATTTATTAACCATCCATAATTGTCCTTGTTCCGGAGGCCTTTAAGGTTCACATGTAGGCTAGACCAGGTAAGGGTGGCAGACTTCCTTTCCTAAAAGGCATGAGTGAACCAGTTGAGTTTTTGCAGCAACCAGCAATGGTTTCACTGTGGTCGTTAGAATTTTAACTAACAATGCCGTGATGGGATTGAAACCTGGTTCCCCAAAGCATTATCAGTCCAGTGACAATACCACCATATCGCCACCTCCCCAGTTCTTAGTGCTGTTGTGGAACAACAGACGGTTAAAACAACTAGGCAAGCAGCAGAGACAGTTTATGATTATGAGTTACCCCAAAGATCAACAGCTTTTTTTTTTCTCCCTCACCCTTTTAAATCCGAGATGGATCAATAATGGCATGTTGAAAGAAGGCAGGTAGTCATGGAGGAGAAGGGCCTGCTGGTACTTCTCTGGAAATATATCCTCAGGTCAGAAAGGAAGGTGCTGAGGGTGGACGTGACACTCAAAAACTTAAATGTTTCCATTGTAATAGGGTGGGGTACACGAACCCGACTCTAGGTTACAGGGAAATTTTATTGCAGTGATTAAAACGCACAAAACATCTGGAAATATAAGTAGTGTGAGTTTGGAGATCCAGAGACAAGAAACACCGGTGGTTTGTGTACAGGTGGCGCAGGAAAATCAACGGTAGCTAAAGAAGTGGAAATTAGTTTGCAATTTACCCAAGTGAGTTCAGAAGGGCACGTTACGCAAATTTAAAAGATTTTATATGCGAAGGAGAGGTTTTTTCCATATGCACAGAGTAGAGCAGGCAAATAAATTATCATTTTAAATGATACGGGGGCTAGTGAGCCCTTAAAGTTATTGCTGTGAAATTTGAAAGTGCAATTTGTTGTCCATGCATTGGTGGGAGTGCCGGGCATGGCAGGAAAGAATATTAATAAGTGAATTTCATGGAGATACTCAACATATTCCGTTCTCTAAGGTAAATTTTAAAACTGTGGTTGAAAACTGCGGGGTGTTCGTTGGGTCATTGGAATAATTGCAAGGGTTCAGCTTATCCTCGGCAAAGGTTTGGATGTTTAACAGATGTTGGTAATGCCTACCGTCGCCGAAAAGTCTGTGGAGACGAATTCAACAACGATGTTGCAGAAATAGCATACTGGATTGTTCACAATTTGTGTAGCAAGGAGATCATCAGCTCATGGGATGAAAATGGAAGAGTGATAGTCTAAAAGAGAGGGGAAGGGTGATGAAATCCAGTTAGCTGGAAGTGCCTTTGAAAAGGTTGTTCAGGAAGAGAAGGTTGGAGAGACTGAGGCTGAAGTATTTAGCTGAGTGAAATTAGTATTGTTACAGCTGAAATATCCACGAATTAGGAAGATTATTCGGAACCAGAAGCAGAATGTATTCCAGAGTGATAGTTCTTTAAAGATAATGTCTTAAAGAGTAAATGAAGGCCCTCCCATATTCTTGCAGATGTAAAGTGGCCGGCAGTGCATCAAATAACAATACAATAAGGTTACAGCAATGATAGATTGAGATTTGCTCATCAAATTCCGATATCTGGACATTTAGGAATTAGGAAAACTCAGGCAAAAATACAAAAAATATTTCTCTTGGCCTGCACAGCATAAAGATGCAGTCAATTTCTGTACATGTCATACAGGTCAGTTGACAGGAAAACCTCAAGTAGTGATTAAACCTGCGCCTGTAATTCCGATTGCAACAGTTGAGGAACCTTTCCACGGAGCCATAATTGAATATGTAGGACCCCTTTCTAAGGCCCAAAGTAGAAATCAGTACTTTCTGACAATCCTCTATGTGTCCACCAAATTTCCAGAAGCGATAGTTTTACTTAACATTATAACAACGAGGATTGTGGGGAGTTGACAAAAATCTTCACGAGATATGGGAATGCAGTGGATGCTCGATCATTGGTTATATCCTGGACTATGTTAGACAGATCTGCAAGGGAGTCAAGATGGGGTGGGTTGACGCGGGGACGGTGGTGTGGTTTTGGGGTAGTCAGGAAAAATGGAGTAAATATCACAACCATACCATCAATAATTTATTGAATGGCGGAGCAAGCTTAAAGTACTAACCTTAAAATGTTCTGTGCATATCTCATCTATTTTCATGAGTATTCATTGCAAGTGATGTGTTGCGATCTGGAATTGTTCAGTCAAAGACAAGTGGTCAAACAAATGTAGATTATCGTGTGAGGTTTTATGCATAGGGTGATATACAGAAAAAATAATCTAAGCAGACAGGGACGCAAAATGCATTCTTTTTACTCTGTCCATGGGCCTTTTATCATAAGACTATAAGACCATAAGACATAGCAGCAGAAAGTAGGCCATTCGACCTATCGAGTCTGCTCTGCCGTTCAATCATGGCTGATAAGTTTCTCAACCCCATTCTCCCGCCTTCTCCCCATAACCTTTGATCCCCTTATCAATCAAGAACCTATCTATCTCGGTCTTACATACATTCTATGAGCTGGCCTTCACAGCCTTCTGTGGCAATGAATTCCATAAATTCACCACTCTCCAGTGAAAGAAGTTTCTCCTCATCTCTGTTCTAAAAGGTCTTCCCTTTACTCTGAGGCTGTGCGCTCGGGTCCTACTCTCTCCTACTAATGGAAACATCGTCCCCACATCCACTCTCTCCAGGCCATTCAGTATTCTGTAAGTTTCAATCAGATCCCCCCTCATCCTTCTAAACTCCATCAAGTATAGACCCAGAATCCTCAAACATTCCTCATATGTTAAGCCTTTCATTCCTGGGATCATTCTCGTGAACCTCCTCTGGACCCTCTCCAGGGCTAGCACATCCTTCCTGAGATACAGGGCCCAAAATTGCTCACAACATTCTAAATGTAGTCTGACCAGAGCCTTATAAAGCCTCTGCAGCACATCCCTACTTTTATATTCTAGTCCCCTCGAAATAAATGCAAAGATTGCATTTGCCATCCGAACTACCGACTCAACCTGCAAGTTATGCATAAGAGAATCCTGGCCTAAGACTCCGAAGTCCCTTTGCACTCCAGACTTCCGAATTCTCTCCACATATAGAAAATAATCTATGCCTCTATTCTTCCTACCAAAGTGCATGACCTCACACTTCCCCACGTTGTATTTCATCTGCCACTTCTTTTCCCATTCTTCTAACCTGTCCAAATCCTTCTACAGCCTCCCCGACTCCTCAATACTACCTGTCCCTCCACCTATCTTTGTATCATCTGCAAACTTAGCCAGGATGCCCTCAGTTCGTTCAACTAGATCCTTAATATATAAAGTGAAAGGTTGTGGTCCCAACATTAACCCCTGCGGACCTCCACTAGTCACCAGCCGACATCCTGAGAAGCAACCCCTTATCCCTCTCTCTGCCTCCTGCCAGACAGCCAATCTTCTTTCCATGCTAGTACCTTGCCTCTAACACCATGGGCTCATCGCTTACTGAGCAGTCTCCTGTGCGGCACCTTGTCAAAAGCCTTCTGGAAGTCCAAGTAGATAACATCCATTGGCTCTCCTTTGTATAACCTACTCGTTACCTCCTCAAAGAATTCTAACAGATTTGTCAGTGATGACCTCCCCTTGATGAAACAATGCTGACTTTGCCCGATTTTACCATGCACTTCCAAGTATTGTGAAATCTCATCCTTAATAAGGGACTCTAAAATCTTAACAACGACCGAGGTCAGGCTAATTGGCCTGTAATTTCCCGTCGTTTGCTTCACTCCCGCCTTAAACCGGCGGGTTACATTAGCGATTTTCCTGTCCTCTGGGACCCTCCCTGACTCCAGTGATTCCTGAAAGAACGCCACTAACGCCTCCACTAACTCTTCAGCTATCTCCTTCAGAACTCTGGAGTGTAATCCATCTGGTCCAGGTGATTTATCCACCTTCAGCCCTTTCAGTTTTCCTAGCACCTTCTCGTTGGTAATGGCCACCATACTCACCTCTGCCCCCCCCCCGACTCTCCTGAACTTTGGGGATGTCACTCGTGTCTTCCACTGTGATGAGTGACGCAATGTACCTATTCAGTTCCTCCGCCATTTCTTTGTTCCCCACTACTACTTCTCCAGCGTCATTTTCCAGCGGCCGAATGTCCACTTTTGCCTCTCTCTTACCCTTTATATATCTGAATAAAAACTCTTGCAATCTTCTTTTATATTTCTGGCTAGTTTATTCTCATATTTAATCTTCTCCCTCCTTATTTCTTTTTTAGTTGTCCTCTGTTGGTCTTTGTAGGCTCCCCAATCCCCTGGTTTCCCACTGCTCTTCGCTGCATTTTATGCTTTCCCTTTAGCTATTACTCTTTCCCTGACTTCCCTTGTCAGCCATGGTTGCCTCGTCCTCCCTTTAGCATGCTTCTTCTTCATAGGGATGAATTTTTGCTGTGTCTCCCAAATTGCTCCCAGAAATTCCTGCCATTGCTGTTTCACTGTCTTTCCTGAGAGGCTCATCTCCCATTCAATTCTGGCCAGTTCCTCCCTCATGCCTCTGTAGTTACCTTTATTCGACTGTAATACCGTTGCATCTGATTCCAGCATTTTCCTCTCAAAATGCAGGGTAAATTCTATCATATTATGGTCACTTCCTCCTAAGGGTTCCTTCAACTTAAGTTCCCTTATCAAATCTGCCTCATTACACGTCACTAAATCTAGAATTGCCTTTTCCCTAGTGGGCTCCATCACAAGCTGCTCCAAAAAACCATCTCGCAGACATTCCACAAATTCCTTTTCTTGGGATCCACTACCAACCTGATTTTCCCAGTCTGCTTGCATATTGAAATCCCCCATTATCACTGCAACCTTGCCTTTCTTACACACCTTTTCTATCTCCTGGTGTATCTTGTGCCCCACATCCTGACAACTGTTCAGAGGCCTGTACATAACTCTTATTATGTTTTTTTTTTTACCTTTGCGGTTCATCAACTCTACCCAGACAGATTCTACATCATCTGACCCTACATCATTTCTTGCTATCGATTTAATTTAATTTCATGCTAGCAAAGCAGCCCCACCCCTTCTGCCAACCTGCCTATCTTTTCGATAGGATGTATATCCTTGGATATTTAGCTTCCAGTCCTGATCCCCTTGCAGCCATGTCTCCGTAATGCCCACCACATCATACCTGCCAATTTCAATCTGTGCCACAAGTTCATTTACCTTATTTTGTATACTGCATGCAATTGGATACAACACCTTCAATCCTGTATTTCCCGTCCCCTTTCTCATTGTCGTCCCTTTATCTGATGTGCTTGAAGTTAGATTCCTTGCCCTTTCCAAACACTATGTCCTATTTTGTGTGCTGGAGAATTTAATAGCCTCTCCTGGGCTCTCCTTTCTTTTCAGGTTTTTTCATAATTTTCCATGACGTTGAAACCCCCCCTCCCCCCCCCCTCCCCCCCAACACACACACACACACACACACACACACACACACACGCTAACCTGCTGCTTTGTTTCTCATTAGCCATATTTCATGGAGTTTTACCCTTCCCTCCCCTCCCCCTCCCCCCCACTTTCTAGTTTAAAGTCCTGTTAACCACCCAATTTACCCTTTTCGCTAAAATATTGGTCCCACATCGGTTCAGGTGGAGACCGTCCCAACCATACAGAATCCTCCTGTTCCAATACTGATGCCAGTGCCCCACGAAATGGAACGCCTCTTTCCCACACCACTCCTTAAGCCACGTGTGGGAAAGAGCAAGAACATATGGTCTTATGCTTTTCTGAAAAAGAAAGGAAATGGTGATTTCGGTATTAAAGAGGGAAAGGGGACATCGCAAGGAAACTGAGGTTTTATGAGGTACAGAGCCTCAGCAACGTGAACATATATATAATAACAGTAATAAAAATGATTGGAACTGGGAGCTGTATTGACTGTTTCTCCTTCATATTTGTGAAGTCGACTTGGCTGTCTCTTTTACCAATGTTTACTGTTCTCCTCTGCTCACTTTCTCTTTTTCTCCCTGATTCAGTCTTCTCATCCTCCCACTTTAATATTATCAATTCACAAAATTCATTTTTGTCGTCTTCATTGCTTGTCATTTTTGTTTTTCGTGTCTTCTTTCCTGCTTTTCTTTTATTTTTCCTTGCTCTTCGACTGTTAATCTTCCATTTATGTATGCAATTGTCCTATTTACTGTTCCTTTAAACTTTTGTATTCGCTTGTGCCTTTCTCTGTTCAATAATGTTTCGTTCTTCTCTCCTACTCCTTATTTCGATTGTTCTTCCTTCTCTCCTGCACCTTGTGAGGTAATACAATCAGGAAATAAGGGAAGAGTAAAAGGTTGTATTTTATTTCACAAGTCGCTAAGGTCATTTTTTTCTCCTGCCTCTCCCTAAGCTTAAAAGCTCAAACAATACCGTTTATTTGTTGAATCAGTTATCTTTGAGTAAACAATTCTGCAGTACGCCAAGACACTTGCACTGATCATTCAGGAAAATAAATCAGAATTTAAGGGGCACCTTTTAAATATCGCAAACCTGCCATGCATATCATTGATCTTTACGCCTTCAGCTACATATTGTGCTTCCTTTTCTCAGAGTTAACTTGGTGGTGATTTCGATCCTGTCTCGGGGAAGGTTTAATCACTCTAAATGCATCACTCAATGGTGACAGCGGATCTCAGTTTAGTTATCTGTATAGTAAAATGATATCATCTTGTTGTGGTATATTGGCTGAATTATTTCCTGTTTTACACTGTTGTGTGCATATTCCTTCGTTTTTTGTCTGTAGCTGCCATAGGCTGTTCTTTCTTGTTAACGGTCGTCATGCCCTTTGATAATTTTGCAATAATTTGATTCCAGAAGGTGAAAGCCTAATATTGTATCGGGAAAAATGTTGCAGTGGTAGACATCACATGAAGTTTGCTGTTGTTTTTCAAGAAATTCAATCGTTCTTTCTGCATAGATCGTACTATACATTTGGCAATATGCCCCATGATTGACTTGTATTGTCAAATGTTTATATTGAACACAAAAGGAAAACATTTTCTAGGATTCCCCAGCTGCGAACCCAATATTTTTAATTCTTTTTGGTGTTTATTTGTTAATGCTTTCACTGCCAGACGCGTCATATTGGCCAGTAATGTTCGACGGAGATTTTGCGGTGACGACATTACTGAAAAAGTCAAGGTTCCAGAAATTCTGAACTGCAGAAGGCGGATCATTTTACTTTTTGCCATATCCAGCAGTTTTCCCCTGCTCTGTGTGGCAGCGGTCGTATAGTTATTATTTCAGCAAATGTTAGGTGACTTTAAGCACAGATTTCTATGGAAACATTTTGCAACTTTTCAAGAGGCCGGAATTATGGTTCACCTTCTGAATTGTTGCATGAACAAGTGACCCAGTGAAGGTTCAGAGGGGAGCTGCTCATTATGCTCGACTATTATTTTAACCTAAAGGGTAAATGCATTAAATGAGGAAAACAGCTGAAATGACGTGGAAATCCTTCCAACAGTATCACAAAGGAACAATATGACAAGTTTGTCAAAGGAGGTCCGTGATGGGGATAATAATATTATCTGCAACTTCATTTGTTGCTATAACTTACATCAAAATAAAATTTGAAACAACTTCCAAAAATGCACTAAAGTTTATTGATCTTCAACTAGCAAGACTTTCGTATTTCAGGTCATTTCTTAAACAGGTTATTAGGCAGAGTTGATGTCAAATGAAATTCTACTTTTGGAAGGACTAGGGATAAGCGGCTGGATAATTGCGCCAATTTGAATAGTTTGATAAAGGCTCCTGCTTCTGTGGAGTTCTCAATTTTAACAGACACGCATTATCCTTGTATTTTAGTGTTTGTGTGATATTTTAACAACTGAAAATCATTAATAGCCTGGGCATTCTTGCTCTTGTTTGCAGTGCAAGAATGCTTTAACTTTCGCATAAATTGATCAAGCTGGTTTAAAACATTTGTTCAGTTTTCTCGAAGATTAAATTAATGTGCTAACCACCCTGTTAAACTTGTGTTTGGCGAATTACGCAAATATATATTACATTTCAGTGTCCCCTTTTTTTTAAAAAAATAGTAGCAGTAAAATGTTTCCGACCCTTTGGAGAACTTTTTTTTTATTCATTCACAGGGTGACGCTGGCTAGACCACCATAACAAGGGAAATATATTGGTGTAGACAACTCTGCTGAGAGCACTTTAGGAAATCTTGCCCTCTCACTTCTTTACAATATGAATATTCATTTCTAAGTTCGGATAATTAAAGTCTGCCGTCATAAATACACTATTACCCTTGCACTTCCTGGAAATATATTACTGCGAATGTGTTCTTGTAGATGTTTCTCAACTTTTGGCGGCCCATAGAGGGACGTCCTCCCTCTCTAGCACTGCAATGTTCTCCTTTGTCAATATTGCTACTCTTCACACTTCCATCCCTTCCCTCTCCTTCCTGAACCAGCTTTGTCCAAGGATAATTAGCATTCAACACAGATCTTGTTGCCATAGGAGGATGAATCTGTTGAATGTGTATTGTGGCAGATGGTGCATAAGGGAGGGATGTAGATTGTGGGGCCATTGGGAATAGTTAGGGGGAGATGGGCTCTGTACGGGCTGCAAATGTTGCTTTTGAATTCAGCTGTGCCAATATCGTCATGGGGAGATTTCTGAGGGTCCCTGGACACTTTGAACCAGCTAGGAATGGCGAAAGCAAACTGGGGATAGATGCATAAGGGAGAAATGCAGAGCTGAAAATAGAAAGTTGAAAATTAGCGAAAGGTTTTCAAGTGGGTTATAAACATAATCACTTTTTGGACTATCCCAGATCAGAGGCATTCCCCTAACAATGAGCTTCAATTGACTTTAAGATATTCACCTCCGCTCGACACTTGTTCTGGCCTTGAGTAAGTGAACTATTTCCCACTGAAATAAGATGATCATCAAGAACTATTGCGCTCTTTCAGATAGCCTTTAGAAATTATCAGTTAGCTTATAGTTACCCATAAGGGTCAGAATTGGTTTTCTCTTCAAAAATTGAACCTCCCCATTTTATGGTATGCAAGAGAGGGGTTTCCTAAACGTATGTACCGAATACTACGTAAGACATTAAACTTTGATGAATTATTTACAAGTCAGTTAAATAACCATGACATACAATGCACTTTAAGTGAATGTTTGCACAGCTACCTTAAAAACTAGAGAAAGATGGAAAACACAATTTGAGTTCTAGTATAAAATAGCAGCATTAAAAGTAAAGTAAAATGATACTAAGATGTGTTAGAATATCCACCAAATATTGAAAGCAAATTGATACCTGAAACCCTCTAGTAGTTTGGTTGCCTGATCCGCCAGACAAAAAACTCTGAACTTAAAGTATCCATCTATTCAGCAGCCTGTGAAGCATTAACTTAATATTTATTTTCAACTTTCTTCCTTGACTGACCAAAGCTTCTATTTTCATGGCTTATTGCATTCAATTAACTCATCCTTAGCAACTGTGGGTGACACTTCACTGTTAAACCCCTCCCCTTTTTATACGTCCTAATTTTCATTATCATTTGGTATTTTTTTTTAAGGTTAAAGATTAATTTTTATGCAGTAACATTGTCTCTGCTCAGTGGTTATTTCTAATTTCTTCCAGTTAAATCGCCTGTAATAACTTTACTTGTTTCTTACTTTTATCGTCTGTTTTTCATGTTAAAAAGTTTATCAGCTTTACTCTACAGCATGGTCAGCTAAGGAATGTTTTAGTTCAGGAGTGGATCATCAAATGGCCAACGTATTTTTTTTCTAATGATGATGTGGGATATTCTATTTAAGTTACCCAATGGTTTTAAATTAATTGCTGATTGGTCGGGAGGCGCCTGCGTCACCTTGCATGCAATCCCCCGTCTTAAAATAAAAAAGACACATGTGTGCTCTTTTGCAGTGAAATTCTACTTTGGTGTTATATGATGTCTTGTTTTAACATTTATCTTCCTAATATTAAAAAAAGACTCTTTAGAATCGTGAAACAGACAGAATATAATGGTTCAGTTTTTCATGGGACACTCCTGTGTTTGGCACCTGAGCGCTTTGTGACCTTTTGTAACATTCTGAGCCAGGATATTTGTATTAGAAGGTTTTTTAAGAAATTGTAATGAAGGGAAAATTATGAATGGACAGCAAATGCAGCTCCATCCAAAGATACTGACAGCCCATGACAGAAATTTTAAAAAGTAACGTTTTTTTTTTTCTCACCGGCATGTGCCTAGATTTTCCAAGCATAGTGACTAGGGGTGATGACCACAGGGATGATTAGTATGTTTTTGCTGTTTTTGTTTGGACATATTGGAGAGATTAATTATGAATAGTCACGAAAGAAATGTTAACTTCCTGTTTACGTGGTTTGCAGTCTACATATAATATGAGGTGAAGAAGAACATTGCAATGTCGATCACAGAACAATTATAACGTGGGAAGGGTGATGTGCCATATGAGGCTACACGGGTTGAACTAAGGAGCAAAACATTATGCATTTACTCTGCAAAGTAGTCCAATAGGGAAAGAAGAGCAAATGCGAAGGGAAACATTCATTGCCCTTGTTCAGAGGGCATGTTTTAAGAGTCATCCACATTGCTGTGAGCCTGAGGTTACATGGGAGCCAGGCCAGGGCGGCAGGTCTCCTCCTTTAAAATAACATTAGTGAACTAGTTGGGTTTTTTGGACAATCGTTTCGTGGCCAATAGATTTGTAAATCCAGATATTTACCTGATCAAAATTACATCAACGGTGGTAGGAATTCGGAGTCCCAATCTCAGCATTAGCAACTCAGTAACGATGGCACTAAGCCATAAACAGTGGACGATTTTAATTGCATCATATTAACGTCGATAGCGTCGTAATAGCACATGATTTGAAGGTAGAAATGATACCTGAAACTTTTGGGTCACAGCTGGAGGTAGTGAGAATTAATTTACAAATGAATAAGCTTGTAAATGAACAAACAATAGAAATGAAGAAAAAAAAAACGGAATTTCAAGCTAGAGAAGAAGAAAGGACATTTCAAAGGGAGTAAGTAAAAAGGCAGGAGAGAGAAATAAACCATGAAAGAGAATTGGCAATGGAGAAACTAGCAAGCAAGGAAAGAGAACGAGGCGGACAGAGAATATCAGCTTAAAAAGCTGGAAGTGAAAAACGAGTTCTTAGAGGTTACGAGAGATTCTGAAGATGAAACGCTCTCTTCCAATCTAAAGATACAGTGGGGAGATGTTTAAAAGTGTGCACGATCTTCCGACGTTCGAGAAAAAGAATGTAGAGGCATCCTTTTATTCATCTGAGAAGATAGCTAAGGAGTTGAAATGTCCATAAGATATATGTAAATTGCTTTTACAAACTAGTGTGGTAGTAAAAGCACATGGTTGTTATGCTTCACTGTCAGAAAAATTATCGGTGGATTATGCTGCAGTAGAAAAATGCTGTTTCAAGTGCATTTGAGTTCGTTCCTGAGGCATACAGGCAGACATTTAGGAACAAAAGGGAACAGCCTGGTAAAACTTATGTTGAGCTTGAGAGAGTAAAAGAACTACATTTTACCAATGGCTACCAATCTTAAAGGTAGATGCGACATATGCAGTTCTTATAGAAGTAATTATTTTGGATGAATTTGAAGATTCAATTCCTTCGGTAGTGCAAAATCATGTGGAGGAACAAAGGGGTAATATGGCAAAGTCAGCAGCAGAGATAGCTTATGATTATGAGTTCTTTCACAGATCTGAACAATTTTTTCGTTATCATTTAAAACAGAGTAGCATAGAAAGTGGTGATGTGGCAGGGAAGAGAACGAGTAGTTGGAAATTCTCAGGAAGTGTTGTTAGACTAGAAAGGAAGATGCTGTGGGTAGAAGTGACACTCGAAAATTGAGGTGCTTTCATTATAATAAGGGTGGGCACACGAAGTCAATGCGTTGAGAATTACAGGGAAAAGCTGTTGCGGTAATTCCAATGCAAGAAGTTTCAGGAAATAAGAATACTGTCAGTTCTGAGCTCGAGGCACAGGAAAAAGGTATCACAGTGGTTTGTGTACAGGTGAAGCAGCAAGAATCAGTGATAGGTATAAAAGTGGGATTATGTTCAAAATGCACAAAAGGGAGTGCTAAAGAGCAGGTTACAGAATTATTTGAAGAGTTTGTATGCGAAGGAGAGGTGTTTACATGCGTACAGAGTCGATAAGACAAATATGTTGTTCAGGCAAGAGACACAGGGGCTAGTCAATCCTTTATGTTATCGGATGGCTATACCTGTTGTTCAGCTGGAGAATTGCAAGAAAAGGTGATAATAAGCGGGATTCAAGGAGATGCTAAACCTATTCCAATGTGGAAGACGAATTTAAAGGGTAAGTGGAAAAAAAAGTGACGTGATTGTTAGAGTAGTTGAATAATCCCTCTTTTAAGGTTTTCAATTTGGATTCAGTGATCATATAGCTGATCCACAGATGTTTGTCATTCCTACTGTAACCGATCAGGATGCAGAGGTGCATTCAATAGAAGTGTTTCCGAATTGTGTAGCAATAAAATCACAACATCACAGGTTAACACAGGAAGAGGAGGAATGCAACAGGACGGGTAAAATTGCTGACACTCACTTAGTTGATATTATATCTGATAAGATTGTTCAGGGAGAAAGAATGGAGGAAAATGAGTTTTATGATTTTATCTCACAGTTATTCGCAGAGTTGCGGCACAAGGATACACGGATAAGGCTGTTACATTTGACAGCTTACTCAGGAACAGAGGCAGAATGTTTTCCAGAATGTCATTATCTTCAAGGGAATATGTTAATGTGGACGTGGAGGCCGTCTAATGTTTCAGCAGATGAAAATTGGAGCGTAGTACATCAGGTAGTTGTGCCATTTGGTTACAGAATTTAGATATTGAGAGAAGCTCATGAAATTCCAATAGTTGGGGGCGTTTTGGAATTAAGATTGCTCTGGCGAAAATGCAAAGCAATTTCTATTGGCCTGGATTGCATAGAGATGTATTCGAATTCTGTAGGACAGGTCACACATGTCAGATGACAGCGAAACCTCAAGCTGTGAATAAACCCGCATCTTTAATTCCAATTGAAGCATTTGAGGAACGTTTTATAAGGGTTCTGATTGATTGTGTCGAGCCCCCTTCTAAGGCTGAAAATGGAAATCAGTACTTGCTGACAATAATAGATGTGTCGACGAGATTGCTGGCAGTGATATCTTTGTGAAACACGACGAAAAAGTCAATTGTGGAAGAGATGAGTAACTACTTTACAAGTTATGGATGGCCAAAATAAATACAATCGGATCAGTGTTCAAAGTTCATGGTGCAGCTGTTTAAAGAAGTCATTAAAAGTTTGGAAATAAAGCAGTTTAAGTCATCAGCCTACCATCCTGAATCGCAGGTGCTTTGAAAATATGGCATCAAACGTTGAAAACTATGATGGAGGCTTTTGGTCAAATCAATCCACAAGATTTGGGCGGGGAATTTCCATTCTTGTTATTTTCCATTAGTGAAGTTCCGAATGAACCACGTGGAGAAAGTAATTTTCAATTAACCTATGGTCATGAATTAAGGGGGCCACTGAAGTCGATTCAGAAGTAATTAGTGGGTAAAAATTCGGAGATTACTTGCTTGGGTTATGTGAAAAGCTTCACAGAATGATTGTACAGAGCACATGAGTCAGCAAAGTAAGATTTAAAATACCACAGCAGCTGATGAAGGTGAAGGCAGATAAGAGAGTGTTAGGGGGATGAAAGTAAGTAAGAATTTGGTAAGGGGGAATTTATTGCAAATAAATGAATTACTTAAAATCTCCAGGCGACCAGGGCTACCTAGCACATTAACAGTTACAGGTTATCAGATGAACCTTGCACAGCCTTAGGGCCTGTAAGCAACAGAAAGGCTTTGGAGCAGGACTTTATTCAAAGCATAGGAAATAACAGCTAAGATTAAGTGTGCTCTTAAACAGATAGGTGAAGAACATATGGTCCTAGCTTAGATAGGAGGGAAAGTCTCTGACTGGGTGAAAATAAGAATATATGATGAATGTTACCAGATATGTCTGTTTAATGTAAACCTATATGATGACGAGATCAGAATCTGGAAAATGCTCTTGTATGTGACCAAGATATGTTAAACACCTGTAATTTAGCAGAGTGCTATCTCAAGCTGCATTGACATGGTTCTCCCCTTGCAATTGCTCGAATAAACAATCGTGACCTGTACCTAAAACTCCTGTGGTCCGTTTGTCAACGTGACTACAACAGCTTGGCGTATTCGGCAGGATACTCGGATTGGACCCTCGGGACGGCACTGAATAGTGGGTGAGTATATTTCATTTACCAGTCGTAGTTAGTGCAGTAAGCTTACCAGAGTATGATCCGGCCGAGTATCAAATAATCAGGAGGAGGACTCAGGACAGGATAGAGATAGGAGACGCTGAGGTAGGGAGGGGATCACCTCAGGCGGGCTAGCAATACCGAAGCCGTGCAGGAAGGCCAGACCCCAGTGAAATAAGTGAAAATGCAAATGCCGCAAGAAATTAACTTGTTCAGGCCGCGCGAACGTACCATGCAGAGGTAGACGGGAATAAGAATAGAATGCAGTCAGGAATAAAAAATAGAGCTATGGAACTCGACTCGGGAGCCGCAGACTCCACTACAAAGTTCATAGTGGAACAACAGTCAAGATTAATCACAAAAATGCAGAAGTAGGGGTGGGGTCCACAGAGTACCCCCGGAGAACAAAAGCAGTGGTGGATAGAGCAGAAAATGGATAAAGAAAATTAAGCGTTGATGGTTATTATTACCTTGCTGTGTTGTGTTAACGAATTAATACTAAGTTCCAGTCGATTAGAGAGAGAGAGACAAAGTCAGATTGAGGACAGATCAGAACAATAGTGGCAGCTTGTAGTGATACTGATCAAGAGGAGAAGAGCTCCGAAGGAGATAGCTAAGAGGGAGTTGAGACTGCCCCACCGTAGCTGTAGAATCACTTGGCCCTTGTCGCATTAACTGTTTGGAAAAGTAAAGTCAGGTAAGGCGAATTAAAAACCGAAGGGAGAAAGGAGGCTGAGAAATAGGGGAGAATGAGGAGGTTGAGAGTGTTATGGAGAAATTTAAGCACGTACCATTCAACCTGGGGAGAAGCAGGTTTTGCTGAAAGCACTGCTGAGACTTAAAACTCGGCGTAGCAACCCAGATTTTTGGACTAAACGGCGGGAAATGCAAGATTTCCAAGCAGTGCACCCCCTTGAGACCCACATACTTGTGAAGGTGAAATCCCCAGGGGATATTTGGGGAAGATTGCCCCTCCAGTTTAGAAGTAGGCGAAACTTGGGGACGTCCCAGATCGGGAGAAGACAACTACCTGCACAGGGACTTTGAGGAGACAGTTAAGGAAGCCTTGGGGGAGGGAGAGACGAATTGGGGTTGTATAACGTCCGTCGTAGAGACTAAGGGTCAGTCCATAATGGACTATGCAGAGTGCAATTCGGAGCGTATTAACAGTTTTCAGGACAAACGCATCCCGTGCGGGATGACGAGATTTTCCTGAAAATGTGGAAGGGTGATTGGGAGCCGAACGGTGCGCTAGTAAATTTTCTGTAACTTAAAAAAATGAATTGATCTAAGTTACAGGAGCTGCTTATGCTAAAGAGAGAGAAAGAGAGAAAATGGGGGTGCCCCTAGCGAGTAAATAAGCACTGACAGGCAGCAGCAGTGGAAATGTGAGCTTTTGTCAGTTTGATGGTCCCAATATGTGGAGCCTTCAAGATCCTTTTATTTCCGCCACTGCTATTTGAAGTTTCGTTTAGAATATGAGAGTTGTAATTCGTTAAGTTAAGGATACAGAAATATAAATACATAGCTCGAAATATAAGTTTGTTTGTGTGCAAGGAAGCATTTGTATGTGAGAGTTAACGTGTTTTCTTCCGTAAATTGTAATTTGTTTGTGTAGCTCAGCACTTTAGGGTTGAAGTCCTCATGCTGCATTGAAGGAGAAATATAATGAAACATTCCAAAAATTTGAATATAAGGTTTGAGTTGAGGTTTCTGTCAAAAAGAAATCGCAATTTGAAGGTATCATGAAGAAAAACAGGGTTAGATGAACCAACGTTTGTAGCGCCGCCTTACAAACTATTATCACCAGCTTCCAAGTTGATTGGGATAGATACATATCAGTTGCATTAACTCATACGAGTTAGTATTCTTAAATTCTGAGGGGAAATATTGCCTGAAGTTCAAGGGATTCTTGGAAAACCAAAAGGCGTAAACATAAGGTCTAAGTGGTCGCAATAGATAAACGAGGTTTCTTTTGAAGAGATGAATTAAATATGAATGGAAATATGCATCTCAATAGCGCTGTAATTTCAAGTTGGGACAAGACTTGAGGTGTAAAGCTCAGTGTAGTTTAGATGATTAGCTTTGAATAACTAGGGTGCTATCTAAGATAAAGAATGTTTAGATAAACATATGGGAATTATAACTTGGATAGAAATCAATGCACATAAGAAAGAGGTTGTTTTAATTTTGATAGAGAAAATTACATTTCCTACAACGTTTAAAATTTGGCTTTTGGTTCCTGAAAATTTCTCAAAATGGTATTTTCATTTTAAAAGGTTTGACAACAATTGGCACTGATTCAAATGCTACAAGCTACAAGCTACAAGTCTGTTCGAAAAATATGAAGCTAAGCTCAAGACCTTGAAAAAGTTTGGCAGAAGTCCAATTTTTGGCCGAGTTAATTCTAAAGAAATGGGTCAGAAACAATTTAGTGGGTTATCTCTGAGACAATAAAATGTTGTTGAGAAGATAGTGAACATGTCAGTGCCTGATTTCTGTTTTAAAACTGTCATTAGAATACTTTATTTATTTTAAAGTCTCTCCAGGCATCCTCAGCAAGATAAGATGGTACCTGTTGCATGTGTAAAATGTCATGAGGAAAGTAGGAGTGAGATTTACGGAAAGAGGACACCGTAAGCGAACTTTTTTAAGGGAATTTAATTTGATAATCTGACCATCAACTGAGACATTGGAATCTCAGAGGGGGAGATGAGCAAAGAACTAGAGAAAGAGCTCCTCGTTGCCATGGAATAGTTAATACGGCTAAAGAGGAAGGAAACATTATAAATGATCAAGACAACGGAGAAACTGACATCAGGAGAATCTCTGGATGATCATGGTCAGGGGTTAGAGATAAAACTATGTGGAATCTGTGTTTCAGCAATTGAAATATAAGGAGAAATAACAATTTACCACATGGTGCATATCGGTAAAGGGAAAGCTGGAAAAAGGCTAAATAGATGTATTACTGATTGTAATAACATGCCTGCGGGCTACAAAAAGTAAGACCATAGGATTAACACAATGATGACAGACAGAGTTAAGCGGCTCGCAGAGAGAACCATCACTGGAAGTGAAGATAATGAGCCATTGAAAGATAAGATAAGAAAGTGCAATGTAGATTTGTGTAGACAGTTTAAGGAATTGTGGTCCGACATGGGACAGCAGCAGGCAACACTAGATTGGAAGGAGTGGAGGGTGCCTATCCAAATGGATTCAGATCACGGAACATATTTTACAGGAGGAGTCATAAATGAAATGTATAAATTGAAATTTAAACAGAAATTCCACATTCCCTACCAGCCACAGAGCTCGGGATGGGGGAAAGGTGAACTGAACTATTAAAAATATCAACAAAAGCAAAAGCAATTCAACAGATAGGAAACAGCTTAATATTCTAATGCACCTTAGGGGCTTCCCCAAGCAGGACTTCCCGGTTCACCCCATTTGAATTAATGACAAGCAGAGCAATGTCGTTAACCGAGGGAATCATAGGAGGAGTGGGAGTTGTAGGACCACTCAAAGGAAGGATGCAAGACTATGTGAGGGAAATAAGTAAGCAAATGCATGAGTTAAGGAAGGAAGTCAGATACCGACAGGTGACAAAGGTTATGGAAACAGGCAAATCCAAAGAGCAACAAGGGACCAAGTGGGGAATGAAGTGGTGGTCAAGGTGAGCTCTGAGCGAGCGGGCATGGGCCATACGATGTAATTATGAAAGGTGATACATGCGCACTTGTAGATATGAGAACGGGAAGTAAATGGAAGCATTAAACACAGTTAAAGGTGCAACACAATTGACCAAGCGGTAACCCGGAGAACTGGAGCCGATGTTAATGTCTCCACAGATCAACAATCCTGGTCGTGGGCGTAACAGTACTGGGAACAAGGCCGGGGATCATCACTGCTCATCCCGCACCGCAGGAGGAACTTTAGTAGAGTATGGGCAGTGCCGAATGCGACACGCAACGGGGTATGATAAATGTAACTTGCCGGAAGACAAGTGCTTTCGAATTGTAGTAAGGGGTTGCTTCAGGTCGAGCGTGGGAGGTCCGCCCAAAACAGCAACTATCCAACCACCTCCCACGTCCACCTCCACAGTCCGAGTAGAAATAATTGAAGCCCCTCAAACCACACCGACTGACCCACCTTGTCCAACCATGCATCCAGGACCGACTGGTTAATCAGAAGTTTTGTATGTTAATGTTTTCACGAATGACAAAACCACTATGCCACCACCTACCCATGCTAGTTATGTTCCCATGTTGCCCCATGTCCACCTGATGAATTGCTACCTTACGTGATGACTTTGATAATGAACATATACAGGGTGTTACCATATCGTTTGTTAAACCGGCTGTGAATAATAACAGTACGAATGGAAGCTTTTGGAATCACTGGAGATTCATCTCAATATAAATTAGCCCCTTATCTTCTCCGCTATCACATTATACTTGTTAGCTAGAACATCTCCAGCTACAGAATAAGTCTGCTTCAGACGGACAATGTTTGGGTAAGAAAGTTCTCTCATAGAGGTCATATTCTACCCCGTTCTTGCGGCAGTTGGAGTACCGGGTGAGAGACTTTCCAAAACGCATTGTTTATGCAGCACAGTGTCCAACTGCGTAAATCTTTAGGCTCTGGGATTGATTAATGTGACATGTTCATGGGGAATATTTGACTTGCCCTCTTATCTTTACTTTTGTTTCCTACCCAGTTCTACATTCAACTCGTTTTCATTATTGATCTTGTATTTTCTCCTCTTTCAATGTTATATGTCTGTTCCCTTGTGTTCCCGTGCCTCCTGCTAGCGTTATTCGTGATTTTGGCTTTGCTCGTGTCTCACTGAACCTCGGTGCTGATTCTCAACTGGTCCTTTTAAAGTTGATGCTTTTCCTGCTCTTTTCATGCTATTTTTGTTGCTACCTTTGTTTCTCTTCCTTTTGATCTTTGGTGATCTAATCTCGCCCTGCTCGTTTTATTCTTGTTGTTGTCCTCTGATACATTTCGCCCTGGGAGTTACCTTGTCTGCACCTTGGTAATTTCTGCAGCCGTCTTTCCTATATACTTGATATTATTTCCTCTCCCGTTACTTTTAACATTCGTGACTCTGTCTCTTCTATCCCTCCAACACGGGTTTCTTCCGCCCTTCTCCTTTGTATATGTGCATTGAATTCTAGCATATCTCATTTCTCCTTGTTACTACCCTCGTTGCAAATATATTTATTCAGAATGTTGTCTTCTTCCCTGTTTGCTTTGGTTCATGCCTTAACCCCTTCTTCTCTTTATTATTGGTGTTTCCGTCTCGTGATGCATTTCATCGTTGGCATCGGCTTTCATCCTGTTGATTTACACGTTCATGTTGTCTTATTTCCCATGATTTGTTCTTCTGGTTCTCTACTCTCCTTGTTCACTTGGCCCTTGCTTTCTGTGATTTCTTCTCTGATGCAAATGAGATGATGCAGAGACAGTCCATAGTAAAGGCGAGCAAGGATATTGCTGTGCAAAACAACAGCGGATCAGTAGAGGAGTCAGTACAGGATTTATAATCAAAAAAACTGATTTTATTTTTGAAGGCTGGAAGATCTCCATTTTCTAAAACATATATTAGTGAACTATTACATAGATAAGAGACAGCATAAAGCTAACAGAAAATAGCTTGGAAAATTGCAACAAAAAAGGAGCTATAAAAGAGCTTCCGAGATGTTTCTAAATAACCAAAGAAATTGAGAAAATATTAGGGAAAAGATGGTGTTCATGAGCAACACGGGGCCTGGAAATCTGATAATTCTGTAATAGTTATTGGATATAAGAAAATAAGTCGATGTTGAAAAACTTTTTTCCATCAGTGTTTAGACAAAAGTAACAAGACAGGATGCCAGGCATCTCAAGAAAATTAACTCCATCAGGTCTGAAAGTCACCAAAATTAAACATACAAAATAACAATAATGAAGGAAATATTGACACAATAAATTTACAAATCCGCAAAGACCAGATGGATTCAATCGCAGTGTCTTATTGAAATTAATGGAGGACAATTTAAGCTCCCTAAATCACTCTGCAGATGTTCTCGCTTCAGAGATCATTATGTTACATTGGAAAATTGTACAATACACCAGGTGCTTTGGGAAATATGGCGCAGGGAAGACATGAGGTGATGTATGCATTAACCTCAGCAATGTCGTTGGGGAATCAGTCGCGTCTTTGTTTAAGGATAGCATGATTGACGTTTTGATTGTTTTTTCAGCTATCAGAGAGAGTTTTATAGGATTTCTAAAGGCTAGGTCATGCCTGATGAACAGGATTGTATTTTTGAAGAGGTATAAAAACGAATGAACCAAAAATGCAACTGAATTTGTATTTGCAAGAGGCACAGCAAACATTAACTTCACACAAAAGGCAATGTTAACTAAAGCCGGAACTCAACAAATTGAGGGCACATTATTTGCAGAGTTTCGAAATTGGTGTGCATCTGGAGACAGACAGTAGGGATAATTAACAGGTACTCTAATGGTAGCATGGGACTGGTGACATTCTGCAAGGACCTCTATTGGACTGATATAAAAATAGGGTCCATTGCAAGCAGTGCATTCTGATGCATTAAACTGGAGAGCGATTATGGCAATAAAAATGTAAAACAATCACAAGTTGACATAAATGTAGGGAAAAGTGAGATCTTCCAATTTGGGGAAACGATAATGGAACAGATTAGGTTCTACTGTAGAAAGACTGGATACCGTGAATGATGAATAGTATTGGAGGTACATTACATAGGTTTTTCAAATATAGTGCACAACTACAGAAAGTTTAAAAAGTTCAAAGGAATGGTACAATTTACATATAGATCATTACTATATAAGCAGTGACATGCAATGCCTGAGGCATGTGGGGCCACATATTATTACAACCAATCGAAAAACGGACTACCCACGGCATTAAAAGAGCAGTGCGTGGCATTGAAGAACCCTGGCAAAATTAAAATCAACCTCAATCGAGGAAGAACACGGCCCATTCACTGGCGTGATACCTGACAAAAATTGAAGGTAAATGTGGTTTGGGGAAGTCCATTATCTCAGTCCCAGGGCATAGAGAAGGAGTTCCTCAGGGCAGGGTATTATTCAGGAAGCAAACATCTTCAGCTGCTTCACAAATATATTTCCTCCATCATAAGGTCAGAAGTGGGAATGTTCGCTATAGTTGCACAATTGGACAGACGGTGCAGACACGATGGGCCGGATGGCTTCCTGCTCTCCCCTTAAAATTCTGGGATTCCGTTTGGTTTCATTCACAACTCTTGTTGTGCTAAAGCTGTCTGCCTCCATGTGCATCCATGCTTCAGCTAATACGTGGCAATTTGCATTTGAGCCTCACAAGTGTCTGCCAATGACCATCTCCAACAAAAGTGAATCGAACCATCTTCCTTTGACATTCATTGGCGTTACCATTAATGAAACCCAAACATCAACATCATAGGGGTTACCATTGACCAGGAGCTGAACTGCTCCAGCTACAAGAGTGGGAGAGATGCTGGGAATTCTGAGGCGATTAATGCAGCTGCTGATTCCCGAAAGCCTACATTTGCAAATACAAATTAAGGAGTATCCTGGAATATGCACCACTTGTCCCAATGAGCGCAGATTTTGCAACAATCAGCTCGACATCTTCCGGGACAAGCATCCCAATTGATTGGCGCCACATTCCCAACATTAATCATTCACCGCCAGCACCACTGACCCATGGGGGCTGCAATATGTACCATCCACAAGATACACAGCGTCGACTCTCCAAGACTCCTGTGGCACCGTCCAAACTGCGAGCTCTGTCACTTAGAAGCAAAAGGGCAGCAAGGGCGCGAGAACACCAGCCACACAATATTATTAGTGGAACTATATTGCATTCCTCTTCTGTCGCTGGGTAAAAGCCCTGGTAAATCCTTCCTAACATAATTGTGAGTGTAGCCACACCACATTAAGCGCTCTTGTTCAAGGAATCATTTCAGCACCATGATTGCAAGGCCATATAGGAATGTCCAAAAAATCTTGCAGCTGTCAGCGACCCTTGCATCACATGAAAAGCTAAAAAAAGAACATATCGAGCTCTTAACATCGTTTCTGAAAGCACACCTCTTGCACAAGATTTTCCCTTCACCCTTGACTTTTGTGACCCTCGTTCTCCTTTTATTCTTGGTACTGTTTTGTCTCCTGCATCTCTTGTGTTTCGTATTGTCGACCTGCCAGCTTATCTTCGAATTATGTTATTCATCTTCTTTTCCATTCCTTCTCAATTATGTGTTGTTGTTTTTTTTCCGCTAGCTCCCCCTTTGATTCTTCTCTTGTATTCTACTTATTTTTCGTTCTCCTTGTTAGCATGGAACTTTCCATTATTCAGTTGTGTCGTCATCTTTCTTGCCACTTTTGCCCATGGTGTTATCTTCATCAGTAGTTATGTTATTTAACATGCTATCTTCTCTTCGTCCCTCTCCGCCGGCATGAAACTCTCCCCTGCACTTTTACTGTGGTGCAATCACAGAATCGTGGACCGCTAATAGAGCCTTTAGATCCCATCGCCCTGTGGATCCACATGACGCGCGTTCTTTACGGGCCATTCTATACGGGAAGAGCCAAGTATGAAAGAGCAGCTGTTGTTCAAGTTATCTTTGGCAACGCAACATCGCAGCACAACCCAGCACTCTGAACTGAATCTCAGGAAGGATGAAAGGAATATGTAGAGATCATTTTAAATATTGCATTCACATTTGATAATTTCTGATTCTCTGTGGGTGTGCATGTGCGTGCCTACATATTTTTTCCTTTCTCGCAGATAACTTGCTAACGATTGTGATACTAGCTCGGAGAAGGTGTGGTCTCTCTGAATGGTTTACTGGCTATCTGACATCCATGGCGACCGGAGATCTCATGGTGATTTTTTGCAACGTAATCTTACATCGTGTGGCTACACTTTACGGGTGGGATTCCTACCTGCTTTACACTACAGTGTGCAGAATCGTCCTGTAGTTGTCTCCGACTTCCGTAGATAGTTCTGTCTGGATAATAGTCACTTTTAACTTTGATCGTTTTGTCGCAATTTACTATCAGAAGCTAAAAACAAAGTATTACACCGGAAAAACTGCTACTGTCGTTATCATCACCGTGAATCTACTGTTCTGTTTATGGAACATTCCATGACCCTTGGTGCATAAATCATATTATACAATTAATCATATACTGCCGGGGTGCCTTATATCCTCATAATTTTATGTTGCACCTAAGTGGAAAGCGTTTTCATGGATTGAACATCTGTTAACCCGACTGTTTCCATTTACTTTGGTTATATTGTTTAACTCCCTCAGCGTAATACACATTTTAGTGGTCAGTCGTACTCGGAAGAGACTCCGGGACAACAGTAATAGTGAGAAAAACAAAGACCCTGAGATGCAGAGCCGCAGAAATTCCATCGTTCTACTTTTTGCAATATCCGGCAGTTTTATCCTACTCTGGGTGACAACAGTGGCATATTTCTTATTTTATACATTTTCCAGCACCTTTGAGCGCAAATCAATATTTAACAACCTTGCAACATTTCAAGAAGCTGGAATTATGCTTCAGCTACTAAGTTCCTGCACCAACACGATTATTTACACAACAACCCAGAGTAATTTTAGAGCGGAGCTTTTTAAGGTGCTCAAATATCCGTTCACACTATCTGGAAAATCTATGAAACGAATGAAACAGTCGAAATGAAGTCCAAACTGCCTCCTTTAATATTATAAATCAAACATACACCCAATTTAGCAAAGCAACTCAATTCTGGGGAAATAGTTTATTTGGGCGTCAAACTTGATTAAATATTGAAATTAAAATAACACACAAAATAAATAAAACTAACAGTTCATGGAAACATATTTCTTTTTAAGGATCATTTTTCAAGCACATCCTCTAATGTAATTGTGCCCATGGAAGTGCTATGAATTCGTGAAAAGATGTTTGTGCTACTTCATCAAAATGATAAATGTTCTCACCTAAATCATCTGTTGGGAATTCCATCTTTTCAGAACATTGTTGTCCTTTCAAGTTTCTGTGTAATTAAGTTGCTGTCTTCATTAAAGAGCTGGAAATCATGTACAACCTGCAGATTATGAATAATGATTATAGTGGAGAACTGTTTCCACTTCCATATACAATTTGATCCTGTTTTGAAACACTTGCCAAGACTGCATGAAAAAAAAAGGCCTAATGAATCTGTTAAGCTAGCGGATGGAGGAATTTCACAGGAATTGATTAATTTCACGCTAATTTTCACATTTATTTCAAATCAAAGGAGACACCCGACATAGCTGAAGGCTTTAACAAAGCGAATGGATATGGTAAAGTCAGGGCCTTTTTCCTTTTTTTTGAGGGAGACCTAGAAGGGCTCATTGCTGATGCCTTGAGGGTTAGGAAAACGGTAATGTAATTGAGAACCAAGGGAAGGCACATTGCAATGCTTGATGTGTGTAGATGGGCAAAGAAGTGATAGGAAGGCGTGCTAGAATGGGATGATGGTGACATGGAAGTGGGTATGAGTTTGATTGAATATGTGAAATATATACTGAGTGGATGATTGAAGGATACCAGTGATCTGGTTGATGTTGCACTTGACAGTGATGATAGTGATATCGAAGTGCAAAGCGGGATAGGCATTTATCTAGTGGAGTGAAAGGGAAGAAACATGGAATTCGTGGAGAAATTATTCAATATGCAGTGGAATAGGAGGCTGACGGTATTGAGATTATCATGTGACCTTGTCTCCTTGATGCTGATGTAAGTAGGCGCATGGCGGGCGGGTGGCGGAGTGGCAGGGTTGATAGAAGGAGATTCACTAGTTTAGGATGTGCGGGAGAAGCTGTGTGGAGGATTGGAGATGGGCAGAGAGACGATTGAAGGGCAGTTTGAATTGGTGAGTGGATGCATTGAGGTGGACCATTAGAACATTGACAAGTTAGTGAGTTAACCATCAAGTGGAATTGACACGGGCAGGGATGGGATTAAAGAGGTGGTGCAGATGAAAGTTCTCCAGGAACAATTAATGATTTGCAGGAGTTGGAGATTCGACACTGAAGAGATGGAGGCGTAGGATTGTGGGGAGTTCGAGCCTGCCATCAATCTTATTGAAGAGTGTGCAATGAATGAAATAAACTGAGAAAGAGTACTGGTGTTGGAGAGAATAGCTTCATGTAGAGGCGAAATCAGGAACTGTGCTAGTGGAATGAATTGTGCCCGTGAAATGTAATATTGGGTGATTCAAGAGCAGCTGCATCAGGTAGCAGGTTCACGCTCTGCAAAGTATTCGACAACCCAGTCGTAGTCTTGAACATAGTGACAAGGGGATACTTATTAATATTATGGGAAACAAATTAGATGGTTTTCTGTTTCCAATTGAATGAAAGGTAGGCTGATCGATTAATTAATCTCAGACCCACATTCAGATAGCGCCGTGGATAGCTTGAGCTGTGTATCATGAACTTCATGTTAAAAATAACCCAATTACCTCTGGTGATAAAACACAGCAAGCACATGATTAAGAGGAAGTACCTTTTTTCCTGAACACATTTCATCATGTACCATTGGGTTCATTTTGTTTCTCTGCATTATTCCTCCGACATACAGCACTTCGCATTGCATATGAACACAAATCGTACAGCATTAAAGCAGGCGATTTGACTTCTGCCGCCTCTTTGAAATAATCATCCAATTCTACAGTCCCCTGTCGTTTGCAAATAACCCTGCTGTTTGCTCTTCCAAGAATATGTCTAATTCTCATCACTTTGCTCATACATGTAATTCGATGCATTCAAAAAGGGAGAGCATTTATTGGGCTATGTTTAAAAGCCATGAGAAGAAATAACCATCTTTTGTTGCTTCATCAATGGCCTTACCTCCACCATTAGGTCAGAAGTGGGCATGTTCACTGTACATTGCGCAATGTTCAGCAATATTAGTGTCCCCTCAGGCACAAAAGCAATCTATGTCCAAAAGCAACAAGACGTGAGCAATATCCGGGCTTGCACCGACAATTCGCAAGTAACTCTTTTCGAGTCAAAACAATTAACTAAATTAACAATAACAAGGGATAAAACAAGCACAGCCCCTAATTCCGCTCAGCTATAAAACCAAGGACAAAGTTTAAAGGAAACTTACAAACATTAAACCAAAATGTGATTAAAGGGTTCAACAAAACACCACAGTCCCCGCGGCGCCCACCGAGCACGGAAGGCTTCGATGGTGCCAGCAAACACCGCGTGCTCCTTCTCCATGGACACCCGGCCGCGAACGTAGCCACGGAAGAGGGACAAACAATCGGGCGGGACTCCCCCCTCGATCGCCCGCTGCCTGGACCTGTTAATGGCCAACCTGGCCAGGCCCAGGAACAGGTTCACGAGGAGGTCCTCCTCTTTCCCGACCCCCTTCCGCACCGGGTGTCCGTAGATCAGGAGCGTGGGACTGAAGTGCAAACAAAACAGCAACAGAAGGTTTTTTAGATAACTAAAAAGGGAGTGCAGCCTAAGACACCCTATATAAACGTCGTCCACGGACTCCACAAGACCTCAAAAAGAGCAGGTGTCTTGGGAGTCCATGAACCTACACATTCTACGGTTGTATGGGACTGCTGCATGCAACACCCTCCAACCCAGGTCCCCGATAGAAAGCGGGAGGACACCTCCGTAGAGGGCCTCACATCGGGGGCCTCCGCCGCCGGACGGCAACAAGGCACGCCAGGGCGTGTCCGGGCGGCGGACGAGGGCGAGAAAGTGGAAGGTGTGCAGCAACAGTCCGTACAGAAAACCCCTCCGCGCCATGCCAAATGGCATGGAGGGCATGTCCCCGAGGCGGCTCATATTATTGCGGGGCACCGGCACCCGGACAATTCGCAAGTAACATTCGCGCCAGGCAAACGCCAGACAATGAGAATTTCAAGCAACAGAGAATCTAACAATCACCCCTTGATATTTAGGGTCATTACCATTGGCAAGGAATTGAATTGGTCTAGCCATAAAATACATTGGCTACAAGAGCAGGTCAGAGTCTAGGAAACAGGTGGCGAGTAACTAACCCCCTGACTCCCCTAAGCCAGTCCACAATCTACGAGGCACAAGTAATGAGTATGATGGAATAGCCTTGGCTTGTCTGGATCAGTGCAGTTCCAACAACAATCAAGAAGTTGACAACATCCAGTACCAAGGAGCCCGCCTGATTGGCAACAGATTACAAATATTCACTCATTCCACCATTGACAAACATTGGCATTAGTGTGTATTATCTGCAAGATATACTACACAGACTCCACGAGGCATCTTCCGCAGCACCTTCCAAACCCACGACCACCATCATCTAGAAGGACAAGGACAGCAGATACATGGGAGCTCCACCACGTCGAATTTCCCCTACAAATCACTCAGCATCACAACTTAGAAATATATCACCGTTCCTTCACTGTCGGTGAGCCAAAATACGTCACAACATCCTTAAAAACACTGTTGATGTACCTACACCACATGGTTCAAAAAGGCAACTCACCATTACGTACCCAAGGGTAATTAGGGAAGGGCAAAATATGCTAGCCCAGCCAACAAAGCACCCATCCCGTAAGTTAATTTAAAAACTGCTTGGATAGTTGTAGCAATAAGCAGAGACATCGATAATAGACCAAATGACGTCGTTTGTGAGGTATCGTGCAATGAGACTATGATCTGCCGAAAGCGAATGATATAGACAGATCGAAAGATCAATAGATTGATGGATCGGTAGATCGGTAGATCGATAGATAGATAGATAGATAGATAGATAGATAGATAGATAGATAGATAGATAGATAGATAGATAGATAGATAGATAGATAGATAGATAGATAGATAGATAGATAGATAGATAGATAGATAGATAGACAGACAGACAGACAGACAGACAGACAGACAGACAGACAGACAGACAGACAGACAGACAGACAGACAGACAGACAGATAGATAGATAGATAGATAGATAGACAGATAGATAGATAGATAGACAGACAGACAGACAGACAGACAGACAGACAGACAGACAGACAGACAGACAGATAGACAGATAGATAGATAGATAGATAGATAGATAGATAGATAGATAGATACATACATACATACATACATACATACATACATACATACATACATACATACATACATACATACAGACATAGGCACATAGCTACATAGATAGGCAGACAGACACAGTCAGATAGCCAGACAAAAATATAAATGGCTAGATATATAGAGACAGACAGATAGACAAATAGACTGACAGACAGATGGATAGACAGACGGGCACAGAAGGGGAGAGAGGGGCGTCGATGCGGAGAATAGGAGGCTGTACTATTAACAGTTAGCAGTCAAGTTAATGATTAAGTTATTGAATGGCAGAGAACAGTGCAGCGGGGAATTTTGTGCCTCAATCACAATTGTGCGTCAGATAATCACCTTCGTGAACCTGCCCTCCTCTAAGCGTGTTCCACATACAACAACTAAGGCAGCCCTCGAACCTGCCCCTGTCTGGCTTAACTTTCGGTCTCGTGATATAGTTTATTTTTCTGAAGTCCATTTGAAAACGTCCCCTTTACACCCACAGCCACACAATGTCTCGAACTCAGGCTGTGTCACTGGCTGTCAGCGCCATCGAACACCGCACTGGCCGAGACTGTCTAGTGGTACATCAGGATTCTGTGCGCGTGTGTTGATTCTCGAGGCCCAACTGAAGCTTTGATCTTGGTTTTATAGGCAAGGGAACACCACCACCAGCATCTTGCCTTCCAATCCACACGCCACCCTGACTTTGATCTATATCACTGTTCCTTTAGCAACCCTGGATAAATTTTTTGAAATGTTATCCCTCACAGCACTGAAAGCGCACGGACAGCAAATCCATTTTAATGGCTCATGAAGGACAATTGTGGGCAAGCAACAAATCCTGGCCTAGACAAGTACGCTTACATGTCATTTAAGAGCAAGACAAACATGTATAAAAGTCGAATTTTAATGACTATGGGTCAGTCCGTGCCCACATGCAGCAAGACCGGTACAGAAGTCTGGTTAGGACTGAAAGGTGGCAAATAACTTTCTGGCCTTTTAGACAGCCCGCCTGGGCAGCGGGCAGCCCCTGTCACTGCCTTCACACTTCCTCCGGAGCCGGATGACCCGACTCCGGCTCGCACACGGGGCCCTGGAATTAAGATCCCATCTTTACGGGCACTTCCTCCCAAACCAGGCACGAGGTACTGGTTCTGTGCTGTTGTGCTAAACCCGGAAACCGCCAAAAACATTAACTCCGGCCCCTGAACCCGTCATTTCCCATCTTCGCAAGCAAGTAATTAGCACAGGTAGAGCAGATTCAGTATAACGTTTTAACCAGGGTGTAGCAACTCCAACTATACAGGGGACGTATCTGAACTTAGTTTTAGGGAACGAATCTTGGACAGGTGAAATGTCTATCTGGTTAGGAGCAAGCTGGTGTATCTGACCATAATTTACTGTGACTTAGAAGACGTATGGAACAGGATTATTATGGGCCAGTAATAAAACAGTTCACTGAAGTGAAGCTTATATTACTAGCCGGAGATATGATTCAGCTGAATTGGGCTGGAAAAGAAAATAAATAATACATCATTGCCAGATCAGCAGAAGGAATTCATGAAAGCCCCAGCTGTGAGTAGAAGCAAGAGAATAAATGGGAACACCTCTGACCAACATTTTACAATCCCCCCTTAGCACAAGTGCAGCAGTAGAGGAGTGGAAGGCAGCAAATGTAGTCCCTCTACTTAAAAGTGGATAAGGGACAGATCACGTAATTAGGGGCTTGTCATTTGAACCTTGGTGGTGCGAAAATATTAGGAACAATGCTGACAGACAGTATAAGTCTCCATTGGAAATTCAGATTAATCAAATGCAGTCACATAATTACTGATTAAAGAATGGTTACGAAGCAGAAGGAAGTAATTCGACCATCGACCCATCGTGTCTGCGCTGGTTTTCCAAATGAGCAATTCATCTAGTGTCATGCATATGCTTTTTCAAAGTAACCGTATACATTCTTTCTCTTCAGATAATAGTCGAATTTATTTTTGGATACTTAGTTTCAATCGGCCTCCACCACAGTCTCAGGCAGCGCATTCCATGCCTTCACCACACTCTGCATGAAAAAAATCACATCACTTTTGTTTATTTTGCCAGTTTTTTTTTAAATCATGCAATCATGTACTCGATCCCTGCACCAGTGGGAACAGTTTACCTCCCTCTTCTCTATCTATATACCTCGCGATCTTGAATATGTCTGTCAAATCTCCTCTCAGCTTTCCTTTCCCCAAGGATAACAATCCTAACTTATCCAATCTATTTTCATAAAGGGAATTGCCCATTCCTAGAACTCAGCATGGATTTTAAAGGGAAGTTTATTTTTTTTCTGAAAAACACGTTTGAATCTTTCATGAGTTAAAAAGGAGGGTAGATGACGATGTGAATGTGATCTGTATGAATTAGTCTAAGACAGATTATAAGGCCCAACATAGCCGACTGATCACGAAAGCAGAAGGTCGTGCAATCGAAAATGCTTCCAGAGGCAGGAATGAAACCGTCAATGTCAATTAATGTTTTTTTTTTCAAGGTAAGGATCTTTCCAATAGTGCTCACTAAAAGTTTGCTTGCTTTCGGGGGGATATAACAATATAACGTTGGACATTGAAACTTTTAAACGAAATGCACCTTAAATGCCATGACTTTCAGGGCTATGGACCAAATGCTTAAAAGTGAGATTAGGCTGTGTGGAACGTTAATCAGCCGATGAAGAAAAGGTGGCCCAAGTGGCCTCGTTCTGTGCCGTAAACTGTGATCTATGATTTTATGAATGCATAAGATACGATTAAGAAGTTTGCAGATGATGCACAAAATGCCGTATGTTTGATAATGAATGTGACAGCTTTACATTTCAAGAAAAGATAAATTGACCAGTCAGGTGGGTGAAACTGTGGAAAAACAAAGCCCGATGCGAAAGAATGACAGGCAATGCACTTGGGGCATGTAAACAGGACAAACAAATGCACAATAAATATTGTAGAGGAGCAATGCCACAATGGAGTGCATGTCTATAAATCCCCGAAGGTAGCTAAGTTTCTAGAAAAGATGTTCAAGCAGACAGGCGAGATATTTGCCTTCATTAGCACAGACATAGAATATTAACTCGAACAGCATACACTAGAACTGTCTGCACAGCTAGTTCGCCCACAGTTGGAGGTATGCGTGCAATTCTAGTCACCATAATATTGGAAAGATATGATTGCACCATAGAGGGTAGGACGGAATTACATGAGAATGTTGCCTGTAATGGGAACATTTTATTCATGAGACAAAATGGGATTGGCGATTTTTGTTTACGTTGCAGTAGACGAGGGTGAGGGGAAGCATAACGGAAGTGAATAAAATAATGCACGATCTAGACAGAGTGGCTCAAAGATACTATCTTCCCATCGCTGAGGGATCCATAAACGAAGTCCATAGACTTAAAACAAGGGATAGGAAATGAGGAGGGAATTCAGAATGTAGCTTCTTTCACCTCAAAAAATGTGGCAATCTCGAAATCATTGCCTTAGACCCTCATAACTTCTGGAAAACTACTTGGATGAGCATTTCAAGTGCCTTAACATACAAGGCTCTGGAGGCTGCCTTCGTATAAAAGCCTCAAGGAGTTCACTTGGATATGAAAATGACGAAGCAAAACCGAGGGGATGGAAAGAGACTGAAAGGGGATCCGCTGAGTTCACTTATCAAAATACACCAAAGAAACGATTGAGATTTCAGGTTGATCCTAAAGAGTTAGTTGCAGCTAGCACTGAGTCGAATAGCTCAACCTTGTGCTGAAGCAGAACACAGAGAAGCCACGGCGGCCATTGTGGAATCATTAGTTACGGCTGCAAATATTTGAAAGCCTGATTTAATGGGAAAAAAAACCAACTAATTTGTGAATTAAGGGGATAACTTAAGGTTTTAGATAAAGTAAAAACTAAGTCTCACTATTCAGAATCCGTCGACCAGACTTAAAAGGAATTATGTTACATCCGCTCTAAGTGGAATGAGGGATAATTGAAAGATTTTAAAGGGTTAATAGAACAAACCAGTCAATAATATGAAATGTTCTTGGTACGGCATAAATAAGCATTACTATGCCATTCTTGTATCAGCAAATCAGACTTTCACCAAAGAAAGCACCAGCTATTGACAGAAAGAGGATATTGCTAACTTGTTGACGCAAAGGGCGATTTTTAGATGTTTAAGTCTGTGAAGTGAACAGGAAATTCCTCCAGCAGAAAAAAAACAACAATTGATTTACATTCTGATTTGTCTGGTACATTCTTTGAAGGCATCCATAAAAAAAGAGCTGCAGACAGCGGATACAATAGAAACCCCAAGTTCAAAATCAGTGCAAGCTGTTGTAAAGACCAAGAAAATGAGAAGGAATGAAATGTCCAGAGGAAAACCTAATTGGAAAAATTAAAGGGATAACTGCAGTGCATTAGGCGTCTCTAAATAAATAATATTTGCATTCTTTTTTTTTTGTTTCCTCAATGCAACTCTGCAAAAAATGAAAATCTGTATATTTAATTCATTTCCCGATAAAACGAGAGACATTTCATGAAATGGTAGTTGTGATATTATACATTTTGGAAAAAGACTAATCTTCCTTTTTAAAAAAAAACAAAGGGCTGAAGAAGCCTTTAAGATGGCTGGCTGCAGTCACTTGACCATATCCACCGCAACCTGGTCGAGTTTCCAGAAAGCACCAAGTGTATTGCAGACATAAAAAAGACATTTAGAATTCAAGGAGCCCTCAAATAGACAATGGTTTTCCCTGTAGGTTTGAAAACTTTGCGGCTCTTTTGAACCCTTTAAGTTTATTAATTGGGATTGCCTCTTGCCTTATTTGAAAGGTGACTTGATATTTTCTCCAGATCACATAATATGGCGTCATTGGCTGTCCAAAACAATCCATGCACATTCCGCCTACTCTCGTTAACACTTGACTCCATTGACAAGCAAGAAACAATATATATCTGCTTTTAAAATATTCGTTGAAGATGCTTCCTCCGCTTTATGGGGAGCGGAGATCATAAGGTGCACGGCCCTCTGAGGGAACAAAGTCTTCTCTTATCCATATTAAATGGGAAAGTACTTGTTTCAAACCTCTGTCCCCATTTTCAAGTTTCTCCGATGAGGGAAACGGTATTTTCCTCACACAGCCTTTATTATCACCTCACTCTAGTATATAAATTTTGGAAACCTGTATAGAGAAAATAGGGGCGGGCGTTTTCCATAGCATAGAGGTCAAAAGCATGGAGAAATAGATATAAAGTAATTCGGAAAAAAATAGGTATGCAATGAGGAAATGTTTTTTTTCACTCCGAATGATCTTGGAACCCAAAATTCGCATCCTGAAAGGATGGTGGAAGCCGAATACATCAGCAAGTTAACATAATTTGTTTTTCAATTCATTCATGAGATCGGCGCATTTCGGGTTAGACTAACTTCTACTCCATCTCTAATTGCACTTGAGAAGGTGGCGGTCAGCTGTCTTCTTGAACCGCTGCAGACCCTGTGGTGTGGTAGGCCACAGTGCTGTTAGCAAGGGACTTGCAGGGTTTTGACCCAGCCACAGTGAAGGAACGCCGATATATTTCCAAATCCGGATGATATGCGGCTTGGAGGGGAACTTCCAGGCAGTGATAGTCCCAGTTGTCATATCCCCTTATCCTTAAGATGGCTGTGGCCGTGTGTTTGGAAGGTGCTTTCTAAGGAGGCATGGCGAGTTCCTGCAGTGCAAATGTACACAAGCTGCTACTCTGCATCGTTTGTGAAGCGAGTGGATGGGATGCCAAACAAACAGGGTGCGTTGTGCTGGACGGCATCAAGATTCTTAAGAGTTGTTGGATATTCACTCATCCAGGCAAGTGGAAATTATTCCATTACATCACTGGCTTGTGCATTGTTGGCAGTGGGCAGACAGCGGGGAGTCATGAAGTACGTTAGTCGCCAAAGGGTCCCTAACTCCAGGCTTGCTCTTGTAGCCATGGTATTTATGTGGTAAGCCCTGTTCAGTTTCTGGTAACTGGTAACACCCAGGATGGTGATATCTGGGATTCAGTGATGGGAAAGCCATTGAATGTCAGGGGGCGATGGTTAGATTCTTTCTTATTGGAGATGACCATTGCCTGGACACTTGTGTGGCGTGAATGTTGTTTGTCACTTTTCAGCCCATGCTTGCATGTCTTCCAAGTCGTGCGGCAATTGGATTTGGACTGCTTCATTTTATGAGATGTCGCGTATGGAGCTGAACCTCGATATCTACTTGAAGATCAGTCATCTGCGGGGCTATTGTACGTTTTTTTTTTCCGGACGGTGGTTTCAGGTGGCTCGTTCTTCATCGACTGGCCACATTGGATCAAATGGCCTCCATTTGTCTGCCAAACATTTTATGACTCAAATCGTCAGTTATTCTGACCCAAGAAGGCAGTAACCTCATGCCAGTTACGTCAAAATGCAAAGGCAAAAGGTCCCTTCCTCGTGTAACACTAACAAAACTATGTGCAGCAGTAAAGATTTGATCCCGTAAAATTGCGACATAACTTTAGCAAGACCCCTTTCCCTTATGATCCAATATATATGCAATAAAAGTGAAAATGCCATTCACCTTTCTAATTGTCTCATCCAAAACCTCTGAATTTTCGTTGATTCAGCAACAAAGACAATGACATAATTTTGACGGCTCATTTATCAGAGTAAAATGTAGAAAGTCACTTCAGATACGTTTCTTACAGTAGAAAAGACAGGTGAAGAGCAAAAGAGGATTGCATAGATAATTGGGGATTTAGGGGCTTGGCGGCCCAAGGCACCATCAACAAGTGTACAGCTATTAACACTAGTGATTTCGATAGGCCAGAAATCTATTAGAGCAATTGCCTCCAAATCCTTTGACGTAGAAGCAGATAAAAGATACCGAGTATCCAGGCCACAGATGTATTTCAAAGCAGGGATGTAACAGTTACCATTTATTTGTTGCTCCAGTTGAATCAAGTGGTGATGCGTGAGCTGTACTAGTTGCAAATTCGGGAGCGTGCAGCAGAGCTTTGTTTATCATTAACGTTGCAGCAGGTACAAGGTAGAATGTTGGCCTAGGTTTATTGCACAATTCCGGACTGGAATTAGGAAAGGCATGGAAGAGCGTTTTTCGTCAGCAAACGAGGGGGGTTGGAGCAGGAGTTCCTCATGCCTGATGAAGGGAATGGCATTGTTACGGAGGTGAAAATAATTGGACCTTGGTGATGGCGCAGGAATGTGGGTCGAAGTTCATCCCGGGACGAATAGGAAAACAGGATTTCAAGTAAGCTGCTTCAGCCGTGCGCAATTGCTAGAAAAAGAGCTGGGTTTGGAAAGAAGGACGTGGAGAATGACGGCAATGTTTTCAATCTGCCCAATTTTAATTGGAGGAGCTTCTTGCTCATTCAATATAGGTCTATCAGACAGAAATTGCAGAGATAAATGAAGAGTGCCAGGAGATGTTTGTGAAATAGAGCCATTGGGTGTCGCCTACATGCATACGCAATTTTTAATTTTTAATATCCAAATTTTCCAGGATCTCAACTATTTCGAAATCTATGCTTTGCTTCCATTCCTCCTACCAAAGCAGGGAATTTCACAATTCACAGCATTATATTTTATCTTCCACAATTTTGCCAAATCACTTCAGCTGCCTCTATCACGTGACAGTCTGTCTGGTTCTGGCAGGGAGCTTATGTGTTCGCCTATTTTACAAAACAATCGGCGAATTTAGGCATTTTGCAATCATTCCCCTTGCATATCATTTAAAACTAAAGGAAATAGGTCATTCCACAATTACTGATCTTTGCAGCACTGCACTAGTTAAAGCCTCCCAACATAAAATGGCCTGTTACATTTCCTCTCTGTTGTTGTCCATTAACAAATACCCATGAGGTCCAATATTGTGCAAGGAACTCTAACATTTTCCTTACCTCTTGTCCTCTGAAAAACCAAAGGTGGCACATAAAGTGATTCATGTCTTATACATATTGCTTGCGAAACTTGAAATACATAGAGCAGATTTGCAGCATAGTATTTCCCTTTCTTAAAAAGATGTTTTGGTTTTCCAAGTGCTCGGTTACCAAATTCGTAGGAATACGTTCTGGAATTTTTCCTGTTTTTGGGGTCAAGCTAACTGGCATGTAGGTCATTCTCATTTCTCTACCTTATTTATTGACCAACAGTTTCAAAGTTTCAATTTTGAAATCCACAGGAACCCTTCGAGAAGCTAATAAAATTATGGGACTTAGCATGCAATCGTCTCCATTCCCTGTATCTACTGTTTTTGAAACCCCAGACTGATAACAAAGAGGTCCAGGGAATTCTCGTCACTATCTTTCTTTTAATAACAATAATTACTTTAATGCCATCTTTCTTAATAGCCATTTGGTGCGCGCCATTTCTGATAAATTTTCGGTGACCCCTGCAGCAAGGTTACACACAGTAAACTACGTTAACGTTCCTGCTATTTAAATATTTCCCGTGGAGAAAGCATCTACCTGTTGCAGTATTCAGGAAGTCGTTGGAAGCAGGTTAAATGAAAGCGTGCAAGATTTGGGATTGAGAAGATTCTCAACACATTCCCACAAAGCAGTTCCACGCCTGGGCTCAGTATTCATTGGCTACACATGTGGTACGTGCATTCTATTAATTGTCTATACATTTTGATGCACAGATTGCCGATTTGCAAAATGGACTGGAACTCAGATATCACCTTCCAACACAGTACATACTGCACCAAACCTATGGATAGAGAAAATGACATAAAAGATTATTTTATCATTACGCTACATAGTAAGTATGCATCTCTCATCCGTGTCCCTGCCTTGCATTGCGGATCAATTAAATCCATGTACTTTAATGGTTTAATTGTGATCATAATTTCAGTTTTTTTTCAAAAACTCAAACCTTGGACCCCAGAGCATTACCATGCAATACTAGTCCAGTGACAACACCACTATACCACACCCTCCCCCGTCAAGTAGAATAGAATCAATGACTCATAGTCATTTCTTCAAGTCACACTGCGTCTGAATGAGAAGAGAGCAACATTCCAAAAGCTGAGCAGGCAGTTTGACAACTCTGTTAGGAATCATTTTTTTCCCGAAAAATATGGGGAAAAAAATGCAAGGTATGGCTTTTATAGCAGTTTATTGGACAGTAAGTTGTTCAGGCACTCTTTAAAAGAAGCAGGTAGGATAGCTAGAAATGCTGCAATCATGATTCCAAGAGATGCTATCCGATCTAACAAGTTATCTGTGTTAGGAGAAAATTAACAGGCTGCAGCCCTTATCGCCAAACATGAGATGACTGAGGGGTAAACTGATGACTTATTTTTTTCCATATTTCAAGGGATGCAGCGTCACTGGTAAAGCCAGCATTTATGGCTTTTCGCTAGCCCTTGAACTGAGTGATTTGCCAGACCATTCCTGACGTAATATAAGAGGGAACCACTAGCTTTGCGTCTGGAGGCAAATGCAAGCCAGAGCAGGTTGGAATAGCAGATATCCTTCAGGAAAGGGCATAGGCGAACCAGATGTTTTCTACAAGCATCTGGAATGGCTTCATGTTCGCCATTCCTGAGACAGAATTTTCAATTCCAGAACATTCATTCAATTTAAATTTCAACTGTCGCCATGGCTTCATTGGCCGCAGAAAATAGGCCTGGTCCTCTGAATTACGAGCCCAGTCACACGATCGATAAAGGGAGGAATCAGACCTTCTCAAACGCAATTAAGGATGGCAAATAAATGCTGGCCTAGCAAGAGATGTCTACGTCCCACATTTAAATATTTTTAAAACCCTGAACGTAAGGACATCCTCTTTCCAGAAGATCCAAAGTTTGGGTGCATGCATCTAAGATTCATATATTAAATAGGTACAAGGTATCAAATAGGTTATTCAGGAGTAGCTTTATTTTCGGCTAAATGGTGTGCTCTTGGATGTCGATAAACACATGGAGTGGATGAGAAGGAGGAGCTTCGCATACATTCCCCAAAAAGGATGGAGAAAGGAATAGAAGGGCGTGCTGATATGCCGAGATGAAGAGGGCTGTGAGAGGCCCATGTTCAGCGTAAGCAGCATTGCAGTCGATTTGGGAAAAGTGGTCTGTTGTTTGTGCATTGTATGTAATTCTATTTAGCAAACTGGAAAGTCAAGTTCCTCCCGAAAAAGCAAAACTGCACTTATATACTTCAAAGGTAGAAAACACGATTTCGACTTCCACGGGAAAAAATGCGTATAAAGTGTGAGAAAAATAAATATGCTGGAATGATCAAATGGAACAGGAAATAAATAGAAACAACTCGTGTGGAAATAAGAAATGAGTTATGCAAAGAAACCGTGTGCATAACCAAACGTCCGAAATGGGTCGTGTTTGAAACTATGTGAGACAGAAACGAACAGAAAAGTAGCGAGGGAAGAAGTAACAAAGAAAGCTTAGTAACAGTAAGGGGGATACCATAAGGGAGAGAGAAACGGTGGAGGACATGCCCTGAGCAGGTAGAACTGAAGATTAAGAAGCAATCAGTGATACGACCAATGCAAAAGGAGAGATGCAATAAGAGGTGAAATGTTAAGGGGAAGGTAATGCTGGAGAAACAGATAGACGAAATAAAAAAGTGAGAATGAAAGGCATGTGGCATGTGGGAAACATAGCTGGAGATCAGCAAGGGTTTGGGATTTTCTGCACGAAAGTGACTGGGTAAGGAATTGAGGAGAAGGCGAACGGTGGAATTATGGAATGGGAGATGAAAAAAGAGAGCTCATGAACTCCTTCAACTTTAAAATACAAAAATCATCATGATGTGCTTCGTTTCGAAATGCCCTGTGGCGATATTTCCCACTCGTGCATAGAGGAAAGTTATGAGCATGACGTGAAAATGGAGAGAGCCTGCAGATTGCTGCGGTACCGGGGGTGGAGGGGTGGGGGGGGTTGGGGGGGGGGGGGGGGGGGGGGGGGTGGTGGGGGGGGGGGCGGTGGGAGGGGGGGTGGTTTTGAGTGTCCTTACACATGAATCACCAAAATTCAACATGTGGGCACAACAATTAATTATGAAGGTAAATGGAATTGTGGCTTTAATACAACGGATGCAGTATAAAAGTGGCGGACTGTTTCTCTAAATGTGTATGGCATTGGTGAGAATACGAGTACTGTTCGCAGTGTTGGTCACCTTTCTTCATTAGCGACATACTTGCATTCGAAGCAGTTCAGAGAGTGTTCAGTCGGCTGATTCATGTTATGAGGGCTATGTTTTACGAGGAAAGATTCTGTAGATCAAGCCCATACACATTGGAGTTTTAAAGGAGCAGAGGTTTTCTTATCAAAACGTGCAAGATGCTGAGGGAGCTGGACAACGTACGTGCTGAGAGAATGCCTCCGCTCATGGGGGAATCTAGAACTGGGGGGAAGCTGTTCATAAATAATAGATATTGAAGTTAAAAGAGAGATGAGAAAGATTTGCTTATCTCACAGGGGTGTTGGTGTTTGGAATTCTCTCCCCGGGCAAGCAGTGGAGTCTGCGTTATTGAATATATTCGAATTAGTCCGATAGATATTTAATTAACAAGAGAGTGAAAGGACTAGGCAGGAATGTGGAGTTGTGTCAAAAACAAGTCTGCCATGATCTTATTGATTGTAGAAGCGGATTTCAGTGGCCAAATGGCCTACTCCTTCTCCTATTTATTTTGTCCTTATGTTACCACTTAGCCCCATCTCCTCCTTGTGAGTTGTCACCTTACATGATTGGGTTAATAATGAGGATCTCGAGGGTTTTACGACATTGTTTGTTCAACAGGCTGTAAATAATAACACTACAAATAGAAGCTATTAGCGTCAATGGAGATTCATTTGATTATAAATAAACCACTGATCTATTTCGCTATCTCATGATTCTCGTCAGCTGGAACATCTCCCGTTACAGAATAAGTCTGCTTCAGTCAAACAAAGTTTGGGTCAGCTACTTCTCTCATAGCGGCCATATTCTACCCCATTCTTGCAGCAGTGGGAGTACCGGGTGAGAGAAATTCCAAAAGGCATTGTGTATGTAGCTCGGTGTCCAGCTGTGTTAATCGTTACGCTCTGTGACTGTAAATGTGACAATTCTATGGGAAATTTTTGCTTGCATTCTTCTCTTCACTTTTGCTTCATGCCCATTTTTACATTCAACTCGCTGTTATTCTTGCCCTTGTCTTCTCTCCGCTTTAAAATGTTACATATTTGCTCCCTGGTGTTGTGCCACCTGCTAGTGTTAATCATGTTTCTGTCTTATCTCGTGCCTCACTGATCCTGGGCACTGATTATTCACTGGATATTTGTACGTTGATATTTTCCTCTTCTTTTCCTGCTAACCCTCTTGCTGCTGTCGATTCTCCTCCTTTTGTTTTTTTTGGCGAGGTGAAGTCGTCCTGCTCGTTTTATTCTTGTTGTGGTCCTCTGATGCCTTTCAGGGGGTTGTCTTGTTTCCTGCTTGCAAATGTCTGCGTTCCATTTTCCCATGTAAAATCATGAAACATCGGAGCAGAGATAAGCTATTCTGCCCATCGAGTCTTCTCCCCCATTCAATGCGATGATAGCTTACCTGATAGCCCTCAAATCCACTTTCCTGCCTTTTCCCCTTAACCTTTGGTTCCCTTGCTAATTAATAATCTCTCTATCTCTGCCTTGAAGATACTTAACGAGACAGCCTCTGCAGCAAAAAATTCCACAGATTCACTACTCCTTGACAGGAGAATTTCTTTGTCATCTCTATCTTAAATATCCTTGCGTTTGTGTCCTCTCCTGTTAATTTTATCATTCCTGATTGTGTCTCCTCCTGCTTCTGCATTCTACGCTGTTGCTTCCTCCTTCTCCGTTGATCTTAATGTTTTAAAGTGACCTATCACATTTCTCCTTGGTGCAACTCCATTGATCAGTCCTATTGTCTGCTGTCCTTCTCATTCTCATCCTGATGGTCGTTTCTATCCATCTTTATTTTTATGCTTGGTGCTCATTGCCCATGATACATTTTATCATTGGCATATTCTTTCAACATTCTCATTGCTATTTTCATGTTCTCTTCTAACTTTTCTGTTGCCCATCTGGTTCTCTTCTCTCTTTATCCATTTGATCCATGGTTTCCCAGCTCTCTACTCCGATTTCAATGAAATTATGCAGACAGTATATTGTAAAGGCTAGCAAAGATTTTTCTCAGTGAAATATTAGAGGATCCGGTTCGAGTCAATGCGACAATTACTATGAGGAAGATTTTTTTTTTTCTGAAGGGCTCAAGAGTTGTACTTGCTACCAGGGGACAACTATAAGTTAACAGATAGCATAAAGCTTAAAAAATGCAATTAATACATTTATGAATAGATAATTATATTAATAAATCGACACACTAATAAAAATAAATAAATAAACAAGCAAATAAACTAACAAAAAATGTATGGGTGAATGGTTTGATGATACTGAAAGATACTTACAAGGTGTACGAACGCCACCCACTGAATTAAAAATACCTGAGCAAAACGAGGGTGCACTGAAGCAATACGGACAATATTGAAAATTTTGGTATCGTTAACGGAGTTAAGAAAATTGGCCAGTGAAATATTATTGCATTCCATTAGCATTAAGAGCAACGTAGCAAGTAGACATGACAGATGACCCTAGAAAAAGAAGCTTTAACCAGTTTCGGAGCATCACCGAAATTAACACAAACAAAATAATAACAATGAAGCAAATTTTGACACTATAAAATGCGAAATCCCCAAAGACCAGATGGCTTCCAGCTCAGAATCTTAATGTAAGTAATACGGAACAACGTCGTCTCCCTGAATCATTTTCCAAAGTCTTCTCGACTCAGAAACCATTTCGTTACATTGGAAAATGGTGCAATGCACTCAGGGATTTGAGAAATGTAGCGCAGGGAAGATAGGAGATCATGTATAAATTAGCCTCAGCGATGCTGTCAGGAAATCAGTAGAACATGTGATTAAGAATATTGTGGCTGACATTCTGATTCTTTCAACTAATAACAGACAGTTATTATGAATTTCGAAAGGCTAGGACATGCCTGGTGAAATGGATTGCATTTTTGAAGAGGTGGCAAAACGGGTTGACACGAAAATGCAAATAGCTTTAATTTATTTTGAGCCCCGGAAGATATTTGTAGACCATTGAATTCCCTCATAAGAAACTGGTAGTTAAAGCTGGGAATCATTAAATTGGAGGCACATTATCGATATGTTTAGGAAATTGATGTGAGTCTGGAGACAGAGAGGAGTGATACTGAACGGGTACTCTAACAGCAACACGTGACTAGTGACATTCTGAAAGGAACTATTGCTGGATATCAAATGTTCACCCTATTTAATAATGATTAAGGTAATGGCATATAAGGCCATCTGACCAATTTGCCCAAGGATGTTAAGATATGGGACATTGCAAACACTGTAGGCTGAAGCATTTCATTGTAGAAAGTTATTGATGATAAATCTGTAAAGCAGTGGAAAATGGACTTCAATGTAGGCAAAAGTGAGAATTCCAACATGGGACATAATTAAAGGAGCTGATTAGTTTCTAAAAGTAGAAAATCTATAAACAGTGGAAGCACAAGGAGACAAAGATGTACAGGTGCATACATCATCAGAGTGTACATAACGTTCAGGAAGTTAAAACCGAAGTTAAAACTGACCGAATTTCCGACTTTGCACCTACATGATTAATATATAAGCAGTTAGATATCAAGCCAGTGGTATTTGGGGCAAGGCCTTGTTACAGTAAAACGGCGGACAGAACATCTGAGTTCCTGTGGGGAGATTAAGGTGACCATCCATGACACCAATGCAGCGGCGTATGACATCGGGGAGCCCTGGCCACATTGAACTCATACAAAATCTGGGAAGGCCTTGCCCCACACTTTGGAGTCATACCTAACGAAACTGAAGATAATTGTGGTTTCTGCGCAAACTATCCTGGAACTTGGACACAGAGGAATAAGTTTATCCTAGACAAAAAACATCTTCAGCTGTTTTATAAATGACATTCCCTCCATCATTAGATCAGAAGTGGGAATGTTCGCTCTTAATTGCGCAGTGTTCGCTATTGTTCGTCATATAGTGAAACCGCCTGTGTTCATGTTAAGCAACACCTGGAATAACATTAATGCTTGGGCTAATGGATGGAAATTCACAATTTTTCCCGTCAAGTGACTGGTACTGACCATTTCCAACAAGAGTGAATCAAACCAAATTCCCTTGGCACTCATTGGCATTGCCATCAATGTAATACCAACATCAACATCTCAGGGGTTACCATTTACCAGGAGCTGAACGGAAACAACTACAAGGCATGTCCTGGGAATTCTGACGGAATGAAATTACCTAATGACTCCTAAAAGCCTGTCTAGATTTAGAAGCCCCAATTCAGGAGTATCATAGAATATAATCCACTTGTCTCAATTGCTGCAGCTTTAGCAACAAGAAGCTCGGCAACACCCAGGACAAAGAATCCCAATTCATTGGCACCACATCCCCCAAATTACGCTGTCGCTGCCTGCACCACTGGCACATACTGGCAGCAATGTGTACAGTTCTTCAAGTTAGACAGCTGCAAGCATCCAAGGCTACAGAACCCAAACTGCGTGCTCTGCAACCCAGAATGAAAAGGGCAGCAAGTGCACCGGATCACCAGTAACACAATGTTCTCGCTGGAATGATATCGAATTCCTCTGCTGTAGATGGGTAAAAATCCTGGTTCGTCCTTCCTAAAACATTCGTGAATGAACCTCAACCCCACGACACACACCTGTTTAAGAAAACATTGCAGACTTTCAAGGCCAATTGGGGATAGGCAACAAATATTACCAATGCAGCGATTCTGCATCACATGAATGACAAAGGCATCGTTCTTATTTTATGGATTTTACGGCAGCTTTAATCACAGGTCTTTAATGAATTTGAAACATTTCAAGAAGCTGGAATTATGCTTCAGCTACTAAGCTCCTGCACCAACACGATTATTTACACAACAACCCAGAGTAATTTCAGAAAGGACCTATTTAAGGTGCTTAAATATCCGTTCAGACTGTTAGGGGGAAATAAAGTAATACAGTAATGGTCAAGGGACTTGATTTAAAAAATCCCAGCATGCAAAACCACAAATGCTAAGTAGTGAACAGTTAAGGTTCAGGCTGGGCCAGAGAGAATGCTGAACCTTGCACATTCTCAAGGCTTGTGAGTTTCAACAAGGCCATATTTGACAAAGAAGATTGTTAATATGATAGTTTTGGAGTTTTGGGAGTCAGACTGGAGCCTTAGGTTGCAAAACAACTAAGATTGAGCCTGTTTACAGCAGGTAGGATAAGAAGAGATGGTCTTGTCTTAGTTTATGTGCAATGGAGGGTCTCTGCCTGCCTGGATGAGAACAAAAGATGGACATCAGACTTGTCAGTTTAATGTAATCCTATATGTTGACAAGATAGAAATCTGGAAACTGTTCTTGTACGTGACCAATTACGTATAAATATGATAACCCCTGTAGTTTAGCAGAGTGCTATCTCAAAAGGCATTGAGATGGTGCCCTCCTTTCAATTGCTCGAATAAACGGTCGTATCCTGTACCTGACTCTCCTGTTGCCCGTTCACCAAAGACACCACAACTCTAATTGCAAAACGTGTTAAACGAGGGAAAAAGCTGAACTGAATCGAAACTGCCTACCCCAATATTGCAATTCAACTATATATCAAATTTAGCAAGGCAACTCAGTTACCGGGAAAATATCATGTTCTTCATTGGGGGGGCTCTAAAGTTCTATCAACATAGATATTAAAAGTAACACACAATGAACAAAATGAACAGTTTATGGAAATAGTCCTTTCTAAAGATCACTTCGGAAACACATCTTCAAATGCTGATTGAAGGGCTATGAATTACTAACAAGGGATTTCTCGCCAATCCAGTGGACTGTGGCACGTAAATACCTAAAGTATCAGTTGGTTATTCTCCCTTTAAAAATGTTGCGCCCCTTCAAGTATTCCTGTAACTAACTTGCAGCTTTCAAGAAACAACTGGCAATCCTCGACTGTCTCGGGATTGCCGGTACTGATTGCCGCAAAGAAATATTTCCATTTCCAAATAAATTTTGTTGCGGCTTTGAAACATTGGTCAAGCTTTCCTAAAAAAATAATAAAGGGACCAATGGCACTCTTAATCTGGCAAATGGAGTAACTCCATTGGAGCAGATTAATTTCACATGTCGCAATTTATTTCAAATCAGAAGAGGCGGTGGCATAGTGGCACTGTCACTGAATAGTTTTCCAGTGACCCAGGCTAATTCTCTGGGGCTGAGCCTCGAATCTTGCAAAGGTGGCAGATGGTGATTTTTGAATTAAATGTCTAAAGATTACCATGAAGGACATGACCAATTATTGTAAAACACACCAGGTTCACTACTGCCCTTTAGGGCAGGAAATCTGAAGTCCTTTCCTCTTCTTACCTACATGTGGATGAATATGTACTATATGGAGGGTGGATGATTTAAGGTGACCAGGGAGGATATTGATGAGGCAGTAGACTGGACCATTGATTGGGAATGTGGGGAGGGGGGAGGGTGCAATCATCAATAGATGGAGAGGATAGAAATATGGAATCCGCCAGGCATATGATTCAATATGTATTGGAATGGGAGAGTGACGTACAGAAGTGTTCAGGGGACCACACATAAGAGATGATCATGAAAGAAGGAATATGGAAAATATTGAAAACTTGGTGGAATGGGAGAGTGGATAATTGGAGATTCACAGTGATGTACATAGGGTATGGAGGAGTTAATGGAAGAGGATGGTTAGAGAATGGACTGAAGAGCAGATTGAATGGTAAGTGGTTGACTGGAGTGATAGGTAGAATATTGAAAAGATGGGGAAATAGCAGTAAAATGGAATAAAGGTTAACAGAGAGCTGACTGTCGAGGTGGTGGAGATGGATGTTCCCCAGGAACAATTGAAGATTTGCAAGAGTGGGTGGTTCAACAGTAAAGAAGTGGAGGTGTACAATCGTGGGGGGGTAGGGGCCCATCATTAGCCTTATTAAAGAGTCCACAATTAATGAAACAATGTGCAGTGCTGCTGGGGGAAATGCCTTCATACAGAGACGAAGGCAGGAAATGTGCGACTGGAAATAACTGTTCTGGTTAAAAGTGATATTGGGGTATTCGAGTGCAGCTAAATCAGATCTCAGGTTTATACTTGGCTCAGCATTCGAGTGTCCAGTAGTTAACTTGACAGTAGTGACTGGGAAATACATCATAACATAATGGGAAATAAATCACATGGATTTCTGTTCCCAATTGGATTCAATGCTGGCCGGACAATTAATTAATTGGCGTAGCAGTATTGTTGCTAGATTAGTAATCAAGAGTCCCAGGGTAGACGGTGGAATTTGAGTTCAATAATTTAAATCTGGAATTAAAAGCCTAATGATAATCATGAAACAATTGTTGATTGCACAAAAAATCCATCCGGTTCACTCGCATCCTTTAAAGAACGAAATCTGTTGTCCTTACCTGTTCTGGCCTACATGTGACTCTAGGCCCACAGCAATGTGGTTGACTCTTAAATGCCCTCTGAGCAGGGGCACTTAGGGGTGGGCAATAAATGCTGGCCGAGCCAGCAGCGCCCATATCCCATGGACGAATAAAAAGAATCATTATCTTTGCCCCACACTCGGACATAACTTTCGTGAAGTTGGTGGACCAGTGATGCGATTGATCTGTGTTTCATGAACTTTCGTATTGAAACCTTGGGAGATGAGGTAAAGCATGCAAATGATGAAGAGGAATACGATGTGTTCCTCAACACGTTTCATGATTATGTCATTTACTTTACAGTATTTCTCTTCATTATTCCCCCCAAATGCAGCACTTTATACATCAATTGCACCAGCCACAGAAATATGAAGTTGCTGGAATATGGTGAAGCTTAAAATCACAGATTTCTTTCTGCTCTCCATCGCTCAGTCACTGCGACTCTCTCCCTTGCTCTGGCGCTTCAGTCTCTTATGGACTCGAGTGGCCACAGAAATGTGTCTGACTGTCAGACAGTTGAGCAACAAAATGAAAACGAAAGGGAGAAGTTGGGTTAAAACCGTATCAAACCAGTCAAAGTTCACACACCCAGGCTCAATAGGGAAGCTTGACTGATCAGAACAGAACCACAGTATGTTATCCGGAATAGCCCCAGACATTAATAGCAGGGTTTTAGCATCAATAATGGGTGGGGTGTCAGAGTTGAACACTTAAAGATTCACAGCCTCTACCCTGACATTCCTCAAGCCTGCCCACTTCCGGTTATAACGGCTTCGGTGCAGGCATACGGCAGACAACCACCATCAGGAAGCGAGTTGGCAATTCAAATATTTGAATTAGGCTGGGAGATTCTGATTTAATCTGTTGTAAATGTTTAACTCTGACCAGCCGTGTTTCCCGATCAGTCTCCACACAAAGGCACAAATGGAATGGAGGTTGCTAAAATGTTACATGTTGTAATGGACACTTTCCAGGAACTCGGCAGAGAATAAATAAAAAAGGAGATCTATGGGAGGCCGTGAGCTTATATTAGATATAGTTTGACTGCCAATTCTCTGAAAAGGAGGAAGAGAATTCATGTAAGGGTAGGAAAGTGTTACGGGCATGCCACAGAAAGAGGAAAGAGTGGTTGGAATTAGATGTATAGTTGCTTTTTAGTTCAAAGAAAGAGAAGGGAACATAATCAACACAGCCTTCAAAGTGCAGGAAACACATGTGACGGAAGGATCCTGAGTAGGATTGGAACACATAATGGCCCACGTTTCCAAGACATAGACAGCATATGTAGGGCCCAGAGGGACATCCATGTTGCATTCCTTACATCCGATTTCCACGCAACAATACTTTGCTGTAGGGTCGCTGTGCAGGAATCAGAGTCAGGGGCCTGCAAGGATTTCTGTTTCCAGACCAGAGCCGGTGAGGTAAAGCACAGCATTGCGAAACGGGAGCTTGAAGGAAACTACGCGAATCAAATCCAAATGGGACCCTCAAAATTTCCCATCGGATTGTGGTCGAGGGAAACTAGGTGCGAAGCGGGCTCATGGAGTCTGTCAGGCAAAATCCCACCAACTGTGAGTTTAAAAACAGCTCGGATTAACTGGCCTTTTGAGAAAACGAGAGACACTGACCTGGACAGAAATGCAAATGTCCTTTCTGAGAGCAGCTACAAACTCAGAAGGAATAGGTCACTTCACTTTATGGGACGGTTGGGGCAAAACGTACCAGTGAATGACGATTCAGTTCCTGAAGCAAGAAAGAGAGACCTCTGAGGGGAGGAATGAAACAGTAAAGAAATACAAAATAAATTTAAAGCAAATTTGTCAACACTTGCAAGTCAGAAATTTGAGAACTTAATCAAGATGAGGTTTAAACACCTGATTTGGATGGGTATCAGGCTGGAATTTAGAAAAGTGAGAGTTGATCACATGGTAACATGTTTAAAATTTGAAGGATTTGAAAGGGAGATGATGTTTCCTGCACACTCAGTGCCCGAGAGTTTCTGTGCAGACTGCGAGCAGCTTCAGTCACCGTACGTAATGAAATAGATACATCCCTTCGAGAGGGGACAGCCAAGGCTCAATTAATTGATTACAGGAACAAGAAAGTTTTGCATGCCACCCAGCCCAGAACAATACCATTACGGCACGGCCTAACCTGGTAACTGTTACATTTCGGTTTAAAATCAATACACGGTAATATAGGAACATAGAAACTTAAACAATGGAGGGGGCCATTCGGCCCCTTGAACCTTCTCCGCCATTCAACCAGATCATGGCTGATCGTCAACAACAACGCCATTTTCCCGCACTACCCGCATATCCCTTGATATTCTTGGCATAAAATAGAACTTATCCTGAAAAAAACACGTGACATAAAATGACAGCTAATTAGTAAATTGGCTTTTGTAATCAGGGTATAAAATCATTAAATTGTTAAATTATACATGGAAACCAAAGCACAGCTATACAAAGCTAGAGCTTGTTGCTATATTGGTTGACAATTGAAACACGGGATAATACAAGGGATGAAACTTTCAGCCAAGTACATTTTTCGTGTTTGTTGCTAATAAACAACCGATATTATTCCAATGACATATTGTATTGGGCTTGAAAACAATATGCAAGGGGATATATTGCTATTAATTCATTATTGGTATAACATTATTATTTTCATTGGATGCGGGCTTCGCTGGCTGGACCAGCATTTATTTTCCATTCCTAGTTGTCCTGAGACGTGGGTGGTGAGCTAACTGTTTGAACAATTGCAGCCCATGCCCATTTTGTTGGATTTGATGACCGGAACATGGGGAAATAATGTTACGATTATTTCTTAAGCTTGTCATGATAAATATTACTCAAACGAAGAAATCCACAATTAATTATTAAAATGGACAAAATAACATACACAAGTATCAATTTGAAATTGGGTTTAACAATTGATTCACGTGGGAAGGAATTTGAAGTTCATTGTTACATTAGCCATCATAAATAATATACAGTGCATAAGGTTTCACTTCTTTCCTTAAGAGAGCTTGAAAACTAGTACACCGAGCAAAAAAGTTAATGGTCATTGTGAATTTGACATTATAACTAATGCTCATCAGATAAAGTTCCAGCTAACACTCACATCATTCTTGAAAAAATGTTCTCCATACGGTGTAAATTAATTGAACTTAAAGAAGGAATGGAAAATGATATTTAATAATCTAGCTCACTTGCTTGGTGAGCTCTATTCGTTCTTAAATCCATGAATACTTAAGCGAAGAATTGCCAGTCTCAGTTGTAATTTCAACGAAGCATAAAAAGTTCCAGAACCTCCACTGAAACATTGGCAAGAATGACATTCCAGGCTTAACTTTGTGTCGACTTAAGACAAGCGACACATTGAATGAGCTAACGACAATGGTCGTACGTGAACACACGGGTGCAGAGAAACAACACATCGATAGAGAATTGCCTTGCCCTCTCTATCAAACCATCGCCCAGCCGGCTCATTTCGTTTATGCATTCATACAAAGTTGGGTAAAACGGCCACTTCTCGCACATGTGGAATTCGGGTTTTAGAGTCAGTTACATAACATTTTGCTCAATATCCATAAAACTTGACACATTCTGAGATCAGGGGAACAGCATTACAGTCTGGTTAGAATCGCCTTCTCCGAACAGGTTCCTGCTCCTGCCACAGGTACCACCGCGTCAGTCAACCCTACATGCAACACCTCTACAATTTCTGTATTCGGGCAATCTGTTCTATGGGGAACCGATTTAATCCTTTAATAATCACGCCATGATTGAAAGTCCCAGTTACAAAAATGACAGGGAGGTATTGGGAGGATGGGAAGGGATGGGGGAATATGAGAGCGGTGGTGGGGGAGGGAAATGGAGAAGGATCATGGGATGGTGGATTGGAGAGAGCAATCAGGAGAAGGAGGATGGGGAGCAATAATTAAGAGACAGATTGGGGAGCGGAATCGGTGGAGGGGAATGGGGACGGGAATCGAGGGAGCAGCAACGGCCATCTCCAACAACAGAGATTCCAAACATCTCCAGTTGCCACGCATTGGCATCACTATCCCTGACTCTCAAACTGCAAAACCCTGCAGGTTACCATTTAGCAGAGGTTGAACTGGGCCAGCCAGGAATGTACTATCACTACAAGAGCGTTTCAGAGGATGGGAATTCTGCGGTGAGCAGCTTACCCCTGACTCACCAAAGCCTTCCCACAATCTACACGGGCTCAGTTGGAGCCCCAACAACAGCGCTTCCAAAGATCGAAACCACCGAGAAAAAGGCAGCCCTCTTGATGGCACCACATCCACCTTAACCATTCACTCCATCCACCACCGGTACATCATAACAGCAGTGTGTACCATTTACAAGATGCACTGCAGCAACTCACCAAGGTTCCTTTGCCAATCCCTTACAAACCCAGGTCCTCTGACAACGAGGAGGGCAAAGGCAGCAGGTGCGTAGGAACACCGTGACCTGCAAGTTCCCTTGCAAGCCACTCACCATCCTGACTTTGAACTATATCGCCATTCCATCACTGTCTGTTGCTCAAAATGGTGGAAAACCCTCAGCACTGTGGGTATACATATAAGATCTGGACTGCAGTCGTTCAGGAAACCGGCTCGCCACCGACTTGGCATGGGCAAGTGAGGATAGACGTCAAATGCTGGCCTAGCCAGCGACATCAAAATCCCATAAATTACAACAATCTTAACACAAGAGCTTTTGATGTTCAATGGCTTTTCCATTGATGAAGCCTCCACAATCAAAAGGCCGTGTTTATACTTGAGCAGAAACTGAACTGAAATGGCTTTGAGAACAAGCCAGAAGATGATAATTCGACGGCGAGTATCTGACCTCCTCACTGTTCAAAGCGAGGACAAATCTACGAGACACAGATCAGGCGTGTGATGGGATACTCTCCACTTGCCTGGTTGAATGCAGCTTCAATTCTCAAGGAGCTATTCACCAAGGCAGGGCAAATCAGCTCGCTTAATCGACACCGATCCCAGAAGCTTTAACTCCTTCATTCCCTCCACCACCTTCGCATGGTTGCAGCAGTATGCCCTACCAACAAGGTGAACTGCAGAAACTCACAGTGATCCATCTGGCAGCGCCTTCCAAATCTGACAGCCGCATCATCGATAAGAACAAGGGCAGGAAGCCCCTCTTACAAATCACCTCAAGGTCACACATCACACTGACTTGGAAACTATTGTCCTTCCTGCAATGTGACTGGGTCAAAATTTTTGAACTTTCACAAATAGCACTGTATTGTACCAACGCAATATCGACTCCAGCGGTTCAAGAAGGTGGTTCACCACTACCTTCTCAAGGGTAATGAGGCATGACCTATAAATCCTGAAACAAAAACATATAATGTTGGAAAAACTCAACAGGTCTAATATCATCTGCGGACAGAAAAAAAAGTTAAAAATTTGGAGTCCGTATGACTTTTCTTCATCATCATAAAACTTTAAATTCCAATTTTTTTTATATTGAATTCAGAATTGCACCCTCTGCCATCGAGGGATTCGAACCCGAGTCCCCACTGCATTAGCCTGGGTTTCTGAATAATCAACAATCCTGACTTGTTTTCTGCACGTATTGCATAGGCTTTGACAGGAGGGGAGGTAAACATTCAGTGGCAGAATATCTAGCAACTGAGCTGCCCATATGGCCATAGTAATTGTGTGGCTAACCCCACCAAGTTACCGGTCAATGCTGCAAAGCTACGCCCCACACCACACTAGGATGGTAACAGTTGGATATTCAGTAATCATATTGGTTTGGCTGGAGTTGTTTGGAGTTTCTCTTAGTGGTGCGGGTGATTGCTTGCCGGATGAGATGTGCACGTTTCTTGCCGCTTGCTAGTCCAAACGTGATTCATGTTCACGCCTTCCTGCATTTAGTCATGGACTGCTTCATTATCTCAGCGAAAATATGGCGGATCAGAGGAATCATCGGCCTCCATTTCCACTTCTGATCTTATGAAGGAAGGAAGGTCATTGATAAAGCAGCTGAAGTTGGTTGGGACCAGGGCACAACCATTAGAAGTTGCTGCGGCGATACACTGGGGCTGAGAAGATTGGCCTCAAACAACTATGTTTTTGCGCGAGATATGATTCCAGGCAGTGGAAAGTTTTGCAGCTCATTGCCACTGACTTCAATTTTAGGCAGACAGATTAATGCCTTACTCGGTCAAATGTTATCTCGATGTTATAGTAAGTCATTCTTACCACAACTTCTTATCCCATTTGAATCAGATGTGAAACTTATGGATTGTATAGGAACATACAAAAGTGAGTCCTACCCTTGCACTTACCGTGCACTGAACATCTCTTTTTTTACATAGGAGTTATTTAAAAAGATTGAAAGGTAGAATGTAAAATATAAACTACATATGAAGTATCAGTGGGCGAGTAATCCAGAGAGTCTGTTTAATGCACTGGGGAAGGGGGTTCCAATCCCACAATGGCAGATGGTGAAAATTGAATGCTGCCCTTACTATCTACACGTGACTACAGACCCAGAGCAAAGTGGTTGAATCTGAAATGGCGTAGCAAACCACTCAGTTGTATGAAACCGCTAATAAAAGCTCATAAGGAATGGAATCAGATGGTCCACCAGGCACCGACGTAGGCATCGAAAATGACAATGGCAAACTCAGCCCTATCGACCCTGCAAACACATCATTCTAACAACTGGGGCTAGTTTCAAAATTGGAAGAGCAGAAGCCTGACACATTTATTCTCATGGAATCATATATTGCAGTTAATGTCCCAGAACCACCATCACCATCCCAGGGTGTATTCTGTCCCACGCGCGGTTGTCAATGTTTTCTGCAGGTGGGAGGAGCTTTCCCTGGGAGTCCACAACATCAACTTCAGGCCCCATAAATTGTATTAGGGCCAGATCTAACATGGGAAAGGAAATATCCTGCTGATTCCCACGTAACGCCCGCCCTCAAATGAAGAATCAGCGCTCATCCATGTTGAACACCATTTGGAGCAAGCACCAAGTTTTACAAGGAAGCAGAATGCACTTTTGGTGAGGAACTACAATGTCCATTACTAACAATGTTTTGGAAGCACCAGTACAGGTCATGTTAGCCGAGGCGAAATGTTTAAAAACTGCTAGACTGACTCTGTGGCAGGTGGTGAGGGAACCAACAAGAAGGAACAACATACTTGACCTCATGCTCACCAACTTGCCTTCCACAGGTGCATCTGTCCATGAATGTATTGGTCCGAGTGACCTTCATACAATCCCTGTGGACAGGAATTTCTTTCTTCACATTGACGATACACTCCATCATATTGTGTAGCACTACCACCGTCCTAAATGGGATAGATTTCAAACAGATGTAGCAACGCAGGACTGGGCCTCCTTGAGGCGCTGTGGGCCGTCAACAGCAGCAGAATTGCACTCAGACACAATCTGTAACCACATGCGCCCCCTCCCCCCTCCGTCTGCCATCACCAATCAGCTAGGAGACCAACCCAGTTCAATGAAGAGTGCAGGAGGGTATGCCAGAGCAGCACTAGACATACCTTGAAATATTGTGTCAACCTGGAGAACCTACTACACAGGACTACTTGCATGCAAAACAGCACAAGCAGCAAGCGATAGCTAGGGCGAAGAGATTCACAACCAACAGACCAGAACTAAGGTCTGCAGTCCTTGCATATCAAGGCGTGAATGGTGGTGGACATTTTAAAAACACACTGCAGGAGGGGGATTCACAAATATCTAAATATTCGCTGATGGAGCAGCTCAACTCACCCTTGCATAAGATAAGTCTGATGCATTTTCCGCAATCTTCAGCAGGAGTGCTAAGTGGGTGATCCATTTTGTCCTCCTCCGGAAGTCCCAGCATCACAGATGTCAGTCTTCAGCCAATTAAACTCAGTCCTCCTGATAACAAGAAACGGCTGAAGGTTCTTGATGCCGCAAAGGCTATGGGCCCTGACCACCTTCGAGCAAAAATACTGAAGGTAAGTGTTCCAGAAATGGCCGCGCCCCTAGTCAAGCTGTCCCTAGTCAAAACGAGCTTCTGCCCGGTAATATGGAAGTTTGCCCAGGAATATACTGTACACAATAAGAAGGACAATATCTTGAGCAACAGTTTCATCGTTTCTATTTTGAGATCCACAGGAACCCTTCGAGAAGCTAATAAAATTATGGAACTTAAAATGCAAGCGTCTCATTTCCCTACAGCCAATGGTTTTCAAAACCTAGGCTGGCACCAAAGAGGTCCACGAAGTTCACGTCACTATCTTTCATTTGATAACAAGAATTACTTTAATGTCATCTTTCTTAATAGCCATTTGGTTCGCACAATTTCCAATAAATTCTATATGTCGCCTGCTGCAAAGTTACATACAGTATACTTCTTTAGCGTCCCTGTTATTTAATTATTCTCCATGATAAATCCCGATGGGAAAGCAGCAACCTGTTGAATACTTAGAAAGGCGGTAGAAGCAGGTCAAAGGAAAGTGTGCAAGATTAGCGATTGACAAGAAACTCTACACTTTCCCAGAATGAAGTTCAGGGCCCAGCCTGGGCTTATTCTTCATTGGATACACAGGGCGAACGTGCATTCTCTTAATAGTCCATATATTTTGATGCACATATTGCCGATTTGCAAAACGATCTGGAACGCAGATATCAAAAATTGACTTGCCAACACAATATATGCGTTGACATTTCGAGTCCTCATGACCCTTCGACAGAACTGAGTAATATTAGGAGAGGGGTGAAATAGAAGCTGGTCTAAGGTGGCGGGGTGGGGGGGCGGGGTGGAAAGAGAAGTGGGGGGTGGGTGTGGTTGTAGGGACAAGCAAGCAGTGAAAGGAGCAGATAATCAAAAGATGTCACAGACAAAAGCCCAAAGAGGTGTTGAAGGTGGTGATATTATCTAAACGAATGTGCTAATTAAGAATGGATGGCAGGACACTCAAGGTACAGCTCTAGTGGGGGGGGGGGGGGGGGGGGGGGGGGAAGACTACGCATAAAAGGTATATTTAAAAATAACGGAAATAGGTGGGAAAAGGAAAATCTATATAAATTATTGGAAAAAGCAAAAGGAAGGGGGAAGAAACGGAAAGGGGGTGGGGAATGGAGGAGGGAGTTCAAGATCTAAAGTTGTTGAATTCAATATTCAGTCTGGAAGGCTATAAAGTGCCTAGTCAGAAGATGAGGTGCTGTTCTTCCAGTTTGCGTTGGGCTTCACTGGAACAATGCAGCAAGCCAAGGACAGACATGTGGGCAAGAGAGCAGGGTGGAGTGTTAAAATGGCAAGCGACAGGGAGCTTTCGGTCTTTCTTGCGGACTGACCGCAGGTGTTCTGCAAAGCGGTCGCTCAGTTTACATTTGGTCTCTCCAATGCAGAGGAGACCGCATTGGGAGCAACGAATGCAGTAGACTAAGTTAGGGGAAATGCAAGTGAAATGCTCCTTCACTTGAAAGGAGTGTTTCGGAACTTGGACGGTGTGGAGAGAGGAAGTGAAGGGGCAGGTGTTGCATCTTTTGCGTGGACATGGGGAGGTGCCATAGGTGGGGTTTGCGGAGTAGGGAGTGATGGAGGAGTGGAACAGGGTGTACCGGAGGGAGCAATCTCTACGGAATGCCGCCAGGGGGGTGAAGGGAAGATGTGTCTGGTGGTGGCATCATGCTGGAGTTGGCGGAAATGGCGGAGGATGATTCTTTGAATGCGGAGGCTGGTGGTGTGATAAGTGAGGACAAGGGGGACCCTATCATGTTTCTGGGAGGGAGGAGAATGCGTGAGGGCGAATGTGCGGGAGATGGGCCGGACACGGTTGAGGGCCCTGTCAAAGACCGTGGGTGGAAAACCTCGGTTAAGGAAGAAGGAGGACATGTCAGAGGAACTGTTTTTGAAGGTAGCATCGTCAGAACAGATGCGACGGAGGCGAAGGAACTGAGAGAAATGGGATGGAGTCCTTACAGGAAGCGGGGTGTGAGGAGCTGTAGTCGAGGTAGCTGTGCGAGTCAGGAGGCTTATAATGGATATTGGTGGACAGTCTATCATCAGAAATTGAGACAGAGAGGTCAAGGAAGGGAAGGGAAGTGTCAGAGACGGACCAAGTGAAAATGATGGAGGGGTGGAAATTGGAAGCAAAATTAATAAATTTTTCCAGGTCCCGACGAGATCATGAAGCCGCACTGAAGTAAACATCGATGTACCGGAGAAAGAGTTGTGGGAGGAGGCCGGAGTAGGGCTGGAACAAAGAATGTTCCACATACCCCATAAAGAGACAGGTGTAGCTGGGGCCCATGTGGGTACACAAAGCCACATCTTTTATTTGGAGGAAGTGAGAGGAGTTAAAGGAGAAATTGTTCAGTGTGAGAACATGTTTAGCCAGACAGAGGAGAGTAGTGGTGGATGGGGGTTGTTCGGGCCTCTTTTCGAGTAAGAAGCTAATGGCCCTCAAACCATCCTGGTGGGGGATGGAGGTGTAGAGGGATTGGACGTCCATGATGAAGAGGAAGCGGTTGGGGCCAGGTAACTGGAAATTGTTGATGTGACGTAAGGTGTCAGAGGAATCACGGATGTAGGTGGGAAGGGACTGGACAAGGGGAGAGAGAAGGGAGTCAAGATAACGAGAAATGAGTTCCGTGGTGCAGGAACAGGCTGACAGGATCGGTCTGCCTCGATAGTTCCATTTGTGGATTTTGGCTAGGAGGTAGAAGCGGGCCGTCCGAGGTTGGGCGACTATCAAGTTGGAAGCTGTGGGAGGAAGATCTCCAGAGAAGATGAAGTCAGTGACAGTCCTGGAAAAAATGATTTGATGTTCAGTGGTTGTGTCATGGTCCAGGGAGAGGTAGGAGTAAATGCTTCCTCCTACCTCTTCCTGGACCATGACCGCACCACTGAATATCAAGCCATTGTTTCCAGGACTGTCACTGACCTCATCTCCTCTGGAGATCTTTCTCCCACAGCTTCCAACCTGATAGTCGACCAACGTCGGACGGACCGCTTCTACCTCCTACCCAAAATCCACCAGCAGAACTGTACCGGCAGATCGATTTTGTCAGCCTGTTCCTGCCCCATGGAACTCATTTCTCGTTATCTTGACTCCCTTCTCTCTCCCCTTGTCCAGTCCCTTTCCACCTACATCCGTGATTCCTCTGACGCCTTACGTACCATCAACAATTTCCAGTTTCCTGGCCCCAACCGCTTCCACTTCACCATGGACGTCCAATCACTCTACACCTCCATCCCCCACCAGGATGGTCTGAGGGCCCTTAGCTTCTTCCTTGAACAGAGGCCCGAACAATCCCCATCCACCACTTCTCTCCTCCATCTGGCTGAACTTGTTCTCACACTGAACAATTTCTCCTTTAACTCCTCTCACTTCCTCCAAATAAAAGGTGTTGCTATGGGTACACGCATGGGCCCCAGCTATGCCTGTCTCTTTATGGGGTATGTGGAACATTCTTTGTTCCAGTCCTGCTCCTGCCCCCTCCCACAACTCTTTCTCTGGTACATCGATGATTACTTCGGTGCTGCTTCATGCTCTCGCCGGGACCTGGAAATATTTCTTAATTTTACTTCCAATCTCCACCCATCCATCATTTTCACATGGTCCATTTCTGACACTTCCCTTCCCATTCTTGACCTTTCTGTTTCAATTTCTGGTGATACCACCAGTTCCATTACAAGCCTCCCAACTCCCACAGCTGCCTCGACTACAGCTCCTCACACCCCGCTTCCTGTAAGGACCCTATCCCATTCTCTCAGTTCCTTCGCCTCCGTCGCATCTGTTATGATGATGCTACCTTCAAAAACAGTTGCTCTGACAACTTCTCCTTCTTCCTTAGCCAAGGTTTTCCAACCACCGTCGTTGACAGGGCCCTCAAATGTGTCCGGCCCATCTCCCGCGCATCCGCCCTCGCGCCTTCTCCTCCCTCCCAGAAACATGATAGTGTCCCTCTTGTCCTCAATTATCACCCTACCAGCCTCCGCATTCAAAGAATCATCCTCCGCCATTTCCACCAACTCCAGCATGATGCCACCACCAAACACATCTTCCCTTCACCCTCCCGACGGCATTCCATAGGGATCGTTCCCTCCGGGATACCCTGTTCCACTCCTCCATCACCCCCTACTCTACAACCCCCACCTATGGCACCTCCCCATGCCCACATAGAAGATGCAAAACCTGCCCCTTAAATTCCTCTCTCCTCACCGTCCAAGGGCCCAAACACTCCATTCAAGTGAAGGAGCATTTCACTTGCATTTCCCCTAACTTAGTCTACTGCATTCGTTGCTCCCAATGCGGTCTCCTCTACATTGGAGAGACCAAACGTAAACTGGGCGACCGCTTTGCAGAACACCTGTAGTCTGTCCGCAAGAAAGACCGAAACCTCCCTGTCGCTTGTCATTTTAACAATCCATCCTGCCCGCTTGCCCACATGTCTGTCCTTGGCTTGCTGCTTTGCTCCAGTGAAGCCCAAGGCAAACCGGAGGAACAGCACCTCATCTTCTGACTAGGCACTTTATAGCCTTCCGGACTGAATATTGAATTCAACCGTTTTATATCTTGAACTCCCTCCTCCATCCCCACCCCCTTTCCGTTTCTTCCCCCTTCCTTTTGTTTTTTTCCAATAATTTATATAGATTTTTCTTTTCCCACCTATTTCCATTATTTTTAAATATATATATTTTATGCGTTGTTAGTCCTTCCACCCCAGCCCCACTAGAGCTGCACCTTGAGTGTCCTGCCATCCATTCTTAATTAGCACATTCGTTTAGATAATATCACCACCTTCAACACTTCTTTTTCTTTTGTTTGTGACATCTTTTGATTATCTGCTCCTATCACTGCTTGCTTGTCCCTACAGCCACCATACCCCTCCCCCAACATCTCTCCCCCTCACCGCCCCCCCCCCCTCTCTCCCCCCTCCCCCCCCCCCCCCCCCCCCCCCCACCACACCTTAGACCAGCTTATATTTCACCCCTCTCCTAATATTACTCAGTTCTGTGGAAGGGTCATGATGACTCGAAACGTCAACTATTTTCTTCTCCACCGATGCTGCCAGACCTGCTGAGTTTTTCCAGGTAATTCTGTTTTTGCTTTGGATTTCCAGCATCCGCAGTTTTTTGTTTTTATCAACACAATATATACTGTGCAAAACTTATCGATAGAGCAAAGGATATGAAAGGTGTTTTTATCATTACACTAGATAATAAGCATGCATCTCTCACGATTTCCCGTGCCTTGCATTTCGGATCAAATAAATATACCTACTTCTTTATGCTCTGCTCATCTATTCACAATGGAAAATTTCAAGATTCAGTATAGTTCAGAGACGAAGGCAGGGCCAATTCAAAATTGCAGAGGGCCTTGCTCTGAGGAATACTTGGATGAGTATTCTGTTTGTGGCTCTTAAATGTGTGCAATGAAACGAGATCTTAGTGACGAATGGGAAGTTTTTGTTTTATTTGTTCATGGGATTTGGTGTTGCTGGCTAGTGCAGCAATTATTGCCCACCCCTATTGCCAAATTTTAAGAGTCAACCACATTTTTTGCAGATTCACTTACCTAAAGTGCATTTGTGAACCAGATGGGTTTCTACGGCAATCGAAAATTGTTTCATGGTAATCATCAGACTACTCATTCCAGGGGAATCAGTGATACAACCAATGCAAAAGGAAAGATAGAATAAAAGATCAAAATTTAAGGGGAAGCTGATGTTGAAGACAAAGATAGAATAAATAAAAGCATGAGAATGAAATGCATAGTACATGTGGGAAACATGATGGAGAGGAGCAAGTGTTTAGGATTTTCTGCGTGAAAGGGACGGGTGAGGAATTGAGGAGAAGGCAAAAGGGGGAATTGTGGAATGGGAGCATGAGAAAAGGGAGTTCATGACCTCTGTCAACGTCAAACACAATAGTCATCATGATGGGCTCCGATTCGAAATGCCCTGTGGCGATATTTCCCACTTTTGCATGTAGGAAAGATAAGACCGCGTCATGTAAATGTAGAGAACCTGCAAAATGCTGCTGTACCGGGGGATATGAGTAGCCTTATACGTTAATCAATAAAATTCAACATGCGGGCACAACAAATAACGAGGAAGGCAAATGGAATTGTGGCCTTTAATGCAAGGGGGTGCAGAATAAAAGTAGTGAAGTTATTCTCTGAATGTGTACGGCATTGCGTAGAAGACGACTACTGTTCGCAGTGCTGGTCACCTTACTTAAGTAGGGACATACCTGCATTGGAGAAAGTTCAGAGAATGTTCAGTAGGCTGATTCCTGGAATCGGGGGCTATGATTTACGAGGAAAGATTCAGCAGGCCAAGCATGTAAACATTGGAGTTTTAAAGGAGCAGAGGTTTTCTTATTGAAATATGCAATAACCTGATGAATCTGGATAGCGTAGATGCTGAGAAAATGTTTCCGCTCATGGCGAAATCTAGAACTGGGGGTAAAGATCATAAACAAGGGATATTCAAGTTAAACGGGAGCTGAGAAAGATTTGCTTCTCTCACAGAGGTGTTGGTGTTTGGAATTCATTCCCCAAGCCAGCATTGGAGACTGCCATATTGAATATATTCAAGCTAGTCAGACAGATATTTAATTAACAAGGGAGTGAAAGGTCTAGGGAACCAGTCAGGAAAGTGGATTTGGACCAAAGACAGATCGGCCATGATGTTATTGATTGGAGAAGCGAGGGACTAAATAGCCTATCCATTTTCCGATTTGTTTCGTCCTTACGTTTCCGGTAGCCGCATCTCCTGCTTATGAATTGCTACCTCACATGATGGCTTTGATAATGATGACCTCGAGGGTGTTACCGTATTGTTTGTTCAGCAGGCTGTAAGTAATAACACAACGAATGGAAGCTATTTATAGCACTGGAGATTCATTTCATTATAACTAAACCACTGTTCTATTTCGCTACCTCATTATTCTGGTTAGCTCGAACATCTCCAACTACGGAATAAGTCTGCTTCAGTCGGACAATGTTTGTGTCAGCTACTTCTCACATAGAGGCCATTTTCTATCCCGTTTTGGCAGCAGTTAGAGTACCAGGTGAGATAATTTCCAGAAGACATTGTTTATGTAGCACGGTGTCCAACTGCGTTAATCTGTCGGCTTTGTGACTGCTAAATGTGACAAGTTTATGGGAAATGTTTTGTTTGCATTCTTCTCTTCCCTTTTGCTTCGTGTACAGTTTTATATTCATCTCGCTTTACATCATGCCCTTTGCCTTCTCTCCTACTTCAACTTTTTCCCGTGTGTTTCCTACTGCTGTTGTGTCTCTGTTAGCGTTGTTCAAGGTTCTGGCAATTCTCGTGCCTCACTGATCCTTGACGCTGATTCCTTACTGGATATTTTTTCGTTGTTATTTCCCCTTCATTTCCTGCTAACTCTCTTGCTGCCGTCGCTTTCCCTCCTTTTGATCTTTGGCGAGGTAAACTCGTCCTGTTCGTTTTATTCTTGTTGTGGTCCCATGATACCATTCAGAAGGTTGCCTTATATCCTTCTTGCAAATCTCTATGCCTTTCCCATATACAGCCATAAGATAATAGAGAAGAGGTAGGCTATATGGCCCATCGAGCCTGCTCTGCCATTCAATTAGATCATTGCTGATTTGATAATCTTCAAATCCACATTGTGCCTTTTCCCAGGAACCTTTGATTTCCTTTTTGATTATTAATCTTCTATCTCAGCCTTCAATATAGTTAACGACCCAGTCTCTACAGCCCTCTGCGTTTAAAAAAAAAATCCACAGATTGACTGGCCTCTGACAGAATTTTTTTTTTTCACTCACTTTTTTCTGTCTTAAATTTCCTTCAGTTTGCTTCCTCTCCTGTGAATTTTATCATTCGTGTTTGTGTCTCTCCTACTCCTGTATTATATACTGTTGCTTCCCCCTTTTCTTTGATATTTGTGCTGCACTCTGCCCTGTTCCATTTCTTCTTATTCCAACTCCATTGATCAGTTCGATTGTCTTCTCTCCTTCTCACTTTAATCCTGCTGGTGTTTTCTATCCATCTTTATTTTTATGCTCGGTGCTCTTTGCCCATGATAGATTTTGTCAGTGGCATAGCTTTTCAACATTCTCTTTTGAACGTTCAGGTTCTCTTCTTTCTTTTTTTTTTGGCCCTTCTGGTTCCCAATCTCCTTATCCATTTGACCCATGCTTTCTATGCTCTCTTCTCCGATGCCAATGAAATTATGCAGACAGTACATTGTAAATCCTAGCAAAGATGTTGTTCTCTGAAACATTAGAGGACCCGGGGAGGATTCAAAAAGGCAATTAATATTATCAAAACAATATTTTTTCCTGAAGGGTGTAAGAGATTTAGTCGCTGCACGTGGACAACTAAATAGTTAACATATAGCATAAAGCTTAAAAATGCAATAAATAAATGAATGAATAAATAATTATATATATATAAAAAATAGATACATTAAGAAAAAAATTAAAATTAAAAAGCAATTAAACATACAAACAAGTAAAAAAAAATAAATGGATGGATGGATGGGTGAATGGATACCTAAAGATATTTGCAAGTTGTGCCACGGTAAAACACGAATTAACAATACATGACCAAAACGAGTATGTTCAGAGGAGCAATGCGGGCCTTGCAAAGTTGAAAACTTTAGTATCGTTAATGGAAATAAGAAAATTGGTCAAAGCTGATTTTTTGACTTCAATCAGAATTAAGAGCAACGTAGTAAATCAACAACAAAGATTCCCAGAGAAAAATCAGATTTAATCAGTTTCGGAGCCTCATTAAAATTAACACAAACAAAATAACAACAATGAAGGAAGTAGTGACACGATATAATGGGAAATCTCCAAATACCAGATGGTTTCCCTATCAGAATCTTAATGTAAGTAACAGAAAACAACCTAGACTCCCTGAATCATTTTCCAAAGCCTTCCCGATTCAGAAACCATTACATTACATTGGAAAATTGTGCACTGCACTCAGCGATTTGACAAATGTAGCACAGGAAAGATAGGAGATCATGTAGGAACTAGCCTCAGGGATGCTGTCGGGGAATCAGTACAATATGTCATTAAGGATAATGTGCTTGACATCCTGATTATTTCACCTACTCAGAGGCAGGTATCATGGATTTCTAAAGGCGAGATCAGGCCTGGTGAACTGGATTGAATTTTTGAAGCGGTAGCAAAACGTGTTGAAACGAAAATGCAAGTGAATATTATTTAGATTGAGCCCCTAAATATATTTCAAAAACATTGAAATCCCTCATAAGAAAATGTTAGCTACAGCTGGAACTCATTAATTTGGGGGCACTTTATCGATATGATTAGGAAATTGAATTTCATCTGGAGACAGCGAGTAGGGATCCTGAATGGGTATACTCATAGCATCATGTGATATTCTGCAAGGATCTATTCTTGGATATCAACTGCTCATAACATTAAATAATGATTCAGATGATGCTGTATAAAGCCACCTATCCAAATTTCCCAAGGATATTAAAATAAGGGACATTGCAGAAATTGTATGTTGAAACGTTGCATTGGAGAAAGATATTGATGATAAATGCGTAAAGCAGTGGCAAATTGACTGCAATGTAGGCAAAAGAGAGGCATCCCAATTTGGGACAAAAGTAAAGGAACTGACTACTGTCTGAAAGGGGAAAATTGAGAAACAGTGGAAGAAAAAATGACTAAAAGCCACAGGTACGCAGGTCATTGGAGTGTAAATAAAGTAGAGAATGTTAAAAATAATTAACCGAATGTCTGCCTTTCCATCTACATGATTAGCAGACAAGCAATTAGATATCAAGTCAGAATCTTGCGGGGCCGGGCATCATTACAGGCAAACAGCCAAAGAAACAACTGAATTTCTGTTGGGAGATTAAAGTGACATTCCATGACACCAATGCAGCGGTGTGTGATATCGGACAGTCCTGGCAACATTGAAATCATACAAAATCTGGGAAGGCCATGCCCCACTCATTGGAGTCATACCGAGCGAAAATGAAGATAACTATGGTTTCTGGATGCCAACTATCTTAACAGTTGGACATAGAGGAAGGAGGTGCCCAGGGTAGTACTTGGATCAAACCATCTTCAGCTGCTTTTCCAATGACATTCCCTCCAACATAAGATCAGAAGTGGGAATGTTCGCTGTTAATTACAGTGTTCGGCATTATTCACAAAACTTCATATAGTGAAGCAGCCTGTGTCCATATTAAGCAAGACCTGGAATAACATTCATGCTTCGGCTAATAACTGGCAATTCACATTTGTGCCACTCAAGTGACTGACAATGACCATTTCCCACAAGCGAGAATCAAACCATATATCATTGACGCTCAATTGCATTGCCATCAATCAAACCTCAGCACCAATGTCTCAGGTGTTACCATTGACCAGAAGTTGAACCGGACCAGATGCAAGGAAGGGCATGGGAACTATGTGGCTAGGAACATCCCTAATGACTCCCGAAAGCCTGTCTGTATTTAGAAGTCCCAATTCAGGAGTATCATGGAATATACTCCACTTGACTCGATGAGTGCAGCTTTAGCAACAGGAAGCTCGGCAATATCCAGGTCAAAGAATCCCACCTCATTTCCACCACATCCAGGACATTAAACAGTCAACATCTGTACCACAGGTGCATACTGGCAGCAATGTATACCATCTACAAGATAAACAGCTGCAAGCATACAAGGCTCCTTAGCCCAAACTGCGAGCTCTGCCTCCCAGAAGCAAAAGGGCAGCAAGTGCACGGGAACACTAGTCACACAATATTTTCACTGGAATGATTTTGCTTTCCTCTACCGTCGCTGTGTAAAAATATTGGTTCCTCCTTCTTAACAAATGTCCGGATGTACCTAAACCCAAACGACGCGCACGTGTTCCAGAAAGCATCGCTGCCTTTCAAGGCCAATACGGGATAGGCAACAACTATTGCCACTGCCCACGGCTCTCGCATCCCATGAATGACAACATAAATATATCGAGTTGTTCAAAACGCTTGTTGGAATACACCTGCAGCATAAGGTTCTCCTTTAATCCTTCCCTTTGTGTTATTTCGCTCTCCTTTTATTCCTGTTATTGCTTTGGTCTCTTGCATCTTTTGTGCTTCGTGTTGCCAACTCATCAGCTTATTTCCCAATTGCGTTCTTTACCTTCTTTTCCCTTCCTTCTCAATTTCATGCTTTCTTCGCAAGCTCCTCCTTTGATTGCTGCTCTTGTATTCTCTTTAATTTTCCTTCTCCTGGTTAAATTCATTAATGCTCCAATATCCAGCTCTGTCGTCTCCCTTCTCATGACTTTCTCCCTTGCAGTTACTCTCGTAACCATTTCTGTTATTTATGTTGCTGTCTTATTTCATTGCCTTTCCACGGCATAGAGCGATTCCTTCCACAGTTAGCCTAAAAATGCCACAGAATAGTAGAGAACAAAAACATTATTTAGATTCACTCACCCTTGTATCCATCAACAGCCTTTCTATACGGGCATCCTATCTTGGAAGAACCACATATGAATGAGTAGCTGCTCTTCAGTTTATCTTTGGCACTATGAACGTAATCTCAGGAAAATAAGAAAGGAATACATGGAGATCATTTTAAATATTACATTCTCATGCGACAGGTTCAGATTCTAGTTATGCATATATATCTATAAATGTATGTGTGTGTGTGTGTTTGTGTGTGTGTGTGTTCGCGCGCGCATGTGTCTTTCTCACAGTTAACTTGGTGGCGATTGGGATCCTAGCTCCGAGAAGGTGCGGTCTCTCTGAATGCGTCACTCGCTATCTGATAGCCATGGCGACAGCAGATTTCATTGTGATTATCTGCAAAGTAATCTTACATCGTGTGGCTTCACTTAACTGGTGGGATTCCTTCCTGCTTTACTACAGGGTGTGCAGAATCGTTATGTACCTTTCTCCGACTTCCATAGATAGTTCTGTCTGGTTAATGGTCGCTTTTACCATAGATCGTTTTGTCGCCATATGCTGTCAGAAGCTGAAAACAAAGTATTCCACCTGAAAAACTGCAACTGTGGTTATCATCACCGTGAACCTACTGTTCTGTTTAAAGAACATTCCCTGGCCCTTCGTGTATAAATCTTATTATGTAATAAATCGGATACCGCGGGGGTGCCTTATATCACCATTATTTTATTTTGCAATTAAGTGGAAAGCATGTTTTTGGATTGAACAACTGTTAACCCCGTGGCTTCCATTTATTTTGGTTTTATTGTGTAACGCCCTCATCGTTAGACATATTTTAGTGGCCAGTCATTCTCGCAAAAGACTTCGGGGCTACAGTAATAGTGAGAAAAACAAAGATACTGAGATGCTGAACCGGAGAAAGTCCATCGTTTTACTTTTTGCAATATCCAGCAGTTTTGTCCTACTTTGGGTGACAACAGTCGCATACTTCTTATTTTATGGATTTTACGGCAGCTTCAAGCGCAGCTCTATGTCTAACGAATTTGCAACAACTAAGGAAGCTGGAAATATGCTTCAGCTACTGAGCTCCTGCACAAGCACGATTATTTACACAACAAACCAGAGTAATTTTAGAGAGGAGCTATTTAAATTATTGAAATGCACATTCACTCTAATTGGCAAATGTGTTCAACGAGGGCAACAGCTGAACTGAAGTCGATGCTGCCTCCCCCAACATTACAATTCAATCATGTCCCAAATTTAGCAAGGCAACTCAGTTACGGGGGAAAATATCATTTCGTTTTTTGGAGGGCCTCTAAAATTGGATCAACATGGATATTAAAAGTAACACGCAATGAACAAAACGAGCAGTTTATGGAAATACTTCTTTTTACAGGTAATTTTCGAAACACCTCCTCAAATGCAATTGTGTCGATGGAAGGGAAATTAATTACTAACAAAGCGCGGGTCGCCACTCCATCGGACTGATACACATTAATGCCTAAAACAGAACTTGGTTATTCTCCCTTTTAAAAATGTAGTGCCGCTTCAAGTATTCCTGTAACTAATTAGCAATTTTCACTGAACAACTGGAAGTTCTCGAAAACCTGGGGATTACGGATAATGATTGCAGAGAAGAAATGTTTCCATTTCCAAATAAATGTTGATGCTGTTTTGAAACATTTGCCATGCCTTGATTAAAAAATAATAAAGCCACCAATGGCACTGTTCAGCTGGCAAATGGAGGAACTCCACACTAGCAGATTAATTGATTATGTCGCAATTCATATACAAGCACAGGAGACGGTGGCATAGTGGTGTTGTTAATAGGCTAGTAGCCCAGAAACCCAGTGTAATCCTATGGGGAAGAAGTTCGAATCTTGTAAAGGTGGCAGATGGAAAAATTTGGACTAAATGTCTAATGATGACTAACTAACTAGGGGAAGAAAGCTACAGTCCTTGCCTAGCTTCAACTGTATGTGACTCCAGACAAGGCACAAAATTCTGGCCTAGCTAACAACGCCCACAATCAATCATTTTTTTTTAAATGAGGAAGAGGCGGCCGACCTAGCTGCAGGGTTTAACCGTGAAAATGAATGTGGTAACGTCAGGTTCGCAGCTGTATTCCTGGCAAATACTGGAAAGGTACGTCGCTAATGCGCTGAGTGTCAGTAAAAAATGTAATATAATTTAGCAGCAAGGGGTGGGGGAAATGAGGAGCGGGATGTTTGATGTATTATGATGGGTATGGTGTAGTCGGGTGATAGAGATTTAGGGGTGGGTGAATGTAAATAATATGGATGATTGAAGACCAACAGGGATGTTATTGATGCGGCAGCAAACTTATGTATTGATTGGAAATCGGGGTGGGCAATCATCCACTGGACGGAAAGGATAGAAATATGGAATCCACCAGGGATATGTTCCAACAGGCAGTGCGATGGGGGAGTGGCGGATATAAGTGGTCATGGGACGACACCTAAGAGGTGTTTATGGAAGTAGGAGTATGGCAAATATTGAAAACGTGGTGGAATGAGAGAGTGGGTATATGGAAATTCGCAGTGATATAATATAGAATGTGTAGGAGTGGATGGAAGGGGATTGGTAGAGAGGTGACTGAAGAGCAGGTTCAATGGTAAGTGAATCTTTGGAGTGAACAGGTGGAATATTGAAGAGTTGGTGAAAGAGTAGTGTAATGGAATAGAGATCAGCAGAGAGCATATTGAAGAGGTCGTGGAGATCGAGTTTCCCCAGGAACAATTGAAGATTTGTCAGAGTGGGTGGTTCAACAGTAAACAACTGGAGCCGTATGATGGATGAGGGTTAGGAGCCCGTCAATAAACGTATAGTGAAGTTGGGGACAATGCCTTCATGCAGAGGCGAAGGCAAGAAATTGCTACTGGAAATAACTGCTCTGATAAAAAGGTATATTGGGGGATTCGAGTGCAGCTGAATCAGATCTCAGGCACACGCTTGGCACAGTATTCGAGTGTCCAGTAGTTAACTTGAAAGTAGTGGCCACTGAATACATCTCAACATTATGGGAAATAAATCATGTGGCTTTATGTTTCCAATTCGATTCGATGATGGCCCCACAATTAATTAATTGATTTAGTGGTATTGTCGCTGGAATAGTACTCCAGATTCCCAGGGTAGACGGTGGAATTTGAGTTCAATAAATGAAATCTGGAATTAAAAGTCTAATGATAATCACAAAACAATTGTTGATTGCTCTAAACATCCATCTGATTCACTCGCATGCTTTAAAGAAGGAAATCTGTTGTCCTTACCTGTTCTGGCCTACATGTGATTCCAGGCCCACAGCTCTGTGGTTTACTCTTCAATACACTCGGATCAGAGGCACTAAGGAGTGGGCAATAACTGCTGGCCGAACCAGCGACGCCTATGTTCCATGAACGAAGAAAATAATAATAATAATATTAGCTCCACACTCGGACGTATCTTTCGTGAAGTTGCCGTACAAATGACGAGCTTGATCTACGTTTCATGAATTTTAATGTTAAGATTGATGCAACTGCCTTGGGAGATGAGGTAAAAAATGCAAAATGTTGAAGAGGAGGACACTTTGCACTTCAACACGTTTCATGATTTTGTCATTTGCTTTACAGTATTTCTCGTCATTATTCCTCCCAAATGTAGCACTTCACATTGCAAAAATAACATGCATTAACCACAGAAGTATGAATATGGTGAAGTTTAAAATGACACACTTATTTCTGCTCTTCATCTCTGGATCACTGTGGCTCTCTGCCTTGCTCTGACCCTTAAGTCTCTTATTGACTCGACTGGCCAGTGAAATGTGTCTGACTGTCAGACAGTTGAGCATCAAATTGAATGCGAATGGGAGCAGCGGGTTTTTAAGGGTGTCAAACCAGTCAAATCTCACCCATCCAGGCTCAATAGGATAGGTTGACTGATCAGAACGGAACCGCCGCAAGTTGTCCGTGATAGTCCCAGGCATTAAGAAAAGAGTTTTAGCATCAATAAAGGGTGGGATCTCAGAGCTCAACACTTAAAAATTCACAACCACTACACTAACACACCTCAAGCCTGCGCACTTCCGGTTATTAAGGCGTCAGTGCAGGAATTCAGCAGATTACCACTTCCAGGAGGCGAAGGTGACAATTCAAATATTATTTAAGAATATCAATGGGAAGAGGATAACCAGGGAAAGAGGAGGGCCCATTAGGGACCAAGGGGGCAACCTATGGGAGCCAGGGGACATCGCTAGAGTGTTGGACGAATAATTCACATCCGTCATCAGACAAGAGAATGAGGATGAAGCAATGGGTCTCGATGAGAGAGACTGTGAGGTTCTTGAGAAAAGTGATTTAGGGAGTGACAAAGCATTGGAGGTGTTGGCTGGTTAAAATTGGACAAACCTACAAGTCCAGATGATTTATGCCCCAGGCTGCTGGGGGAGTCAAGGGAGGAGATTGCAAGGGCTCCGACCGAAAATTTTAATACCTCTCTGGCAACGGGGGAGGTGCCAGAGGACTGGAGAACAGCTAATGTGGTTCCACAGTTTAAGAAGGGATGTAGAGAGAAGCCAGGGAACTACAGGCCAGTGGGTCTCACGTCAGTGGTAGGGAAACTATTGGAGAAAATTCTGAAGGAGAGTATCTTTCTTCACTTGGAAAGGCAAGGTCTGATTCGGGATAGTCGGCATGGCGTTGTCAAGGGGAAGTCATGCCTAACAAATTTGATTGAAATTATTCAGGAGGTGACCAGACGTGTAGATTAAGGTAATGCAGTTGATATTGTTTATATGGATTTCAGCAAAGCCTTTGAGAAAGTCCCACATGGGAGACTTATGAAGAAGGCAAATGCATATGGGATAGAGTGCAATTTCATAAGGTGTATTCAAAATTTGCTTAGCTGAAGGAGACAGAGGGTGATGACAGAAGGCTGCTTTAGTGACTGGAAGCCAATTTCTAGTGGCATACCACAGGAATCTGTGCTCGGTCCGCTAATATTCGTCAATTATATAAATGACATTGGTGATTATGTTGGGGGCATACTAAAATGTTTGCGGAATGACACACAGATTGGCCAGGTTTTTCACAGTGAGGTTGAGCGTCTTTGGCTGCAGGATGATATAGACAAGATGGTCAAATGGGCATGTAAGTAGCAGATGGAATTTAACCCTGAAAAGCGTGAGGTGAGACGCTTTGGAATGAGTAATTTGGCAAAGAATTAGTCAAGGAATGGCATGACGCTAGTAAGTACTGACAAACAAATGGGCCTTCGCCTGTGGGTCCATAGATCTCTGAAGGCAGAGGGGCATTTCAGTAGGGTGATGAAAATGGCATATGGGACACTTGCCTTTATCAAACGAGGCATTGATTACATAAGTAGGGAGGTCATGTTGGAGTTGTACAGAACCTTGGTGAGGCCACAGCTGGGGTACTGTGTGCAATTCTGGTCGCCCCATTCTAGGAAGGATGTGATTGCACTGGAGGGGGTGCAGAGGAGATTCACCAGGATGTGGCCTGGGGTGAAACATTTAAGTTATGAACAGTGGTTGGATAAATATGAGTTGTTTTCGTTGGAGCAGAGAAGACTGAGGAGCGACCTGATCGAGGTGTAGAAGATTATGAGGGTCCTGGGCAGGGTGAACAGGGAGCAGCTGTTCCCCTTAGGATCAGTCACGAGGGGACACAAGTTCAAGGTGAGGGCAGGAGGTTAGGGGGATGCGAGGAAACACTTCTTTACCCAGAGTGTCGTGACGATTTGGAATGCACAGCCTAGGAGGGTGGTGGAGGCGGGTTGCCTCACATCCTTTAGTAAGTCCCTGAATGAGCACTTGGCATGTCATAACATTTTAGTCTATGGACCAATGGCTGGTAAATTGGATTAGGTATGTAGGAATGGTGTTTCTCACGTGATGGTGCAGCTCGATGGGCCGACGGGCCTCGTCCGCACGGTGTGATTCTGTGATTCTGTGAATTAGACTGGGAGACACTGATTAAACCTGTTCAAAAAGTTTAACTCTGAACAGCCATATTTCCCGATCATCTCTCACAAAGGCTAAACAGAACGGAGCTCACTAAGATCCCATATATTGTTGACAGCCTTTCCAGGAACTCGGCAGGGAGGAAATAAAAACCAAGATAGCTAAGGGAGTCCGTGAGCTTATATTAGATATTGCTGGACTGCCAATTCTCTGAAATGGACGAAGACAATTCAAAAACGTGGAGGAAAGTGTCACGGACGAGCCATGCAAAGAGGAAAGATTGTGGGAAATTAGAGGCATGTTTGTTCTTAATTTCAAAAAAGAGAAGGAAACATCATCAACACGGTCATCATAGTACCAGAAAAGCATGTGATGGAGGACAACTGAGTAGGATTGGAGCAAATAATATATGTAGGGCCAATTGCGAAGCCCATGGTGAAAGCGTCTGAATGTGAAATGTTGCATTCCTTACATCCGAGTATCACAGACCAATAATTTACCATAGGGTCGCTGTACGGGAATCAGGGTCAGCAACTTGCAGGGATTTTCGTTAACAAACCAGAGCCGTTCAGGGACGGCAGAGCAAAGCGAAACGGGAGTTTGAATGAAACATTACGAATCAAATCCAGATGGGGCATTCTGAATGTACTGGAGGGAAACTAGGCAGAAAGCGGCCTCATGGAGTTTGTCAGGCAAAACTCCACCCACTGTGAGTTTTTAAACAGTTCCAACTAAATGGCCTTTTGAGCAGCGAGAGACACAGACATGGACTGAAAGACAAATGTTCTTTCTGAGCACAAATCCAAAATCTTAATATTAAGAAGGCACTTCACGTTCTGGACAGTTGAGGCCGAACGTACCATTCGATGCGGATTCAGGTTCTGAAACAACAGAGAAACATATCCGAGGGGAGGAATTATATAGCCCGATGATACAAAGTAAATTCAAAACAAAATTTTCAACACATTCATGTCAGAAATTTGATAACTTCAGCAAGAAGCGGCTAAAACAAGTGAATTGCATCAGTGACAACCTGAAATTTAGAAAAGTGAGAGGTGATCGCATGGTAAAATTTAAAAATATTTGAGGATCTGAAAGGGAGATGCTGTTTCCTGAACAGTCAATGCCCGGGTGTTCCTGAGGAGACTATGAGCAGTTTCAGTCTTCGTACCTAATGAAAGGGGACAGCGAAGTTTCAGCTGACCGATTACAGGAACAAGAATGTTTTGCATGCCACGCAGTGCAGGAGAATACAGCTGCGCCACTGCCTCCGCTGGTAACTGCTACACTAGGCTTTCAAATCAATACATGTGAACATAGGAACATGGAAACGTAAACGCAACAGGAATCCATTAGGTCCCTTGAGCCTTCTGCGCCTTTCGACTAGATCTTTGCTGGTCGTCAACCTCAAAGCCATTTTCCGGCACTATCCGCATATCCCTTGATATTCTTGGTATAAAACTCAACTTATTCTGAAAAACCACGTTACATAACGTGACAGCTAATTACTAAATTGGGTTTTGTAATCATTAAACAGGGCGTTGAATTTCTACTTTGGTAAATTATATATGGAAATCAACGCAGAGCAGCAGAAAGCTGCATTTTGTTGTAATATTGGGCTTAATAAATGAAGCACGGGTTGAAAGTTCCAGTTAAGTGCATTTTTCGTATTTGTTGCGAATAAGCAACCATATTATTGCTTGTTATTGGGCTTGAAATCAATATGCATGGGGGTATATTGCCATTTAATTATTTTTATAATATTATTATTCATCACTGGATGTAGGCTTCGCTGGATGGTCCAGCATTTTTTGCCCATCCCTAGTTGCCCGGAGGAGGTGGTGGTTTGCTGCCTTCTGTAACAGTTACAGTCCGTGTCCATTCCGATGGATTTGATAACCGCAACATGGGGAAGTAAAGTTACGGTTATTTCTTACACTTGTCATGTCAAATATTATTGCAGCGAAGGAATCCACAATTAATTATTAAAATGTGCATGTGTGAGAATATGCACAAGTATAAAGTTGCAATTAGTTTTAACAATTGATTCGCAATTAAGTAATTTGAAGTTAATTGTTACATTAGCCATCATGAACATTATACAAGTTGTAAAGTTACAGTTAACTCTTAAAGCGAGCTAGACAAGTAATACGCACAGCAGTTAAAGTAATGTTCATTGTGTATACGGCATTATAATTAATGCACATCAGATAAAGTTCCAGCTAACTGTTACCTCGTTCTTGAAAATATGTTCATTATTCACTGTAAATGGAGCGAATTTAAAGATGGAAGTCAGAATAATATGTCATAATCTAGCGCACCCGCCTCGTGACCTCTCTTCGTCCTTAAATCCAGGAGTACTTAAGTGAAGAATTGCAGTTCTCAGTTGCTATTTCAACGAAGTATAAATAGTTCCAGAAAAACACTGAGATATTGGCAAGAATCGGGTTCCAGACCTGTTCTCTTTGTCGACATATGAAAAGCGACATTTTACCTGAGCTAACGACATGATGAGACTTAAATCCACGAGTGCAGAGAAAGAACACATTAATAGATAATTGCCTTACCCTCTCTGCCAAAACATCGTCCAGCCGTCTCATTTCGCTTTTGCACCCATGAAAAGTTGGACGAAACGGCCACTTCTCGCACCTGTGGAATTCAACTGTAAAAGTCAGTTTCTTAACATTTTGCTCTGTATGCGAAAAACTTGACAAACGCACAAATCAGGGGAAAGGCATTAGTGTCTGTTTAGTAGCACCTTAGCATAACATATCCCTGCTCATGCCACAGGGACAGGTGGGGAGGGGAGCGGATGCGAGAATATGAGAGCAGGGGTGCTGGCGGGAAATGGAGAAGATAATGGGATGGGGGAATGGAGAGAAGAATCGGGAGAAGGAGAGTGGGGAGCGATAATTGGAAGAAAGATTTGAGAGTGGAATCGGTGCAGGGGTATGGGGAGGGGAATTGAGGGAGGGGCAATGGCCACCTCCAACAACGAAGACTCCAAACACCCCCACTTCACACGCTTTGGCATTACGGTGCCTGACTCTCAAACTGTCAACACCCTGGAGGTAACCATTCAAAAGGTACTGAACTGGACTGGCCATGGAATTACTTTCGCTACAAGAGCAATTCAGAGGATGGGAATTCTGCCGAAAATAGCTTCCTTCCTGACACCCCAAAGCCCTCTCACAATCTAAAAGGCAGAAGTAGGTCTCAATTGGAGCCCCACCAACAGCACTTCCAAAGCTCGAAACCACCCAGGAATAATAAGCCCTCTTGACCATTCACTCCCTCCAACTCCAGCACACAGTGCCAGCAGTGTATACCATTTACAAGATGCATTGCAGCAACTCACAAACGCTTCTTCGATAGGCCCTTCCAAACCCAGGAACTCTGCCACTCAGAAGGAGAAAGGCAGCAGATGCATGGGAATACCACCACCTGCAATTTCCATTCCAAGCCACTCACCATCCTGACTTGGAACTATGTCGCCATCCGTTCTGTCTCATGCTCAAAATCGTGGTAAAGCCTTCAGCACTGTGGGTATGCCTATATAATTTGGACTTCAGCCGTTCAAGAAGGCGGTTTGCCATCACCTTGTCAAGGGCATTTGCGGTGAGACAATAGTTGCTGGCCTCGCCAGCTCCGTCAAAATCTCGTTAATGATCATAAACTTAACAAAAGAGCTCTTGATGTCTAATGGCTTTACCTTTGCTGAATTCTCCCACAATCAACAGGCTGGGTCCATCCTCGACCAGACACTGAATTGGAATGGCTCTAAGAACAGGCGGATTGTAAACTGAGAATAACTCACCTCCTCACTCCTCAAAGCGTGTACACACCTACGAGGTAGAGATCAGGTGTGTGATGGAATAGTCTCCACTTGCCTGATCGAATGGAGCTTCAACAATTCCGAAGGAGCGCGACACCAGGCAGGGCAAATCAGCTCGCTTGATCGACACCGGATCCACAATCTAACTCCTCCATTCCCTCCACCATCGTCGCAGGGTGGCAGCAGTGTGCACTATCAACAAGGTGAACTGCAGAATCTCGCAGAGATTCATGCGACAACATGTTACAAATCTGACCACCCCATCATCGATAAGAACAAACGCTGCAAGCAAGGCCTGCACATCATCTCAAGGTCACACATCACACTGACTTGGAAATTCTTGCCGTTACTTCAATGTGACTGGGTCTAAATTTTGGAAAGTTAGCAAATAGCACTGTATTCTAACAACACAAAATCAACCTCAACCGTTCAAGAAAATGGCTCACCACCACCCTCTCAAGGGTATTAGGCGTAATCAATCAATGTTGAAACAAAAGCAGAAAATGCTGGAAAAACTCAACAGGTCTAACTGCATCGGTAGAGAGAAAAAAAATCAGTTAACGTTTCGAGTCCGTTAGTCTCTTCTTCATGGTCATCATTAAACTGTTAATTCCGGATTTATTTTATTGGAATCAAAAATGCTCCCTCTACCGTCATGGAATTCGAACCCGTGTCCCCTGGGTCTCTGGATTGCCAATACACCTGACTTGCGATCTGTTGGCATTGCAAAGGCTTTGGCAGGTGTGGAGGTGAGACTTCAGCGGCAGAATGTCCAGCCTCTGAGCTGCCCAAGTGGCAAAGTAATTGTGTGGCTGTTCCCATTAAGTTACCTGTCAATGGCACATTGCCCCACCCAACACCGCCCTAGGATGGTGATAGCGGGATATTCAGAAATCATAATGCTTTGACTGGAGTTGGCTGGAATTTCTCTTGGTGGTGTGGGTCATTACATTCCACTGGTTAAATGTGAATGTTTCTTGCCCCTTGCCACTCCAATCCTCAATCATGGTCACCACTTGCTGCATTTAGGCACGGACTGCTTCATTATCTAAGGGAAAATACTGTGGATGACAGGAACCACCCAGCTGCATCTCCACTTCCGACCGTATGATGGAGGGAAGATCATTGATGAAGCAGCTGAAGTTGGCTGGGCCTAGGGCACAACCATTATAAGTTGCTGCAGCGATACCCTGGATCTGAGACGATTGGCCTCAAACAACCATGATGTTTGCGCTAAATTTGATTCCAGGCAGTGGAACGTTTTGCAGCTCATTGCCACTGACGTCAATGTTATTCAGGCATATTAATGCCTTACTCGGTCAAATGTTATTTCAAAGTTAAAGTCAGTGAAACTTACCACAACGCCTATCCATTTTGAATCAGATGTGAAACTTATGGATCATATAGGGACATACAAAATCTCGTCCTTCATTTGCACTTACCGTTCACTGAACATCTCTTTTTCCACATGGAAATTGGTCAGAAAAATTTAAAGATAGAATGTAAAAGATGAACAAAATTTGAAGTGTCAATAGACGAATAAATCACATACTCAGGCAAATGCGCTGGGGGTGCAGGTTCCAATCCCAGAATGGCAGATGATGGAAATTGAATGCCGTCCTTACCAGGTATTGCCTGCACGTGACGACAGACCCACAGCAATGTGATTCACTCTGAAATGGCGCAGCAAAACACTCAGTTATGTCAAATCGCTAATAAAAGTCCTTAAGTAATGGAATTGGATGTTACACCCGTCACCTACGAAGTCATCGGAAATGACAACAGCAAACTCAGGCCTGTCGACCCCGCAAACACTTCATACTACCCTCTGGGGCTAGCTTCAAAAGTGGGAGAGCAACAGCCTGACACAATCAACTTCTTGGACTCCTGCCTTGCAGATAATGACCCAGAACCACCATCACCACCCAAGGGTATCACACTGCTGTCACACCGGCAGAGTTTTACACAGGTGGGAGGAGGTTTCCCTGGAAGTCCACAACATCAACTCCAGACGCCATAAAATCTCATGTCGCCAATCCAAAGATGGTCAAGGAAGCCTCCTGCTGATTCCTATGTACTGCCGGCCCTCAGCTGATGAATAAGTGCTTATCCAATTTGAACACGAATTGCAGCAAACACTGAGAGTGACAAGGACGCAGAATGCACTTTGGGTGAGGGCATTCAATGTCCATCAACAACAGTGTTTCGGAAGCACCAACACAGGTCGATTTAACCGAGGCCAAAAGGTTAAAAGCTGCTTCAATGGCTCTGTGGCATGTGGTGAGGGAACCAACAAGATGGAAAATCATACTTGACCTCATGCTCACCAACTTGCCATCCACAGGTGCATCTTTCCATGAATGCATCGGTCCGAGTGGCCATCACACACACCCTGTGGACAGGAAGTCCCGTCTTCTCATTGAGGATACACTCCATTGTGTAGCACTACCACCGTGCTAAATGGGAGACGTTTCAAACAGATATTGCAACGCAGGTTTGGGCCTCCTGGAGGCGCTGGGTACACAACCTGAAACCTGATAGTCCACCATATCCTGCAATCTGCAATCACCAATCAGCCGGGGGATCAACACTAGTTCAATGAAGAATGCAGGAGGGCATGCCAGAAGCAGCACTAGACATCCCTTGAAATAACGTGTCAACCTGGTGAAACTACTACACAGGACTGCTTGCATGCAAAACAGCACAAGCAGAAAGTGATTGGTAGAGCGAAAAGATTCCACAACCAACAGATCAGATCTAAGCTCCATAGTTTTGCCATATCCAGGCGTGAATGGTGGTGGACGTTTCAAAAACACACTGAAGGAGGGTGCTCCACAAATATCTGCATTTTCGATGAGGAGCAGCTCAGCACAACCGTACAAAAGATATGGCTGAAGCATTTTCAGCAATCTTCAGCAGAAGTGCCAAGTGAATGCTCCATCTTGGCCACCTACGGAGGTCCAAGCATCACAGATGTCAGTCTTCAGCCAATTCAATTCACTCCTCGTGATATCAAGAAATGGCTGAAGGTTCTTGATGCTGCAAAGACATATGGACCCTGACAATATTCTAGCAACATTACCGAAGGTGAGTGCACCAGAATAGGCCGTGCGCCTAGTCATGCTGTCCCCAGTCAACACTGACTTCTACCCGGCAATATGGGAATTTCTCCAGGAATGTCCTCTCTGCAAAAAGATGGACAATTCAAACTCAGACAATCACCACCCAACAGTTTACTCTCGATCATCAGTAGTCTGATGGAAGTGGTGATCAACAGAGCTATCAATCTTCACATGCATAGCGATAAACTGCACAAGCATGCTCACTTTGGGTTCTGCCAGGCATGTTCAAATATGGAAAAAACAAGATCTGAATTCCAGGAGTGAGATGAGAGATGACAACAAGGCAGCATTTGACTGAGTGTGGCATCAAAGAAGCATGGCAAATCCGAAGTCAACTGGAATTGGGAGAAGACTCTCCGCTGCTTGGTATCGTACCTAGCACAAAGGAAGATGGTTGTCGTTGTTGGAGGTCAGTCATCTCAGCTCCAGGACATCACTCCAGGATTTCCTCGGGGTATTGGCTCAGCTGCTTCAGCATTTACCTTCCTTCCATCATAAGAATAGAAGCAGGGAGGTTCCTTGATGATTGTCGAGTGTTCATCACCATTGGTGACTCCTCGGATGCTGAAGTGGTCCGTGTCCAAATGCAGCAAGACCTGGACAAGATCCTCACTTGGGCTGACAAGTGGCAAATAATAATCGCACCACACAAGTGGCAGGCAATGAACATCACCAACAAGAGTGAATCTAACAATTGATCCTTGACATTCAATAGCATTACCATCGTTTAATACCCCATTATTAATATGCTGCTGTTACGGCTTCCAGAATCTAAACTATATTAGCCATATAAATACCGTGGCTACAAGAGCAGCTCAGAGGCTTGGTATCCAGCGGTGAGTCACTCACCTCCTGACTCCCCAAAACCATGTCGACTCCCTAAAAGGCGCAAATCAGGAGTGTGATGGAATGCTCTCCACTTGCATGGATGAATGCAGCTCCGAAAGCACTCAAGAAGTTTGACACCATCCAGGACAAAGCAATCCGCATGATTTGCACCTCTTCCACAAACATTCTTCCCATCCACCACCGACGAACATTTGCAGCAATGCGTACCATCTACAAGATTCATTGCAGGAACTCAGCACCGACAGCACCGTCCAAACCGACGACCACTACCATTGAGAAGGTCAAAAGGAGCAGACATATCGCGACACGACAACCTGAAAGTACCCCTACAAGCAGCACACCATCGCGACTTGGAACTGTGCGCTTTTCCTTCGCTGCCACTGGATCAATATCATAGAAATTCCTCCCCGCAAAGACTGTGGGTGTACCTATACCATAGAGGCTCCGCGGATTCTAGGAAGCAGCGCACCACGACGTTATAAACGGCAATTAGGAATAAGCAATACATGCTGGCTTAGCCGGCGACGCCCACATCCCGAAAATGATTTTTAAAATGAATTGATATGATGAAAATTGAACAGATTCTGTTGCTCTCCACATCCTTCTGGAGATCAGCATAAGATGCATGCACAGTCTAAATGCAGATTCGTCTACACCTGCTCCTAAATATAACGTTCCATCTTAAGAAATCTATAGGTATTTTATGTTATGAGCATTTTCCAATCAAACAACTACAAGCCGACACCAAGGGCACTAAGCATCTACTTTACTTAAATTCAACACCATAGAATATATTCAAACTGCTTCAATGATGGCAGGAATTCCTGATTTTATTTCAAATGAGTTTAATGTGGCAAATAATGTTAAAAAGTGCTCTTTTTATCGTCAAACATTATAATTATCAAGAGAGTTACAATAAGCATTGAGAAAATATTGTCATCTATATCCGGGTGATATGGAATGGCAATCAGTCAGCAATGCAGTTAAGTCTGCACATGAGGCAGGAACATTCTCCTATTCGATTGTTTTATTATGATTATTATTATGATTATTATTATTGTTGCTGTTATAATTATGGTTATTGTTATTATTATTATTATCATTATCATTTTAGGGAAAGCGAACTACTTCCGAAGACATCTTCCCATGCAACTGCTGGAGATCCATGCTAATTTTGTGTTACTTAAGTGCTGTAGGACCTTTTATATCGTGTGTTATGGTTTTCAATTTAATGGATTGGTCATGATTAATGAAAATAGCGATAGATTGTTCGAATTTTGTTTTCATGTAAATCCATTTACCAATATGACATCCTATGGGAGTAATACATACGGGCGTGTTACACTTTTAAAATACACTCTCTCCCCACTTCGCCACGCTTCAGTTCGCAACGACTGGGGCATGTTTTGCTTTGTTACCCATGGCTTTGCCTTTGGTCTGTCAATGAAATTAGTAATTGAACGTCCGGACCTTTTTTTTCAGTTAGGCCTAAGTGTTGGAATTGGATGACAACTTCACCTGTTCCGGCAGGCTGGGGAAAGTTATTCATGATATTTCAAACAGCTAAATTCTGCCTCTTCATCGAGTACCACACAGACATTCAATGTCCGTGGTAAAATGGATGGCCGCAGACTTTCAGCCTTCCTTCGACTCAGGGGTGGGTCCAAATGACTGGAAAATTGCATGTGTTGTACCATTGATCAAAAAAGGGCGTGAGGGTAAGTCCAGCAGTTGCTGGCCATTCAGTTTAACATTGGTGTTGGGACAATTTCTAGAAACATTAGATCGACACAAAATCAATAGTCACGTGGTGAAATGTGGGATAATTAAGGAAAGCCAACAAGGATTTCTCAAGTGTACATCATGCTTGACTAACTTACTGAAGGTTCCTCAGGATGTAACAGAGAGATTTGACGAGGACGATGCTGTTGGTGTGGTGTAAATGGACTTCCAAAAGTGAAGACAATGCCATACAACAGACGAGTAAGCAAAGTTATTGTTCATGGAATTCAACAGACAGCGGTATTAAGGATAGGGAATTGTCTGAGTGATAGAAAAAAATAGGGTACTGGTAAATAGATTTTTTTCGATCTCGAGGAAGGTTTGTAGTGGAGTTTTCCAGGGGTCAGTTCGGGAATGCTTGATCTTAGTGTAGATGTCACAGATTCAAAGCTTTTGGGTGACACAAAAATTGGAAGCATTGTGAACGTGAGGATGATAGTGCAGAACTTCAAAAGGACATAGACAGGTTTGTGAGATGATCAGACAGGTGACAGGTGAGCCTTAATTCAGGGAGTGCGAGCTGATTCATTCTGATAGGAAAAAATGGAGACACAATATAAAATTAACGGCACAACTCTAAATGGAGTTGAGGAGCAGAGGCATCGAGGTGTTTGTGTGCATAAATCAATGGAGTTGGTGCGGCAGGTTGAGAGATCAGTTAATAGAGCATACTGGATCCCAAGCTTTATTAATAGGGGCATTGGGTACAAGAGCAAGGAGATTGTGTTGAATTTGTTTAAGACACCTGCTTGGCCTCAGCTGAACCATTGCGTCCATTTCGGTACTCTGCGTTTTAGGAAGAATGTGAAGTTATTAGAGAGGTTGCAAAAAAGAATGAGGAGAATATTCCTGGAATGAGGTACTTCAGTTAAGACGGTAGATTGGAGAAAGGTGGCTTCGTTTCCTTGGAGAAACAAAGGCTGAGAGGAGATTTGATAGAGGTATTGAACATCGTGGGGAGCCTGGACAGAACAGATATGGATAAAATGTTCGCACTCAGGAAAGGATCGAAAACGAGACGGCAGAGATGTAAAGTAATTAGTGAAAGGAGCAAAACAGATATGAGAAACTTCTACATATCGAGTGCTTAGGGTTTGGGATGCTCTGCCTGATGTTCTGTTGGATTCAGATTCAAACGTGCAATATGACTTCATATATGTTGCTGGAGCTGCCTACTAACTGTTTGTGATTCATGTTCGACGGCGACCAGGGCATTTTTGTAAACACAGAATTCTGCAGTATTTTCCATTTAAGTAACTTTCTCCTTTTCTTCCCGCCAAAGTAGACAACATCACATTTTCACATTTGCCCACACACTTAACCTGTCTGTATTCATTAACATGCTTCCTGTGCCCATGTCATAACATTATTTCCCACCGGTCTCCATAGAGTTTGCAAAATTGGCTACAATACTGTCGGTCCCTTCATCAAGCTCAACTATTTAAAAATTATACGCTGTGTTTCCATTCTTCCTACGAAAGCAGATAATTTCACAATTCACAGCATGATATCCTATCTTCCACAATTTTGCCATTTCACATATTCTGCCTCTATCACACGGCACTATCTTTGCTTCTGACTGAGAGCTTAATGTTTCGACTGGTTTACAAAAATAATCGGCGAATTTAGACTTTTTCCATTCATTCGCCTTGACTACGTCATTTAAAAGTAATGTAAGTAGCTGATTACACAATTACTGATATTTGCAGCACTACACTAGTTAAAGCCTGCCAACATAAAATGGCCTGTTACATTTCCTCTCTGTCATTGTCCATTAACAAATGCCTATGAGATCCAACATTATGTGAGGAACTCTAAGATTGTCCTTACCCCATGTCCTCTGAAAACCTAAATGTGGCACATAAAGTGTTTCACCTCTTATATATACTGCTTACTAAACCTTCACTACATGGAGCAGGTATGTAACATAGTATTTCCCTTTCTTAAAAACTTATTTTGGTTTTTCAAGTGCTTGGTTACCACGTTCTTAGGAATAAGTTCTGGAAATACTCCGGCCTCTGGTGTCAAGCTGACTGGATATATCTCTTCTCTCTACCTAATTTCTTCAGCAACAGATTCATATTTGCCCTTCTGAAATTCACAGGAGCCCATCGAGAAGCCAATAAATTTATGCAGATTAAAATGCAATCGTCTACTTTCTCTACGGCCACTGGTTTTGAAATCAAAGACTAACACCCAACAGATCCAGGGAGTTCTCGTCACTATATGCCCTTTAATAATAAGAATTAATTTAATTTCATATTTTTAATAGCCATTTGGTTCGCACAAATTCTGATAAATTATCTGTGTCTTCTGCTGTAAGGTTAGACAAAGCATAATTCCGTAGTTTCTCTGTTATTTAATTATTCACCATGATAATTCCCGAGGGGAAAGCAGCTACCTGTTGCACTACTCTGAAACCCGGTGGAGACAGGTCAAAGGAAAGCTTGCAAGATCTTCGATTGAGAAGACTCTCAACATATTTCCAGGTTGAGGTTCTGCACCCATCCAGGGCTCATGCTTCATTGACTACATACGGGAACCGTGCATTCTAGTAAATGTCCATACATTTTGATGCAGAGGTTGCCGATATGCAAAGTAGGTTGGAACGGAAATACGAAACGTTCACCTGCCAACACAAAATATACTGTACAACACCTATGGTTAGAGCAAATGACATGAAAATGTATTTTATCATCATGCTTGATAATAATTATGCATATCTCACGTTTTCCCCTGTCTTGCATTTCGGTTCAAATGAAACAACGTACTTGTTTCTGCTGTGCTCATCTAAGCACAGCGGAATTTTCAAAGATTCAGTATAGTATAGAGATGAAGGCAGGGCCAATTCAAAATAACAGAGGGCCTTGCCCTGAGGAATAGTTAGATGAGTATTTGTTTTGCGGCTCTTAAAAGTGGGCAATGAAAAGAGATACGATTGGTGAATGGAAGGCTTTAGTTTTATTCTTGGGATGTGGGCGTCGCTGGCTAGGCCGGAATTTATTGCCGACCCCTATTGCCCATTTTTAAGAGTCAACCACACTGGTCGCCGATTTCCTTCCCTAAAGGTCATGTGTAAACCCGCTGGGTTTCTACAACAATTAAAAATGATTTCATGGTAATCATTAGTCTACTAATTCCAGCTTTTTAAAAAATGCAACGCCGTGTCTGCAAAGCATTACCCTGTAATACTGGTCCAGTGGCTATGACACTATTCCACAGCCTCCCCCTGCAAGTGCAAGATAAGCAATTAATTATGGTCATTACTTCAATACGAATTGCTTCTGAGTCACAAGAGGGCAACATTCGAAAAGTTGAGCAGGCAGTTTGTGGACACAATTAGGAAACATTTTTTGTCTCGATCAACATGGGAAAGAAATGGTATGTATGGCTTTTATAGCAGTTGATTAGACGCTAGGTTGTTCAGGTACTCTTTAAAAGAAGCAGATAGAATAGCTAGAAAAGCTGCAAACATGATTGCAAGTGATGAGAGCCGATCTAACAAGTTATCTGTGTTATGAGAAAATCAGCAGGCTTTAGCCCTTATCGCCAAAGAAGAAATGACAGGGGGTGATCTGATAGATTAAATTTTCAATATTTCATGGCATGTGGCGTCGGTGGTAAAGCGAGCATTTGTTGCTTAACCACTTGAACTGAGACTTTTGCCACATCATTCCAAACGGCAATTAATAGGGAACCAACTGGCTTTGGGTCTGGAGCCAAATGTAGGCTAGACCAGGTTGGAATAGTAGAATTTCTTCACGAAATGTCACAAGTGAACCAGGTGTTTTCTACAGGAACTTGAAATGGCTTCATGTTCGCAATTAAAGAGGCAAAATTTTCAAATTCAGAACATTAATTCAATTTAAATTCTAACTGTTGCCGTGCCTTCACTGGCCGCAGAACATAAACCCAAGCCTCTGAATTACGAGTCCACTGACACGATCGCTGGTGGGAGTTTATAAAATGGCAGAAATTCTCAAGCTCAATTAAGCATGGGCAATAAATGCTGGCCCAGGGACGTCTACGTCCCATAAATCAATATTTAAAACAACCCTGAAAGTAACGACATCCACTTTCCTGTAAATCCAAAGTTAGAGAGCGTGAATGTAAGATTCATATATTACGTAGGTCCGATATATCAAAGAGGATATTCGGGAGTAGCTTTATTTTCGGGAAAATTGTGATATCTTGGAAGTCGGTAACACATGGAGTGGATGAGAAGGAGAGTTTCGCATAGATTACCCCAAAAGGATAGAAAAAGGAATAGAATGACATGTTGATATGGTGAGAAGAAGAGGGTTGTGAGGCACCCGTGTGGAGCGTAAGAACCATGACAGTCGATTTGGGGAAAGTGGCCTATTGTTTGTGCATTCTATGTAATTATGTTTAGTAACCTGGAGGGACGAGTTCCACCCGTAAAGGCAAAATTGCAGTTATATACTTTGAAGGTGAAAAGCAAGATTTTGACGTACATGCAAAAATTGCGTTTATAGTGTGAGGAAAATAAATGTGTTTGAAAGAACAAATGGAACAGAAAAGAAATAGAGACAACTCGTGTGAAAATAAGAAATGAGTTGTGCAAAGAAACTGTGTGCATAACCAACAATCTGAAATGGGCCTTGTGTGAAACTATGTGAAACAGAAATGAACAGATAACAAGGGAGGGAAGAAGTAATGAAGCAAGCATAGTAACGGGGATAACATGAGGGATAGAGAAACGGTGGGGGAACATGCCATGAGCTGGTAGAACTAAAGATTATGGAGCAATCAGTGATTCGACCAATGCAAAAACTGAGATAGAATAAGAGAGAAAAAGTTAAGGGGAAGCTGATGTTGCAGACACAGATTGAATAAATAAAAGAGTAAGAATGAAAGGCATGGGGCATGTGGGAAACATAAATAGAGTTCAGAAAGGTTTCAGGATTTTCTGCGCTAAAGGGAATGGGTGAGGAATTGAGGAGAAGGCAAAAGGGGGAATTGTGCAATGGGAGCATGAGAAATGGGAGTCCATGAACTCCTTCAACTTTCAAATACAAAAATCATGATGCGCTCCAGTTTGAAATGCCCTGTTACGATATTTCCCACTCGTGTATGGAGGAAAGATAAGAGCGTGTCATGAAAATGGAGAGAACCTGCAGTATGCTGCGGTACCGGGTGTCCTGGTACATGAATCACAGCAAATAATTAGGAAGGCAAATGGAATTGCAGCTTTAATGCAAGGGGATGCAGCATAAAAATATAGTGCAGTATTTCCCTAAATGTGTATGGCATTGGTGAGAATACGATTACTGTTCGCAGTGTTGATCACCGTACTTAAGTAGGGACATAATTGCATTGGAGACAATTCAGAGAGTGTTCAGTCGGCTGATCCTGGGATGAGGGGCTATGCTTTACGAGGAAAGATTCAGCAGGTCAAGCCCATACACATTGGAGTTTTAAAGGAGCAGAGGCTTTCTTATCGAAATATGCAAGGTTCTGAGGAAGGTGGACAGCGTAGATGCTGAGAGAATGTTTCCGCTCATGGGGAAATCTCGAACTGGGTGGAAACGGTTCATAAATAAGGTATATTCAAGTTGAAAGGGAGATTCGAAAGATTTGCTTCTCTCACAGGGGTGTTGGCATTTGGGATTCTCACCCCGAGCGAGCAGTGGAGGCTGCGTTATTGAATATATTCAAGTTAGACAGACAGATATTTAATTAACAAGGGAGTGAAAGGTCTTGGGAACCACTCAGAGAAGTGGAGTTATAATAACAGCAAATCGGACATAATGTTATTGATTAGAGAAGCGGACTTGAGTGGCCAAATAGCCTAATCATTCTCCTATTTATTTTGTCCTTACGTAACCCCATCTCCTCTTTATGAATTGCCACCTTACATGATGGCTTTGATAATGAAGATCTCGAGGGTGTTACCATATTGTTTGTTCAGCAGGCTGTAAATAATAACACTACGAATGGAAGCCATTGAAATGACTGGAGATTCATTTAATTTTAAATAAGCCACTGATCTATTTCGCTACCTGATTATTCTGGTTAGCTCGAACATCTCCAGCTGCAGAATAAGTCTGCTTCAGACGAACAATGTTTGGGTCAGCTACTTCTCTCATAGAGGCCATATTCTACCCCGTTCTTGCAGCTGTTGGAGTACCGGGTGAGAGAATTTGCAGAAGGCATTGTTTATGTAGAACGGTGTCCAACTGCATTAATCTTTAACATCTACGACTGCGAAATGTGACAAGTGTATGGGAAAGGTTTTGCTTGCATTATTCTCTTCACTTTTGCTTCCTGTTCTGTTCTACATTCAACTCGCTTTTATTCTTGCCCTTGTCTTCTCTCCTTTTTTTTGTTTCTTCCCTGGTGTTGTTGTGCCGCCTGCTAGTGTTAATCGTGTTTTTGTCTTATCTCGTGCCTCACAGATCCCTGGTGCTGAGTATCCATTGGTTCTTTTTACGTTGATCTTTTCCCCTTCATTTCCTGCTAACGCACTTGCTGCCTTCGCTTCTCCTCCATTTGAACTTTGGCGAGGTAAACTCGCCCTGCTCGTTTTATCCGTGTTGTGGTACTCTGATCCCTTTCAGGGGGTTGTCTTGTGTCATGTCTGCAAATGTCAGATCCTATAACATAGGAGCAAAGATAAGCTATTCAGACCACCGAGCCTGCTCCGCCATTCAATGAGATCATTGCTGATCTGAGAATCCTCAAATCCACTTTCCTGCCTTTTCCCCATAACCATTGGTTCCCTTGCTGATTAATGATTTGTCTATCTCACCCTTGAATATACATAACTACCCAGCCTCTACAGCCCTCTGCGGTCAAGAATTCCATAGGTTCACCACCCTCTGACAGAAGGACTTCCTCCTCATCTCTGTCTTAAATGTCCTTGAGTTTGCTTTCTCCACTGTTATTTTTATCACTCGTGATTGTTTCTCCCCTGCTCCTGTATTTTATGCTGTTGATTCCACCCCTCCTTTGATCTTTATGTAGCAAACTGACCAATTCAATTTCTCCTTGGCCTAACTCCATTGAACAGTTCTATTTTCTTCTATCCGTCTCACAATGATCCTGCTGGTGTTTTCTCTCCATCTTTATTTTTATCCTTGGTGCTCCTTGCCCATGATACTTTTTAGCATTGGCATAGTCTTTCGGAATTCTCTTTTCTACGTTCATGTTCTCTTCTTTCTTTTATGTTGTCCTTCTGGTTCCCTTCTCTCCATATCCATTTGGCCCATGCTTTCCATGCTCTCTTCTCTGATGCCTATGAAATTATGCAGACAGTACTTTGTTAAAGGCTAGCAAAGACGTTGTTCTGTGAAACATTGTAGGATCCGGGGAGGAGTCAATAAGACAATTAATATGATCAAAACATAGCGTTTTTTTTCTGAAGAGTGCAAGAGCTGTAGATGCAACCAGTGGACAACTAAATAAGTAACTGTTAGCGTACAGATTAAGAAATGCAATAAATAAAATAATTAATAAATAATTAAATATATAAAAAGTACATTAATAAAAACAAATAAATAAACAAGCAAATAAATTAATAAATGGATGGATGGATGGGTGGATCGATACCAAAAGATAATTACAAGGTGTAACAAAACCAACCATAAAATTGAAAATCCATGAGCAAAACGATGATGTTCAGGAGCAATGCGGGCCTGTCAATACTCATAACTCTGATATCGTTAATGGAAATAAGATAATTGGTCCATGATGAATTTATGACTTCCATCACAACTAAGAGTAAAGTAGCAAGTCAACATGATATATACCCCTAGGAAAATAAGCTTTTAATCAAGTTCAGAGCCTCACTTAAATTACAACAAACAAAATAGCAATAATGAAGGAAATATTGACAATATAAAATGAGCAGTCCCCAAAGATCAGATGGTTTCCATCTCAGAATCTTAATGTAATTAGTAGAGAACAACGTGGACTCCATGAATCATTTTTCAAAGCCTTCTCTGCTCAGAAATCATTTTGTTACATTGGAAAACTGTGCAATTCACTCGGCGATTTGAATAATGTAGTGCATGAAGATGGGAAATGATGGACAAATTAGCCACAACGATGCTCTCGGGAAATCAGTAGAATATGTGATTAAGGAAAGTATGATTGACATCCTGATTCTTTCAACAAGAATTATCATAGATTTCTAAAGGCGAGGTCACGCCTGGTGAACAGGATTGCATTTTTGAAGAGCTAGCAAAACGTGATGACACGGAAATGCAAATGAATTTTATTCATATTGAGCCCCGGAAGACATTTGAGGAACTTCGAAGACCCTCATAAGAAACTGTTAGGTACAGCTGGAACTCATTATTTTAGGGGTAAATTATCGATATGTTTAGGAAATTGATGTGCATCTGGCGACAGCGATTAGGGTTAATTAACGGGTGCTCGAATAGCAGCATCTGACTAGTGACATTCAGCAAAGATCTATTTTTGGATATCAAGTGTTCATCTTATTAAATAATTAGTGATGTGTCTATGTATAAAGCCACCTATCCAAATTTCCAGAGGATATAAAGATATAGGTCATTGCAAAAACTGTAGGCTGAAGCATTAAATTGGAGAAAGATATTGCTGATAAATTTGTAAATCAATGGCAAATTAACTTCAATGTAGGCAAAAGTGAGGCATCACAAAATGGGACAAATGTAAAGGAACTGACTATTTTCTAAAAGCAGAAAATCCAGAAACAGTGGAAACGAAACGAGACTGTGAGGCACAGTCGCATTGATCACTAGACTGTACAGAATGTACAGAAAGTTAAAAAAGCACCTAACTGAATATCAGCCTTTACATCTACATGATAAATACCTAAGCAGTTATATATTAAGCCATACATTTGCGGAGCGAGACCTCATTACAGTCAAAATGCGGGAGATTAAAGTGACCATCCATGACACCAAAGCAGCAATATGTGACACTGGAGATCCATGGCAGCAATGAAATGGTACAAAATCAGACAAGGCCATGCCCCATTCATTGCAGTCATACCTAGCGAAACTGAAGGTAATTTTGGTTTCTGGAGGCCAATTATCTCAGTACTAAGACAGAGAGGAAGTTGGTTCTCAGGGTAGTGTTCTGGAACAAAGCATTTTCATCTGCTTCATAAAAAAATATTCCCTCATTCAAAAGATCAGAAGTGGGAAATTTCACTGTTAATTGCGCAGTGTTCGGTATTATTCACAAATCTTCATATCCTGAAGCAGCTTGTGTCCATATTAAGCAAGACCTGGAATAACATTCATGCTTGTGCTAATAAAGGGCAATTCACATTTGAGCCACTCAAGTGACTGACAATGATCATTTCCAACAAGAGGGAATCAAACCATATCCCCTTGAGAATCATCGGCATTGCCATCTATGAAATCCCTGCATCAATATTTCAGGGGTTGCCATTGACCAGAAGTTGAACCTGACCAGCTGCATGACAGGGACTGGGAATTCTGACATGAGGAACTTACCTTATGACTCCTGAAAGCCTGTCTGTATTTCGAATTCCCAATCCAGGAGAATCATGGAATATACTCCACTTCTCTCAATGAGTGCAGCGTGGGCAACAAGAAGTTCGGCAACATACAGAACAAAGACTCCCACCTCATTGGCACCACATTGCGGCCTTTTACGGACAGTTGGGGACAGGCAAAAAATGTTGCCAATGCCAGCGATTCTCGCATCCCAATAATGACAAAGTTAACATATCGAGTTGTTCAAATCGCTTTTTGGAGCACATCTGCTGCACAAGGTTTTCCTTTCATCCTTCTCTTTATGTTGTTTCGCTCTCCTTGTATTCCTGGTATTGCTTTGGTCTCCTGCATCTCTTGTGCTTCGTGTTGTCGACTCGCCAGCTCATTTCCCAATTGCGTTCTTCACCTTCTTTTCCCTTCTTACTCAAATTTGTGTTTTTCTTTTCTTTCTCCTGGTCAAATTGATTAATGCTCCATTATCCAGCTGTGTCATCCCCTTTCCAATGACTTTTACCTTTGGTGTTTTCTTCGTCACCATTTCTATCATTTTTGTTGCTTTCTTCTCTCCTTCCCTTTCCCCCGCATAAAGCTATTCCCTGCACTGTTAGGCTTATGGAACTACAGAATAGTAGAGCACAAAAATATCCTTTAGATTCCCTCGTCCCGTGAATGCATGTAATACCCTTTCGATACGGGCATCCTATCTTGGAAGAGCCACACATGAATGAGAAGCAGTTGTTCAACTTATCTTTGGCAATGAAATATCACAGCACAACAAGAGCACTGTGAACTGAATCTCAGTAAAGAAGAGGGGAATACATCAAGATCATTTTAAATATTGCATTCACATTTGTCAAGTTCAGATTCTCGCTTTGTATATTTCATACATATGTATATATATATATGCATGTATGTGTGTGTATATATATATATATATACATACACATACATACATATAAGTACGTGTGTGAGTAAGTTTGTGTGTGCGTGTTTACATTTGTGTTCTCTTTCTCACAGTTAACTTGCTGGCGATTGGGATCCTAGCTCGGAGAAAGTGCGGTCTCTCTGAATGCGTCACTCGCTATCTGATAGCCATGGCGACAGCAGATCTTATGGTGATTGTATGCAAAGTAATCTTACATCGTGTGGCTAACCTTTACTGGCGGGACTCCTTCCTGCTTTACACTAAGGTGTGCAGAATCGTTCTGTACCTGTCTCCGATATCCGTAGATAGTTCTGTCTGGTTAATGGTCGCTTTTACCTTTGATCGTTTTGTCGCCATTTGCTGTCAGAAGCTGAAAACAAAGTATTGCACCAGAAAAACTGCTACTCTGGTTATCATCACCGTGAACCTACTGTTTTGTTTAAAGAACATTCCCTGGCCCTTCGTGTATCAATCCTATTATGTCATTCATCATATAACACGTGGGTGTCTAATACCACCAGTATTTTATGTTGCAGCTAGCTGGAGAGCATTTTCTTGGATTGAACATCTGTTAACCCCACTGCTTCCATTTATTTTGGTTTTGTTGTTTAACGCGCTCATCATTAGACATATTTTAGTGGCCAGTCATTCTCGCAAAAGACTCCGGGACCACAGTAATCGTGAAAAAAACAAAGACCCTGAGATGCTGAATCGCAGAAACTCCATCGTTTTACTTTTTGCAATATCCAGCAGTTTTCTCCTGCTTTGGCTGACAACAGTCGGATACTTCTTATTTTATGGATTTTGCGGCAGCTTTAAGCGCCGAACTTTTTCTAACGAATTTGCAAGATTTCAAGAAGCTGGAATTATGCTTCAGCTACTGAGCTCCTGCACCAGCACGTTTATTTACACAACAACCCAGAGTAATTTCAGAGAGGAGTTGGTTAAGGTGCTGAAATGCCCATTCATTCTGATTGGCAAACGTGTTAAACGAGGGAAACAGCTGAAATGAAGTCCAAACTGCCTCCCCCAATATTACAATTCAGCCATATATCAAGTTTAGCAAGGTAACTCCGATTCTTTTTTGAGGGGCGGGGGCTGTAAAGTTGGATCAAACATAAATATTAAAAGTAACGCACAATATACAGAATGAAAAGGTGATTCAAATATTCCTTTGTACTGTTCATTTTGGAAACACATCCCCCAATGCAATGGTGCCAATGGAAGGGCTATGAATTACTGACAAGTCGCCACTCCATCGGATTGATATACGTTATCGCCTAAAAAATCAGTTGGCTATTCCCCCTGTTAAAAATGTTGTGCCCCTTCAAGTATTCCTGTAACTAACTTGCAGTTTTTACTAAACAACTGGAAGTCCGCGATTTCCTGGGGATTACGGAAAATAATTGCAGAGAAGAAATGTTTCCATTTCCAAATAGATTTTGATGCTGTTTTGAAACATTTGCCGAGACTTCATAAGAAATAAGAAAGGGACCAATTACAATGTTAACCTAGCAAAAGGAGCAATTCCACAGGAGCAGAATAAGTTCACATGTTCCAATTTACTTCAAATCAGAGCAGGCGGTGACATAGTGGTTTTGTCACTGCACTAGTATTCCAGTGACAAAGGGTAATGTTCTGGAGATCTGGGTTCAAATCTTGCTACGGCAGATGATGGAATTTGAGTTGAATAAAAAATGCCTAGTATTAGAAGTCTAACGATAATCATGAAACGATTGTTGATTGCTCCAAAAACCCACCTGGTTCACTCATGTCCTTTGAAGAAGGAAATCTGTTCTTACCTGGTCTCGCCTACATGAGACTCCAGGTACTCCTGATACTCCACAGCAATGTGTTTGACTATTAAGCGCGTTCTTAACAGGGGTAATTAGGGGCTGGCAATAAATGCTGACCTAGTCAGTGGCGCCCACACCTCATGAACGAATGAATAAATAATAATCTCAAACCCACACTCGGGCAGCACCGTGGAAAGCACCATAACTTTCGTGAAGTTGCTGTACCAGGGACGAGCTTGATCACTGTTTCATGAACTTTCATGTTAAACTGATGCAATTCTCTTGGGACACGAGACAAAGCATGTAAGTGATGAAGAGGAGGTCTCTTTGTTCCTGAACACATTTCATAATGGTGCCATTTGCTTTACATTATTTCCCTTCATTATTCTTCCCAAATGCATCAATTCACATTTCATAAATAAAATGCACCAAGCACAGAATCATGAAGCTGCTGCAATATGGTGAAGGCTAAAATCACAGATTTGCTTCTGCTCTCCATCTCTGGATCACTGTGAATCTCCCTTGCACTGACCTTTCAGTCTTTTATGGTTTCGAGTACCACTGTAATGTGCCTGACTGTCATACAGTTGAGCAACAAAATGAATGTGAATGCGTTAAAACGGTATCAGACCGGTGGTCAAATCTCACCCATCCAGGCTCAATAAAACCGCTTGACTGATCAGAGCAGAACCACAGTATGTTGTGCGTGACGGCCCCAGACATTAAGAATAGGATTTCAGCATCAACAATGGTTAGGGGAGGGTCAGGGTTGAACACTTCAAAATTCAGAATCCCGACCCTAACAACCTTCAAGCCTTGCTCACTTGCGGATATAAAGGATGTCGTGCAGGCATTAAGCAGATAACCACTGCCAGGAAGCGAGTTGGCAAGTCAAATATATGATTTACACTGGGAGATTCTGATTTAACCTGTTTGAAATGTTATACTCTAACCAGCCGTGTTTCCCGATCAATCTGCACACAAAGGCACAATTGGAACGGAGGATGCAAAAATCCACCATGTTGTAAGGGAGACTTATAACAGATATTGCTGGACTGACAATTCTCTTAAATGGAGGTAGAGAATTCAAGGAAGATGGGGGGAGGGGTGGGGTGGGAGTGTAACGGACGCGCCATGCAAAGAGGAAAGAGTGCTGAAAATTATACGTGTGTTTGTACTTTAGTTCAAAGATAGAGACAGAAACATCATCAACACAGCCTTCAAAGTACCAGAAAAGCATGTGATGGAGGCCCCCTGTGTAGGGTTGGAGCAAATAATGGTCCAATTGTCCAACACATAGGCAGTGTATGTAGGAAACATCGGGACACCCATACCGACACTATTTGAATGTGAAAGGTCGCATTCCTAACATTCGAGTTCCATACACCTCGTCTATAGGTCGCCGTACAGGAATCAGGGTCAGGAAACTGCAAGAATTTTCATTACCAGGCCAGGGCCAGTGAGGAAGAGCGGAGCACAGCGAAACGGGAGCATTACTGAAACTATACGAACATAATCCAAGTGTGGCCCTCTGAATTTTCCATCAGGATGTGGCCGAGGGAAACTAGGCGGAAAGCGGCCTCATGGAGTCTGTCAGGCAAAATCCCCGCCCACTGTGATTTTAAGAGCAGTTCGGATTAACTGGCCTTTTAAGCAACGAGAGACACTGACATGGACAGAAATACAAATGTTATTTCTGAGCATAGCTACAACATCAGAAGGAAACAGTCACTTTGTGGGACAGTTGGGACAGAACGTACCAGTGGATGAGGATTCAGATCATGAAGCAAGAGAGAGAGAACGCCGAGGGGAGTAATTGTGCAACCAAATAATGCAAAATAAATTCAAACCAAAATTGTCAACACAGTCAAATCAGAAATTTGAGAACTTAATCAAGGAGAGGTTAAAACATCTGATTTGGATGGCTTACAAAATCGAATTTACAATAGTGAGAGGTGATCGCATGGTAAAATATAAAAATCTTTGAGGGTTTGAAAGGGAGGTGCTGTACCCCAGAGTTCCTGTGCAGACTGTGAACAGTTTCAGTCTCCGTACGTAATGAAAGAGATGCATTCATTCGAGAGGGTACAGCGAAGGTTCAATTGATTGTTTACAGGAACTAGACTGTTTTGCGTGCCACGCAGTCCAGGGCAATACCACCACGTCACTGCGTCCCCTGGTAACTGCTACATTCGGCTTGAAAAACAAATACACGGGAACATGGTCACATGGAAACGTAATCGCAGGATGGGGCCGTTCGGCCCCTGGAGCCTTCTGCGTCATTCAAATAGATAATGGCGGATCGTCAACCTCAACGCCATTTTCCCGCACTATCCGCATAACCCTTGATATTCTTGATATAAAGTGAAACTTATTCTGAAAAAAAACAAGTTACATAAAGTGCCAGCTAATTACTAAATTCGGTTTTGCAATCTTTAAACAGGGTGTGAAATTGCTATGTTGTTAAATTATATATGAAAACCAACGCACAGCATTACAAAGCAGCATTTTTTTCGTTCTGTTGGGCTTGATAATTGAAACAAGAGGTAAACACGGTATGAAAATTCCAGTAAAGTAGATTGTTCGACTTTGTTGCTGATAAACAAACCATATTATTGCAAATACACGTTTAATTGGCCTTGAAAACAATATGCAAGTGGGTAAATTGTCATTTAATTAATTCTATAATATAATTATTTTCACTGGATGTGGGCTTCGCTGGATGCACCAGGGTTAATTGTTCATCCCTTGTTGCCCTGCGAAGGTGGTGCTTAGCTGCATTCTTCAACCGCTGCACTTCATGCCCATTTCTTTGGATTCGATAACCACAAAATGGGGAAATATAGTTATATTCATTTCTTGCACTCGGCATGGCAAATATTCCTCAAGCGAGGAAATCCATAATCAACTATTAAAATGGACATGAGTGATAATATACACAACTATAAATGTGCAATTGGGTTTAACAATTGATTCACAGGGTAGGGGATTTGAAGTTAATTCTTACGTTAGCCATCACAAAAAATATGCAAGGTTTCCTGTAACAGTTAATACCTAAAGCGATCTTGATAACTAATACACAGAGCAATAAAGTTAATTGTGATTGTGAATTTGGCATGGTAACTAATCAGATAAAGCTCCAGCTAATTGTTGCCTCGTTCTTGAAAATGTGTTCCTCATTCGGTGTAAATTAAGCGAACGTAAAAAAAGAAGGGAAAAGAATATTTAACTATCTAGCTTACCCGCTCCATGACCTCTATTCGCTCTTAAATCCAGTACTACTTAAGTGAAGAACTGCAATTCTCAGTTGCAATTTCAACGCAGTATAAACAGTTTCAGAAATTCCACAGAGACGTTGGAGAGAATCGGATACACGACTTACTCTTGTAGTCGACATAAGAAAAGCGACACATCAAATGAGTTAACTGCAATGGTGGGACTAAAACCCACGGGTGCAGAGAAAGAACACATTAACAGATCATTTCTTTACCCTCTCTGCCCAATCAACGCCCAGCCGTCTCATTTCGCTTTTGTATCCATGAAAATTTGGGTAACACGGTCACATCTCGCAGCTGTGGAATTCGGGATTTAAAGTCAGTTACTTAGCATTTTGCTCAGTATCCGTAAAATTTGACTCATTAATATCAGGGGAACAGCATTACAGTTTAGGTAGAAGCGCCTTCTCCTAATAAGGCCCTGATTGTGCCGCAGGTACCGTCGTGTCAGTCAACCCTACATGCAACACCTCAACAATTGCTGTTCTCGGGGAATCTGGTGTGGAGGGGCCATTTTAGCCCTATCATAATTTCGCGATGATTGAACGGCCCAGTTTCCAAAATGAAAGGGAGGAATGGGGAGGTGGGGATTGTATGGGGAATATGAGAGTGGTGGTGGAGGAGGGAAATTGAGAAGAGTAATGGAACGGTGGATAGGAGAGAGCAATCGGAAGAAGGAGAAATGTGGAGCGAGAATTGGGAGACAGATTGGGGAGCGGAATCGGGGGAGGGGAATGGGGGCGGCATTGGCCACCTACAACGGAGAGTCCAAACATCTCTTGACACGCATTGGCATTACCATCCCTGACTCTCAATTTGCAAAACCCTGGAAGTCACCATTCAGCAGAGATTAGCTTACCTACTGACTCCCCAAAGCCTTTCCACAATCTACAAGGCTTGTGTCGGGCTCCATTGGAGCCCCACCTACATCATTTCCAAAGCTCGAAACCACCCAGAAAAAGCTGCCCTCTTGACTGGCAGCACATCCACAATGACCATTCACTCCCTCCACCACTGGAACACAGTGCCAGCAGTGTGCACAATTTACAAGATGCACTGCAGCAACTCATCAAGACTCCTTTGGCAATCTCTTCCAAACCCACGGCCTCTGCCAACTAGAATGACAAAGGCAGCCGGTGCATGGGGACACCACCACCTGCAAGTTCCCTTCCAAGCCGCGCACCATCCTGGCTTGGAATTATATCGTTATTGCTTCACTGTCTCTTGCTCAAAAACGTGGAAAGCCCTCAGCGCTGTGGGTATACCTATACGATTTTGATTGCAGTCGTTCAGGAAGTCGGTTCGACACCACCTTGTCAAGGACAATTGCGCATAAACGACAAATGTCGGCCTGGCCAGCATCGTCAAAATCCCGTGTATAATAATAATCTTCACAAAAGAGCTCTTGATGTTCAATAGCTTTATCATTGCTGAAGCCTCGCACAATCAAGAGGCCGGGTTTATCCTTGACCAATAATTGAACTAGAACGGGTCTAAGAACAGGGCAGAAGGTAAGGATTCGGCGGCGATTAAGTCACATCCTCATTGCTCACGGCGCGTACAGATTTACGAGTTAAAGATTAGGCGTGTGATGGAATAGTCTCCACTTACCTGATTGAATGCAGCTCCGACAATACTTAAGGACCTCGACACCAGGCAGGGCAATGCAGCGCGCTCGATCGACCGGGTGCACAATTTTTAACTCCTTCACTCCCTCCACCACTGTTGCAGGGTTCCAGTAGTGCGCACTGTCAACAAGGTGAACATGTCATTTATTTTGTATTATTTAAGTGCTGTAGGAACTTTTTTATCGTGTGTTGTGGTTTTCAAATTACTGGATTGGTCATGATTATTGAAGAAATTGTTGGATTGTTCCAACTGTGTGTTTGTATAAATCCAAATACCTTTATGACATAATATGGAAGGAATGCATATGGGCTTGGAACACTTTTAACATACACTAACTCCCCACTTCGCCACGCATAAGTTTGGAAAGGCTGGGCCATATGTGGCTTTGTTACCCAGAGCTGTGCCTTTGGTTTGTAGATGAAATTAGTAATTGAACATCAGGAGCTTTTTTTTCAGTTAGGCCTAAGTGTTGGAATTGGATTACAACTTCACCTGTTCTTGTAATCTGGGGAAAATAATATATGATGTTTCAAACAGCTAAATTCTGCCTCTCGATAGAGTTCTTCACAGGCATACAATGCCCATTGTAAAATAGATCGCCGCAGCGTTTCAGTCTTCCGTAACTCAGGGGTGCTTTTTAAGGACTGGAAATTGCATGTGTTATACCATTGATCAAAAAGGGCATAAGGATAAGTCCAGCAATTAGAGATCGATCAGTTTAACTTTGATGTTGGGAAAGCTTCGAGAAGCATTAGATCGACAAAAAATTAATAGTCACGTGGTCAAACGTGATTTCATGAAGGAAATACAACATCAATTTCTTAATGTAAATCATGCTTGACTAACTTGTTGATGGTTCTTCAGGAGGTAACAGAGAGATTTGATGAAGACGATGATGTTGGTGTGGTGTACATACACTTCCAAGAGTTGAGAAAATGCCACACCACAGACTCGTGAGAAAAGTTATAGTTCATGGAATAAAACGGACAGTGGTAACAAGAATACGGAATTGTCTGAGCGATAGGGGAAAAAAGGGTCGTGGTTGATGGATGTTCTTCGTTCTGGCAGAAGGTTTGTAGTGGAGTTCTCCAGGGGTTAGTTCTGGAACGCTTGACCTTGGTGTGCAGGGCACAGTTTCAAAATTTGTGGGCGAAACTAAACTTGGGAGCATTGCGAACGTGAGGAGGAGAGTGTAGAACTTCAAAATGACGTAGACAGGTTTGTGGGATGGGCAGACTTTTGGCAGGTGAGCCTCAATTCAGGAGAGTGCGAGTTGATTAATTCTGGTAGGAAGAGCATGGAGAGATAACATCAAATTAACGGTACTGGTGTAAATGGAGTGCAGCAGCAGAGAGATCGAGCAGTATTTGTGTTAAAGTCAATGGAGTTGGCGGGGAAGGTTGAGAGTTAATAGGGCATACAGTATCCTAAGCTTTATTAATAGGGGCATAGTTAATAGGGCATGCAGTATCCTAAGCTTTATTAATAGGGGCATAGGGTACAAGAGCAAGGAGGTTGTGTTGAATTTGTAGAAGTCACCAGCCCGGGCCTCAGCTGGACCGTTGCGTCCAGTTCTGTGCTTTGCATTTTAGGACGGATGTGTAGATATTAGAGAGGTTGCGGAAAAGAATCAGGAGAGAGTTCCAGTAATGAGGAACTTCAGTTAAGACGGTAGATTGGAGAAGCTTGGGTTTATTTTATGTGGAGACAAGAAGGCTGAGAGGTTATTTGATAGAAGTATTCAACATCATGGCGGTTCTGGAAACAACAGATATGGAGAAAATGTTCGCACTCAGGAAAGGATCGGGTACGAAAGGGCATCGATGTAAAGTAATTAGTAAAAGGAGCAAAAGCGATATGAGAAACTTATACATCGCAAGTGCTTAGGGTTTGGAGAGCCCTGCCTGAATTTCAGTTGGAGGCAGATTCAAACGTACAATTTGAAATCAACTTTTGTTGCTGGAAATGCCTACTAACTATTTGTGATTCATGTTCGACGGCGACCAGGGCATTTTTGTAAACACAGAATTCGGAAGCCTTTTTCCATTTCAGTAACTGTCTCCGTTTCTTCCAGCCAAAGATGCAATATCACATTTTCCCATTTGCCCACCCACTTAACATACCTGTATCCATATGCATGCTTCCCGTGCTCCTGCAGAACTTTCTTTCCCACCTGTCTCAATATAGTTAGCAAAATTGGCTACAGTGCTCTTGGTCCCTTCATCAAAATCAATTATACAGGTTATAAATAGTTAAAGTACCATTGGCCATCTTTATGCCACTCCCCTATTTACCGTTTGCCCTCTGTTCCATTTTAGTTAGTTAATTCTCTGTCCATGTTACTCTCCCACCCTCAACATATTGACTTTTTAACCTGTGCAGAGAAAGTCAAATTGTATGTTCGCCTTTATTGCCAGATAATAATAAAAAATGTAGAGAAGTCTTCCAACGATTGCACTGGGCATTTGCGATACCAAGCTCAGAGTGCTGTTTGCAGTTTATGTCTCTGTATTTAAGCAGGGATAAAAAAGCCTTGGAGGCAGTCGAGAGAAGATTGGGTTTAATGATTTTGTGTATTGTTGAAAAATTGAGCACTTTGGCCTGTAGTGTTAGGAGTGTAGAAGTATAAGACGTGGTCCTATGTAAACATGTACGAATCTGAAAAAGATATACAGTGTAGATGCTGAGGCGATGATCCCCTTATGGGAGAATCTGCATCGGGGGGCACTGTTCCAAAATATGGGCTATCCTATTTAAGACAGTGGTGATGAAGGATTCCTTCCGTCAGGAGTCGTTTAATTCGTAAAATTCCCCTCCCAGAACATCAATGGCTGGCTGGGGAATATAATATGTTTATCGCTGTGTTGGACAGGTATTTGATGTTTAAGGGACTCAAAGGGCATCGGGCGGGTTTTGGTGTGTTGGAGGCAGGCAGCAGGGTGGAGTTAAGGACTCAGTTAGGCCATCCATGTTCTTCTTGAATAACAGATATAGCTCGGGTGGTCAAATAGTTTTTATCTTCACTCCTGCTCCTTTTCACTATGATGTTGCCTTATCTTCCTTCCTGTTGATTCATGGCGTTTCTATATTCTGAATTCCTTTTCACTTCATATCGTCTTCTTTCATGTTAATTGCATTCTTTGTGCTGATTCTTCTCCCCTTTTGTCTATTTGTAGTTCAAGTATGTAATGGTCCAGATATCCATGGAGATGTTTTATGTCTTGCCCAATGAAGTCATCCTGTCTCTTCTTTCTTTTCAACTATGCATTTGTTCAGTTTATTCCCTTGCTCATCTGGAATTCTAGAATCAAAAAATATTAGAGCATTAGGGGATGCATTTCGCTTCCCGATCTGTGGTATCATTTCTTGTCTCTACTACATGGATCTGCCGAGATTTTGTCTGAATGATGCCACAGCACAGCAAATCACTGTGAACTGCATTTTCAGGAAAGACTCATGGAATACTCAAAAAATTATATTAATATTACCAGCTCACTTTCCGTCAGGTTCATCGTTAAACGGCCATTTACAATTTTTCCCCTTTCTCAGTTAATTTGGTGGTGATTTGCTTGCTCTCGAAGGGGAAGTGCGGTCTCTCCAAAAGGATCACTCGCTACTTGGTGAAGTTGGCGACAGTAGATAATTATGATAATTACCAGTAATGTAATATTATATCTCCATTCTCCGCATTATGGGAGACCTCTTACTTGTCCTACCTTCATGTCTGCAGGCTCGATGGATTACTGGCTGCAGCTGGCATAGACTGCTCTGTCTGCTTAACAGTCACCTTTACCTTTGATCGTTTTGCCGAAATGTGATGTCAGAAATTTAAAAAGAAATATTGCACCTGGAAAATTGTTGCTGTTGTTATCATCGCAATGAACCTGCTATTCTCAACAAACATCATTCGGTGGGGCTTCCTGCATAGAGCGCACAATAGGTTTAACTATCAGCCCAGGGTCGCCTTCTATCGCCAACATTTTATGCTGAACCCATAAATTTGAATGTGATTCCTTGGATTTCCCATTTGAACCCCAAAATTTCAATTTCTTTTGTTTTTGTTCTTTTAAGTTCTCGTAGTCAGACACATTTTGGCGACCACTAAGGTGCGAGGAAGCCTCCACAATTATGGAAAAACTCAAGGACCCAGAGATGCTGAAACAAAGAAGTTCGATCATTTTGATTTTTGTAATATCGAACAATGTTATCCTGCTGTGCATGACAACGGCCGCATATTGCATAATTAATCACATTCCAGGCATATTTAAGGCCAGATCTATACGAACACATTTCACTACTTTTCAAGAGGCCGGCAATACGCTTCAACTTCTGAGATGTTGCGTGAACAAAATCATTTACACAGCAACACAGAGAAAGTTCAGAGAGGAGCTGCTCAATATTCTCAAATATCATTTTACGCTAATGGGTAAATGCATGAATTGAGGAAAATGTCTGAAATACCGTGGAATTGCCCCCCACCACCAAAAACCCGCAGTAGCACAACGAAACCATATAACAATTTTACCAAAGGCTATCAATGATTGGGATAATAATATTTTTCCGGCAATCCTTTCATTTCATAACTTAGATTAAAGTAGCCTTTGAAAACGACATCCACAAACGCACAAGATGCAATAGTGCAGGAGTTATCGAAATATTTGTTTTTTGTTCGGATCGTTTTTCAAACACATCGTTTGGGAAAATTGACGTCAATTGAAATTGGACTAATGGAAAGACCACGAATTAGCCATCGGATATTTGCTCCCATCGGTTCAGTCTGGTAAGCGCTCTTGCATCTGTGGAAATAATTTTCAATTTAAATAATGTTTTGTCCTCACTGAAAAGCATTCCTGCAATTCATTATTTGGGCTAATTTAGCAACTGCAAACCTACAATAATCCGTGTAGTGTTGCTATAAAAACAAAAAACTGCAGATGCTGGAAATTCAAAACAAAAACAGAATTACCTGGAAAAACTCAGCAGGTCTGGACGCATCGGTGGAGAAGAATAATGTTGACATTTCGAGTCCTCAAGGTAATTCTGTTTTTGTGGTGTAGTGTTGCTGATGGGCATAGTGAAGGAATGTTTCCACTTCCATATAAATTGTTCATGCTGGTTTAAAACATTTGTTAACGTTTCTCCTTAAATAAACCATCTCACTCTTCAGTTAAACTATTGAATGGAGGAATTGAATAGGGATATATTAGATTTAGTTTCCATGTCCCAATGTTTTTTTTTGCCATTTCTTGCAGCAAGTTGTTTTGGTGTCTACGGAGTTCATAATAATGGAATTTTCCGTTCTGGATGTTTCTCTATATTTGCTGTCCTATAGGCTACAGGAAGGAAGGGAATGTTATTTTTGTTTGGCTCGAGCCAAATCGATTGCCCCGTTGCTCCCTCGGGGCCATCCCACCCAGTAATGCAATGTTCTTCTTAATCAAAACTGCTACTCTTTATCCTTTTATTTATTCCCTATATTTCCAGATAAACTTATTTTCAGTAATATATAGAACGCATTCAGCCCTTCTGGGTGCTAAAAAAAAGTTATGTGCTTGTTGTATTCGCAGGGAGGGCAGTGATACAGCAGAGAGCGGCGGGGGCTTTTTGGGTGCTGGGGCAGGTTCTGGGGAAGCTGAGATCTGTACAGGCCGGGGCAGATTGAACCGCAAAAGACTGTGACCTATATCTTGTTGGGAAGATCTATGTGATCTCTTCCGATGCGTTTGAGCCAGCTAGCCAGGGCGATGATCAGCTGGGCATAGATGCATAAGGGAGAAAAATAGAGCTGGAAATAGAAATTATTAAATTTTCGGAAAGGCTTGGAAGGCAGGGAAGTTAAATTCTGTAAAGTATATTAACCTTACCTGCTCTGCCCTGCATGTGATTCCAGATCCACGGCAATTTTGGTCATTATTAAGTGTCTTCTCAAATGGCCATGAAAGGAACTCGGTTAAAGCAATGGACAGTTATGAATTGACAGCAAATGCTGATCTTGCCAGCGACGCCCGAATCCCATGGAGTAATTTTAAAAAGAGAAACCGGGTTTTACAATGTGCCAAAGGGGCAAGACAGAAATGCTAATTTCCTAGTTACGCAGTTTTGCGTCGAGATGCAATAACAGTTGAATAAAATATGTTTGAATATCAGTTATAGAACAATCATAACGTGAGAAAAGGGCGATGTGTCACATGAAGCTACATGGGTTAAACTAAGGAAACGAACAATAGTGACAGCTGATGGAGCATTGCAAATAGCAAAAAAAACAACCCAGAGGAGGTAAAAGAGAAAATGTGAAGTATAATTTCTGGTCAATACAAAACAATTAAGCAATCATGGTGGAAGTTTTGAACTACCTAATATTAACTTCGACAGTGCAAAAGGAAAAGAGGGCACACGATTTCCTAAATTGCATTTAGGAAACCGTTTTCTTTCCAGTATCCAACAAGCTTGGAAAGAAGGGAGGTGCAATTTTGAATTTAGTGTTAGGGAATAAAACTGAGCAAAGGGAAAGAGTCTCAGTGCGGGAGCACTTTTCTGGTACATATCATAACGCATTTAGACTCAGTATTGCTGTCCATGAGGAGACAGATAAGATAGAAGTATCGATTATAATTGGGAAAAGTCAAATTTAAATAGGCGGAATATTGATTCGTTAGATGTGCATGGAAACACTCGCTCAAAAGGAAAACCGTGCCCGAGGTAATCAAGAAGTGGGTTGAGTGTGATTAGGGTAAATGCATCACCACAAGAAATGTGTAAAAAGAACTAAATATACAGCCGCGTGAATCAGAAGGTTCACATGCGTATGGAAAAGCATAAAAATAGACAGGCCTTGTCAGACACGGAGAGCATAATGCAGCAGAAAAGTGGTAGGATCCTGGTGAGTATAGCAATGAGATTAGGTGCCCTGTTAGCAAATCAAAGGGAGGGCAAGAAAAATACTAAAAACAAGTAAAATCAAGGAAACTCATAGGAACAGAGCACTTAGGAACGGGAGCCGGCCATTTGAGATCGAGCCTGCTTCACCATTCATTAAGACGATGGCTTGTCAGGTTGTTGTCTGAAATCCTCTCTCCTGTCTGCCCCGTGGCCACTGCCTCCCTTGTCTATCAAAAATCGACCTAATTCAGCATTGAATAGATTCAGTGGTCCAAGATCTACTACTTTCTGAGGGAGAAAATTCCCATACGAATGACCATTTAACAGAGAAAAAATAACTCCTCTGGTTGAATTTCACAATCCCTCACTGGCGGGTTTGTAGTCGGGGTGAGTGTAATATTTCTCGGATGGCTTTCCAGACTGGTTTCCCCGGCCCTGACCTCTCCGCAATTTCACGCAGGGACGGGTAGCACCCGCGCGCCCATGCCCCACTTCAGGGCTTTTAACGTCTAGTTATTGACCAATTAAGGTTTCTTAGCCGCTCAGTCCCAATACTCCAGTGGGCGGGAGAAGATCAGCAATAAGGCATGAGCCCCAAATGAAATCCTGTCCAGACCTGCGTCGGGAAGGCGGGTGGGGGGTTAGTGCTGTAGCAGTAGTGGAGGGGGTTGTCACCTTCATCAGTAGCCTCTATTTATTATCGGGCACGCCTTACCCAAAGGATCAGACCACAGATGTCTATCCTCCTCCCTGCCCTCTCGACCGAGACCAAATCACATTATTTTCAGCTCCCCAGACCTCAACAAACCTCCCTGCCATGAGACAGCCGAAGCTTCCCTGTTCCTGGACTCCCGTCCAAACCTGTCCACTGCAGCTTCAGGCGTTGCAGGGGCTTGGAGGAATTGGAGGCAGGAGGGATGGGTTTTCTCCGCCAACTCGACGGATGGCGGCCAAGAAAACCCTTCCATCCGAACTTCCCGGCCTTCATCACTATTTTAAAAGGGAGATCACATTATTAAACTAGTCTTCCCCACAAGAGGAAACAGCCTCCCAGTATCCATCCCGTCAAACTCCCTCAATATCTTTTTTGATAACATTGCCTCTCATTCTTCTAAACGGCAATAGGCATAAAGCAGCCTGTTCAACCTCTCTGCATAAAATATGCCCCCCAACCGCGGAATGAGGTGAGTGAAGCTTCTCTGAACTTGACTTGTTATGAAAACACACGATAAACAACGTGATAACTAAGGAAAGCGGCATTACGCCAACCTGTGCATGGAGGTGGAGGTATTGGGTAAGCTTCTTTATGAAAATTGTGTGGTTATCTTCGGAAACAAGATGGTTTGATGTCATAATTAAGGCTGGAGGGTGTGAGATATTGGATTGGATAAAACATTGTAAGCGACAAAGGATTATAGGGTTCCCCATCATTAATCGCAATTAATCCTTCACGCCCAGACAAAATATATCCCAGACACCAATAAGTACCAGGGAAAGCAATTAAGTTGCGATTGGCCAAAACACTCCAATCCACCTTAGCTGCAGCATTCGTGCCAGAGTATCTGAGCACTGCGAAAGTTGCACTATTATTCAAAACGAGAATGGATTGTCTGCGTAATATGAACAGTAAATGGTGGGAAAACTCTGCAGGTCTAACAACATCTGTGGACAAAGAAAACAGCAGAGTTAACGTATCAAATCCTTATGACTTCTTCAGTGCTCTGACGAAGAGACATAAGGACTCGAAGTGTAAACTCTTTTTTTTTTCTCCACAAATGCTGTCAGGCCTGCTGAGTGTTTCTAACTTTTCCTGATAGTGTTTCAGATTTCCAACATCCGCAGTATTTTGTGTTTATCTGCGTAATATGAAGTCAGTTAGCTTAACATACGCCGTGAAGTATTACTGGAATACTCCTGAATGACATTATGAACCTCAAAAAATCCCAATGGTTTAGGTAAAAACAGATCATGAAAATCTGGAATTGAATCAGGTTCGTTTTAGCCGCCAGAGTAACAAAGTAAGTTGGGCAGAAGTAAGCCATTCGGCCCCTCGAGCCTTTTCCATTATTCAATAAAGTCATGGCTCACATGATTGCGGCCTCCGATGCACATTCTGCCTGCGCTCGATAACATTTGTCTCCATGATAAGCAAGAAACAATCTTCCTCTGCCTTTAAAGTAATCATTGAAGCTGCATCCACCGCTTTCTCAGGAGATGACTTCGGAAGATGCACCGCCCTCTGATGGAAAAAAAATCTTCTCTTATTCATGTTAAGTGGGAGATTACTTGTTTTCAACTTGTTTCCCCTGTTTCAAGTTTCTCCCATGAGGGGAAGCGTCTCTTCCTCACACAACCTATGTTATCACCTGACTCTCGTGTATAAATTTTTGGAAGCCTGGAAAGAGTAAATGGGGGCCGGCCTTTCATCTAGCAGAGAGGCCATAAGCCTGAAGAACTAAATTTAATGAAATTTGGAGAAAGAATAGATACGAAATGAGGAAATGTTATTTCACTTCGAAAGTGCTTGGAACCCCGGCGTCACATCCCGAAAGGATGGTGGAAGGAGAAGTCATCAGAACATAAACATTCGTTTGTTTTTCAATTCATTCATGAGGTCTGCGTATTGTGGGCTGGGTTAGCTTTTATTCTCCATCTCTAATTGCCCTTGAGAAGCTGCCGGTCAGCTGCCTTCTTGAAACGCTGCAGGCCCAGTGGTGTGGTCCACCGAAGTGCTGTTGGGAGGCGAGTTCCGGGATTTGGTCGAAGCCACAGTGAAATAACGGACACATATGTCCAAGTGAGGAAGGCAGGCGGCTTGGAGGGGAACTTCCAGGTGGTGATGTTCGCAAGTGTCTTCTCCCCTTATCCTTAGAGATGTTCCTGGTCGTGTGTTTGGAAGGTGCTGCCTACGGAGGCTTGGCGAATTCCTGCAGTGTATCGTGCAGATGGCACATGCTGCTGCTAATCTGCATCGTTGATGGAGGGAGTGAATGTTTCTGGATGGGGTATCAATCAAATGAGCTGCTTTTCCCTGAACGTTGTCGAGGCTCTTAATTGTTCTGAAGCTGCACTCATCCAGGCAAGTGGAAGAGATTCCATCATATACCTGGGTTGTGTATTGTAGGTAGTGGAGAGACAGCCGGCAGTCTTGAGTTGGGTTACTCGCCGCAGGTTTCCTAGCCGCTGAGCTACTCTTCTAGCTCCAGTATTTATATAGCTAGTCCAGTTCAGACTCTGGTCAATGGTAACCCCTAGGTTGTTGATCGTGAGAATTTAGTGATGGGAAAGCCATTGAATGTCAAGGGGCGATGATCAGATTCATTATTTTTGGAAATGATCATTTCCTGGCACTTATGTGGATTGAAGGTTGCTTGTCACTTGTCAGCCAATGTTTGGATATTTTCCAGTTCGTGCTGCATTTGGATTTGGACTGCTTCAGTTTATGAGGTGTCGCGAGAGGAGCTTTACTTGGATATCTGCTTGAAAATCCGAGACCTCCAGTGCTATGGAACGTTTTTTCAGGACGGTGGCTTCATCTGGTTCGCTCTTCGTCGACTCGTCACAGTGATTCAAATGGCCTCCATTAGTGTTCTAAACATTTTATGACTCAAATCATTATTTATTCTGGCCCTAGTAGTCAGTAACCCCATCCCAGTGATATGAAAATTCAAAGGCAAAAGGAAGATTCCACGTGTAAGAATAACAAGTCTATGCACAGCCAAACAGATGTGATCCCGTAAAATTGGGACAAAATTTCAGCAGCGCTTTTTCCTTAATTATCCAAAATCTTTTGCAATAAAAGCGAGCATTCCATTCACCTTCCTAACTGGCTCATTCAAATGCCTGTGAATTTTATTTGATTGAGCAACAAAGACAACAACGTAATTTTATCAGCTCATTTATCGTAGTAAAATATAGTGAGTCACTTCACAGAAGTATCTTAGAGTAAGAAAGAGAGGTCGAGAGGCTAACAGGATTAGTTAATTAATTTTGGTTCTGAGGGACTTTGCAGCTCAAGGCACCGTCAACAAGTGTGCAGGTATTAAAATTGGTGATATTTGGTAGGCCAAAATAGATGAGTACAATTGCCTCTAATTCAGGTGTGATTGAAGCAGATAAAAGATACCGAGTATCTAGGCTGCAGATTAATTTTAAAACACTTAAGTAAAATTTATTATGTATTTGTTGCTCCAACTGAGTTAAATGCTGATGGGTTAGCTGAACTGGTGGCAAATTCTGGAGCTGGCAGCAGAGCTTTGTTTGGTTCAACATTACAGAAGGTACAAGATAGAATGTTGGCCTAGTTTCATTGCACAAGTCAAGACTAGAATTAGGAAAGGCATGGAAGAGCGTTTTTCGACAGCACACGTGTTGAGGCAGGACTTTTTCGTGCCTGATCAAGGGACTGGCATTGTTATGGCGGAGAAAGTAAGTGGTGATAGCTCCGAGATGTGGGCCGAATTTCATGTCAGGACGAGCAGGTCACCAGGATTACAAGTTTCAACAGAGGAAAATTGTTAGAAAGAGCGATGGTTTTGGGGAGAATGACATCGAGATCGTGGAGGGGATCGAAGGCAATGTGTTCAGTCCCCCCAATTTTAATTGAAGTAGCTTCTTGTTCATTCAATATAGGTCAAATAGACTGTAATTGCAGATAGAATTGAAGAGTGCAAGGAGCTGGTTGTCAAATCGAGCCATTGGGTGTCGCCTACATGCACACGCAAATCAATTTGAATATCCAAATTTTCCAGGATCTCAACTATTTAAAAAAATCTATGCTGTGTTTCCTTTCTTCCTACCAAAGCAGAGAATTTCACGTTTCACAGCATTATGTTCTATCTTCCACAATTTTGCCAAGTCACTTAAGCGGCCTCTATGACATTGCAGTCTCTTTGGTTCTGGCTGAAAGCTTATTTTTTCAAAAACAATCGGCGAGTTAGACATTTTGCTTTCATTCGCCTTGCCTTAGTCATTGAAAACTAACATAAATAGGTCATTACACAATTACTGATCTCTTCAGCACTACACTAGTTAAAGCCTGCCAACGTGAAATCGCCTGTTAGTTTTCCACTCTGGTATTTTCCGTTAACAAATCCCCATGAGACCCAATATTGTGTGAGGAACCCTAAGATTTGCCTCATGTCCTCTAAATCCCAAATATAGCACATAAAGTGATTCACCTTATACATGTATTGCTTATTAAATCTTCAATACATAGAGCAGTTATATAACAAACTATTTCCCTTTCTTAAAAACGTGCTTTGGTTATACAAGTGCTTGATTACCAAGTTCTTGAGAATAAGTTCTGGAAATGTTCCTGCCTTTGGGGTCAAGCTAACTCGCCAGTGGGTCTTTGTCTACTTGAGCATTTGGGACTGCCTTATTGAATATAAACATGTTAGCCAGACAGATATTTAATTAAGAAGGGAGTGAAAGGTTATGGGAACCAGTCAGGAAAGTTTAGTTGGGCCAAAGACAGATCGGCCATGGTGTAATTGATTGCAGAAGAGGGCTTGAAGGACCAAATGGCCAATTCGTTTTCCTATTTATTTTGTCCTTACGTTTTGGGAAGCCACATCTCCTGCTTACGAATTGCCACCTTACATGATGGCTTTGATAATGAAGATCCCGAGGGTGCTACCATATTATTTGTTCAGCAGGCTGTAACGAATGAAAGCTATTTATAGCACTGGAGATTAATTTCATTATAAATAAACCATTCATCCTTTTCGCTATCTCATTATTCTGGTTAGGTCGAACACCTCCAGCTACGGAATAAGTCTGCGTCAGTCGGACAATGTTTGGGGCAGCTACTACTCACATAGAGGCCATTTTCTACCCCGTCCTGGCAGCAGTTGGAGTACCAGGTGAGAGAATTTCCAGAAGACATTGTTTATGTAGCACGGGGTCCAACTGCGTTAATCTGTCGGCTCTGCGACTGCGGTGATAGGTTTATGGGTAATGTTTAGCTTGCATTCTTCTCTTCACTTTTGCTTCGTTTCCAGTTCTATCTTCAGCTCGCTTTTCTTCATGCTCTTGTCTTCTCTACTCCTTTAACTGTTTCCCGTTTGTTCCCTGGTGTTGTTGTGTCTCTGTTAGTGTTGTTCGTGGTTCTGCATTTTCTCGTTCCTCACTGACCATTGGCGCTGATTCCCTACTGGATATTTTTACGTTGATATTTTCCCCTCATTTTCCTGCTAACACTCTTGCTGCCGTCGCTTCCCCTCCTTTTGATCTTTGGCGAGGTAAACTCGTGCTGCGCGTTTTATTCTTGTTGTGGTCCTCTGATGCCTTTCAAAAGATTCCTTGTATCCTGCTTGTAAATGTCTTCGCCTTTCCCATATAAGGCCAGGAGGCAATGGAGCAGAGGAAGGATATTCGGCCCATGGAGCCTGCTCCGCCATTCAATTAGATCATTGCTGATTTGATGATCCTCAAATCCACTTTCCTGCCTTTTCCCCATAACAATTGCTTTCCTTTCTAATTAATGATCTATCTATCTCAGCCTTAAATATGCTTAAAGACCCAGCCTCTACAGCCCTCTGCGGTAAATAATTGACTGGCATCTGAGAGAATAAATTCTCCCTCAGCTCTGTCTTAAATATCATGAGTTTGTTTCTTCTCCTGTTAATTTTATCATTCGTGACTGTGTCTCTCCTACTCCTGTATTCTATACTGTTGCTTCCCCCTTCTCTTTGATATCTATGCTTAGCATGGCCTGCTCCATCTCTTCTTGATCGAACTCCATGGATCAGTTCTATTGTCTTCTCTCCTTCCTACTTTGATCCTGCTGATGTTTTCCATCCATCTTTATTTTTTTGCTTGGTGCTCCTTGCCAATGATGCATTTTATCAATTGGCATAGCATCTCAACATTATCTTTTCTACGTGCATGTTCTCTTTTTTCTTTGTAATTGTCCTTCTGGTTCCCTTCTCTCCTTATCCATTTGACCCATGATTTCCATGCTCTTTTCTCCAATGCCAATGAAATTACGCAGACAGTGCTTTGTAAACGCTAGCAAAGGTGTTGTTCTGTGAAACGTCAGAGGATCCGGGGAGGAATCAAGAAGGCAATTAATATAATCAAAACAATATTTTTTCCTTAAGGTTGCAAGAGCTGTAGTTGCTGCCCGTGGACAACTACATAGTTAACAGATAGCATATAGCTTACAAAATGCAATAAATAAATTAATGGATAAATAATTATATATATAAATAGATATATTCACAAAAAAAATAAAAAATAAACAAGAAATTAATCAAAGAAATATATTTTTAAAAATAAATAAATAGATGGATGGGTGGATGGATACTAAAAGATACTTGCAAGTTTTACCAGGACCAACAACGAATTAAAAATACATGAGCAAAACGAGGATATTCAGAAGAGCAATATGGACCTTGCAATATTGATAACTGTGATATCGTTAATCGAAATTAGAAAAATTGGTCAATGCTGAATTTTTGACTTCCATCAGAATTAAGAGCAACATAGCAAGTCAGCATGACAGATAAGCCGAGAAAATTCAGATTTAATCAGGCTCGGAGCCTCACCAAAATTAATCAAACAAAATAACAACAATGCAGGAAATATTGACACTAGTAAATGGGAAACCTCCATATACCAGATGGTTTCTATCTCAGAATTTTAATGTAAGTAATAGAGAACAACCTAGATTCCCTGAATCATTTTCCAAAGCCTTCTCGATTCAGAAACCATTTCGTTGCATTGGAAACTTGTGCAATGCACTCGGCGATTTGACAAATTGAGCGCAGGGAAGATAGGAAAAGATGGACAAATTAGCCTCAGGGATGCTGTCGGGGAATCAGTAGGATCTGTGATTAAGGATAGTGTAGCTGGCATCCTGATTCTTTCAACTAATCAGAGACAGTTATGGATTCTACAGGTCAGGTCACGCCTGGTGAAATGGATTGAATTTTTGAAGAGGTTGGCAAAATGAGTTGACACGAAAATGCAAATGAATGTTATTTATATTGATCCCCGAAAAATATTTCAAAAACATTGAAGTCCCTCATATGAAACAGTTAGCTACAGCTTGAAATCCTTAAATTGGGGGCACTTTATCGATATGGTGAGGAAATTAAAGTTGATCTGGAGACAGCGAGTAGGGATAATGAATGGGTACACTAATAACAACATGTGACTAGTGATATCCTGCAAGGATCTGTTCTTGGATATCAGATATTCATCATATTTAATAATGATTTAGATGATGGCGTATAAAGCCACCTATCCAAATTTCCCAAGGATACTAAGATAGGGGACATTGCAAACACCGTATGCTGAAGCATTAAATTGCGGAAAGTTATGGATGATAAATGCGTAAAACAGTCTCAAATTGACTTCAATGTAGGCAAAAGAGAGGCATCCCAATTTGGGGCAAAAGTAAAGGAACTGACGACTGTCTTATAGGGGAAAATCGAGAAACGGTGGAAGCAAAAAGAAACTAAGTGTTACAGGTACGTAGGTCATTAGAGTGTAAATAAAGTGCAGAAAGTTAAAAAGAAATTAGTTGAATATCCGCCTTTCCATCTACATGATTAGTGTATAAGCAATTAGATATCTAGCCGGAACCTTGCGGGACCAGGCCTCATTACAGGCAAACAGCGGAGGAAACAGCTGAATTTCTTTGGGGAGATTAAAGTGATCATCCATGACACCAAGGGAGAAGTGTGTGATATCGGACAGACCTGGCAACATTTAAATCATACAAAATCTGGGAAGGTCATGCCCCACTCATTGGAGTCATACCTAGCAAGACCGAAGGTAATTATGGTTTCTGCAGGCCAACTATCTCAGCAGGACAGAGGGGAAGGAGTTTCCAAGGGTAATGTCCTGGACCAAAGCATCCTGTGCTGCTTTATAAATGACATTTCTTCCATCATAAGATCAGAAGTGGGAATGTTTGCTGTTAATTGCAAAGTGCTAAGTATTATTCACAACGCTTCATATAGTTAAGCATCCTGTGTCCATATTAAGCAAGAACTGGAATAAGATTCATGCGTCGGCTAATAAATGACAATTCACGTTTGTGCCACTCAAGTGACTAAAAATGACCATTTCCAACAAGAGGGAATCAAACCATATCCCCTTGACACTCATTGGTGTTGCCGTCAATCAAACCTCAGCACCAATATCTCAGGGGTTACCATTGACCAGAAGCTGAAACGGACCAGCTACAAGGCAGGACCTGGGAATTCTGAGGCGAGGAACATACCTAATGACGTCCGAAAGCCTGTCTGTATTTATAAGTCCCAATTCAGGAGTACCATGGAATATATTCCACTTGACTCAATGAATGCAGATTTAGCAACAGGAGCTCAGCAATATCCGGGGCAAAGAATCCCATCTCATTGGCACCACATCCCACAGGTTAAACAGTCACTGTCTGTACCACAGGTGCATACTGACAGCAACGTTTAAAACCTGCAAGATAAACAGCTGCATCCATCCAAGGCGCCTCAGCCCAAATTGTCATCTCTGCAACCCAGAAGCAAAAGGGCAGCAAGTGCACGGGAACACCAGTCACTCAATATTCTCACTGGAATGATATTGCATTCCTCTACTGTCACTAGGTAGAAATCGTGGTTCCTCTTTCTTGACAAATGTTTGGATGTCCCTAAACCCACACGTGTTCAAGAAACCATCACGGCCTTTCAAGGCCAATTCGGGATAGGCAACAACTATTGTCACTGCAACCGACTCTCCCATACTATGAATGACAAAATAAGTATATTGAGTTGTTCAAAACGCTTGTTGGAGCACACCTGCAGCATCAGGTTTTCCTTTCACCCTTGTGTTGTCATTCGTGTTGCCAACTCGCCAGCTCATTTCCCAATTGCATTCCTTACATTCTTTTCCCTTCCTTCTCAATTTCCTGCTTTCTTCGCAAGCTCCTCCTTTGATTCCTGCTCTTGCATTCTCTTTAATTTCCTTTCTCCTGGTTAAATTGATTAATGCTCCATTATCCAGCTGTGTCGCCGACTTTCTAATGACCTTCACCCTTGGAGTTACCTTCGTCACCATTTCTGTTATTTCTGTTGGGTTTTTTTTCACTCCTTCCCTTTCCTGCGCATAGAGCGATTCCTTGCACATTTAGCCTAAAAGAGCCACAGAATAGTAGCGCACAAAAAGATCCCTTAGGTTCACTCGGACTTCGTAACCATCTAACAGATTTTCAATAATGGCATCCTATACTGGAAGAGCCACAAACATGAAAGAGTAGTTGTTCTTCAGGGTACCTTTGGCGCTATCAAGGGAACCTTGGAAAAAAAGAAAGGAATACATGGAGATCATTTTAATTATTACATTCACATTCCAAAAATTCAGATTCTCGTTATGTATATATTATTTATATGTTTATATATTTATATATGTGTGTCTGTTTGTGTGTGTATGTGTGTTTCTATTTGTGTTGTCTTTCACACAGTTAACTTGGTGGCGATTGGGATCCTAGCTCGGAGAAGGTGCGGTCTCTCTGAATGCGTCACTCGTTACCTGATAGCCATGGCGACAGCAGATCTCATGGTGATTATATGCAAAGTAATCTTAAATCGTGTTGCTAAACTTTATTGGTGGAATTCTTTCCTGCTTTACACTAAGGTGTGCAGAATCGTTCTGTACCTGTCTCCGGTTTCCATAGATAGTTCTGTCTGGTTAATGGTCGCTTTTACCTTTGATCGTTTTGTCGCCATTTGCTCTCAGAAGCTGAAAACAAAGTATTGCACCGGAAAAACTGCTACTCTGGTTATCATCACCGTGAACCTTCTGTTCTGTTTAAAAAACATTCCCAGGCCATTCGTGTATAAATCGTATTCTGCAATTAATCATATACCGCGGTGGTGTCTTATATCTTCATTGTTCTATGTTTCAACTAAGTGGAAAGCATTTTCTTGGATTGAACAGCTGTTAACCCCACTGCTTCCATTTATTTTGGTTTTATTGTTTAATGCCCTCACCGTTAGACATATTTTAGTGGCCAGTCATTCTCGCAAAAGACTCCGGGACCACAGTAATAGTGAGAAAAACAAAGACCCTGAGAACCTGAACCGCAGAAAGTCCATCGTTTTACTTTTTGCAATATCCAGCAGTTTTCTCCTACTTTGGGTGACAACGGTTGCATACTTCTTATTTTATGGATTTTACGGCAGCTTTAAGCGCAGAACTTGGTCTAACGAATTTGCAACATTTCAACAAGCTGGAAATATGCTTCAGCTATTGAGCTCCTGCACCAGCACGATAATTTACACAACAACCCAGAATAAGTTCAGAGAGGAACTGTTTAAGGTGCTGAAATGCCCGTTCCCTCTAATTGGCAAACGTGTCAAAGAGGGCAACAGCTGAACTGAAGTCGATGCTGCCTCCACCAATGTTACAACTCAATCATGTATCAAATTTAGCAAGGCAACTCAGTTACGGGGAAAATGTCACTTCCTTTTTTGGGGGGCTCTATACTTGGATCAACCTGGATATTAAAAGTAACATGCAATGAGCAAAATGAGCAGTTTATGGAAAAATTCCCTTGTACAGGTCATTTTTGAAACACATTCTCAAATGCAGTTGTGCTGCTGGAAGGGGTATGAATTATTAACAAGGCACTTGTCACCACTTCATCGGACTGATTGTCGTGGAAAATGGAGTGAACACTCAGACCCAGAAGGTTTGCCTCGGAAGCCTTTATTGAATCATGATATCACGGAGAGCCCAGCAGCATACAATGGAGCTAGCCGGCACTCTGAGGAAGCATCAGAATACACACATAGTTCTAGTAAAAGCGTGCGTAATTAATAACATTGAAATTTTATCTTTGGCATGCATACAATTGTTCTGTCTTAGTTTATAATTACGCAAAAACCTTGAGTAGTTATACAAAATCTTGAGTAGCCCATATGGCGACTATTCAGCTGGACAGACAACAGATAGCATGACTAGGCCCTGTCTCATGTGCTGATAACAGACATCCTAACTTTGTTTCACGGACTCTTGGTAGTTTGTTTATGATACTTATTTTTATTCCTTCACAATAGCTGACAGCGCAGGTTTGTCTGCTACTGGTGCAAGGAGACTTCGTTGTAGTATTCCACTATGGTTGAACCACTTAACCCTTTGTTATCCTGTAGATGTACTTTATTCTCCTACAATCCCTCCTTGCTAATCTTCTAGATTAATACCAATGAGGAATAGTATCTTCATTATCTTAAGGGGGTTCATAACCATAAGGAAAAGGCCGATCTCTGGTAGGGTAAAATTTTTCTCCCCACCAGTGGGCTTCGCTGGGGCCAGTACACATCATTTGGGGAACAATTGGGGCACCTCCTAATCCAGTAGAGGCACTGTTAATAACCTGGGAACAGCAAATTCGCAGAGCAACACATGCACAGCACCCTATAACACATGCTATGACCAACCCAATTAAAACATTCAGCAGCCAACTTCCCCAACCGGAGAACCACCCCATTACTGTAGTCCACCAGGAATCCTTGTTATAAAAATTACTCAGTCTTTCCCCAACTTTCTTTATTTCTTGCACTTTATCCATAACATGCTGTCCCAGGTTAGTAATGTTCTCAGGAACATCAGGCACATAAGTGCAGCACTCTGAACCTATCATGGCACAAGTGCCACCTTTTTCAGCTAGGTGGAAATCAAGGGCCATTCTATTTTGTAAGGCAGTCAGGCATTGGGCTATCATCTCAGTAGTGGTAGCTGAAATCTGTTTCTGTGTCTCAATCAAAGCATCAGCCGTTGAATTAGCAATTTTTTCAAGTGCAGCTGCCAGGTTGATATCTCTCGGGAATTTCGAGCAGTTACATAAGAGGGGATAGCAATCATCCAGAATCGTTCAGATTCTGGGATGCCACGGCGATTTAGACGCAGATGTGGGTGAATATCTAATTTATTTATATAGCGAAGATAGGGATTCAAATATGCTAGGTAGCAGCAGCCACTCCAGGTGGGAGTGGTAGCACCTTTACCCAAACTTACGGTATCTTGATTAAAGAAGGAAGATAATTGTGTCATTCCAGGCAGCCAGGGATATGCTTTTTCCCCACAAACCCAGTATGTACCATTTAGAGGATTTTGAGGATCATAAGTACCAAGGCTAGTAGATATGGTGTTTTGGCAACTACTGTTTCCCAGGTTGCAATGTTCGAACACCAACAGGTGGCGTTTATCGGCTCCTGAGGAGGCTTGATTCTTATCCCATGATTTGTATAGTTCCACCCATTAGCAGATGGAGAGCGATGGAACCATCCCCTGAACATATTGGATTCTGCATCATCTGACTGGGTGTAGAAATTTGTGAGATCCTTCACTTCTTCCTCAGTCATTGGTTTTGCCTGATAGGTGCTTGACTCACCTCCATGTTGGGGAGTCTGGGCACATATCCAACAGGCGCCCTGTCCTACTTGTCTAGCATAGGCCCGGCATAAAGACAAAAAGGTGTTGGGGTGAGAATCCTTGGGGTACACTTTACAGAATATAGCAAGAAGCAGTATCCAATACATAATACAAATTAGTTCACTGGTAATGATGGTTATAGAACTGCCTGACAATGTTTTTTTTTGCAACGAGTGGCGTGGACCCAATCTTCCTTCCCTTTAAACTTCAGGGCCGTTCGAGTTGTTAGCAGCACAAGGTAGGGTCCTTTCCACCCTCTCATGCAATTCAGCTGCTGTTTTGCATAGAGGAAAATGAGTACAAATCCAACATTTAGACTGATTAACTTGCGAGGCTACGGCCTGCATTCATTGAACTGCAGAATTGGTATTCTGTGCCCCCGCAAGGACCACGCAGGACAGGATCCAAATCAGAGTCAGCATTCTGACGGCTCAGTTTACGTTCTTGCACAAGCACTTCCGTCTGAGGTCAGTGTCCGCTTGACGTGCGATGCGTGGATCCACAAGAGTGTCCTTCAAACCTTACGGCCATATGGGTGGTGAGCAGGACTTGGAAAGGCCCTTCCCATCGAGGTTCCAAACAGTTATTTCTCCTGAGGGTCTTTACTAGGACTAGGTCCCCGTGCTGGTATTGATGGCAGTCTTCAATGGTGGGCTTTTTCTGAGCTTCTACTACCTGTCTATGCATGCACTTGAGACAGTTAGGGTGAGAGCGCATAGTCATGAGCGCCAAGGGTAGAGCTTCAGGCCCTTTCAAACTGATTTATTCACATAATTTAGCTAGTTTGTTTTTCAGAATACCATTTTGTCTTTCCATCGCTCCAGTAGACTGGCGGTGGTATGGGCAGGAAAGGTTATTGTTGCATTGTAAGGCCTTCAACAGTTCCTTTATCACTTTAGCAGTAAAATGAACAACAATTTTAAAACAACAACAACATCACTTCATCGGGTGGGATATGCCTCCACCCATCGCGAGAGCAAACATACTAGAACTAAAACATAATTATATTCCATACATTTAGGCATTTGTATAAAGCCCATTTGTAGGTGTACAAACGGGCCCAATGGCTGAGGTCTCGTACCAGCAGTCACTGTGGGCGTCTTGCCTGGGTTATGTCATTGACATAGGTATGACAGGTATTACTAATACAATGCCTATTAGCATATTACTATTCATTATACATTCAACATACATTCTATATACACGTGTTAAACCCCTGAGCTGGCAACCGGTCAAGCCATGATTCTTGTGTCATGAGAGATTCAATAGATGCTCATTAGTTACTCATAAAGGGACTGCCCCTTCTTTAGTCTGTCTTAAATTTTCTCGGGCTTGTTCCTGTGCCCAAGATCCAGAGGTGTTGCATACATCATTTCTGTTCACTTCGTCTGAAATATTTTTCCCTATTTCAATTAATTTATTGATAGTCCCCACATGACTTTCGAGCACGGTAGCCAGACTTTGGATTAACCAATGATGTTCCTATATTGAATATAATAGTTGCATCATTTATCAGGCTGCACTTAACGCGGTTCCCTCCCAAGCCTGATCGCATCTCGCCACTGAACTGAAAGGCTTCAGTCATCAATTGGCGTGTCAGAGCCGTATAGAGTGCTTGGGTATGGGTTAAGCACCATTGGGGCAGGACGACACCAGATACATTCAAGACTACGGGTACCAGCTCATGGTGTACATTATCATACAAAACTTCTGATTAACCAGTACCAAACCATTCGTCGGTCCTGGAAGCATAGTCGGACAAGATGGATCAGTCGGTGTGGTTTGAGGGGCTTCAATTATCTCTACTCAGACTGTGAAAGTAGAAGTGGGAGGTGACTGGGTAGTGCCGGACCTCCCATGCCGGATCTGAAGCAAACCCTTACTACAATTTGAAAGCACTTGTTCTCCTACTGTTACATTTATCATTCCCCGTTGCATGTCGCATTCGGCACTGTCCATGCTGTACCAAAGTTCCTCCTGCTGTGCAGGATGAGCAGTAATGATCCCCGACCTTGTTGCCAGTACTGTTAGGCCCACGACGAGGATCGTAGATCTGTGTAGACATTAACATCGGCTCCCGTTCTCTGGGTTACCACTTGGTCAATTGTCATGTACCTTTCCTTTCTGTGGCCCTACACCTACTACTACTACTATGATTCCCTCGGGTAACTGCATTGCTCTCCTTGTCGTTGTTTCAAATGGGGTGAACCTGGTGGTTCTGCTTGGGGTAGCCCTAAGGTGCATCAGAATACTGGGCTGTTCCCTGTCTCTTGAATTGCTTTTGTGATTGATGTTTTTTTCTTTAAAGTTCAGTTCATCCTTTCCACCATCCCTGGACTCTGGGGTTGGTAAGGAATATGGAATTTCTGTTCAATCTCCATAAGATTACATAATTATTTAATGACTCTCCCTGTGAAATTAGTTCCCCGATCTGAATCCATTTGTGTAGGCACCCCCCACTCCTTCCAGTTTACTCTTTCCTGCTGTTGTCTCATGTCAGGCCTCGATTCCTTAAACAACTCAACAATGCACCTTCTTATCCTATCTTTCAATGGCTCAGTATCTTCACTTCCAGTGATGGTTCTCTCTAGGAACCACTTAACTCTGCCTGTCATCAAGGTGTTAATCCTGTGGTTTTACTTTTTGTAGCTCAAAGGCACATTAATATAATCAATAATACAACTATTTAGCCTTTTTCCAGCTTTCCCTTTACAAGTATCCATCTTGTGGTAAATTGTTGTTAAGTATTATTTCTCTTTACATTTCAATTCCTGAACTACAGATTCCTCATAGTTTTACCTCTAAGTTTTCTTTCCTGACCATGATCATCCAAAGGTTTTCTTGAGTTCAGTTTCTCTATTGTCTTGATTGTTTAAAATGGTTCCTTACTCTTTAGGCCATATTAACTATTCAATTTCAAAGGGAACCCCGTCTCTAGATCTTTGCGTATCTCCCCCTGTGCAGTTCCAATGCCTCAATTGATGGCCAGATTATCAAATTCCTTTCCATTAAAACAGTTTGTACATTATGTCCTCTTTCCCTAACTCATTCTCCTACTTGCCTCATACCATATTACACTTGCAACAGCTACCACCTTATCTTGTTCAGGTTGTCTGGAGAGTCTTTACAATCCAATAAAGTATTCGCATAACAGTTTTAAAACAGAAATCAGTTATTGACATGTTTTGCTTCCCTTTCTTCTTCTCAAAGATTTTATTGTCTTAAAAGTAACCCAATAAATTGTGTCTGACCATTTTCTTTTAGAATTATCCCAGATTCATTAACTCGGCCAAAAATTGGATTTATGCCAAACTTTTCCAACGTCTTGAGCTTAGCTTCATATTTTGGGAACAGACTTACAAACACAAAAGCTTGCAGCATTTGAATTAGTGTCACTTGTTGTCAAACATTTTAAAATGAAAATTCCCTTTTGAGAACTTTATCAAGAACCAAACCTCAAACTTTTAAACTTTGTAAGAACTGTAATTTACGCTACCAAAATTAAAACAACCTCTTTTTCATGTATAATGTATAATTTGTATCCAAGTTATGATTTCCGTATGTTTATCGACACATTCTTTATCTTACATAGCATCCTAGTGATTCAAAAGTAACCTGTTAAATTACAGTGCACTTTAAATCTCAAGATTGTCCCCAATTCAAATTCCAGTGCTTTTGGAAAGCAGATTTCCTTTAATATTTAATTCATCTCTTCATAAGAAACCCCTTTTTATCCATTGGAACCATCTAGACCTTGTGTTTATGTCTTTTCGTTTTCCTAGAATCTTTCTGAATTTCAAGTAAGTTCTTTTTTATTTCAGAAATTTAGAATATTAACTCGAATGTATTAATCCCAATCAGCTTGGAAGCTGATGATGAGGGTTATTCCTTACTAGTCTGCAAGGGGGTGGTACAAGGGTTGGTTCATCTCAAACAAAGGCAAGCCCTGTTTTATCTTTACACTACCTTCAAATTATGATTTTTTTCCCCAGAAATCTCAACTCAAACCTTATACTCAAAACTTTGGAATATTTGAATAAACTTTTCCTTTAATTTAATATGGGGCTTTCGACTCTAAAGTGCCCAACTACACACACAAAAGACAAATCAGGGAAGAAAACACTTTAAAGCTCACATACAAATGCTTCATTGCACACAAACAAACACATAGATAAAGGTCTGTATCGATACTTCTATAATATTGAACTTAATTCTAGACGAAGCTTCAAGTAGCAGTGGGGGAAATAAAGGGATCTTGAAGGCTCCACCTATAGGGACCTTCAAACTGACGAAAGCTCACATTTTCTCTGCTGCTGCTTGTCAATTGCTCATTACTCCCTAAGGATACCCTTTCTCTCTCTCCCTCTCTACAGCACAAACAGCCCTTGTAACTTAGTTCAATTTTTTTTTTTGAGTTACAGAAAATTCAGTAGCGGACTATCTACCTCCCTTAAAACATATTGTAAGCGCTCAATCTGTCCCGATTAAAAGTTCCAGCTGGTGGGAAGCTCTCTCCTTTACTTTGAGTCCATTAAACCTAATCAGAAACATATTGGACAATTTCAGGACCTTAATAGACATACATATAAGCATTTGGGGTTCCCTTCAAAGGGAGAACCTGGTGATTCTTTGATGTCATATTTCCCATTTTACTTAATAATAAACACAAAAGAAAACACAAAAATTACTTACTTTTCACCTCCAGGGGACTCGAACCCCTGGGTATACTACTACTACTTTTTTTTTTCTTAACCATCTTCAAAGTCCCTGATTTAAGCTCCGGTTTCGCCGGTTTCGGTTTATTCTTAGTACTTTGCTAAGCGGGGGGATTGGCAGAGCCCGCTCTGCTGTTGCGACCTCCCATTTTTCTGAAAAGAAAACACAATTAACAGCGCGGCGCGTTTCCTACCCTATGCGCTCACCAGTGTCTAAGAGTTCCTTAACAAGTCCTCCAGTTCCTTGGTCTTTTGAGTCTGGTCGGTAGCTACCCTTTTTCAAGCACTCCCCCTTTCAGCTAGGATGCTTTTCGTCCCCCTCTCATCTCTCCAACTTAAGAGGCCACCTCTCCAACTTAAGAGGTAGCTGGGACGCTTTTAACTGCACTCCCCCTTTCAACTAGGATGCAGTTCATACTCTCCCCAACTTGGGAGAGTAGTTCCTCCCTGATTCCGCGAGGGTTCTTTTTTTTTTAGAGATCCGACGGCCCAGAATTTGTTTTCGTTCCCCTTTCACCTCTCTACCTTAAGAGGCCACCTCTGCAGCTTAAGAGGTAGCTGGGACGCTAATTATCACCTCTCTAACTTAAGAGGTAGCTAGACTTCAGTCGGATCCCATCCTCGTCGCCAATTTGGCACGGAAAACGGAGTGAACACTCAGACCCAGGAGGTTTGTCTCGAAAGCCTTTATTGAATCGTGATATCACGGAGAGCCCTGCACCATACAACGGAGCTAGCCGGCACTATGAGGAAGCATCAGAGTACACACATACTTATAGTAAAAGCGTGCGTAATTAATAACATTGAAATTTTATCTTTGGCATGCATACAACTGTTCTGTCTTAGTTTATAATTATGCAAAAGCTTTGAGTAGTTACACAAAACCTTGAGTAGCCCATCTGGCGACTCGTCATCTGGACAGACAACAGATAGCGCGACTAGGCCCTCCCTCGTGTGTTGATAACAGACATCCTAACTTTGTTTCAAGGACTCTTGGTAGTTTGCTTATGATACTTATTTTTCTTCCTTCACAATAGTTGACAGCGCAGGTTTGTCTGCTACTGGTGCAAGGAGACTTCGGTGTAGTATTCCACTATGGTTTAACCACTTAACTCTTTGTTATCCTGTAGATGTATTTTATTCTCCCACACTGATACACGTTAATACCTAAAACAAGATTTGGTTATTCTCCCTTTTAAAAATGTTGTGCTCCTTCAAGTATTCCTGAAACTAACTTGCAATTTTCACTAAACAACTGGAAGTGCACGACTTCCTTGGGATTACGGATAATGATTGCCGAGAAGAAATGTTTCCATTTCCAAATAATTGTTCTGAAACATTTACCAAGCCTTCATAAAAAAATAATAAAGGGACCAATGGCACAGATAAGCTGGCAAATGGAGGCATTCCACAGGAGCAGATTAATTGCATATGTCCCAATTCATTTCAAAGCAGAGGATAAGGTGGCATAGTGGTATTGTCACTGGACTAGTCTTCCTAAGACCCAGGGTAATCCTCTAGGGACGAAGTTCAAATCTCGCAAAGGCGGCAGCTGGTGAAATTTGAATTAAATGTCTAATGATGACCATGAAAGCCATGCCCCATTGTTGTGAAAACACATCCTCTTCGCCAATGCCCGTTAGCTGAGGAAATTTGCAACCCTTTCCTGGTCTGACCTACATGTGACTCCAGACAAGGCAACGAATTCTGGCCTAGCTAACTACGTTGACACCCAGTGAATAAAAGAATGGAGGAAGAGGCAGCCGACATAGCTGCTGGGCTTAACCCTGAGAATGAACATGGTAATGTGAGGTTCGCAGTTGCTAGTGAATACTGGAAGGACCCGTCATGAATCCGCTGAGCGTCAGGAAAAAATTTCATTTAATTAAGCAACAAGGGGTGGAGAAAATAAGGAGCGGGGTGTTTGATGTCTGGCGATGGTCAAGGTGTGGTAGGATGATAGAGCATTCGGGGTGGGTGAATATAAAGTATATGGAGGGTGAATTATTGACGGCCACCAGGGATGTTATTAATGAGGCAGTAGACTGAGGTATTGAGTGGGAATCGCGGTGGCCAATCTTCCACTAGACGGAAAGTACAGTAATATGGAATCTGCCTGGAATATGATACAATATGTCATCGAATGGGAGAGTGACGTATCGAAGAGTTCAGTGGACCATACTTAAGAGGTGTTCATGTATGTAGGAGTATGGAAAAGATTGAAAACGTTGGGGAATGGGAGAGATCATATTTGGAGATTCGTAGTGAGATACTATAGGATGTGAATGAGCAGCAGAGTGAATAGTAAATAGATGAATGGAGTGAACAGTTAGAATATTGAAGATTTGTTGAAATAGCAGTATAATGGAATAGAGATCAGCAGAGAGCTGACTGAAGAGCTGGTGGGGATGGAGGTTCCCCAAGAACTATTGAAGATTTGCCATAGTGGGTGGCTCATCAGTTAAGAAGTTGAGGCATACGATGGTGGTGGGTAAGAGCCCGTCATTAAACTTATTGAAGATTCCGCAATTAATGAAACAAGGTGAGTAGTGTCGTGCTGTTGTGGAAAATGCCTTCACGCAGAGATTAAGGCAGGAAATGTGCCACTGGAAATAACTGCTCTGGTTAAAAGTGATATTGGGGGATTTGAGTGCAGCTGAATAAGATCTCAGGTTTAAGCTCCACAGAGTATTCGAGTGTCCAGTAGTTAATTTCGCAGTCGAGACCAGAGAATTCATTTCAACTTAATGGACAATAAATCACATGGCTTTCTGTTCCCAATTGGATTCAATGCACGTGGACAATTAATTAATTGGCGCAGTGGCCTTGTCTCTGGATTCGTAATCAAGAGACCCAGGGTAGACGGTGGAATATGAGTTCAATAAATGAAATCTGGAATTTAAATCCTTATGATAATCACGAAACAATTGTTGATTGCTCTAAAAATCCATCTGGTTCACTCCCGCCATTTAAAGAAGGAGATTGGCTGTCTCTACCTGGCCTCCTACATGTGACTCCAGAAGCACAGCAATGTGGTTGACTCTTCAATGCCCTCTGAACAGGGGCACTTAGTGACGGGCAATGAATGCCAACCGAGCCAGCGACACCCATATCCCATGAAAGAATAAAGAAATATAATCTTCGCCCCACATTCGGTCGTAACTTTCGTGAAGTTGCGGTACCAATCACGAGCTTGATTTGTGTTTCATGAACTTTCATGTTAAAACTGATGCAATTACCTTGGGAGATCAGATTAAGCACAACAATGATGATGAGGAGGACACTTTGTTCCTCAACATGATTCATAGTTGTGTAATTTCCTTTACAATATTCCTCTTCATTATTCCTCCCAAATGCAGCGCTTCACGTTTCATATATAATATGCACCAACCACAGAAGTATGAAGTTGTTGGACTATGGCGATGGTTAAAATCATATACTTGTTTCTGCTCTTCACCTGTGAGTCACTGCTAATCTCTCCCTTGCTCTCACCCTTCTGCCTCTTATGGACTTGAGTGCCAGTGAAATATGTCTGATTGTCAGACAGTTGAGCATCGAAATGAAAGCGAATGGGAGCAGCGGGTTTAAAACGGTATCAAACCAGCCTAATCTCACCCATCCAGGCTCAATAGGATAACTTGACTGATCAGAACAAAACCACAGTATGTTGTCCGTGACGGTCCCAGACATTACAAAAAGGATTATAGCATCAAGAATGGGTGGGATATCTGAGTTGAACACTTACAAATTCACAACCACTACCCTAACACACCTCAAGCCTGCTCACTTCCCGATATGAAGGCTTTGGTGCAGGCATTCAGCAGCTAACCACTTCCAGGTGACGAGGTGGCAATTCTAATATTCTATAAGTACGTCAATGCGAAGAGGATAACCAGGGAAAGTTCATGAAACACAAATCAAGCTCGTGATTGGTACCGCAACTTCACGAAAGTTACGACCGAATGTGGGGCGAAGATTATATTTCTTTATTCTTTCATGGGATATGGGTGTCGCTGGCTCAGTTGGCATTCATTGACCGTCACTAAGTGCCCCTACTTAGTGCCCCCACTAAGTGCCCCCACTAGAGCTGTACTTTGAATATCCTGTTTTCCATTCTTAATTAGCACTTTTCTCAGACAAAGACCACCACCTTCAACACCTCTTTGACCCTTTTGTCTCTGACATCTTTTGATTATCTGCTCATACCACACCCTCAATGTGTCTCTTCCCCCCCACCCACCTTAAACCAATTTATATTTCTCCCTTGTTGAAACTATGCTTCAGTTCTGCCGAAGAGCCATGAGGGCTCGAAACGTTGACTGATTTCTTCTCCGCCGATGCTGCCAGACTTGCTGAGTTTTTCCAGGTAATTCTGTTTTTATTTTGTTTTGGATTTCCAGCATCCGCAGTAGCTTTTAGCTTTTTGTTTTTATCTAGGGAAAGAGTAGGGCCCATTATGGACCAAAGGAGCAACCTATGGGTAGAGCTGGAGGACATCGGTACAGTGTTGAACGAATACTTTGCATCGTTATTCAAACAAGAGAATGAGGATGAGGGTATGCAACTCAGGGAGACAGACTGCGAATTTCTTGAAAAAAATGATATAGGGAGTGACAAGGTATTGGAGGTATTGACAGGCTTAAAAGTGGACAAACCTTCAGGCCTGGATGACTTGCGTCCCAGACTGCTGAGGGAGGCAATGGAGGATATCGCAGGGGCTCTGTCTCAATTGTTTAATTCCTCTATGGCCACGGATGAGGTGCCAGAAGACTGGATAACAGCTAATGTGGTTCTGCGATTTACGAAGGGATCTAGAGATAAGCCAGGGAACTATAGACCAGTGGGTTAACGCCAGTGGTAGGAAATTATTGGAGAAAATTCTGAAGGGGAGAATTATCACCACTTGGAGAGGCAAAGTTTGATAAGGAATAGTCAGCATGGCATTAGCAGAGGGAGGTCATGCCTAACAAATGTCACTGAATTTTTGGAGGAGGTCACCATGTGTGTAGATCAGGTTAATGCAGTTGATGTTTTTCATATGGATTTCAGCAAAGCGTTTGACAAGTTCCCACGTGGGAGATTTATAAAGAAGGCAAATTCACATGGGATACAGGGTAACTTGATAAGGTGGATTCAAAATTGGCTTAGTTGTCGGAGACAGAGTGTGATGAAAGAAGGTTGCTTTAGTGACTGGAAGCCAGTGCCCTGTGGTGTACCACAGGGATTTGTTCTGGGTCCCCTATTATTCGTCATTTATATAAACGACATTTATGACTATGTTGGGGGGTAGGATTATTCAGTTTCTGGATGACAAACAGTTTGGCCTGGTGGTTAACGGTGAGGTTGAGAGTCTTTGGCTACAGGAAGATATAGACAGGATCGTCAACTGGGCAGGTAAGTGGCAGACGGTATTTAACCCTGAAAAGTGTGAGGTGATACACTTTGGAAGGAGTTATTTGACAAGGAAGTATTCAATGAACGGCATGACACTAGGAAGTTCTGAAGAACAAAGAGGCCTTGGCGTGTGTGTCCACAGATCCCTGAAGGCGGAGGGGCATATTAGTGGGGTGGTGAAAAATGCATATAGGACACTTGCCTTTATCACAGATTACAAAAGTAGGGAAGCCATTGTGGAGTTGTATAGATCCTTGGTGAGGCCACAGCTGGAGTACTGTGGGCAGTACTAGTCGCCACATTATAGGATGGATGTGATTCTGCTGGAGGGGGTGCAGAGAAGATTCACCAGGATTTTGCCTGGGATGAAAAATTTAAGTTATGAAGAGACGTTGGATAGACTTTGGTTTCTTTCTCTGGAGCAGAGAAGATTGATCGGCAAACTATTCGAGATGTACAAGGTTATGAGGGGCATGGACAGGGTGGATAGTGCGCAGCTGTTCCCCTTAGCTGAAGGGTCAATCACGATGGGACACAAGATAATGGTGAGGGCCGGAGGTTTAGGGTGTATTTGAGGAAAAACTTTTTACCCCGAGGCTTGTGACGGTCTGGACTGCGCTTCCTGGGAGGGTGGTTGTGGCGAATTGCCTCACATCCTTTAAAAAGTTCCTGGATGAGCACTTGGCACGTCATCACATTCAAGGCTTTGGGCCAAGTGCTGGTAAATGGAATTAGGTAGGTAGGTCAGGTGCCTATCACGTGACGGTGCAGGCTCGATGGGCCGAACGGCCCCTTCTGCACTATGTTTCTGTCATTCTGTGAATTAGACTAGGAGACACTGATTAAATCTGTTGTAAATTTTTAACTGTGATTAAACATGTTCCCGATCAGTCTCCACACAAAGGCACAAATGGAACGGAGCTTGCAAAAATGTCACATGTTGTAAGAGAGCTTTTCCAGGAACTCGGTAGGGAGGAAATAAAAATCAAGAAGGCTATGTGAGCCCGTCAGCTTATATTAGATATTGCTGGACCGCCGAATCTCTGAAATGAAGGAAGACAATTCAAGGAATGGGAGGTAGAGGTGTTGGAAATTAGAAGCATGTTTTTTCTTAAGTTCAAAAAAGAGAAGGAAACATCATCAACACAGTCTTCAAAGTACGAGTGAAGCATGTGATGGAGGACACCTGAGTAGCATTGGAGCAAATAATGGTCCACGTATCCAAGGCCCAGGTAGCATATGTTGGTCCAATGGGAACACCCACAGAGACACCATCTGAATGTGAAATGTCTCATTCTATACATGCGAGTTCCACACGCCTGTACATTACTATAGGGTCGCTGCACAGGAATCAGTGTCAGGAACCTTCAGGGATTTCCGTTAACGGCCCGAAGCCGGTGAGAGAGGGCGGAGCACAGCGAAACGGGAGCTTGAATTAAACTCAACGAATCAAATCCAATTGGGGCCCTCTGAATAAGGGTGTGCTGGAGGGAAACTAGGCGGAAAGTGGCCTCATGGAGTTTGTCAGGCAAAACTCCACCCACTGTGAGTTTAAAAACAGCTCGGATTAAGTGGCCTTTTGAGCAGCGAAAGACAATGAAATACAAATGCCCTTTCTGAGCACAACTACAAACTCAGAAGGAATAAGTCACTTCTCGTTGTGGACAGTTCGGGCAGAACGTACCATTCGATGAGGATTCAGGTTCTGAAGCAAGGCAGACGGAGCTCCGAGCGGAGGAATTATATAGCTAAATAACACAAAATAAATTCAAAATAAAATTTTCAACACATCCATGTCAGAAATTTTATACCTTAATCAAGGAGAGGTCAACACATCTGAATTGGATGGATTTCATCCTGGAATTTAGAAAAGCGAGGGGTGATCGCATGATAACATGGGTAAACCTTTGAGGATTTGAAAGGGAAATGCTGTTTTCTGCACGCTCAGTTGCTAAGTGTTCCTGTGCAGACTGTGAACAGTTTCAATCTCTGTGCATAATAAAAGAGATATATCCCTTCGAGGGGGGACAGCGAAGTTTCAATTGATTGATCACAGGAACAAGAATGTTTTGCATGCCACCCACTGCAGTCAATACCACTGCGCCACCGCCTCCCCTGGTAACTGCTACATTAGGCTTGAAAATAAATAGACGGGAACATAGGAACATGGAAACTTAAACGAAACAGAGGGCCATTCGGCCCCTTCAGTCTTCTGCGCCATTCAACCAGATCATTGCTGAGCGTCAACATCAATGCCATTTTCCCGCACTATCCGCATATCCCTTGATATTCTTGTTATAAAACTCAACTTATTCTGAAAAAACACGTTACATAAAGAGACAGCTAATTACCAAATTGGGCTTGGCAATCATCAAACAGGGTATTGAATTACTAAATTGGTAAATTATACATGGAAATCAACGCACAGCAGTACAAAGCTGTATGCTGTTGTCATGTTGGGCTTGATAATTGACGCACGGGATAATACCCGGAATGAAAGTTCCAGTTAAGTACATTTTTCGTGTTTGTTGCTAATAAGCAAACCATATTATTGCAATGACACGTTGTATTGGACTTGAAAACAATATGAATGGGGGTATATTGCCATTTATTTATGTTTATAATATTATTATTCATCACTGGATGTGGGCTTCGCTGGCTGGTCCAGCATTTATTGCCCATCCCTAGTTGCCCTGAGAAGGTGGTGGTGAGCTGCCTTCTTGAGCCGCTGCAGTCCATGTCCATTTAGTTGAACGTAATAACGGCAACATGAGGAAATAAAGTTGCGGTTATTTCTTACACTTGTCATAACAAATATTACTCAAGTGAAGAAATCCACAATTAATTATTAAAAAGGACATTAGTGATAATATACACAAGTATAAAGTTACAATTGGGTTTTAACAATTGATGCATAAGGGAAGGAATTTGAAGTTAATTGTTACATTAGCCATCATGAATAATATACAAGGTGTAAAGTTACAGTTAATTCTGAAAGCGAGCTTGATAACTAATACACAAAGAAATAAATTTAATGGTCATTGCGAATTTGGCATTACAAATAATGCACATCAGATAAAGTTCCAGTTCACTGTTTCGTCGTTCTTGACGATATGTTCTGCATTCGGTGTAAATTAAGCGAATGCAAAGAAGGAAGTGAGAATAATATTTCATAATCTAGTTTACCCTCTTCGCGACCTCTATTCGACCTTAAATCCAGTACTACTTATGTGGAGAATTGCAGTTCTCAGTTGTAATTTCAACGAAGTATAAACAGCTGCAGAAACTCCGCTGAGACAATGGCAAGAATCGGATTCCAGCCCTGCCCTTCGTGTCGACATATGAAAAGCGACACATTAAATGAGCTAACGACAGTTGTGGCACTTAAAACCACGGGTGGTGAGAAAGAACAGATTAATTGATAATTGCCTTACCCTCTTTGACAAATCATCGTGCAGCCGTCTCATTTCGCTTTTACATCCATGAAAAGTTGGGTGAAACGGCCACTTCTCGCACCTGTGGAATTCGGGATGTTAGAGTCAGTTAATGAAAATTTCGCTCAGTATCCGCGAAGCTTGACACACGCTAATATCAGGAAAACAGCATTACAGCCTGGTTAGAAGCGCCTTCTCAGAACAAGTCCCTGCCCGTGCTAGAGATCCCGTCGCGTCAGTTACCCGACATGCAATACCTCTACAATTTCTGTACTCGGGGAATCTGGTACGTGGGGACCGATTTAACCCTATCATAATCTCACGATGATTGAAAGACCCAGTTAGAAATTTGGCAGCGGGGAATGGGGAGGTGGGGAGGTGATGGGGCAATATGAGAGCAGGGGTGGTGGAGGGAAATGGATAAGGGTAACGGGGTGGGGGAATGGAGAGAGGAATCGGAGGAAGAAGAATGGGCAGCGATAATTGGGAGACAGATTGGGGAGTGGAATCGGGCGAGGGGAATGGGGACGGGGATTAAGGGAGGGGAAATGGCCAATACCAACTACAGAGACTCCAAACGCCTCCAGTTCACACGCATTGGCATTACCATCTCTAACTCCCAAACTTTGGAGGTCACTGTTCAACAGGGCCAGTCATAGAATTACTGTCGCTACATGAGAAATTCAGAGGATGGGAACTCTGCGGAAAGTAGCTTACCTCCTGATTCCCAAAGATTTCCCAAAATCGTCAAGGCACAAGTAGGGCTCCATTGGAGCCCCAAAAACAGCACTTCTGAAGCTCGAAACCACCCAGCGATAATCAGCCCTCTTGAGTGGCACCACATCCACCTTAACCATTCATTCCCTCCACGACCGGCACACAGTGCCAGCAGTGTGCATCATTTACAAGATGCACTGCAGCAACTCACAAAGCCCCCTTCGACAGGCCCTTCAAAACACAGGACCTCTGCCACCTAGAAGGACAACTTAACAGATGCACGGGAAAACCAACACCTGCAATTTCCATTCCAAGCCACTCACCATACTGACTTGGAACTATAGCGCCATCCCTTCACTGTTCCCTGTTCAAAATTGTGGTAAAGTCCTCTTGATGTTAAATGGCTTTACCATTACTGAACTCTCCCACAATCAACGGGCTGGATTTATTCTTAACCAGAAACTGAACTGCAATGTCTCTAAGAACAGGCCAGAAGATAGGGGGCGAGTAACTCACCTCCTCACTCCTCAAAGCGCGAACAGATCTACGAGGTAGAGATTGAATGCAACTTCAACAATATTCAAGCAGCTCGACACCAGGCAGCGCAAAGCAGCTCGCCTGATCGACACCGGATCCAGAAGCTTTAATTCCTTCAGTCGCACCACGTCGCAGGGTGGCAGCAGTGCGCACTATCAACAAGGTGAATTGCAGAAACTCACAGTGATCCAACCGGCAGCCCATTCCAAATCCAACAACCCCATCATCCTTAAAAACACGGTCAGGAAGCTCAGACTGCAAATACCTCCATGTCACACATCACACTGACTTGGAAACTATTGTCGTTCCTTCAATGTGACTGGACCAAAATTTTGGGACTTTAACAAATAGCACTGTATGGTACCAACACAGAATCGAATGAAGCGGTTCAGGAGGTTGGCTCACCACAACCCTCTCAAGGGAATTAGGCTTAATAAAGAAATCTTGAAACAAAAGCAGAAAATGCTGCAAAAACTCAGCAGGTCTAACAGCATCCGTAGAGAGAGAAAAATCAGTTAACGTTTCGAATCCGTTAGTCTCTTCTTCATGGTCATCATCAAACTGTTAATTCCAGATTTATTTTATTGAATTCAAAAATGATCCCTCTACCGTAGTGGGATTCGAACCCGTCTCCCCAGATTATCACTCTGGGTCTCTGGATTACCAAAATACCTGACTTGAGCTCTGTTAGTATTGCAAAGGTTTAGGCGGGTGGGGAGATGAGCCTTCAGTGGCAGAATGTCCAGCCGTCTCTGCTTCCCATTTGGCCAATTTAATTGTCTGCCTGCCCCAATTAAGTTTCCTGTAAATGGCGCAATGCCCCGCCCCACACCGTCCTAGGATGGCGATCGTGGGATATTCAGTCATCATAATGCTTTGACTGGAATTGGCTGGAGTTTCTCTTGGTGGTGCGTGTGAGATGTGAATGTTTCTTGCACCTTGCCAGTCCAAACCTTAATCATGTTCACCCCTTGCTGTATTTGGGCACGGACTGCTTCGTTGTCTGAAGGAAAATACTGCAGAAGCTAGGGATCATCGACCTGCATCTACACTTCTGACCGTATGATGGAGGGGAGGTCAATGATGAAGCAGCTGAAGTTGATTGGGCGCAAGGCAGAATCATTAGAAGTTACTGTAGCGATACACTGGAACTGAGATGATTGGCCTCAAACAATCATGATATTTGCAGTAGATATGTTTCCGGGCATTGGAGAGTTTTACAGCTCATTGCCACTGATTCAAATTCACTCAGGCCTCTTAATGCCTCACGCGGTCAAATGTAACCTCGATGTTAAAGTCAGTCACTCTTACCAAAACTTCTTATCCCATTTAATTCAGATGTAAAACTTATGGATCATATAGGAACATACAAAAGTGAGTATTTCCCTTGCACTTACCGTGCACTGAATATCTTTGCTTTGTTCACAAAGGAATTGTGAGGGAAGATTTCAAGGTAGAATGTAAAATATAAATTAAATTTGAAGTATCAGTAGACGAGTAAATCAGTGGCCTGGGGTAATGTGCTGGGGACGCAGGTTCCAATCACACAATGGCAGTTGATGGAAATTGAATGCCGTCTTTCCCAGGTCTTGCCGAGATGTGACTGCCGACCCACAGAAATGTGGTTGACTCTGAAATGGCGTAGAAAATCTCTCACTTGTCTCAAGCCGCGAATAAAAGTCCATAAGTAATGGAATCGGATGGTCCAGCTGGCACCGATGTAGGCATTTGAAATGACAATGACAAACTCAGCCCTGTCGAACCCGCAAACACTCATACGAACATTTGGGGCTAGTTTCCAAAATTGGGAGAGCAATAGCCTGACACAATCATGCTCATGGAATTATACATTGCAGATAATGTCCCAGGCGCCAACATCTCCATCCCAGGGGACATCCTGTCCCCCCGGCAGAGGTGTGGGTGCAGTTTCATACAGGTGGGAGGAGCTTTCCCTGTGGACCACAACATCAACTCCAGACTCCATTAAATCTCATGGCGCTATGTCAAACATGGGAACTGGAAGATCCTGCTGATTCCCACGTCCCGCCCGCCCTCACCTGATGAATCAGTGTTCATCCATGTTCAACACCACTTGGAGCAGGCATTGACGGCGACATGGACGCAGAATTCACTTTGGGTGAGGGACTTCAACGTCCATCACTAAAAATGATTTGGAAATACGAGTACAGGTCGCTTTGGCCGAGGGCCAAAGGATAAAAGATGCTGCGCTGACTCTGTGGCAGGTGGTGAGGGAACCAACAAGCAGCAAAAACATACTTGACCTCATGCTCACCAACGTGCCTTCCACAGGTGCTTTTGTCCATGAAAGTATAGGCCTGAGTAACCATCACACAGTCCTTGTGGAGAGGAAGTCCCGTCTTCTCATTGACGTTATAATCCATCGTGTTGTCTCGCGCTACCACCGTGCTAAATGGAATAGATTTCAAACAGTTATCGCAACCCGGGGCCGGGCCTCCATGAGGCTCTGCGGTCCATTCGCTGAAGCAGAATTGTTTTCGAACACATTTTGTAACCTCATAGCCCGGCATATTGTCCATTCCGCCATCACCAAACAGCCGGGTGATCAACTCTGGTTCAAAAAAGAGTGCAGGAGGTCATGCCAGAAGCAGCACTAGACATAGCTTGAAATGAGGTGCCAACCTGTTGAAAATACTACACAGGACTAATTGCATGAAAAACAGCGCAAGCAACAAGTGATAGGTAGAACGAAGAGATTCTACAAACAACAGATCAGGTCTAAGCTCTGCAGTCCTGCCATATGCAGGCATTAATGGTGGTGGACATTATAAAAACAAGCTGCAGGAGGGGGCTCCACAATATCTACAGCTTCAATGATGGAGCAACTCAGCTCACCCCTGCAAAAGATAAGGCTGAAGCATTTACAGCAATCTTCAGCAGAAATGCCAAGAGGATGATCCATCTTGGCCTCCTCCGAAGGTCCCAGCATCACAGATGTCAGTCTTCAGCAAATTTAATTCACTCCTCGTGATATCGAGAAACAGCTGAAGGTGATTGGTACTGCAACTGCTATGGACCCTGACAATATTCTCGCAACAATACTGAAGGTGAGTGCTCCAGGAATTGCCACGCCCCTAGTCAAGAAATTACTAGTCAAAATTGAGTCCTACCCGGCAAGATGGAAAATTGCCCAGGAATGCCCTGCACACAAAAGGAAGGACAATACAAACTCGGCCAATTGCCGCCCAACAGCCCACTCTCGATCAGCACTAATCTGATATAAGCAGTGATCAACAATGCTATCAAGCTGCCCATGCTTAGCGATAAACTGCACATGCATGTTTAGTTTGGGTTCTGCCAAGGTCACTCAGCTTCTGACCTCATTACAGGGCAAGTACAACATGGAAAAAATAGCTGAACTCAACGGGTGAGATAGGAGTGACTTCGCTCGACAACACGGTAGCATTTGACCCAGTGTGGCATCTAGGATCCTGGCAAATCCGGAGTCAATGGGAATTGCGAGTGGGCTCTCCGCTGGTTCGAATCATACCTAACACAAAGGAAGCTGGTTGTGGTTGTTGGAAGTAAGTCTTCTCAGTTCCAGGACATCACTATAGGATTTCCTCGGGCTAGTATTTCAGCTGCTTCAGCAATCATCTTCCTTCCATAAGGTCAGAAGCGGGGATGTTCGCTCATGATTGCACAGTGTTCAGCCCCATTCGTTACTCCTCCGATACTGAAGTGGTCCATGCCCAAATGCAGCACGACCTGGACAATATCTACACTTGGGTCCACAAGGGGCAAATAACAATCGCATTTCACAAGTGCCAGGCAATGGTCATCTCCAACAAGAGTGAATCTAACAATCAATCCTTGACATTCAATTGAATTACCATCGCTGAATACCACACTATTAATATCCTGGGGTTAACACTTCCAGAAACAGAGCTGGACAAGCCATATAAACACTGTGGCTACAAGGGGAGGTGAGTGGCTTAGAATCATGCAGCGAGTAACTCACCTCCTGACTCCACAAGCCATGTCGGCCACCTACAAGGCTCAAGTCATGAGTGTGATGGAATGCTCTCCACTTGCCTGGATGTTTGCAGCTCCGAGAACACTCAAGAGGTTTGACACCATCCAGGACAATGCGATCCACTTGATTAGCACCCCTTCCACAAACATTCATACCATCCACCATCGACGAACAGTCGCAGCAGTGCGTACCATCTACAAGGTTCATCGTAGGAACTCAGAAAGGCTCCTTGGACAGCACCTTCCAAACCCACGACCGCTAGCATCGAGAAAGTCAAATGCAGCAGACACATAGGGACACAACAACCTGAAAGTATCCCTGCAAGCACCTGACCTCCCTGACTTGGAACTATATCGCCGTTCCTTCGCTGCCACTGGATCAAAATCATGGAACTCCCTCCCTAACAGCACTCTGGGCGTACCTACACCACAAAAACTCCACAGGTTTTAAGAATAACGCACCAAGGCATTCCCAAAGGCAATTAGGAATGACCAATAGATGCTGGCTTAGCCGGTGACGCCCACATCCTTAAAATGATTTTAAAACTGAATTGATATGATGAAAATTGCAAAGGATCTATTGCTGTCTACATCCTCCTAGAGATTATGATAAGATACATGCACAATCGAAATGCAGAATCGTCTACTCCTGCTCCGAAATATAATATTCATATTTAACAGTTCCCTCCATATTTAATGTTATGAGCATTTTCCAATCAAACAACTACAAGCCGACACCAAGGAAAACAAGCATCTACTTAACTTAAATTCAAAATCAAAGAATATATTCAATCTGCCTCAATGATGGCAAGGATTCCTGCTTTTATTCCAAAAGAACTTAATCTGATACGTAATATTAAAACGACCTTTTTTACATTCAGCCATTATAATTATCAGGGGGGTTGCGATAAGCATTGTAACAATATTATCATCTATATACAGGGGATATGGAACGCCAATCAGTCAGTAATGCAGTAAGACTACACATGAGGCAGGAACATTCTCCTATACGATTGCTTTATAATGATTATTATCATGATGATTATTATTTTTGCTGTTATTATTATGGTTATCGTTATTATTAGTATCATTATTATTTTAGAAAAAGAGAACTACTTGCCAAGGCATTTTCCCATGCAAGTGCTCGAGATGAATGTTAATTTTGTGTTACTTAAATGCTATGCAATCTTTTTTTTATCGCGTGTTGTTGGTGTCAATTTAATGGATTGGTCATGATTATTCAAGATGGTGATGGATTGCTCCAATTGTGCTTTTGTATAAATCCAAATATCAATAGGACATTATATGGGAATAATGCACATGGGCTTGGAACACTTTTACAATGCACTCTCTCCCCACTTCGCCATGCTTAAGTTTTCAAAGGCTGGGCCATGCTTGGTTTTGTTACCCAAAGCTGTCCCTTTGGTTTGTAGATGAAATTCGTAACTGAATGTCAGGAACATTTGTTTTCAGTTAGGGCTAAGTGTTGGAATTGGATTACAACTTCACCTGTTCTGCCAGGCTGGGGAAAATAATTCATGATATTTCAAACAGCTAAATTCTGCCTGTTCATAGAGTTCTAAGCAGTTATTCAATTTCCATGGTAAACTGGATACAAAAACAGAATTACCTGGAAAAACCTCAGCAGGTCTGGCAGCATCGGCAGAGAAGAAAAGAGTTGACGTTTCGAGTCCTCATGACCCTTCAGCAGAATTGAGTAAAGTTAGGAGAGGGGTAAATATAAGTTGGTTTAAGGTGAAACTTTGATGTTAACTTAGATGTTAGGAAAACTTCTAGAAACGCTAGGTCGACACAAAATTAACAGCCACGTGGTCCAATGTGGGTTAATTAAGGAAAGCCAACAAGGATTTCTCATGTAAAACATGCTTGACTAACATGCTGAAGGTTCTTCAGTTTGTAACAGAGAGATTTGGTGAGGACGATGCTGATGGTGTGGTGTACATGCACTTCCAACAGTTAAGTCAATACCATACAACAGACGAGTGAGCAAAGTTATAGTTCATGGAATAAAACGGACAGTGGTAACAAGGATACGGAATTTTCTGAGCGATGGAAAAAAATAGGGTAGTGGTTAATGGTTGTTTTTCGTTCTGGAGGAAGGCTTGTAGAGGAGTTCTCCAGGGGTCAGGTGTGGAAAGTTTGACCTTGGTGTGCAGGGCACCGTTTCAAAGTTTGTGGGCGACACAAAACTTGGGAGCATTGCGAACGGGAGAACCATAGTGTAGCACTTCAAAAGAACACAGATTTGCAGTTTATGTCTCTGTATTTAAGCATGGATAGAATAGCCTTGGAGGTGATCCAGAGAAGATGGGATGAATGGTTTTGTGTATTGGGGAAATGTTGAGGACGTTTGGCCTGTAGTTATAGGAGTGTTGAAGTATAAGACGTGGTCCTACAGATATATTTGCGATTCTGAGACAGCTATACAATGTAGATGCTGAGGCGATGACCCTTTTGTCGGAGAATAAGCACCTGGGTGGCGCTGTTCCAAAATATGGGCTCTCACATTTAAGACAGAGATGAGGAAGAATTCCTTCCTTCAGGGGGCCGTTTTTCCTTAAAATTCTCCTCCCAGGACAGCACTGGTGGCTGGGAAATTTGATATATTCAGAGCTGCTTTGGACAGGTATTTAATGTACAGGGGACCCAAAGGTTTTCGGCCGGGTTTTGGTATGTTGGAGCCAGGCAGGAGGGTGGAGTAAATGCTTCAGTTAGGTCAGCAATGATCTTCCTAAATGCGGAGCAGGCTAGAGTGGGCAAATAGCTTTTATCTTCACCCCCACTCCTTTTCACTGTGATGTCACCTTATCTTCTGCCCAATTGATCCATGGTGTTTCTATATTCAGAATTAATTTTTTACTTTATGTCATCTTCTTTCATGTTCTTTGAATTCTTCTCCTCTACTTTCTGCTTGCTGTTGCAGCATGTAATGTTCCATATATCCATGGTGCTCTTTTATATCTTTCTCACTGGAGTCATCTTTTCTCTTAATTTTTTTCAACTGTGCTGTTGTTACATGTATTGTTTTGCTCATCTGGAATTATAAAATCAAAAAAAATTAGGGCATTGGCGGATGCATTTCGCTTCCCTGATTCGTTGCATCAGTTCTTGTCTCTAATTTATGGATCTGCCTAGCTTTTTGCTGAATGGGGCCACAGCACAACGCATCATGGTGACTTGCATTTCAGGAAAGACAAATAGGATATACAGAGAAATATATAAATTTTACCAGCGCATTGTGAGTCAAGTTCATGGTTGTACGTTCATTTACATATTTTCCCCTTTCTCTGTTAATTTAGTGGAGATGAGGGTGCTGTTAACGGGAAAGTGCAGTCTCTCCAAAAGCATCAGTCGCTATTTGGTGACCTTGGCGACAGCGGATCTTATGGTGATTACATGTAATGCAAGATTATGTCTCGTTTCTCTACATTATTGGAGGGCCGCTTACCTGCCCTACCCTCATGTGTACAGGCTGGTTGGATTCCTGGCTGAAGCTGCCACAGACTGCTCTGTCTGCTTAACAGTCACCTTTATCTTTGATCATTTTGCAGAATTTAGATGTCAGAAAATTAAAAGGAAATATTTCACCTGGAAAATTGCTGTTGTTGTTATGATTGGAAGGAGTCTTCTATTCTCAATAAAGAACATTCTGTGGGGCTTTCACTAAAGATCGCACAATATGTTTAACAATAAGCCCCATGGTCTCCTTCTATCGTCAATTTTTTACTTTGAAACTATACATTTTAAAGCATTTTCTTGGATTCCCCATTTTAACCCCAAACTTTCAATTCCTTTTGTTTTTATTCATTAATGCTCCCACCGCCAGACGCATTTTGGTGGCCAGTAAGGCGCGATGGAGCCTCCACAATTACTGCAAAAGTCAAGGACCCAGAGATGCTGAAACAAAGCAGGTCGGTCGTTTTGCTTTTTGCAATATCAAACAATTTTACCCTGCTCTGAATGATAACTGGCGTCCATTCCATATCTAAACACATTCAAGGCATATTCAAGGCCAGCCCTATAGGTGCCATTTTGCAGCGTTTCAGGAGGCCGGAATTATACTTCAGCTTCTGAGCTGTTGCATGAACAAGGTCATTTACACGGCGACACAGAGAAAGTTCAGAGACGAGCTGTTCAATATGCTCAAATATCCTTTCACTCTAATGGGAAAATGCATGAAATGAGGAAAACATCCGAAATGCCGTGAAGTTGTCCCCCACCACACCAAACCACGTAGTATCAGAACGAAATCAGATGGCAGTTTTATGAAAGGGTATCAATAATTGGAATAATAATTTTTTTTCCAGTGGCCTGTTCTTTTCATAACTTAGATCAAAGGAGAATTTGAAAGCAACATCTACAAACGTACAAGATGCAATAGCGCAGGGGTTATCAAAATATGTTTGTTTGTTCAGATCGTTTTTCAAACACATCCTTTGGGAGAATTCACCTCAAATGATTTTGTACCAATGGAAACACCACGAATTAGACACTGGAAATTTGCTCCCATCGGTACAGTCTGATAAACGTCCTTGCGCCTGTAGAGTTAATTCTCAATTTCAAATAATGTGTATTTTTCTCTACGAAAAGCATTCCTGCAATTCATTGTTTGTGTTATTTTAGCAACTGCAAATCTCCAATAGTCCGGTGATTGGTGTTGATGGGTATAAAGAAGGAACGTTTCCACTTTGATATAAATTGTTCATGCTGTTTAAAATGGTGTTAACTTTCCTCCAAGGTTAAGAAAACCACCTAACCATTCAGTTAAAATGGCGAATGAAGCAATTTAACAGGGTTAGATAAGATTACTTGTCCATGTCGCAGCATTGTTTTTTGTCATTTCTTACAGAAACTGGTTTCTGATGTCTGTAGAGTTCATAACAATGCAAACAGACTGATGCAGATAACCCTCCGGAGAACCCAACAAAATGTTTTGCCCTCTCTGCTTTTTACAGCATGGCTGTTCAATTCCATTTTAGGATAATTAGTGTCCGCCATTACAATTACTCTATAATTCACTTCTCCACAATTACCCTGCGAATTTGTCCTCCTGGATGTTTCTCTGTATTTGCTGGCCTATGGGCTACACAAATAAAGGGGATGTTCATTTTGTTTTGCTCGAGCCAAATCGATTGCCACCTTGATCACTCTGGGCCATCCCACCCAATTAATGTAATGTTCTTCTTAATCAACTATGCTACTCTTTATCCTTCTATGTGTTCCCTATATTTCCAGATACAACTTATATCCAGTGTTATGTAACACTCATTCAGCCCTTCTGGGTGATAAAAGAGGATTTGGCTTTTGAATTTCTGACGAGGGCAGTGATACATCAAAGAGGGGCTGAGGTTTTTGGGGAGTTGGGGCAGATTTCGGGGGAAGCTGAGAACTGTACAGGCCGGGACAGTTGAACGTAAATAAATTGTGACATGCATCTTCTTGGGAAGATCTCTGTGTTCTCTTGGTGTGCGTTTGAATCAGCTAGCCAGGTCGATGAGAAGCTGGGCATAGATGCATAAGGGAGAAAAACAGAGCTGGAAAAAAAAGGTCAGTAAATTTGTGGAAAGGCAGGCAAGTTAAATTTTGTAAAATATATTAACCTTACATGTTCTGTCCTACATGTGAATCCAGATGCACTGCAATACTGATCACTATTAAGTGTCATCTGAAATGGTCTTGAAAGACACTCCGTTAACGTAATCGACAGTTATGAATTGACAACAAATGCTGATGTTGCCCGCATCCCATGAAAGAATGTTAAAAAAAGAAACCGGATTTTACTAAGTGTGAAGGTGGCAAGACAGAAATATGAATACCCTGGTTATGCGGTTTTACGACGAGATGCAATAGGAGATGAAAAAGGTCTGTTGCAATATCAATTATAGAACAATCATAACGTCAAATGGGCGATGTTACAGTGGAGGCTACGTGGATTAAACTAATGAAAAAAGCAGTAGTGTCTGCTGCGAGAGAATTGCAAATCTACAAAACAACCCAGGGAAGATAGAAGAGCAAATCTGAAGGTGCAAATTATGTTAAATACAGAAGGAACTGGGCAATAATAATGAAATATTTTAACTACCTAATATTAACTTCGATAGTGCAAAAGGAACAGAGGACACATAATTCCCCAATTGCATTTAGGGAACCGTTTTCTAGCCAGTATGCAACAAGCTTGGAAAGAAGGGAGGAGCAATTTTGAATTTAGTGTCAGGGAATAAAACTGGGCAAATGGAAAGAGCCTCAGTGCGGGAGAACTTTACGTGGTGCTGAGGATAATGCATTTAGACTCAGAATTGCTGTTCATGAGAAGAAATATACTATAGAAGCAACGATTCTAATTGTGAGAAGTGCAATTCAAATGGGCGGAAACTTGATTCGTTCGATGTCTATGTAAACAGTCACTCGAAAGGAAAAGCGTGCCCAAGAAGTAGGTTGAATGTGATTAATGTAAATGCATCACCACAAGGAAATGTCACGTTAACTAAATACACAGCCGCATGAATCATAAGGTTCACACGCGTAAGGAAAAGCACTAAAATAGGGATGCTGTGACAGGAACGAAGAGCTTAATCCATCAGAAAAGAGGGAGGATACTGGCAACGTAGCAGTGAGATTACATGGAATGTTAGCTAATCTACGAGAGAGTAAGAGGAACACTAAAACCAAGTAAAATCAAGGAAGCACATACGAACATTGCACTTGGGAGCAGGAATTGGCCATTTGGACTTCGAGCCTGCGTTGCCATTCAATGATACGATGGCTGGTCTGGCTGTTGTCTCAACTCTTCTCTCCTGTCTTCCCCGTGGCCACTGGCTTGCTTGTCTATCAAAAATCGAACAAATTCAGCCCTGAATAAATTCAGTGGTCCAAGATCTACTGCTTTCTAGGGGAGAATATTCACATACGAAAGAACCTCTGACAGAGAAACGAAAAACACATCGGGCTGAATTTTATGATCCCACAGTGGCGGGTTTGTAGTCGGGGTGAGTGTAATATTTCTCGGATGGCCTTCCCGACGAGTTCCCCCGGCCCTGACCTCTCAGCAATTTCACACTGGGACGGGCAGGACCCTCACGCCCATGCCCCAGTAGAGGCCATTAAGCGGCCAGTTATTGACCATTTAAGGGCTCTTCGCTGCCCAATCTCAATATTCAGGCTGGCGGGAGAAGATCAGCGATAAGGAGGGAGCCCCAATGTTAAACCTGTTCAGGCCCCGGTCGGGAAGGCGGGTGAGGGTGTACTGGTGGAGCAGCAGGGTGAGGGGGTGATCACCTTCATCAGTATTAGTATCGGGCACTCCTTACCCTGAGGATCAGGCCCTTACTGTGTCTCATACCCCCCTGGCCTCTCGACCGAGACACAAACCACATTCCGCTTAGCTCCCCACGCCTGAATAGCCCGCCCTGCAATGAGAGGACGGAAACTGGCCGGTTCCTGGAATACTGGGGCATAGTATCTGGAGACTGTTGCTCTTCCAATCCTGTCCACAGGCGATGCAGGAACTAGACGGACCTTGAGGCAGGACTTGCTCCAGCAAGGCCCACCTGAAGGGAATTAATGTTCGGTGAACCGTTAAAGGTCTGCGTAACAGGCAGCATCAGCTGTTGCGGGATGGAGGGTGGAGGGCTGCTTGTTCTCCACCGACTCTACGGATGGCGGGCAGTGAAACCCCCTCCATCCGAAAATCCCGGTCCTTATCTCTGTCTTAAAAGGGAGATCACAATATTAAACTAGTTTTCCCCACAAGAGGAAACAGCCTCTCATTATTCATCCCATCAACCTCCCTTGTTGTATTTTGTTAATAAGATCACCCCTCATTCTTCTAAATGGCAATAGGCAAAGTGCAACCTGTTCAACCTCTCTGCATAAAATAAGCCCGTCATCCGAGGAATGAGGTGAGTGAACAGAAAATGGTGGATAAACTCTGGAAGTCTAACAGCATCGTTGGAGGGAAATAAAATATAGCTATGGTTTCAAGTCCGCATGGCTTCTTCAGAACTCTGACGAAGTGCCATAAGGACTCGAGTTCTTAAATCTGTTTTATTTTTCTTTCTCCACAGATGCTGTCAGACCTGCTGAGTTTTTCCAGCTCTTTCTGATATTGTTTCAGATTTGCAGCATCCACAATATTTTGCTATCATCTGCATAACACGAAGTCAGTTAGCTTAACATAGGTCGGGAAACATTACTGGAATAATTTTGAATGACATGATGAAACTCAGAAAATATCCATGTTTTAGGTAAGAACAGATCGTGAAAATCTGGAATGGAATCAGGATCGTTTTTGAGGCGATAGTAACAAACGAAGTGGGGCAGCAGCAGGCCATTCGGCCCCTCGAGGCTGCTCCATCATTCAACAAGATAATGCCTGACATGATTGCGGCCTCCGATGCACATTCTGACTACGCTGGATAACATTTGACTCCATTCATAAGCAAGAAACAATCTACCTCTGCCGTTAAAATATTCGTTGATGTTGCCTCCGCCGCTTTCCGGGGAGGGGAGATCATAAGATGCACGGCCCACTGAGGGTAAAAAAAAACTTCCCTTTTCCACAATAAATGGGAAATCACTTATTTTAAACCTGTGACCCACAGTTCAAGTTTCTCCCATTAGCGGAAGCGCTCTTTCTGCACACAGCCTGGGTTATCACCTCACTATGGCATATAAACTATTGGAAGCCAGGATAGTACATTACAGAAGGTACAAGGTAGAATGTTGGCCTAGTTTCATTGCTCAAGCCAAGGCTAAAATAAGGAAAGGCATGGAAGAGCGGATTTCGCCAGCAAACGAGATGAGGCAAGAGGTTCTCGTGCCTGATGAAGGGACTGGCATTGTTATAGAGGTGAAACTAGGTGGTGATGGCGTGGAAATGTGGGCCGAAGTTTATGTCGGGACGAATATGACACCAGGGTTTCAAGTAACCTGCTTCAACCGAGGTCAATTGCTAGAAAGAGTGATGGATTTGCGGAGAAGGAGGTGGAGATCCTGGTGGAGATCGAAGGGAATGTTTTCTGCCCCCCAATATTAATTGGAGGAGCTTCTTGCTCATCCAATATAGGTCAAGCAGACTGAAATTGAAGAGAGAATTGAAGAGTGCAAGGAGATGGTTGTGAAATAGAGCCATTGGGTGTCGCCTACATGCATACGCGAATCACTTTTAACATCTTAATTTCCAAGGATCTCGACTATTTTTTAAAAAATCGATACTGTGTTTCCATTCTTCCTACCAAAGCGGATAATCTCACACTTCACAGCATTATGTTCCATCTTCTGCAATTTTGCCAAGTCACTTAAGCTGCCTCTATCACATCGCAGTCTCTTTGTTCTGACTGAGGGCTTATTTATTCGCCTAGTTTACAAAACATCGGCGAGTTAGATATTTTGCATTCATTCCCTTTGCCTTAGTCATTGAAAACTAAGGAAAATAGGTCATTACACAATTGCTGACCTTTGCAGCACTCCGCAAGGTAAACCCTGAAAACATAAAATTGTCTGTTAGTTTTCCACTCTGGTATTGTCCATTAACATATTCCCATGAGATCCAGCATTGTGTAAGGAACTCTAAGATTTTCCTTACCCTCTGTCCTCTGAAAACCCAAATGTGGCACATAAAGTGATTCGCCTCTGATATATATTGCTTACTAAAACTTCAATACATAGAACAGCTATGTAACATAGTATTTTCCTTTCTTAAAAAGGTATTTTGGTTACCCAAGTGCTTGGTTGCCACGTTTTTTAGGAATAAGTTCTGGATAGTTACTGCCTTTGGGATCAAGCTAACTGGCCGTTTGGACTTTCTCTGCTCTGTACATCATTTCTTGACCAACAATTTCATAGTTTCTATTTTGAAATCCACAGGAACCCTTCGGGAAGCTAATAAAATGATGGAACTTAAAAAAGCAATCGACTCCTTTCTCTGCAGCCATTGGCTTTGAAACCCCAGGCTGATACCCAACAGGTCCAGGGAGTTCTCGTCATTATCTCTCCTTTGATAATAAGAATTACTTTCAAGTCATCTTTATTAATAGCCATTTGGATCGCACAATTTCTGATAACTTTTCTTTGTCCCCGGCTGCAAGGTTACACGCAGTATACTTCTTTAGCCTCCCTCTAGTTTAATTATTCTCCATGATAATTCTCGAGAAGAAAGCAGCTACCTGTGGAATACTCTGAAAGCCGGTCGAAGCAGGTCAAAGGAAAGCGTGCAAGATTTGGGATTGAGAAGACTCTCAACATTTTCCCAGTAAGAAGTTCAGCACCTGGGCTCATACTTGATTGGCTAAATATGGGGAACGTGCATTCTACTACTTGTCTATACATTTTGATGCACACATTACCGATATGCAAAATGTGCTGGAAAGCAGATACCAAAAATTCGCCTGCCGACACAATATATACAGCACAAAACCTATCGATAGAGCAAATGACATGAAAGGTTATTTTATAATTAGGCTGGACAATAAGTATGCATCTCTCACGCTTGCCCCTGCCTTGAACTTCGGATCAAATAAATCTACGCACTTGTTTCTGCAGTGCTCATCCAAGCACAGCGGAAAATTTCAAGATTCAATATAGTGTAGAAAGGAAGGGAGGGCCAATTCAAAATGACACAGGGCCTTGCTCCAAGCAAAAGTTCGATTAGTGTTCAGTTTGTGCCTCTTAAAAGTAGGCAACGAAAAGAGATCTACGTGATGAATGGGAGGTTTTTGTTTTATTCCTTAATGGGATGTGGGCGTCGATGGCTAGGCCGGCACTTATTGCCCAACCCTATTGCGCCTTTTTATGAGTTAACTACATTGGTCGCAGGTTTCCTTCCCTAAAGGACATTTGTAAACCGAGCGGGTTCCTACAACAATCGAGCATGGTTTCCTTGGACTACTAATTCCGGGTTTTTAAAAAAAACTCAATTCCTGGTCCCCAGAGCGTTACCCGGTAATACTGGTACAGTGAAAATACCACTATGCCACATCCTCCCCCTGCAAGTAGAATAGAAGCAATTAATTATAGTCATTGCTTCAAGACAAACTGCTGCTTAGCGACAAGAGGGCAACATTTCAAAAACTGAGCAAATTTGTGAAATAAATGCTAGTATGGCTTTTATAGCAGTTAATTGGACGCTAAATTGGTCAGGCACTCTTGAAAAGAAGCAGGTAGAATAGCTAGAAAAGCTGCAATCATGATTGCAAGGAATGCGAGCCTAGCTAACAAGTTATCTGTGTTAAAAGGAAATCAGCAGGCTGCTGCCCTTATCGCCAAATAAGAGATGACTGGGGGGGGGGGGGGGGTGTGGGGTGGGGGGTAATCTTATAGATTAAATTTTCATATATCATGGGATGTGGCGTCGCTGGAAAAGCCAGCATTTATTCCGTATCCCTAGCCCCTGAACTGAGTGATTTGCCACATCATTCCAGACAGCAGTTAAGAGGGGACCATCTCGCTTTGGGTCTGGAAGCAAATGGAGACCATAGCATGTTGGAATAGTAGATTTTCTTCACGAAAAGACACAAGTGAACCAGGTGTTTTCTACAAAAATCTGGAATAGCTTCGTGTCCGCCATTCCAGAAACATTTTCAATGCCAGAACATTCATTCAAATTAATTCCAACTGTTGCCATGGCTTCATTGGCCGCAGAACATAAACCTGGTCCGCTGAATTACGAGCCCCGTGACATGATCGCCAGTGGGAGCTTTTGAAATCGGAGACATTCTCATGCGCAAATAAGGATGGGCAATAAATGGTGGCCTAGCCAGCGACGTCTACGTCCCATTAATAAATATTAACAACAACCTGAATGTAATGGCATCCACTTTCCCGAAGGTCCACAGATAGAGAGCGTGATGTGAGGTCCATATATTCAATATACCAAACAGGTTATTCAGAAGTTGCTTTATTTTCGGGAAAATTGTGAGATCTTGGACATCGGTAACATACGCAGTCAATGAGAAGGAGAAACATCGCAAAGATTTCCCCAAAAGGACAGAAAAGATAATAGAATGAGATGCTGAAATTCTGAGATTGAGAGGTTTGTGAGGCGCCGATCTGGGGTGTAAGCACCATGTCCGTCGATTTGGGAAAAGTCGTTTGTTGTCTGTGCATTATATGTAATTCTGTTCAGTAACCTGGAGAGTCGAGTTCCGCCCGAAAAGGCAAAATTGCAGTTATATACTTTAATGATGAGAAGCATGATTTGGCTTACATGGAAAAAACATACGTTTATACTGTGAGGAAAATAAACATGTTTGAAAGATAAAATGGAACAGGGAAGAAATAGAACCAACTCGTGCGGAAATAAGAAATGAGTTGTGCAAAGAAACTCTGTGCATAGCCAACGATTTGAAATGGGCCATGTGTGAAACTAATTGAAGCAGACATCAACAGAAAACACGCGAGGGAAGAAATAATAAGCAAATATAGTAACGGGGATAACATGAGGGATAGACCAACGGTGGAGTACATTCCCTGAGAAGGTAGAACTGAAGATTATGGAGCAATCAGTGATACGACCAATGCAAAAGCTGAGATAGAATAAGAGAGAAAAAGTTAAGGGGAAATTGATGTTGCAGACACAGATAGAATAAATAAAAGAGTGAGAATGAAACGTATGTGGGAAACAGAATGGAGAGGAGCAAGAGTTTAGGATTTTCTGCACGAAAGGGACTGGGTGAGGATTTGCACAGAAAGCTAAAGAAGCTTTTGTGGAATGGGAGCATGAAAAAAAGAGAGTTCATGAACTCCTTCAGCATTCAAATAAAAAAATCATTATGATGGGCTCCGTTTCGTAATGCCCTGTGGCGACGTTTCCCACTCTTGCATGGAGGAAAGATAAGAGCATTTCATGAAAATGGATAGAGCCTGCAGTATGCTGCGGCACCGGGTGTCCGTTTACATGAATCACCAAAATTCAAAATGCGGGCACAAAAAATAATTAGGACGGTAAGTGGAATTCTGGCCTTTAATGCAAGGGGATGCGGTATAAAAGTAGTGGAGTTTTTATCTAAATGTGCACGGCATTCGTGGGAATATGGATACTGTTTGCAGTCTTACTCACTGTACTAAAGAAAGGGCATGCTTGCATTGAAGAGGGTTCAAAGAGTGTTCAGTGGGCTAATTCCTGGGATGAGGGGCTACGTTTTACAAGGTAAGATTCTGTCAGTCAAGCCCATACGCATTGGATTTTTAAACGAGCAGAGGTTTTCTTATTGAAATATGCAAGATTCTGAGGAAGCATGACAGCGTAGATGCTGGCAGAGTGTTTCCGCTCATGGAGAAATCTATAACTGGGGATGCAGTTCATAAAAAAGCGACATTCGAATCAAGAGGGAGATGAGAAAGATTTGCTTCTCTCACAGTGGTGTTGGCATTTGGAATTCTCTCCCCAAGCGAGCAGTGGAGGCTGCGTTTATGAAGATATTCAAGTTGGTCAGACAGATATTTAATTAACAAAGGAGTGAAAGGTTATGGGAGCCTCTCAAGAAAGTGGAGTTATCCCAAAAACAAATCGGCCATGATCTTATTGATTGAAAAGCGGACTTGAGTGTACAAATAGTCTACTCCTTCCACTATTTATTTTCTCCTTACGTTTCCGGGTAACCCCATCTCCTCCTTATGAATTGCCACCTTACATGATGGCTTTGATAATGAAGATCTCGAGGGCGTTACCATATTGTTTTTGTTCAGCAGGCTGTTAATAATAGCACTAATAATGGAAACTATTGAAATCACTGGAGATTCATTTCATTATAAATAAACCACTGATCTTTTTCGCTATCTCATTATTCTGGTTAGCTCCAACATCTGCAGCGACAGAATAGGTCTACTTCAGACGAACAATGTTTGGGTCAGCTACTTCTCTCATAGAAGCCATATTCTACCCAGTTCTTGCAGCAGTGGGAGTACCAGGTGAGAGAAATTCCAGACGGCATTGTGTATGTAATACGGTGTCTAACTGCGTTAATCTTTAGGCTCTGTGACTGCTAAATGTGACAAGTTTATGGGAAATGTTTTGCTTGCATTCTTCTCTTCACTTTTGCTTCGTGTCCAGTTCTACATTCAACTCCCTTTTTTTTCTTGACCTTGCATTCTCGCCTCCTTAAAATTTTACTGGTCTGATCCCTGGTATTGTTGTGCCTCCTGCTAGTGTTATTCGTGTTTCTGTCTTATCTCGTGCCTCACTGATCCTTAGCGCTGATTATCTACTGGTTATTTTTACGTTAATATTTTCCCCTTCCTTTCCTGCTAACCCTCTTGCTGCCGTCGCTTCTCCTCCTTTTGATCTTTGGCGAGGTAAACTCGTCCTGCTCGTTTTAGGCTTGTTGTCATCCTCTGGCACGTTTCAGGGGATTGCCTTGTGTGCTGCTTGCAAATGTCTGTCTTCGTCTTTTTCATGTAAGATCATAAAACATAGGAGCAGAGGTAAGCGATTCGCCCCTTCGAGTCTTCTCAGACATTCAATGATATCATTACTGATCTGATAATCCACAAATCCACTTTCCTGCCTTTTCCCCATAACCTTTGTTTCCCTTGCTAATTAATAATCTGTCTATTTTAGCCTTGAATAAACTTAACGACGCAGCCTCTACAGCCCTCTGCAGTAAAGAATTTCATAGATTCACTACCCTCTGACAGAAGAAATTCCTCCTCATCTCTGTCTCAAACATCCTTAAGTTTGTTTCCTCTCCTGTTAATTTTATCATTCGTGATTGTGTCTCTCCTTCCCCTGTATTCTATGCTGTTGCTTCCCCCTTCTGCTTCGATCTTTGTGTTGTACTCTGAACTGTTCTATTTCTCCTTGGTCTAACTCCATTCATCATTTCTATTGTTTTCTCACTTTGATCCTGCCAGTGTTTTCTATCCATCTTTATTTTTATGCTTGGTGCTTCCCTGCCCATGATACACTTTATCATTGGCATAGTATTTCAACATTCTCTATTCTACTTTCATGTTCTCTTCTTTCTTATTTTTGTCCTTCTCGTTCCCTTCTTTCCTCATCCATTTGCCTCATGCTTTCCATGTTCTCTTCTCCGATGCCAATGAAATTGTGCAGAAAGTACATTCTAAAGGCTCGCAAAGATGCTAGAACAGAACGTGAAACATCAGATGATCCGGGGAGGAGCCAATAAGACATTTAATATGATCAAAAAAATCTTGTTTCCTCAAGTTTGAAAGAGCTGTAGTTGCTAACCCGTGGACAACTAAATAGTTAAAAGATAGCATAAAGCTTAACAATGCAATAAATGTATAAATGAATAAATAATTAAATAAAGAAATGTATATTTTAATTTAAAAAATAAATAAATAAACAAGCAAGTAAACAAGCAAACAAATTTTAAAAATAATGGATGGATGGATGGTTGGATAGACACTAGAAGATGCTTACAAACAAAAACAAAAACCTACTGCGGATGCTGGAAATCCAAAACAAAAACAGAATTACCTGGAAAAACTCAGCAGGTCTGGCAGCATCGGTGGAGAAGAAAAGAGTCGACGTTTCGAGTTGCAATGTGGACAAAAACTAACCACGACATTAAAAGTACTTGAACAAAACGAGGGTGTTTATGAGCAATCCGGACCTTGCAATACTGATAACTGTGATATCGCTAATGGAAATAGGGAAATTGGTCAATGCTGAATCTTTGACTTCTATCAGAGTTAAGAGCAACGTAGCAGTTCGGCATGACTGATACCCCCAAAACATATCAGATTTAATCAGGTTCGGAGCCCCGCCAAAATTAACAACAAAACAGCAACGAAGGAAATTTTGACACTATAAAGTGATAAATGCCCAAAGATCAGATGGTTTCCATTTCAGAATCTTAATGTAAGTAGTAGAGAACAACGTAGACTCCCTGAATCATCTTCCAAAGCCTTCTCGATTCAGAAACCAATTTGTTACATTGGAAAATCATACAATGCAGTCGGTGATTTGAGAAATGTTGCGCAGGGAAGATAGGAGATGATGGACATATTAGCCTCAGATATGCTGTCGGGGAATCAGTAGTATATATGATTAAGGACAGTATGGCTGCCATCCTGATTCTTTCGACTAATCAGAGACAGTTATCATGGATGTCTAAAGGCTAGGTCACGCCTGGTCAACTTGATTGGATTTTCGAAGAGGTAGCAAAACGAGTTGACACGAAAATGCAAATGGCTTTTATTTATTTTGTGTCCCGGATGATATTTGAAGAACCTTGAAGTTCCTCATCAGAAACTGTTAGCTAAAGCTGGAACTCATTAAAATGGGGGCACAATATCGATATGGTTAGAGAATTGATGTGCATCTGGAGACAGTGAGTCAGGATAATGAACAGGCGCTCTAATAGCAGCATGTGACTAGTGACATTGTGCAAGAATCTATTCTTGGATATCAAATGTTCATCATATTTAATAATGAAGTCGATGGTGGTGTATAAAGCCACCTATCCAAATTTCCAGAGGATATTAAGATATGGGACATTGCAAACGCTGTAGGCTGAAGCATTAAATTGGAGAAGGAGAAAGGTGATAAATATGTATAACAGTGGCAAATTGACTTCAATGCAGGCAAAAGTGAGGCATTCAAAATTGGGACAATAATGACAGATCTGACTATTTCCTAAAAGGAGAAAAACTATAAACAGTGGAAACGAAAAGAGACTGCGAAGCACAGGCACATAGATCACTATACTGCACAGAAAGTAGAGAAAATAAAAAAAACATCCAACCGAACGTCAGCCTTTCCATCTACCTGGTTACTATATAAGCAATTAGATATCAAGCCAGAGGCTTGTGGGACCAGGCCTCATTACAGTCAAAAGGCGGAAAAAACAGCTGAATTCCTGTGGGAAAATTAAAGTGACCATCCATGACACCAAGGCAGCAGTGTGTGACATCGGACAGACCTGGCAAAATTGAAATAATACAAAATCAGAGAAGGCCATGTCCCACTCATTGGAGTCATACCTAGCGAAACTGAAGGTAATTGAGTTTTTGGAAGCCAATTATCTCACCACTAGGGCACAGAGGAAGGCCTTTCTCTGGGTAGTGGTCCGGACCAAAACATGTTCAGCTGCTTCATAAATGACATTCCCTCCATCATAAGATATGAATTAGGAAAGTTGGCTGTTAAATGCACAGTGTTTGATATTTTTCTCAACTCTTCATATACTGAAGCATTCTGTGTCCATATTAAGCAAGGCCTGGAATAACATTCATGCGTCAGCTAATAAATGGCATTTCACATTTGTGCCACTCAAGTGACTGACAATTACCATTTCCAACAAGAGGGAATCAAACCATATTCCTTTGACACTCATTACTATTGCCATCAATGAAAACCCAGCATCATCAGCGTCTCAGGCGTCACCATTGACCATTAGCTCAACCGGACCAGCTACAAGAAAGGGCCTGGAGATTCTGACGTGATGACCCCTGAAACCTATCTGTATTTAGAAGTCCCAATTCAGGAGTATCATGGATTTTACTCCTTTTGTCTCAATGAGTGCAGCTTTAGCAACAAGAAGCTCGGCAACATCCAGGAACAGAATGCCACCTCATTGGCACGACATCCCCCACATGACACGGTCACCACCTGTACCACAGGCGCAAACTGGGAGCAATATTAACTCTGTAAAAGATAAACAGCTGCAATCATCCAAGGCTTCTTCGTCCAAATTGTCTGCTCTGCCACCCAGAAGCAAAAGGGCAGCAAGTGCACGGGAAAACGAGTCAAACAATATTCTCACGGGAATGACGTTGCATTCCTCTACTGTCGCTGTGTAGAAGTCCTGGTACCTCCTTCCAAACAAATCTGTGGATGTACTGAAACCCCACGACGCGCACTTGTTCAAGAAAGCATCGCAGCCGTTCAAGGCCAATTGGGGGCAGGCAACAAATGTTGCCAATGCAACGACTCTCGCATCCGAAGAATGGCAAAGTTAACATATCGAGTTGTTGACATCGCTTGTTGGAGAACATCTGCTGCACAAGGTTCTCCTTTCATCCTTCCCTTTGTGTTCTTTCGCTCTCCTTTTATTCCTGGTATTGCTTTGGTCTCCTGCATCTCTTGTGTTTCGTGTTGTCGACTCGCCAGCTCATTTTCCAATTGCATTCTTTACCTTCTTTTCCCTTCCTACTCAATTCCGTCCTTTCTTCGCAAGCTCCTGTTTTGATTCCTGCTCTTGCATTCTCTTTCCTTTTCTTTCTCCTGGTCAAATTGATTAATGCTCCATTATCCAGCTGTATCGTCTCCTTTCTCCCTTAGCGGTCTCTTCGTCACCATTTCTGCCATTTTTGTTGCTCTATCTTCTACTTCCCTTTCCTCCGCCTAAAGCTATCCCCTGCACTGTTAGCCTTAGAGAACTACAGAATAGTAGAGAACAAAAAGATCCTTTAGATTCCCTTGTCCCATGAATCCATATAAAACTCTTTCGATACGGGCATCCTATATTGCAAGAACCACACATGAAAGAGAAGCAGTTGTCCGATTTATCTTTGGCAATGTAATATCTGTGAACTGAATCTCAGAAAAGAAGAGGGGAATAGATCGAGATCAGTTTATATATTGCATTCACGTTTGTCAAGTTCAGATTCTCAATATGTATATTTCATATATATATATATATACACATACATATATGTGCATGTGCGTGTGTGTGTGAGTGCGCGTATGTGTGTTTACATTTGTTTTGTCTTTCTCACAGTTAACTTGCTGGCGATTGGGATCCTAGCTCGGAGAAGGTGCGGTCTCTCTGAATGCGTCACTCTCTATCTGATAGCAATGGCGACAGCAGATCTCATGGTTATTATATGCAAAGTAATCTTAAATCGTGTGGCTGCACTTTACTGGTGGAATTCCTTCCTGCTTTACACTAAGGTGTGCAGAATCGCTCTGTACCTGTCGCCGATTTCCGTAGATAGTTCTGTCTGGTTAATGGTCGCTTTTACCTTTGATCGTTTTGTCGCCATTTGCTGTCAGGAGCTGAAAACTAAGTATTGCACCGGAAAAACTGCTACTGTGGTTATCATCACCGTGAACCTACTGTTCTGTTTAAAGAACGTTCCCTGGCCCTTCGTGTATAAATCATACTATATAATTGATCATATACCGCGGTGGTGTCGTATATCTTCATCATTTTATGTTGCAACTAAGTGGAAAGCATTTTCTTGGATTGAACAAATGTTAACCCCACTGCTTCCATTTATTTTGGTTTTATTATTTAACGCCCTCACCGTTAGACACATTTTAGTGGCCAGTCATTCTCGCAAAAGACTCCGGGACCACAGTAATAATGAGAAAAACAAAAGCCCTGAGATGCTGAACGCAGAAAGTCCATCGTTTTTCTTTTTGCAATATCCAGTAGTTTTCTCCTACTTTGGGTGACAACAGTTGCATACTTCTTATTTTATGGATTTTACCACAGCTTTAAGCACAGATCTTTGTCTAACGAATTTGCAACATTTCAACAAGCTGGAAATATGCTTCAGCTACTGAGCTCCTGCACCAGCACGATTATTTACACAACAACCCAGAGTAATTTCAGAGAGGAGCTGTTTAAGGTGCTGAAATGCCCGTTCACTCAATTGGCAAATGTGTTAAACGAGGGAAACAGCTGAACTGAAGCCGATGCGGCCTCCCCCAATATTACAATTCAATCATGTATCAAATTTAGCAAGGCAACTCAGTTACGGGGAAAATGTCATTTCCTTTTTTTGGTGGGCTCTAAATTTGGGCCAACATGAATATTAAAAGTAACACACAATAAACAAGATAAATAGTTTATGGAAATATTCCTTTGTACAGGTCATTTTTGAAACACATCCTCAAATGCAATTGTGCCGATGGAATTACTAACAAAGTGTTTGCCGCCATTCCATCGGATTGATACAGGTTATCACCGAAAATGTCACTTGGCTATTCTCCCTTTTAAAAATGTTGTGCCCCTTCAAGTACTCATGTAACTAACTTGCAGTTTTTACTAAGCAACTGGAAGTCCAGGACAGTCTGGAGATTGCGGAAGATGATTGCAGAGAAGAAATGTTTCCATTTCCAAATAAATTTTGATGCTGTTTGGAAGCATTTTTCGTGTCTTCATACAAAATCATAAAGTGACCAATGACACTGTTAAGCTGGCAAATGGAGCATTCACACAGGAGCAGAATAACTTCACACGTCCTAATTTACTTCAAATAAAGTAGGCTGTGACACAGTGGTATTGTCACTGGATTAGTATTCCAGAGACCCATAGTAATATTCTGGGGAACTGGGTTCGAATCCTGCTACGGCAGATGGTGGAATTTGAGTTCAATAAATACATTCTTGAATTAAAAGTTTAACGATGATCATGAAACCATTGTTTGTTGATCTAAGAACCCATCGGGTTCACTCACGTTCTTTAAAGAAGTAAAGCTGCTGCTCTTAGATCGTCTGGCCTACATGAGACTCCAGGCCCACAGCAATGTGGTTGGCTCTGAAATGCCTTCTGTATAGGGGCAGTTCGGATTGAGAAATCAATGCTGGCCTAGCCAGCGAAGCCCACACCTCATAAAATAATAATAATTTCAGCCCCACACTCGGGCAGCACCGTGGACAACACCATAACTTTCGTGAATTTGCGGTACCACTGAAGAGCTTGATCTGTGTTTCATGAATTTTCACATTCAAACTGATGCAATTGCCTCGGGAGATGAGACAAAGCATGCAAATGATGAAGATGAGGACTCCTTGTTCCTGAATACGTTTCATAATTGTGCCATTTGCTTTGCATTATTTCCCTTCATTATTCCTCCCAAATGCAGCACTTCACATTTTAAACATGAAATGCACCAAACACAGAAAAATGTAGTTGCTGGAATATGGTGAAGGTTAAAATCACAAATTTGTTTCTGCTGTTCAATTCTGGGTCACTGCGACTCTGTCCCTTGATCTGGCGCTTCGGTCTCTTATTTTCTCGAGTGGCCAGTGAAAAGTGTCTGACTGTCGGACAGTTGAGCAACAAAATGTTGCGAATGGGAGCAGCGGGGTTAAAACGGTAAAAAAAAAAAACAGCCAAATCTCACCCATCCAGGCCCAACAGGATAGCTTGACTGATCAGAACAGAACCACAGTATGTTGTCAGTGACGGTCCCAGACATTAAGAAAAGGATTTTAGCAACAATAATGGGTGGGATGTTGGAGTTGAGCATTTAAAATTTCACAACCCCTACCCTAACACCCCTCAAGCCTGCTCACTTCCGGTTATAAAGGGTTTGGTGCAGGTATTCAGAAGATGAGCACTGCCAGGAGACGAGTTGGCAATTCAAATATTTGAATACACTGGGAGACTCTGATTTAATCTGTCGTAAATGCTTAACTCTGGCCAGCTGTGTTTCCAGATCAGTCTCCGCACAAAGGCACAAAGGGAACGGAGGTTGCAACACTGTCACATGTTGTAAGGGAGACTTTCCGGGAACTCGGCAGAGAGGAAATAAAAATCAAGAGATCCATGGGAGCCCGTAAGCTTATATTAGACATTGCTGGACTGCTAATTCCCTGAAATCGAGGTAGAGAATTCAAGGAATGGGAGGAAAGTGTCACGGGCGCGCCATGCAAAGAGGAAAGAGTAGTGGAAATCAGGAGTGTGTTTGCTTTTTAGTTCAAAGGAAGAGGAGACATCATCAACACATTGATAAAAACAAAAAACTACTGCGGATGCTGGAAATCTGCTGAGTTTTTCCAGGTAATTCTGTTTTTGTTTTTATCATCAACACATTCTTCAAAGTACCAGAAAAGCATGTGATGTAGAACACCTGAGTAGGATTGGGGCAAATAATGGCCCACGTATCCAAGGCATAGGCAGCATATGTACAGCACATGGGGACACCAATGGAGACACTATTTGAAAGTGAAATATTGCATTCCTCACATCAGATTTCCACACACCAATACTTTGCTGTAGGGTCGCTGTGCAGGAATCAGGGTCAGGGGCCTTCAGGGATTTTCGTTGCCAGACCAGAGCCGGTGAGGTAGAGCAGAGCACTGCGAAACTGGAGCTTGAATGAAATTATACGAGTCAAATCCAAATGGGAACCTCTGAATTTCCCATCGGATATGGTCGAGGGAAACTGGGTGGAAAGGGGCCTCCTGGAGCCTGTCAGGCAAAATCCCACCCACTGTGAATTTAAAAACAGCTCGGATTAACTGGCCTTTTGAGCAGCGAGAGACACTGACCTGGACAGAATTACAAATGTTCTTTCTGAGCACACCCACAAACTGAGAAGGAATAAGCCACTTCCCTTTGTGGGGCAGTTGGGGCAGAACGTACCAATGGATGAGGATTCAGATCCTGCAGCAAGAGAGAGAGAACTCCGAGGGGAGCAATTAAAGAGTCAAAGAATGCAAAATAAATTCAAAGCAAAATTTTCAACACGTGCAAGTCAGAAATTTGATAACTTAATCAAGGAGACATTGAAACACCTGATTTGGGCGGGTTAGGCCCTGGAATTTAGAAAAGTGAGAGATAATTGCATGGTAACCTGTAAAAATATTTGAGGATTTCAAAGGGAGATTTTTTTTTTCCTGCACACTCAGTCCCCGAGAGTTTCTGTGCAGACTGTGAGCAGTTTCAGTCTCCGTACATAATGAAAGTGATACATCCCTTCGAGAGGGGACGGCGAAGGTTCAATTGATCAATTACAGGAACAAGAAAGCTTTGCGTGCCAGCCAGTCGAGGACAATACCACTATGGCAGCGCCTCGCTTGGTAAACGCTACATTAGGTTTGAAAATCAATATACGGGAACATAGGGACATAGAAACATAATCGCAGGAGGGAGCCATTCGATCACTTGAGCCTTCGCCATTCAACTACCTCATGACTGATTGTCAATCTCAACGCCATTTTCCGCACTATCCGCATATCCCTTGATATTCTTGATACAAAATACAACTTATTCTGAAAAAACACGTTACATAACTTGAAACCACATCACTAAATTGAGTAATGTAATCATTAAACAGGGTATTGAGTTACTAAATTGTTGAATTAGATATGGAAATCAACGCGAAGCAGTGCAGAGCTGCATTCTGTTGTTATATTGGGCTTCATAATTGAAACAGGGGATAAATGCGGTATGGAAGTTCCAGTTAAGTACGTTTTCGTATCTGTTGCTAATATAAAACAGATGTTATTGCAATAACATGTTGAATTGGGCCTGAAAACAATAAGCAAAGGGGCATATTGCCATTTAATTATTTTTATAATATAATTATTTTCACTGGATTTGGGCTTCACTGGCTGGACCAGTATTTATTGCCCATCCCTAGTTGCCCTGAGAAGGAGGTGGTGATCTGCCTTCTTGAACCGCTGCAGTTCATGTCCATTTAGTTGGATTTGGTAAACTCAACATGGGGAAATAAAGTTACGGTTATTTTTTACACTTGTCATGACAAGTATTACTCAAGCGAAGAAATCCACAATTAAATATTAAAATGAGCATTAGTGATAATATACACAAGTATAAAGTTGCAGTTGGGTTTAATAGCTGATTCACAATGAAAGGAATTTGAAGTTAGTTGTTACATTAGCCATCATGAATATTATACAAGGTGTAAAGATACAGTTAATTCTTAAAGCGAGTTCGAGAACTAATACACACAGCAATAAAGTTCATGCTCATTGTGAATTTGGCATTATAACTAAGGCGCATCAGATGAAGTTCCAGCTAACTGTTAGGTCGTCCATGAAAATAAGTTCTTCATTCGGTGTAAATTAAGCGAACGTAAAGAAAGAAGTGAGAAGGATATTTAATAATCTAGCTCACCCACTTTGTGACTTCTATGCGTTCTTAACTCCAGTACTACTTAAATGAAGAGTAGCAGTTCTCGGCTGTAATTTCAACGAAGTATAACAGTTCCAGAAACTCCACTGGGACATTGACAAAAATGGGATTGCTGTCCTACTCTTTGTGAAAAGCGACACATTAAGTCAGTTAAATACAATGGTGGGACTTGAAACCACGGGTGCAGAGAAACAATACATGAATAGATAATTGTCTTATCCTCTCTGCCAAATCATCTCCCAGCCTTCTCGTTTCGTTTCTGCATCAATGAAAAGTTGGGTAAAACGGTCACACCTCGAATCGGTGGAATTCGGGTGTTAGATTCAGTTACTTAACATTTTGCACAGTATGCGCAAAACTTGACACACGCTGATATCAGGAAAACAGCATTACAGTCTGGGTAGAAGCGCCTTCTCATAACAAGTCGCTGCTCGTGCCACAGGTACCGTGCTGTCAGTCAACCCTACATGCAATACCTCCACAATTTCTGTACTAGGGGAATCTGGACTGTGGGGACCGGTTAACCCTAACATAATCTCGCGATGACTGAAAGGCCCAGGTACAAAAATGACAGGGAGGAATGGGGATGTGGGGAAGGAATGGCGGAATATGAGAGCGAGGGTGGTGAAGGGAAATGGAGAAGGGTAATGAGGTGGGGTAATGTAGGGAGGAATCGGGAAAAGGAGAATGGGGATCGATAATTGGGTGACAGATTGGGGAGCAGAATCGGGGGAGGGGAATGCGCACGGGAATGGAGGGAGGGGCAATGGCCACTCCAACAACAGAGAGTCCAACCATCCCCACTTGACACGCATTGGCATTACCATCCTTAATTCTCAAACTGTCAACAACCTGGAGGCCGCCATTCAACAGGGAGTGAACTGGACCGGCCACACCAGTATTGTCGCTACAAAAGCAACTCAGAAGATGGGAATTCTGCAGAGAGTAGCTTACCTCCTGACACTTCCCAAAGTCTTGCCACATTTTACAAAACGCAAATCGGGGTCCATTGGTGCCCCACCAACAACACTTCCAAAGCTCGAAACCACCCAGGAATATACAGCCATCTTGACTGGCATCACATCCACCTTAACAATTCATTCCCTCCACCACTGGCACACAGTGCCAGCAGTGTGTACCATTTACAAGGTGCACTGCAGCAACTCACCACGGTTCATTTGACAGTCACTTCCAAACCCAGGACCTCCGCCACCTAGAAGGACAAAGGCAGCAGGTGCACGGGAACACCGGAACCTGTAAGTTCCCTTCCTAGCCACTCACCACCCTGGCTTGGAAGTATATCGCCATCCCTTCACTGTCTCTTTCTCAAAATGGTGAAAAAAGCCCTCAGCACTGTGGGTATGCCTATACAAGTTGGACTGCGGTTGTTCATGAAGATGGGTCGCCACCACCTTGTAAAGGGCAACTGGGTATAGAAAACAAATGCTGGCCTAGCCAACGTCGTCAAAATCCCGTAAATGATAATAATATTAACAAAAGAGCGATTAATATGCAATGGCTTTATCATTGCTGAACTCGTCCACAATCAACAGGCCGGGTTTACCCTTGACCAGAAACTGAACTGGAATGGCTCTAAGAACAGGCCAGAATATGGGAATTCGGCGGCGATTAAATCACCTCCTCACGCCTTCGAAGCACGTACAGATCTACGAGGTACAGATCAGGCGTGTGATGGAGTACTCTCCACGTGCCTGATTGAATGCAGCTCCAACAAGACTCAAGGATATCCACACTATGCAGGGCAAAGCAGTTCGCTTGATCGACACCGGACCCACAAGTTTAACTCATTCACTCCCTCCACCACCGTCGCAGGGTTGCAGCAGTGTGCACTATCAACAAGGTGAACTGCAGAAACTCACAGATTTATTCGGCAGCACCTTCCAAATCTGATAGCCCCATCATCAATAAAAGCAAGGGCAGGAAGCCCCGCCTGCAATTCACCTCAAGGTCACACATCACACGAACTTGGAAACTATTTTCGTTCCTTCAGTGTGACTGGGTGAAAATATTGGAACGTTCACAAATAGCACTGTATTGTACCAACACAATATCGATGGCAGCGGTTTAAGAAGGTGGCTCGCCACCCCTTCAAGGACAATGAGATATGATCAATAAATGCTGAAACAAAAACAGAAAATGTTGGAAAAACTCAACAGGTCTAACAGCCTGTGGAGGGGAAAAAACGCAGTTAACGTTTCGAGACCGTATGACTCGTCTTCACGGTCATCATCAAACTTATAAATACAGATGTGTTTACTGAATTCAAAATTGCACCCTCTGCCGTAGTGGGATTCGAACCCATGTCCTCAGAGAATCACCACGGCTCTCGGGATTACCAGCACTCATGACTTGTGTTCTGTTAGCATTGCTTTGACAGGTGGGGAAATGAGCCTTCAGTGGCAGAATATCCAGCCTCTGAGCTGCCCATGTGGCCAAAGTGATTGTGTGGCTGGCCCCATTAAGTTTCCTGTCAATGGGGCAAGTTCCCGCCTCACACCCCCCTAGGATGGTGATATTGGGATATTCAGTAATCATAATGCTTTGATTGTAATTTTTCTTGGTTGTGCGGGTCTTTGCTTGCCAATGGTGAGATGTGCATATTTCTTGTCCTTTGCCAGTCCAAACCTGAATCATGTTCACACCTTGCTGCATTTGGGCACGGACTGATTCATTATCTGAGGGAAAATACAGTGGATGCTAGTAATCATCGACCCACATCTCAACTTCTGGTCATATGATGGAGGGAAAGTCATTGATGAACCAGCTGAAGCTGGTTTGGCCTCGGACATAACCGTAAGAATTTGCTGCAGCGATACCGTGGGGCTGAGGTGATTGGCCTCAAACCCCATGATATTTGCGCGAGATATGATTCCGGGCAGTGGAGAGTTTTGCAGCTCATTGTCACTGACTTCAATTTTACTCAGGTATGTTAAATCCTTACTCGCTCAAATGTTATCTCGATGCTAAAGTCAGTCACTCTTACCACAACTCCTCACCCTATTGAATCAGATGTGAAACATTTGTATCATATACGAACATACAATATAAGTCATTCCCTTGCACTTGCCGTGTACTAAACGTATTCTCTTTATTCTGATGCAAATTGTTAAGAAAGATTGAAAGGTAGAACGTAAAATATCAACTAAAATTAAAGTATCAGTAGATGAATAATCCAGTGATCCTTGGTAATGCGCTGGGGACGCAGTTTCGAATCCCACAATGGCAGATAGTGGAAACTGAATGCCGTCCATACCAGATCCTGCCTACATGTGACTCCAGACCCACAGCAATGTGGTTGAATCTGAAATGGGGTAGCAAACCACTCAGCTGTGTCAAACCACTAATATAAGTCTATAAGGAATGGAATTAGATGGTCCACCTGGAACCGACGTAGGCATCAGAAATGATAACGACAAACTCAGCCGTTGTACTGACATCTGGGGCTAGTGTCAAAATTGGGAGAGCAACAGCGTGGCACAGTCATCCTCATGGAACCATACACCAGCACCAGCACCAGCATCTCCATCCCAGGGTATGTCCTGTCCCACCGGCGGAGGTGTTGGCACAGTTTTATACAGGTGGGAGGAGGTTTCGATGGGAGACCTCAACATCAACTCCAGACACCATAAAATCTGATGGCGCCAGGTCAAACATGGGAAAGGAAACATCCTGCTGATTCCCACGTACTGCCCTCCCTCAGCTTATGAATCAGTGCTCATCCATGTTGAACACCACTTGGAGCCGGCACTGAGGGTGACAAGGACTCAGAATGCACTTTGGGTGAGGGACTTCAATGTCCATCACCACAATGATTTGGTTGCATCACTTTAGGCCAAGCTGGCTGAGGTCAAATGTTTAAAAGCATCTAGACTGACTCTGTGGCATGCGGTGAGGGATCCAACAAAAAAGAAAAACATACTTGACCTCATACTCACCAACTTGCCTGCCACAGGTGCATCGCTCCATGAAAGTATCGGTCGGAGTGACAAGCACACAGTCCTTGTGGAGAGGAAGTCCCGTCTTCTCATTGAGGACACACTACATCGTGTTGTGTAGCACCACCACCGTTCTAAATGCGATAGAGTTCAAACAGATATAGCAACGCAGAGCTGGGCCACTATGAGGAGCTGTGGGCCATCAGCAGCAGCAGAATTGTACTCGAACACAACCTGTAACCTCATGGCCCGGCATATCCTCCACTCGGCCATCACCAATAAGCCAGGGGATCAATCCTGGCTCAATGAATAGTGCAGGAGGGCAGGCCAAGAACAGCACCAGACACACCTAAAAATCAAGTGTCAATCTGGTGAAGCTAGGACTGCTTGCATGCCAAGCAGCATTAGCAGCAAGCAAGGGACACAGCTAAACGATCCCTCAAAGAATGCATCTGCTCCTGGCTCTGCAGTCCTGCCACATCCAGCCATGAATAACAGTGGGCAATTAAACAACTCATTGGAGGAGCAGGGTCTATTAACATCCCCATCCTCATGATGTAGGAGCCCAGCACCTCAGTGCAAAAGATAAGGCTGAAGAATTTGCTACAAACTTCAACTTGCTGAGTTTTATCCAGCAATTCCTGTTTTTCCATGCATTCTTCGTGGTTTCAAATTGCGTTTTTTGACCCACTGCGCATGCTCTTGGCGAAAAAGAGCACATGCGCAGATTGTACATACGTAGTGAGGACATTTCCCCATCGTCATGCCGGTAAACTTCTCTGCGGACATGCGCAGTTCGTTTTTTTTTATTTCTTCAGCAGCGAACTGGCCCTGCCAGCCTGAGCAGAAGGAACAGAAGGACAAAGGTGAAACAGCTCGAAACTGGAGGTCAGCAATTCTGAAGAAGAGCGTCATACCAGTGAAAGTATTTCAAGGAGCAGGACACGGGAGGAGCAAAGGGAGAGACCCCATTCAAGAAGATGGTCCCAAACCAGTGAGTGGACGGAGAGATGTCCCAGAACGACGTCGTAGTTAAGGGACAAGAACAGGAATCCGAAACAGTCCCTGTTAAGTAAAGTGAAAGATAAGGATTAGAGTAATTGACTGCTAGTTAAAGAGTTGAAACTGTGGGAGTAGCCTTGAAGCAAAGTGGGCTTCAGAGAAACCAGAACATTGTTGGTGACACCATACTTCAGGTCTTTGGATCAGTCGTGTTCTGTTTGGCACAGCCTAAAATCTGATATTGTGCTCGGAAGCTTAAGCTTAAGTGTACATGGAGATCCAAGGAATAGGAACATCAGAAGGTGAGATTGAAACCCTGGAGGTGGGTCATGGTTGATGATGTCAGAGTGGAAGTGACATTTGCGAGGCAATTTCAAGGCGAGTTATTTGAGCCTGGAGGTTGGAAGCCCTTGTGAGAACAGTCGAACATAAGATTGGTATTGTAAATTGTGTTCATGAAATTGTGTGTGTCTGTAAAGGTATAGTTGGGGTGAAGGAGTCGTGTGATTTGGTTCAATTACTGGTATTTTTATTGAAAACTTTCCAACCTTTGTTTCTCTAGTGCAATGTAATTAATTTGTTGTTGTTGTCTAATTAACCTTTTGTTCTTCGTGTTAAAAGTGCACTGGCAGACCGCTGTGAATGTATTCAGTAACTGCCCGCCATGGTTTTAAAAAAAAGTTAGGATCTATCAAGCCAGGCTCCACTCAGGGATCTGACTTGACCAGTAGTAACATTGCCCAGGGCCATAACAACGTGCACGAATCACAGAAGTATGAATCTGCCAGACATGGTGAAGCGTAAAATCACTAACTTCCTTCAGTACCCAATCTCTGGATCACTGCGATTCTTTTCATTTCCCCGACTCTTAGTCCCTCACAGACTCGACTGGCCACTAAAATGTGTTTGTCTGTCAGAGCATTGAGCAACAGAATTAAAGTGAAAGGTAGAAATGGGGTCCATTTAAAACCATGGCGGGCAGTTACTGAATACATTCACAGCGGTCTGCCAGGTAGAAATGGGGTTAAAGCTGTATGAAACGGGAGAAAACGCATCTATCTGGACTCATTCTAACAGCTTAGTCTGCACTGGAATGTTGCTTTGGGCTGCATTAGAGTGTCTAATTTGGAGTTTCGTGAAAGAGGGAGTTTGGTGAAGAGGGAAGGAGGTGTTCCTTTCATTGTCCAACTTTCCTGTGAAAGATGTGCAGCCTCTTTGATAAGTAGGACCTGGTGAGCAAAGTAATGAGTAAAGGGAATAACTTCAGGGTAAGTCATGGCAGGGTAGCTCGGCCAAGTAGAATGCTCCACTCGTGCGCTGACAGAAGCCAGGGACATCCCAGTGTCCAGGGCGACCATGTTTGCAGGAAGTGTCTCCAGCTGCAGCTACTCGAATCTGCGTTTTGGAAACTGAGTTCTGACTGAAGTCACTGTGGTGCATCAGCAAGGATGATATCTCCAAATATAGCATGTACAGTGAGGTGGTCACACTGTTGGTACACAATACATAACCAGGGGGTTAAGAGGTGAACGCCAGACAGAGTGAAAGCATGAGGCAAGTGGTGCATGGGCCCACTGGGTGCATCTCCCTCTCTAACAGATTTACTGTTTCAGATACTGCAGAGAGAGATGGTTTCTCAGGGGAATGCAATTTGTGACTCAGCTGCACAGGAGGCGTGGGAGGCGGTCGTGAGGGCAAAAAGAGAGTAGCAGAGCAAGAGTGATATAGGATTCTATCGTAAGGGGAACAGATATCTTAAGCTGTACCTTCCAAACCCATCAATTGTTACCATCTAGAAGGACATTGGCAGCAGATAAATGGAACCGCCACCACCTGGAAGTTCCCCTCCAAGCCACTCACCATGCTGATTTGGAAATATATCGCCGTTCGTTCACTGTCGCTGGGTCAATATCCTGGAACTCCATCCAAAACGGCACTGTGGGTGTTCCTACTCCACACAGCCTGCAGCGGTCCAGAAAAGTAGAAAGCAAAAGTAGAAGCAGAGGAGATAGGGTTGTGGCAAATAGGGACATAGTTCAAAAAAATTAGTGCAAAAATCTTAAAAACATAAGTCTAAAGGCATTGTGTCAGAATGCATGGAGCATTTGCATAAAGTAAATGAATTAACAGTGCAAATAGACGTAAATGGGCACAATATGATTGTGATTACTGAGACATCGCTGCAGGGTGACCGGGCCTGGGAACTGAATTTCCAAAAGTACTCAACAGGCAAAAAGCAAAAGGAGGTGGGCTGGCACTTTTATGAAATCAGTGCAATAATGAGAGAGGACATTAATTCAGGAAATCTAGATGCCGAATCAATCTGGGTGGAGCTAAGAAGAAACAATGGATGGAAAACATTAGTGGATGTTGTCTATGGGCCTTCGAACAGTAGTGGTAAGGTAAGGGATGGCGTTAGAAAGGGAATTAGAGGTGCATGTAGTATAGGTGCCACAGTCATCATGGGCGACTTTAATAAACATATAGACTTCGCAAACCAAATTAGAAGCAAGACTGAAGGGGGGGTGACTTCCTGAATTGTCTGCAAGATGTCTTCTTTTGAACAGTACATCGAGGAACAATCTAGATACCGGGTACTGCTAGATTTGGTATTGGCAATGAGATGGGGTTAATTCATAATCGGGTTGTTTGGCGTCCTTTATGGAAGAGTGGCCATAATATAATAGAAATATTCATTAGGATGGAAAGTGAAAGGTTTCTGAACCGAAATCCGTGTCCTAAATCTGAACAAAGGAAACTACAATTGTGTGAGTCTTGAGTTGGCTATGATAGGTTGTGGAACTTCATTAAAAGGCATCATAGTGGGCTGGCAAAGACTGATATTTAAGAAACGAATGTATATATTGCAACAGCTACACAGTCCTTTCCGGTGCAAAAGCACAACAGGCAAAGCAGCCCAACAATGGCGAACAAAATAAGTTAAGGATACTATTAGGCCCAATGATAAATCATCTAAAGTTCCTAAGAAAAGGAACAAGCCTGGGTTTTGGGAGCAATTTAGAATTCAGCAAAGGCGCACCAAGAGATTGATGAAGAGGGGGAAGTAATGAATGACAGCAAACTTGCAAGGAACATAATGCCGAACTGCAAAAGTTTCTACAAATTTATAAACAGAAAAAGGATTAGTGAAGGCAAGTGTTAGTCCCTTACAGGCTGAAACGGAAGAACTTGTGATAGAGAGCAAGAAAATGGCAGAGCAAGTAAACAACTACTTAATTTCTGTCTTCACAGTGGAAGACACAAATAACATCCGGGAACCAGGGGTCTGTTGAGAAGGAGGAATTGAAGGAAATTGGTATTACTTAAAATAATCCTCGATAAATTAATGGGATTGGAAACTGATAAATACGCGGGGCCTGGTAATCTACATCCCAGGGTGCTAAAGGAGGTGGCCATGGAAATAATGGATGTCCTGGTTGTCATCTTCCAAAACTCTGTAGATTCTGGAACATTCCCTGCAGATTGGAGTGTGGCAAATTTAACCCCACTATTCAAGAAAAAGAAGGATGGGAAAGCGAGGAATTGCAGACCAGTTAGCCTAAAATCAGCCGTAAGGAAAATGTTCGTGCCTATTACAAAGGATTTGATAACAGGACAATTAGAAAATATCAACACGATTAGACAAAATAAACATAGATTTATGAAAGGCAAGTCATGCTTGAAAAACCTACTGGAGTTTTTCTGAGGATGTAACTAGCAGAATACGTAAGGGAGAACCAATGGTTGTAGTGTATTTGAATTTTCAGAAATATTTTGATTAAGTCTCACATAAGAGGCTAAAGTGCAAATTTAAAGCACATGGGATTGGGATAATACATTGACATGGATTGACAGTTGTTTAGCAGACAGTAAACAGCGAGTAGAAATAAATGTGTCTTTTTTGGAGTGACAGGTAATGTTTAGTAGGGTACCACAGGGATCAGTGATTGGGCCCCAGCCATTCACAATATATATCAATGATTTGGACGAGGGAACCAAATATAATATTTCCAAGTTTATGACGACGCGAAACTTCGTGGGAATATGAGTGGTGAGGAGGATGTTAAGAGGCTTAAAGGCGATTTGCACATGTTCAGTGAGTGGGCAGACATATGGCAGATGCAGTATAATGTCGACACCTGTGAAGTTATCCACTTCGGTGGGAAAAACATGATGGCAGTGTATTATTTAAATGGTGATAAATTGGAAAATATTGGTGTACAAAGGGGCCTGGGTGTCCTTGTACACCAATCGCTGAAAGCAAGCATGCATGTGAAGCAAGCATTTACGAAGGCATATTGTATGTTGGCCTTCATTGGAAGAGGGCTTGAGTACAGGAGTAAGGTTGCCTTCCTGCAGCTGTGCATGGCCTTGGTGACACGAGACCTTGAGTATTGTGTGCCGTTTTAGTCTCCTTACCTGAGAATGGATATATATGCTATAGAGGGAATGCAGCGAAGTTTCACCAGACTAATCGCTGGGATGACAGGATTATTTTATGAAGAGAGATTGGATCGACAACGTCTCTTTTCATTGGAGCTCAGAAGAATTGATGGAGAACACATTGAAATATATACAATTCTCTGAGGGCTAGTTAATTGGATTCAGGGATAATGTTTTCTCTGGCTGAGGCGTCTAGAATAAGGGGTCAGAGTCTCAGGATAGGGGGTAGACCATTTGTGACTGAGATGGGATTAAAATTATTCACTCAGACGGTAGAGAACCTGTGGAATTCCTTACCACAGAAGACTGTGAAGGCCAATTCACTGAATGTATTTGGAAGGATGTACATAGATTTCTGGACTCTGAAGGCGCCAATCGGTATGGGGAGACAACGGGAGTATGTTCCGTGGATGACGTTTATTTTAGCAACAACAATGGGAGGAATGCTGGGAGGGAGAGGTCAAAATTTAACTCTCGAACTAGTACGCAATTCACCTCCAACTCACCCTTTTATGGATTTAAAGCAGTTAGGGTCAGGCAGGTAATTGCTTCCAGAAGGCGTTTTGGGAATTTTAGTATTTTAATGTGGCTAGTAGTGTCTGATTTCATCTGCTTTATAGTTCACCTCTGGCCATCAGTGTTTCCCCCATCAGGCAACACACATCTCCATTCAAATTCGGACCGTCCTGGGATTGGGCACTAGATGATTTCGGAATCCACTTCCTGATTATTGGAATGCCCGCGATCAGCACCGACCAATCAGTGGTCAGGCCTCACCGCAGGATAGGAGCATCCCCCAGGTTAGGACCATCCGCTGGTTCACACCATTCTCCAGAATTGAAACTCACAAGGTTTGAACCCGGCCAGATTGGAAAATGCCCAGGGTTGGGTAACACCAGATCGCACCATCCCGACAAAAGGACACACCCTAGGTTCGGACGCCCGCAGTTTCAGACACCCCCCACCCCCCCCCCCCACCCCCCTCAAGTTCAGACAGTCCTCATCTTGCGCTCCTCCCCACGTACAGAACATCCTCTGCTTCGGACGTTCCTGGAGTTCAGACACTCCGCAGCACTGGACATACCCCAGGATTGAACCAATACAAGGAAGAACTTGACCAACTTTATTGAAATGCTGAATAACTGTCAGAGACTGTGAATGAGATAAATGCGATAGATTCAGAATACTTTGATTTCCTAAAGGCCGTCAGTGAGTTAAAACATAACAGACTCATATCTAACCTCAGGGCAAATGGAGCCAGGGTGCAAGCAGCAGAATAGAGAGGAAACGGGCTGCAAAAACAGAAAACCGGGAGTTGGGATTAAAAGGATGTAGTCAGATTGGTGGAAGATGGAATGTAGTATTCCACAAGGATCACTGGCCTTCAAAATTTATATAAACGATATGGAATCAGGAAACAGAAAGAATAATTCAAAACTTACATATGAACCCAATTTGAGAGTATCATGAATACGAAAGCATAACACAATAAAACACCTGAACATAAATGGGGTTGACGTGTTTCATGGTTCAGGGGACTGATTCACACAGCATTCAATGTGGCAAAATACGTTAGCAAGTCCATAAGAGTCGAAAAGATGAGTTCAATTCTAGAGGAATGGAATTTTAGGAAGCAAAGATCTCATTGTAAACTATGATGGGGTGCTGGTTACACAACTCTTAGTCTACAGGTTGCAGTTCTACGAACATACGAACCAGGAGCAGGTGTAGGCCACTCGGCCCTTTGAGCCTGCTCCGCCATTCAATCGGATCATTGCTGATCTCACTCTAACCTCCCATCTACGCCGCCGGTAACCATTCATCCCCCTTTTTATTCCATAAAGAATCTATATCCCTTTGCCTTGAAAATATTCAAAGACTCTGCTTCCACTGTCTTTTGAGGAAGGGAGTTCCAAAGAATCACTACCCCCTGAGAGAAATAAAATATTCACATATCTGGTTTAAATGAGCGGTCCCTTATTTTTAAACAATGATTCTCGCGCATGAGGAAACACCCTCTCCACATCCACCCTGTTAATACGCCTCAAAATATTACATGATTAGGCGGAAACAAGCCTAGCCTGTCCAATATTTCCTCATAAATTAACCTGTCCTTTTCTTGCCTCAGTTTAGTAAACCTGCTCTGAAACTTCCAACGTGATTAAATGCTGAAGAAGGAGACCAATACTTGACACATTATTCCAGGTGTGATCTCACCAGTGTCCTGTACAACTGAAGCATAACCTCCCTGCCCTTCTATTCACTTCGCCTCGCAATACGCGATAACTTTCGGAAACAAAAACAGAAAACGTTGGGAAAACTCAGCAGTCTAACAGCATCTGTGGAGTGAAAACAAAATACAGTTAACGTTTCGAGTCCACATGACTGTTCATCTGAGCCAAACGGACTCGAAACGTTAACTCTGTTTTTATTTTTCTCCGCAGATGTTGTTAACGCCTCCTGAGTTTTTCCAATTTTTTCTGTTTTTGTTTCCAACATCCGCAGTGTTTTGCTTTTAACTTAGCGATGACTTTCTACTAGCTTTCCTAATTGCGTGCTGTACCTGTAAGCTCGCCCTTTGTGATTCGTGTCGTAGGACAGCTAGATCCCTCTGAATATCAAAACTCTGCAAATTCTCACCATTTATATAATATGCTTCATTTTCATTCTTCCTGTCAAAATGTACATTTGTTCCACATTATACTCCATTTACCAGATAATTGCACACCCACTTCATCTTCTATGTCCACTTGTAGCCTCCTTAACCGCATCACCGCTTAAATGTCCTACCGATATTTACATCAGCAGCAGATTTAGCAGCCAAAGCTTCCGTCCCTTCATCCAAGTCATTTACATAAATTGTAAATAGATGAGGGATCTCAATGATCCCTGCGCCACACCACTAGTTACATCCCGCCAACGAGAAAAATAACCAGTTATGGCTACCTTCTGCTTCCTGTTAGCTAACCAAACTTCTATCAATGCGAATATGTTGCCCCATCCCCCCGCCCCCCCCACATACCCTCCTCCCCTCCCTCCCCCCCACCCCCCTCACAACCCCACCCGCCCGCACGCGCGCGCACACACACACACACACACCATGGGCTTTTATTTTCCGCAATAACCTTTGATGTGGCAACTTATCAAATGCCTTCTGGAAATCTAAATACAGTACATCCGCCGGTTCCCCTTTATCCACAACACACGTGACCCCTTGGAAACAAACTCTAATAAATTGGTTCAGCATGATTTCCCTTTCACAAACCTACGTTAACGCTTCCTGAATGACTAGGTTTTTTCTAAGCGCCCTGCCATAACATCTTTGATAATAGCTTCCAATATTTTCCCTGTGACAAATGTTCAGCTTTCTGACCTGTCGTTTCCTGCTTTCTGCATTTCTCCCTTTTTGAATAAAGGAGTTACATTTACTATTTTACAATCTAATGGCACCTTCCCGGAACCAAGGGAATTTTGGAAAATTTAAACCAACGCATCAACAATTTCACAAGCCACTTCTTTACAGAGCCATGGGTGGAGTCTTTCAAGGCCCGAGCTTTGTCAGCCGGCAGCTCCAACAATTTGTTATGTACCACTTCCCTGGTGATTCTAATTTTCCCGAGTTCATCTTTCGCTTCCAATTGCCGATTTAAAGCTCTTTCTTATATGTTACTTGTCTCATCTGTAGTGAAGGCCAATGCAAAATACCTGTTCAATTCTTGGCTCCATATTATACATAAAAATGTTACTTATACCCGGGGGAAAGTGCAATTATTCGAGGTAGAATGATAATGGAACTGAGAGAACATAACAATTTCAGCATCGACAGATTATTAATGGAATTAATTACTGTGCTTAGCCTGATGTATATTATGAAAATCAGCTACGTCTGTTCATCAGCTATGAATATCTCTCCTCACAGGGACAAGCATCACTGAGCTAAGGACAGAGACTGATACAGGCGTAAACACTCTTGATATGAACTGAAATTTAAAAGCTTACTCAGATACAGGAGTGGACGATTAAGTAACCTCAGTGAAATTTTATTATAAAATACAGCACACGTGACAAAGAAATTTTCAGGGCTGTGTTTGGCGAAGGGGATCAATCAACACCAAGTGAAATAGATGTTTTGCAGTAACTATGCACAAAGTAATAATAAATCATAATAGTTGTGTTTCCAATACTGTCGATTTGTTTAAATGTCAGGAACTAGCTGGTATATGTTTTTGTTCTAGCAGCTCAATAGAAAATAGAGAAATCTCGAGATTTTTACTTCATCCACCCATCTTCAAACGAACAGCAAAATTATTCATCTTCCCACTCTATTACATTTTCAAATCTCAGAGGCAGCCCCTTGGAATAGAGAGAATGCAATATTGTGTAAACATTAGCGAGCATCCCAACTTCTCACATTATGATGAAGGCTATTGATGAAGCAACTGAAGATTGTTGGACCTAAGACATTACCCTGAAGAAGTCCTGCAGTAGTGCACTAGGACTGAGATGATTGATCTCCAACAACCACAATCATCTTCATTTATGCTAAGAATAACTCTGAAAAATGGAGAGATTTCCCCCGATCCCTGTTGACTACAGGTTTTTTTTTATATAGGGCTCCTTTGTGCCACACTCAGCCGAGTGTTGCCTCGATGTCAAGCACAAACGCTCTCACCTCACCTCTTGTGTTCAGCTCTCTGTCACGTTTTGAATAAGGCTGTAACGATGTCGTGAACTGAGTGACCCTGGTGGTATCCAAGCTGAGCGACAGCGAACAGGTTATTTTTGAATAAGTGACGCCTGATCACACTGTTGAAGACCCCTTCCATCACTTTGCTGATGACCGAGGGCGGTAATTGTTCAGGTCTGGTTTGTGTTGATTTTTGTGTACATGGCATGCCTGGTTAATTTTCCACATTGTCGACTAGATGTTTGTCTTCTAGCTATACCAGAATAGCTTGGGAAAGTGCGTAGCTAGTCCTGAAGTGCAAGTCTTCAGAAATATATCTGGAATGCTGCAAGTGTCCATAGACTTTCCAGTATTCAGTGTCTTCATGTCGCTTCTTAATATCATGTGGAGTGAAGCGAAATGCCTGAAGACTGGCATCCATGATGCGGGAGGCCTCAGGATGGGAGCGAGACGGATCATCCACTCGAGAATTCTGGTTGAACATGTCAACAAATGATTTTGTTTTGCACTGAGGTGCTGGGCTCCCCCATCATTGCAGAGGGGGATATTTCTGGAACTCCCTCCTAATGCAGGTTGTTTAGTTATCCCCCATTATTCATGACGGATGTGGCAGGGCTACAAATCACAGATATGATCCATTGGTTGTGGAATCACTTAACTCTGTCCAACGCTTGCTGTCTATGCTGCTTAGCAGGCGCGTACTCCTGTAATGAAACTTCACCAGGTTGATGCTTCATTTTTGGGTATGCCTCGTGCAGCTCCTGGCCTTCCCTCCTACGCTCTTCACTGAAGCAGGGTTGAAACTGACTTGATGATAATGGTAGTGTAGAAGGTGTGCCGGGCCATGGCGTTACTGATTGTGGCTGTATGCAATTCGTCTGCTCCAGGTGGTCCACAGCGCCTCACGGCTCGCCAGTTTTCAGTTGCCAGGTGTGTTGGAAACCTATCCCATTTAGCACCGAGGTACTTTCACACAATATGATGGAGGATATCCTCGAAGAGTAGGAGGACATTGTCTCCACAGGGACTGAGCAGTGGTCACTTATATCAAAAGTGTCATGGAGAGATGCAAAAGGTAGTTTGGTGAGGACGAGGGCAAGTATTTTTCCCCGATTGTTCGCTCCCTTCCCACGTGCTACAGAGTCAGTCTAGCAGCTATGTCGTTAAACACGTGGCCAGCTCCGTCAGTGGTGGTGCTCCCAAGTCACACTTGGTGATGGAAATTGAAGCTCCCCATCAAGAGTACATTCTGTGCCCTTGGCACCCTCAGTGCTTCTTCCGAGTGGTGTTCAACACAGTAGACCACTGATTCATCAGCTAAGGTGGGTGGTAGTTTGCGGGGGCTGGTAAGTGGTAATCAGCAGGATCTTTCCTTGCCCAGGTTTGGCTTAGTGCCATGCTAATTTATGGTATCCGAATTTAATGCTGAGAAACCCCATGGCTGCTCCTTCCAGACTGTATACCACTGTGCTGCCAACTCTGCTGGTCTTTCCTGTCGGTGAGACAGAACATACCCAGTCATGCTGACAGTGGTGTTTGGGACATTGTCTTTCAGGGATGACTCCGTGAAGGTGACTATGCCAGGCTGTTGTTTGAAAAACCCGTGTGACAGCTCCCCCAATTTTGGCACAAGCCCCAGATGTTAGTAAGGAGGATTTTGCAGGTTTGACAGGCCTTTTTGTTTTGTTATTGCTTGTGATGCCTAAATCGATGTCAGCAGGCCGGTCCAGTCTAATTCCTTGTTTTATTGACATTGTAGCTGGTTTGATGCAACTGAGTAGCTTGATAGGCCATTTATGAGTCACAACTTTGCTGTGGGATTGGAGTCGCCAGGCCCCGTTAGGACACTTAAGAGATTGGGTCTTGAATAGGCGGTTATTTTCTGCCTAACATAAAGCTTTTCTAGGATCTTTGAAACAGCATTAATTCTCTCACTGTAAGAAATATTTATAAACACGCTGACCTCAAAACAGCCTTAATTCAGGCTGCTATATTGACATTCCTAAGCTGGTAGGTTGGCGTCTTGTGCACCCCGTTATGTATGCAATTATTTAGAAAGGACCAGCATATAAATCTCAGCGTGATGTAAACTAAAAGCCTGTCCCCGAGCAACGTGACTCGCAATAGGGGTGGTAACCACCCGAAGGTTTTGACCACCTGTCCTCTGTCCATTGGTCAGAATAGCTTGTTGACAATGGGTAAGCTACCACCACCAGAAGAAAATGGTATATATATGGGCCGTGTACTGGTGAGGTTTTGGTGAGGGGTCCTCGTGAGACCCTTGAGGGGTACTGCTGAGGTTGCAGTAATCATCGGTAGCTGCCTTCTTCAGAATGGACGAGGAGCAGGAGGAAGCTGAGATCAACACACTCTGTGCCAACCGTATGTTCGCCCTGTGGGATCAGTTAACTGCTCTCAACTGTTACGGGTCACTTACATTTTTTTCTGCCTAATTATTAAATGTATCATATCTAAGCTTTTGTTTCTTAATAAACCATCTTAAAATTACTTATGACTAGCCCACTGCCTATTTAGATATTTATGGCCCATAACTCCAAAATCTTACACACGCCGGATTTCATTCACTAAAGGACATTAGTGAACCACGTGTGCTTTTATGACAATCCTTTAATGGTTGCTATAACTGACACTAGCTTTTAATTCCAAATTTACTAACAGATTTTTAAATTCCACCAACTGCAGTGTTGGGATTTGAACCTGTCTTTCCAGAGAATTAGCTTGCGCCTGTTGCTAGCTCAGTGATATCGCCATAACTGCCCTCCGAAAATGCAAAACGTCAAATTAAGACACCACTTTAAACATACAATCTAACAAGCGCAGTCGAGCCAACTGATAAAGAACTTCCAGCCAATACAGACGTCCTGCTGATGCAGACTATCCCCAAAACTGGTCAGCCCCTCTGACTAAAACAGCATTTCAACCAAATACTAGTCAAAAAAGCATGATACCTGAAACTAATAGAGTCCTCAGAAGAGTCCTGAAAATAATGCAGACCCTGACAATGATAAACCTACTCAAACTGCTCGCCAGGGTTGATGAGTAAAATTGAGGTGTCTTGGTCAATGCTGGAAGGCTCACTCCTGAAGGTGATTTCCTCCATTTCCTCACTTGTTAGTTTTGTAAGAGCCAGTGGCTGGAGGAGTCCAATCGACCTCTCTAAATTTTTCGGCCGTTTAAAAACATCAGGGCAAATCTTCTAACTCAAATGCATTTTCCCGCCCTATCATCACGTCCCATAATTTCCTTCGTGCCCAAAAATCTATTGATCTCATTCTTAAATATATCCAATGACTGAGCATCCAAAACTCTTTTGGAGAATATAATTCCAAAGATTCACACCCCTCTGAGTCAAGTAATTGCTCCTTATTACACTCCAGAATAGCCGGACACCTTATCCATAGACTGTAGGCTCGCGTTCTAAACGCTCCAGCCAGGGGGAAACCGCTTCTCAGCATCTACCCTATAAACCTCCTCAGCTTTTTGATACATTTCAAAGGCATCACCTCTCATTCTTCCAAACTCGTGGGCGTGTGAAAGAATTTTATTCAATCAATTCATTGAGGACAATATTCTTCCCCCGGATTTAGATGAAATAAATCAAAAATAGATGCTCCCGCAACTGAATGTACAGCGGCAAGGTGACGCAGATTTCAGGTTATGGCGAGAAATGCAGTGAATAAGACAGGCGAGTGTTTAAGCAGAGACTGGTAATGATCTGGAGGCCTGGGAGGGTGGTGGGAGCGGAGCCCCGACTCCTATTGGCCGTTCTACAATATAAAGGTAGTGAAGGGATTCGCACCTCCCTCTTTAACATTTTTTTTTTCTATCCTTGTTGGGGACGGATTTATGGTCACAAGCAAGTGATGCAGGAGGCAAGCAAGGAGCAACTGTTTTGTTGTTTACACAATGATGGACCTCACTACCTATGAGGTGGAAGCAGAAATTATATCATGCAGAGAAGTCGAAGACATTTCACGTGCTTGTCAGCGCATAAATAACGAAACTTGTCAGGTATTTCTCAGCTGGATTCATACAATGGACAGCGAAGTATATTATCGGTTGGGATGTTGTTAATGTTGTTACACTCAATACGTTAATGTTGCTGTGAGAGGTTATATTTATTCAGAAAACTGTCAACCCACGGGGAAAAATCTGCTTTTCTCTTCCGAGGGATTCTCAGTCCATCATCATCACGCCAACACCTGAGCAGACGCATTACACCCCCGGCCCCCTTCACACCCACCCCACCACATGATATGGTATGTACCCGGGCGCCAATTTGGGCAGCAAGGCCGCCACTTTAATATGAGGAATTAAAGGTCAGTTGACCTTGTTGCCAAGCCAACGGACCAGGACAAAACGTTTCCCAGTCCATTACGCGGTTGGCGAGGGCAGAAGGGCGGCCGTGGGATGCCCGTTTTTTGAATCTATGTTGAGAAAAGGCGGAAAGGAAGTGGGGACGTGTCATTCCCGGGAGGTGCGAGGAGGGGTGCCCTGTGCCAAATTGGGGCACCCGCTCCCCAAGATGTCACCGCGCTCCCCTTCGTTCTCCACCGCCTGCCTCCAAAATCCGGAACCACACTCCATTCTCCTCCTGCCCACATTCTCGATTCGCTCCCCGCCCTAAAAGCCCAAGCCTACCATTTACCGGCAGCCATCACTCTCCTTCATGTTCCTTCCTGCAATATGTAAAAAAAAGCTAACCTTTCTTTTAAATAGACACAGGGGACCTTAAAAAATGGAGGTTAGAAGTCACCTGACATTCTACAAGTGCACTGTTTGTCAAGCTTCTAGGAAGCTCCAAACGGATTTCATGCCGAAACACTTGAATCCATTTGGAATTCAATGCGGATTTCCACATAATCATCTCATATGTGACTTTAACGCGGTGTGCAGTGCGCCCTCATCATCTAGACAGTGCGATGCAGCCAATATTTTAAAGATACCCATACACACTGTTCACATCCTGTAGAGAGCAATAGCTTTTACAAATATATATTTTGAAATTCCAAGTGGCCAAATTAATTGAATAGCACAACAAAATTTCAAGTTTTAAGGCTGTTGCTGCACCTATCCAGGCAATTGGAGAATATTCCATCACACACTCTTAACTTGTGCCTTGCGACCTACCTTCTCCAGCCCATAATATTCCAAGATCTAGGCACTTCTAATTCTGGCTCTCAAGCCTCCCCAATTTTGATCGTTTGTAAACGTTGGGGTTACCAGAGGTGAGTTACTCGCCACAGCATTCCAAGCTTATGACCTGCTCGTGTAGCCACGTTATTTATGTTGCTCTCCAGTTAAGCTTTTTTTTAAAAAAAGATTTATAAATACGGCAAGACTGAAACACACGGACGGCTTTTGTAGCAGCAGACAGGGCCAGATTCATTCCATCCTGGAGCTTAATCTTTAAATCCATATTCAATATGAGAAGACTCAGAATTCAAATTCACAACAGCCCAGTGTAGGATGCGAAACTTCTGTTTTCTGTATCGTTAGCTCAGGCTGCCAGATTCTAAAAATAAAACTGAATCATGAAACAGACATGCTTTGCAGCAGCCAACAGCAGTGAGTCGTTCCGTCATGAGTGATTTTTTAATTCCAGATTTTTTTTTTCCAAAGAAAAGCACAATTAAAATTCATAACAGTCCGGTGAATTATTTGAACATAAACTTTTTGAAACAACTGCCTCGGTGTTCAGATTAAGACCGACAAAGATATGCAGGTTGCCACTGTTAAATGCTTTGAGAGCTGTTTAAAGTCATGGAAGGTATCTCAAGTAAAATGGTTTTCAAGAGTTTATCTCATCGCCTTTAAGCGATATGCTCTGATAAAAGGACAGACATTTGAAACGTTAACGCTGTTTCCCTGTCCGTAGAACCTTACAGACCCGCTGAGCATTTTAAGCCCTTTCTGCATTTATTAAATAAACCATGTTTGTTGGTCCACAACTGGAGGACATTGTGCAGTTCATTGCAAGCAGAACACGTTCTCATTAAATAGGGTAGAGATAATGGTTCCCTGAACGAGGAACTTTGGTTATGAAGATATATTGGAGAAGGTGGGGCTGGCTTCCTTGGAGAAAGGCAGACTCAGAGGGGATTTGGCAGAGGTTTTAAAAATCATGAGGAGTTTGAACAAAGTAGATAAGGAAGAACTGTCCGCATGCATGAAAGGATCCAGAAAGAAAGACAAAATATTTAAAGTGGTTGGCAGAAGACGCAAAAGCGATATTAGGAAAAAAAATTTCAAGCGGCGAGTGTTCAATGCCTGGAGTTCACTACCTGAAACTCTGGTCAATGCAGGTTCAATCGAAGCTTCAAAGGGGAATTACAGTTGTCTGAAAAGGAAGAATCTGCAGGGCTTCAGGCAGAAAGTGGGCAACGGCACTAATTCAATTGCTCATTGGGAGAGCCGGTGCAGATAAGATGGGCTGAATGGCCTCATTCTATATTGTGACAATTCTGTGTTTTTGTGATTTTGTTTCATCCTTGGTTTTCCCGGGGTCCTATTTCCCTCACGTTCTGAATTGATGCCGTCCCTTTGCCTCTTTAATATAGTTGTACAACCATAAATCTCAGTGCAGCACCTCAAGTATCATTGCGCCGCCTCCAGGCAGGAATAAGCGGCAAAAATAAAAACAAAAAGCTAAAAGCTACTGCGGATGCTGGAAATCCAAAACAAAAACAGAATTACCTGGAAAAACTCAGCAGGTCTGGCAGCATCGGCGGAGAAGAAATCAGTTAACGTTTCGAGCCTTCATGGCCCTTCGGCAGAACTGAAGCATAGTTAGAAAGTTAGAAAGAAAACATAGTTCTAACTATGCTTCAGTTCTGCCGAAGGGCCATGAAGGCTCGAAACGTTAACTGATTTCTTTTCCGCCGATGCTGCCAGACCTGCTGAGTTTTTCCAGGAATAAGCGGCATGTCGTCCTGTAACTAGGCGAGGAGTGACGCTGCGGGTATTGAACAGCATGGCCGCAAAATTATTGGCCGATGAACTGAAGGAACGCATACCGATTGGCAAAAGTGTATGTCAATCACAATGTGGGCGGGGGATAGGTGTTGCTATGCTGAGAAAAGCGCTCTGCTACTGGTAGGGATTTGCAGCGTCGTTTTCATTGTTGCGGAACGTGCCAGGGAGGCTGCCGCTCCCTGGTTGGATAAGGCAGCTGTCACTCAGACACCGCAAATCTCCAATTGAAAATGGTACATGTCGGGGATACTTTAACCACTTTCGAATGGTTGGATCAGTTGTTGGTGGTAGCACGGCAGCTATTATTATTGTTCAAAGCATAACGATGCGGATGCTGGAAATCTGAAGCAAAATCAGAAAATGCTGGAAAAATTCAGCAGGTCTTTCAAACTCTTTCAAGTTATCAACAGTCACAGATTGCAACTCTTTCGAGTACAATCACAGTTCTTGGTTTCCGGGAGTGGGACATAAACCCACAACCCTCTGGTTCAAAGGCGAAGGTGCTATGAACTGACGTTTCGAGTCCGCATTACTCCTTCAGAGCTTATTGGTCGACAGAGGATTGGCTTTAGTGCCTGATTGGCTGAATGAATGTCAGTCACTGGGCGTAACTTCCTGATTGGCAGGAAAATTCCGGGGCGATTCTGCGAATTACACCGCTCGTTCTGCGCTCTGCGCCCTTACTCTCCTCCCTGCACGCCCCCCCCAAGTAGAGGTCCTGTCCTCCAGGCGTCACCACCTGCCCGGTTGCCCGACAGTGCACTGCTCTTTGTTGTGTCTCTATTTGGGGTTTGGGAATAAATATTCTATTCATGGGCTAGAAACACTGGGAGCCGCCTCTCGGCTATTCTCACTTGTTTTGTTCATTCCTTAATTGAATAATTGATGTAACCTGATATTTCACCGCGTTCTTGACCTACTCTTTGAGTTTGGTCTGAGTCATAAGACCATAAGGCATAGGAGCAGAAATTGGGCCATTCGGCCCATCGAGTCTGTTCCGCCATTCAATCATGGCTGATAAGTTTCTCAACCCCATTCTCCCGCCTTCTCCCCGTAACCTTTGATCCCCTTACCAATCAAGAACCTATCTATCTCGGTCTTAAATACACTCAATGACCTGGCCTCCACAGCCCTCTGTGGCAATGAATTCCATAGATTCACCACTCTCTAGCTAAAGAAGTTTCTCCTCATCTCTGTCTAAAAGGTCTTCCCTTTACTCTGAGGCTGTGGCCTCGGATCCTTGTCTCTCCTGCTAAAGGAAACATCTTCCCCACGTCCACTCTATCCAGGCCTTTTAGTATTCTGTAACTTTCAATCAGATCCCCCCCCCCACCCCCCTCATCCTTCTAAACTCCATCGAGTATAGAAACCAGAGTCCTCAAACGTTCCACATATGTTAAGCCTTTCATTCCTGGGATCATTCTCGTGAACCTCTCTGAACCCTCTCCAGGGCCAGCACATCCTTCCTGAGATACGGGCCCAAAATTGCTCACAATATTCTAAATGTGGTCTGACCAGAGCCTTATGAAGCCTCAGCAGCACATCCCCGCTTTTATATTCTAGTCCTCTCGAAATAAATGCCAACATTGCATTTGCCTTCCTAACTACCAACTCAACCTGCAAGTTAACCATAAGAGAATCCTGGAATAGAACTCCCAGTCCCTTTGCACACCAGATTTCTGAATTCTCTCCCCATTTAGAAAATAGTCTATGCCTCTATTCTTCCTACCAAAGTGCATGACCTCACACTTCCCCACGTTGTATTCCATCTGCCACTTATTTGCCCATTCTCCTAACCTGTCCAAATCCTTCTGCAGCCTCCCCGCCTCCTCAATACTATCTGTCCCTCCACCTATCTTTATATAATCTGCAAACATAGCCAGGATGCCCTCAGTTCCTTCATCTAGATCATTAAAGTATAAAGTGAAAAGTTGTTGTCCCAACACTGACCCCTGCGTGACTCCACTAGTCACCGGCCACCATCCTGAGCAAGACCCCCTTATCCCCACTCTCTGCCTCCTGCCAGACAGCCAATCTTCTATCCATGCTAGTACCTTGCCTCTAACACCATGGGCTCTTATCTTACTGAGCAGCTGCCTGTACGATACCTTGTCAAAGGCCTTCTGGAAGTACAAGTAGATAACATCCATTGGTTCTTCTTTGTCTAACCTACTCGTTAGCTCCTCAAAGAATTCTAACAGATTTGTCAGGCATGACCTCCCCTTGATGACACCATGCTGACTTTGCCCTATTTAACCATGCACTTCCATTTTGTATTCTGAAATCTCATCCTTAATAATGGACTCTAAAATCTTACCAACGACTGACGTCAGGCTAATCGGCCTGCAATTTGCCGTCTTTTGCCTCACTCCCTTCTTAAACAGGGGGGTTACATTAGCAATTTTCCAGTCCTCTGGGACCCTCCCTGACTCCAGTGATTCCTGAAAGATCACCACTAACGCCTCCACTATCTCTTCAGCTATCTCCTTCAGAACTCTGGGGTGTAATCCATCTGGTCTAGGTGATTTATCCACCTTTAGACCTTTTAGTTTTCCTAGCACCTTCTCCTTGGTAATGGCCACCATACTCACCTCTGCACCCCAACTCTCTTGAACTTTGGGGATTTCACTCGTGTCTTCCACTGTGAAGACTGACGCAAAGTACCTATTCAGTTCCTCCGCCATTTCTTTGTTCCCCACTACTACTTCTCCAGCGTCATTTTCCAGCCACCCAATGTCCACTTTTGCCTCTCTCTTACCCTTTATATATCTGAAAAAACTCTTGCAATCTTCTTTTATATTGCTGGCTAGTTTACCCTCATATTTAATCTTCTCCCTCCTTATTTCTTTTTGAGTTGTCCTCTGTTGGTCTTTGTAGGCTTCCCAATCCCTTCGTTTCCCACTGCTCTTCGCCGCATTGTATGCTTTCTCTATAGCTTTTATGCTGTCCCTGACTTCCCTTGTCTGCCATGTTTGCCTTGTCCTCCCTTTAGTATGCTTCTTCTTCCTAGGGATGAATGTTTGCTGTGTCTCCCAAATTACTCACAGAAACTCCTGCCATTGCTGTTCCACCGTCTTTCCTGCTAGGCTCATCTCCCAGTCAATTCTGGCCAGCTCCTCCCTCATGCCTCTGTAGTTGCCTTTATTCAACTGTAATACCGTTACATTAGATTCCAGCTTTTTCCTTTCAAATTGCAGGGTAAATTATTTCATATTATGGTGACTTCCTCCTAAGGGGTCCTTCATCTTAAGCTCCCTTATCAAATCTGCCTCATTACACATCACTAAATCTAGAATTGCCTGTTCCCTAGTGGGCTCCACCACAAGCTGCTCCAAAAAGTCATCTCGTAGACATTCCACAAATTCCTTTTCTCGGAATCCACTACCAACCTGATTTTCCCAGTCTGCCTGCATATTGAAAACCCCCATTATCACTGTAACCTTGCCTTTCTTACACACCTTTTCTATTTCCTGGTGTATCTTGTGCCCCACACCCTGACTTCTGTTCGGAGGCCTGTACATAACTCCCATTATGTTTTTTGTTTAACCTTTGCGGTTCCTCAACTCTACCAACACAGATTCTATATCATCTGACCCTACATCATTTCTTGTAGGTCTTACCCTTCCCTCCACCCTTACCCCACCCCCCACCCCACCACCACCACCACTTTCTAGTTTAAAGTCTTGTTGAGCACCCTATTTACCCTTCTTGCTAGAACATTGGTCCCAGATTGGTTCAGGTGGAGACCATCCCAACGATACAGATCCCTCCTGTTCCCATACTGATGCCAGTGCCCCACGAAATGGAACCCCTCTTTCCCACACCATTCCTCTAGCCACGTGTTTACTTCCCTTATTCTCGCATCCCTATGCCAATTTGCATGTGGCTCGGGTAGTAATCCGGAGATTATAACCCTTGATGACCTGTTCTTTAATTTAGTTCCTAGTTCCTGATAATCCCCAAACAGGTCCTCTTTCCTAGTCTTACCTATTTTATTTGTCCCAACGTGGACCACAACAACTGGATCCTCCCACTCCCTCTCCAATATCCTTTCAAGCCAGTCAGAGATGTCCCTCACCCTAACCCCGGGCAGGCCACATACCATGCGGGACTCTCGATCCTGCTTACAAAGGAAGCTATCAATTCCCCTAGTTATAGAATCCCCTACAACCACCACTTGTCTTTTTGCTCCCCCCTCTTGAATGGCCTCCTGTGCCACAGTGCCATGGTCAGCTGGCTCATGCTCCCTACAGCCCTCTTCCTCATCCACACAGGGAGCAAGTACCTTGTACCTGTTGGACTAGGTCAAGAGCTGAGGCTCCTCTGTTCTTGAACACAGGATCCCTCTACCTGCCTCACTTGCAGTCACACTCTGCTGACCCTGACCAATGACTGGACTTGAGGTACTTAATCTACCGGGTGTGACCGCCTCCTGATACAAAGCATCCAGGTAATTCTACCCCTCCCGGATGTGCCGCAACGTTAATCAAATGGTTCATCAATTCTGAGCCGGAGTTCCTCCAACAGCCAACATTTGCTGCAGATGTGGTCACTGCGGCTCGCAATGGGATCTGCCAGCTCCCACATCATACAGCTACAGCACATCACCTGCCCAGCCATCTCTACTTAGATAATTAATTTATTAATTAGCTTTGTAGTGTTTTTTTTTTAAATTTTATGCAGATTTCCTACCAACCAATCAGGTCACAGCTTTCCTGTGATGTCATTTTTTCAGTTTTGGCTTCAGTTACTTTGTGCCCCGAGGTCACTGCTCCGGTGCTCCTCCCTGCGAGTCTGCTCCCTAGAGACAAGGCTACGAATCCCCGAGGTAAGCTAGATTTATACTCACCACTCTGGTGCTCCTCCCTCCGATACTGCTCCCTGGAGACAGGGCCGCGAATCCCTGAGGTAAGCTAGATTTATACTCTCCTCACCGGAGGGAGGTGCTCCTCCCTCCGAGCCTACTCCCAGGATTTACTCAGCAATCAGCTGCTTTTTCTTTAAAATCCACTTTCAGAAGAGTGTCCCTCGCAGGTCTGGTGCACTCCTAAAGGCACTGCCTCTTCCTCTCTCTCTTTTTTTTAGATTTGAGGAGGAGGGAGGGATGGAAACACTACAGCAATGTAATGTTTGGGGCTATTCTGTTCTTTGACAGTGGGTCCTCCTCGATTCCCTCCAGAGTCACGGTGGCTGCGGTGACTTCTCCCAGAATGCTTCAGTCACTTCTCACCAGCACCCTCTGTTGGATAATAGCACCAGTTCCAAATGTAGCATTCGGTGGGTTGATTTTGATCAATGTCTTCCAAATTCCTTTCAGTTCTTTGTTGATGACACAAGGGGGTCTTTCAGTCTTTAGCTCACTGGTTGAGCACTTGCTTTTCAATGTCTCTAATGATGATTTTCCCCTTTGCCTCTTCACAGGTTTCTCAGAGAGAGAGAGAGCAGCCAAAGAGCTATGAGGGGAAAAAATAGCTAGCTATTATTGTAGAATTACTGGAATCTGATGCACACAGGAGACAAAGGTTTTAGGTACTTTTCTTTCAGGCTCAAAGCTATTCTGCTGCACTGCTCTCACACAAACACTGGTCATCTGGTCAGGAGCCAATTAAAATGTTGCTGCTAGGCAGTTCCCCATTAGACCTGACTGCTCCTCGGCACGATCCTGTCTTTCAAAGTACATTCTGTTCTAGGACAGCAACATTGTATATACCCCTCACACTGTTTCAGTAGACATGTCTTTCAAACTGCAGCCATTGTAACTTTAACCCACAGTCCAACGGAAATAGAAAGATATGTTCTTTACAACAGTCCAACAGAAAAAAATGTATATGTTCTTTAGAGGAAACCTATATTAAATTCTGACACGCCCCACAGGGATGCCTTGTAAATAATGACACTCTCAATCGAGACTCACTGAAAATGCTGACACACTCGACATAAATCCCCTGTAAATACTGACAAGCTTCCCAGAAACCTGGCAAATCCTGACACAATCCTCAGGGATACTATGTAAATACTGGGGTCTTTCAGTCTTTAGCTCACTGGTTGAGCACTTGTTTTTCAATGTCTCTAACGATGATTTTCTCCTTTGCCTCTTGACAGGGTTCTCAGAGAGAAAGCAGTTTATAGAGCTATGAGGGGAAAAAACAGCTAGCTATTATGGTAGAATTACTGGAATCTAATGCACACAGGAGACAAAGGTTTTAGGAACTTTCCTTTCAGGCTCAGAGCTATCCTGCTGCACTGCTCTCACACAAACACTGGTCATCTGGTCAGGAGCCAATTAAAATGTTGCTGCTAGGCAGTTCCCCATTAGACCTGACTGCTCCTCGGCTCCCCAGGGGCTCACCATAAATAGTAACACACTCCACAGGGATCCACTGTAAATACTGACACATTCCCCTGGATTCCCTATAAATACAGACGCAATCTCCGAGGAATCCTTTCAATATTGACATGCTCTCTGGGACCCCTTGAATATTGACACTTCCCATGTTCTGACCTGTAATTCGTGACGCACTGTCAATGGACACACTGTAAATAATGATACATTCACATCTGTGAGTACTGGCACACTCACCAAGGGTCTGAAAGTAAATATTGGCACTCTCTCGGAGGACCACATGCAAATAAAGGCATAGTCTCCAAAGGTCCAAATATAAATACTGACACACTCCCCATGTCAGCCCAGTCAATGCAGGTACACTATCAGGCAACTCTACTAAATGTTAAAAATTCACTCCCCAGCGTACCTCTGTAAACATGGACACATTATGCAGTGGACCACCGTTAATAGTGTGGTGCCAGGGCAACATGGGCTGAATAATATAGTCGCTCGCCAACGGCATGTTCCCACGCGGAAATTGCCAGCATTCTGACTTTCCAGCCTGACATTGGTGCGCGCCTGATAATATGCTAATTGCCATGAATGTTCCTTTTAATTTTAGTTAAAATTTAAATTGAGTTACCTCACGTGACTGGAAGATGCACAAGTCTTCACCAAGTAGAGTAGATGCACTCAATTGGTCATCTGATTTTTTTCTTTTACTCATTCGTGGGATGTGGGTGTCGCTGGTTAGGCCAGCATTTATTGCCCATTCCTAATTGCCCTTGAGAAGGTAGTGATGAACTGCCTTCTTGGGTGATTTTGATCCTATCCCATGGCAAGTTTGCATTCTCCAAGCGAAACACTCGGTACCTAGTGACTATGGCAGCATTTTGTTAGTGGCGAATACCACTCAGGTCACTGCTGCATAGTAGCCGCCAAAAAGATATTCTGCCTAACTCACAAATGAGTAAAGTGGTATATGAATCTCTTCCGGGGCAGGTGGGACCTGTACAAGAAGGACAGGTTGCATCTAAACTGGAAGTGCACCAATATCCTGGCTGCGAGGTTTGCTAGTGTCACTCGGGAGGATTTAAACCAGTACGGCGGGGTGTGAGAACCAGAGCAATGGGTCAGCAGGTGAAATAAATGACTGGGAATCAGTGAATATGGCCAGTAGGACTAAGAGGAGGAGCAGGCAGGGAGAAGTTACTGAACCAAGTGGGACTGGGGGTCTGAATGCATTTGTTTCAATGCGAGAAGTATAACAGGCAAGGCAGATGAGTTTAGAGCTTGGATTAGTACTTGGGACTATGATGTTATTGCTATTACGGAGACTTAGTTGAAGGATGGACAGGATTGGCAGATAAACGATCCAGGATTTAGATGTTTCAGGCAGGATAGAGAGGGATGTAGAAGAGGTGGGGTAAGTTGCACTGCTAGTTTAGGAGAATATCACAGCTGTATGACAGTAGGACACCTCGGAGGGCTCATGCAGCGAGGCAATGTGGGTAGAGCTCCGGGATAGGAAGGATGCAGTCACAATGTTGGGGGTTTACTATAGGCCTCCCAATTGCCGGTGGGAGATTGAGGAACAGTTATGTAGGCTGATTTTGGAAAGATGTAAAAGCTATAGGGTTGTTGTGGTGGGTGATTTTAACTTTCCCTACAATGACTGGGATTCACTTAGTGCTAGGGGTTTGGATGGTGCAGAATTTGTAAGGTGCATCCAGGAGACAATATGTAGATAGTCCAACTAGGGAAGGGGCAATACTGGTCCTGGTATTAGGGAATGAACCCAGCTAGGTGGTCGAAGTTTCAGTAGGGGAGCATTTCGGGAAAAGTGACCATAATTCAGAAAGTTTCAAGGTACTGGTGGATCAGGATAACAGGAGTGCTCGGGTTAAGGTGCTTCATTATAATTATAACAATATTAGGCAGGAACTGAGGAATCTGGACTGGAGGCGAATGTTTGAGGGCAAATCAACAACTGCCATGTGGGGGGCTTTCAAACGTCAGTTGATAAGAATTCAGGACCGGCCTGTTCCTGCTAGGATGAAGGATAAGTATGTCAAGTTTCAAGAACCTTGGATAACAAAGGGTATTATGAGATTAGTCAAAAAGAAAAGGGAAGCATTCACAAGGGCTAGAAGGCTGGGAACAGATGAAGGCCGTGGAGAATATAAAGAAAATAGGAAGAACCTTAAGCAAGAAGTCAGCGTTCATGAAAAGTCATTGGCAACCAGGATTAAGGAAAGTCCCAAAGCCTTTTATACATATGTAAAAAGCAAGAGGGTGGCCAGGGAAAGGGTAGGCCCACTCAGGGAAAGAGGTGGGAATTTGTGTGTGGAGCCAGAAGAAATGGGAGAGATACTACATGAGTACTTCTCATCAGTATATCAATATTCACTAAAGACAAGGACTTAGTGGTCGATTTGTCTAGGGAAGAGTGTGTAGATAGCCTGGATCATGATGAGATTAAAAAAGAGGAGGTGTTAGGCATCTTGAAGAATATTAAGGTGGATAAGTCCCCAGGGCCAGATGGGATCTACCCCAGAGTGCTGGGGGAGGCAAAGGTGGAGATTGCTGGGGCCTTGACAGAAATCTTTTTATCCTCACTGGCTACAAGTGAGGTCCCAGAGGGCTGGAGAATGGCCAATGTTGTTCATTGTTTAAGATGGGTAGCAGGGATAATCCAGGAAATTACAGGCCGGTGAGCCTTACGTCAGTGGTAGGGAAATTATTGGAGAAGATTCTTCGTGACAGGATTTACTACCATTTGGAAGCAAATAGGCATATTAGTAAGAGGCAGCATGGTTTTGTGAAGGGGAGGTCATGTCTCATGGATTTCAGTAAGGCCTTTGACAAGGTCCCTCAGTGCAGACTGGTACAGAAGGTAAAGTCACACGGGAGCAGAGGTGAGCTGGCAAGATGGATACAGAATTGGCTTGGTCATAGAAGACAGAGGGTAGCAGTGGAAGGGTGCTTTTCTGAATGGAGAGCTGTGACTAGTGGTGTTCCGCCCGGATCAGTGCTGGGATCTTTGCTGTTTGTAGTATACGTAAATGATTTGGAGGAAAATGTAACTGGGCTAATTAGTAAGTTTGCAGACAACACTAAGGTTGGAGGAGTTACAGATAGTGAAGAGGATTGTCAAAGGATACAACGGGATATAGATCGGTTGGAGACTTGGGCGGAGAAATGGCAGATGGCGTTTAATCCGGACAAATGCGAAGTAATGCATTTTGGAAGGTCTAATACAAGTAGGAATTATACAGAAAATGGCAGAACCCTTAAGTGCATCGACGGGCAGAGGGATCTGGGTGTACTGGTCCACAGGTCACTGAAGTGGCAACACAGGTGGATAAGGTAGTCAGGAAGGCATATGTCATGCTTGCCTTCATCGGGGTATTGAGTATAAAAGCTGGGAAGTCATGCCGCAGTAGTATAGAACCTCAGTTAGGCCACACTTGGAATATTGCGTGCAATTCTGGTCGCTACATTACCAGAAGGATATGGAGGCATTGGAGAGCGTGCAGAGGAGGTTTACCAGGGTGCTGCCTGGTCTGGAGGTTATTAGCTATGAGGAGAAGTTGGAGAAACTCGGATTGTTCTTACAGTGACAGAGATTGAGTTGCGACTTGATAGAAGTTTACAAAATTATGAGTGGCATGGACAGAGTAGATAGTCAGAAGCTTTTTCCCAGGGTGGAAGAGTCAATTACTAGGGGACATAGATTTAAGGTGAGAGGAGAAAACGTTAGAGGACATGTGTGGGGCAAGTTTTTTACGCAGAGGGTAGTGAGTGTCTGGAATTCGCTGCAAGAGGAGGTGGTGGAAGCAGGTACGATAGTAGTGTTTAAGAAGCAGCTTGACAAATACATGAATAGGATGGGAATAGAGGGATACGGACCCCGGAAGTGAAAAATGTTTTTGTTTGACAGGCAATATGTTCGGCACAGGCTTGGAGGGCCGAAGGGCCTCTTCCTGTGCTGTACTTTTCTTTGCTCTTTGTTCTTTGAATTTCAGTGCCAATGTGATGCTAGGTATGTAGGCCGTACATTCCAAAGACTAGCGGATAATACCTAACTTTACGTTCCTTCCGCTGTTCACAATGGGAGAGTTACAGACCATCTTTGAATATTTTTAAGGCAGAGGTGGATAGATTCTTCATAAGCAAGGGGGTGATCGGTTATGGAGACTGGCTGGGATGTCAATTTCAGGTTGCTATTAGATCAGCCATGATCTTATTAAATGGCGGCGCAGGGTCCAGGGGCAGAATGGCCTACTTCTGCTCATTGTTCATAGGTTCGTACCCAAACAGCCTGTACTTGCAAGACTCAGTATCCAATATTGCTAAATAATACTCAGTATGAATAAAATTACACTGATACCCAATTTAAGATTGTCTGGCCGGCTTGCAGTGTGGCACATTTGCATGTACTGGAAGCTACATATATTAATACAATGACCCTGTTCTTTTCAGGCAGAAAGAACATGCACACACATTGTGCCTATTTCAGCTATATAAGATAAGTGATAGCTATTCACTGGCTCATTCCTCAGGGAAATACCTTGACCAATCAGAGGAAAGCTGCCTGGTTTCAATTTCAAACAATGGTTGTCAGTTAACTGTCAGTCACCATTAACTGGTGTATTCTCCATGGCAACGTCTCTACTAATCAGAGTCCACTTCCCAACCAATCAGCACTCTATTCTCATACAGCATAAAGTTGTTGCTTCCCCTGACAATGGTATTCATGCGATTATCCTGATCAGTGCAAGACAAAAAGGTTCAACAAAATCTCTTCTTTCAACAATACTCAAGTTCTGTACTGCCAAACGACTATTTATCACTTTTAGGGTCTAGCCCACCTCGATTATTATTTTGGCATCCTTCTGTCTGTTCCATGTAATCAGCACTCTTTCCATCACCAGATTTTTTTTTCCATTACCAGATTTTCTCTTTCTCCAATTTCCTTGTTGATTCCCATATAACCACATTCCCAGACATAACTGCATGAGGTAGCATAGGTATCAGCTAGAACAACCACTTCTGGGATCTTTGATACTTGACACTCCTGTAAATAATTCTTAATGGTAGCTGGAATGCTATTTCAGAATCCTACCATAATCATAATTTCCCTCACATATCCAGGAATCGAAAACACTGGTCTCAAGCCAAGTCTTTCTCCTTAGCAAATTCTACAAAAGTTTGATTAGGCTTTTTCCTTCTGGTCCTAAACATTAATTGATAATCTTAAGGGACAAGTTCCTAAGCATTGAGTATTAGCCCTTTTAACTGCTTCACAGTCTGCAGATTGCACTTCTGACAGAGTGGTGTACACATTCATAGCTGCACCTGTCAAAACACTGTGTAACATTAAGTGTGAACTATACTTTGGCAATTTTAACTTCACAGCTATCTTTTTCAATGAAATGAAATATTCTTCAACTCCATCCTCTGTAAATTTAGGCACTAAACAAAGATTTTTAGTTAAACCAAAATTGTCGGTGAAATCAAGTTCATCCTCTGACCCACTATCTCTCCTTTATTTTTCTTAATCCAAATATTTATTTAGGCAATTCATACTGTATGGCTCCTTTCTGTCTTTGCAGCTCATTATGTCATTCCTTATCTCTCCTCCCTCGCTAACTTCTCTCTCTGGAGTTCAGGTTAAAACTTTTCAATTTCTACTTATTTTGCTCTTTCATTTTCTTTCTCCTTTCTTTCTAATTTGAGCCTTTACTTTTTCATTTCTCTCACTCTTTCTTTTTTCCTCCAATTCATTTTTTTTTTAAAAATTCTTTCTATTTCAAGGTGCTTCATCTGCAACTGCATTTTAGCTAACTTTAGCTGTGATACATCCATTTCAGGTTGTTCTCCTTTTAATTCTAAATGCAGACTTCAATTATATCATCCTCACAAAATTCTGCTTTTATTCCTACATGCAATTTATCTGCTATCTCTCATAGTGAAGTCTTACTCAAGGCTTTCAAATAGTCTACAGTTACATCTTCTAATTCCAGATAAACCTTAGCAACAGACAAAGCCATTTTGAGTTCCAATCTGGGTAATATACTTCACAGAAAATCCTGTTCCGATGCTCAGCACCTCCATGCACTCCCTTCTCCAAGGGTTCACAGATCCTACTTCAATTCAAGGATTTTTGATCCCACAAGTGGCCCGCTTTGTTCTGATCCCAGCTGATACTGGAGAAGTCAGATCCCAGAGTGAAACCAGGCTTGATGGCTCCTAACTTTTTTTTTTAGAAATGGTGGAAGAAATTTACTGTACAAATTCACAGGAGTCTGCTGATGAACTTTTACCACAAGGAATAAAATATTTATTAAACAAGAAAAATATTGCACAAGGCAAAAGCTTGGAAAGATCTCAATAACAACACAAGAAAATTATTCAAATCACACTATTCCTTTTACCCCAGCATAATCTTGACAAACATATACAAATTCAGAAAGATAATAGTATTTACAATATCTACCTTATATTCTAATATTCATGATAAGTGTGAGGTACACGTGAATTCACAGGTGAACTGTGGTCAGGCACACAACACTCCAAAGTAAATAACAGATGTGACCAAAGCAGATTCCGTGGATTTCTCAACAACCCACAAAGAAGATTAGCACATTATGAGCCAACCAGTCTCACTGAAACTATGTCTTTCTCATGAGCATTTCCAATCTGCACATTTGAAGAACTTGCCTTTGAATTCACTCCCAACATCGCTCCCACTCGGACAGCTTCAACAAGGACACAGCTGCAGGTGTTCAATCTCACCTTCCAAGGTTCCTTTTGCCTGGACCTCCATGTATACTCAAGCTTCACCTTCCAAGCACAATTTCAGATCCTCGGCCAAGCCAAGGAGAACACCAGTGCTCCAACTAGTACCTTTGCCCCTACCACCTACAGTATGAAGTCACCAACCTTCGGCTGCCCTCTTGGATCTTCCGGGTTTCTTTCAAGCCCACTTTGATTCAAGTCTGCGCCTTGCAGATCTGTCTTTAATTTGGGGACTATTTCTCCGCTCCTAACTTTTAACTTTACTTAAGGGGAACCATTCCTGATCCCTGCATTTGTCCATCATCTGGGACTTTCTTCTGGGAACTCTTTCCGTCCCACTCCCTGGTTTGGGGCCTTCTCCTTGTCCCCCTCCTGTGTCCTGCTCCCATGGGCACATTCAGCACAATGGTGCTCCAGTTCAGGTCACCTGCCCTGCAATTTGCGCCATTTGCTTCTTTTATTCTGTACAGACAGGGAGGGCCAGTCCCTGGCATAAAGAACGTAACAAACATAAGCTTTGTATATGCAGCCATTTCCTGGCTGATACACGCTCGAAAAGCCCAAGGGTCACCGGGAACTGGAGTTCTCAGCCTCTGACTTTCAATCATGGTATATATTTTCATTTCATAACACATATTTAAGCATATTTTCCCTTTCTTTGCATTATAATCTTTGTGACTGTATTTTAGTCAGTGACTTTCTCACTTTTTACTTAAATAGCTTTCAGCAGTAAGTTTGTAATAAACCAACCCATCTTGTTTAAGGCTAAAGCTTGTTTGCTGTTTTTTATTAATCGAACCATTCAAAAATTAAAAAGGGGGCTACGTACACAAATTCTTAGCTCACGTACCCCATTAAGGAATTGCCTTTTAAGTGGCCGTGACTACTGCTTGTTGCTTATTTCTTTGGCGAGACCTCCTGCAGTGATTGAATGGCTCCATAGACCCCGGAGCACACCCTTTTTTATCAGATGCACGTGCCCGAACTGTGTGCCAGGGCAGTCTGAGGGCAGGCTAGCTCCTGGGTGTGGGGCCAAGCTCGGATGATGCACAACTATCGGTGGAAAAAAAACCTCCTCGGTCTTTCAACTGACCACAGAATCTTCCCTTCTTCTCACTGTCCCCCTTTCATCTGCTTAAAACCAATTACAATTCTAACATTTCCCAGTCCTGATGAAAGGCCATCCCTGCCTCGCAACATGACTTCTGTTTCTCCCTCCACAGATGCTGCCAGACCTGCTGAGGTTTTCATAGGAACAGGAGTAGGCTATTTGGTCTGTCGAGCCTGCTCCGCCATTGAGTTAGATGATGATCATCATCCACCTCAATGCCATTTTCCTGCACTATCTCCATTACCCTTCACATCAATGGGCTACAGAAGTCAATTGATCTCTGTCTTGAACATGTTCATCGGTTGAACTTCCACAACCCTCTGGAGTGCAGAATTCCAAGATTCACCACCCACTGAGTGAAAAAATCCATCCTCATCTCAATCTCAGACTATGTCCTCTGGTTCTAGAGCCTCCCCAGCCTGGGGAAACATCTCATCTACATCCACCCCTGTCACACACTGTAAGAATTTTGTAAGTTTTAATCAGGTCCACCCCCTCATTCTCCGAAACTCCAAGGAATAGGGACAGGATCCGTTGTAGATGGGAATGGGGCATTAGGACACAGAGGTAGAAAGAAGTGATGGTGGCGGGAAATCAGCAGCCAAATTTAGACATTAGGGGTGGGGTCAGGACCTGGGAGCGAAGTCAGTCCCTGATGACGACACACTCAGTGGGCGGAATTGGAACGTGGAGGCGGGCGCAGCTGGAGATGACGCAAAAAACAGCGGGCCGGACGACAACATGAGGGAGGATAAAAACAAAAAGCTAAAAGCTACTGCGGATGCTGGAAATCCAAAACAAAATAAAAACAGAATTACCTGGAAAAACTCAGCAAGTCTGGCAGCATCGGCGGAGAAGAAATCAGTCAACGTTTCGAGCCCTCATGGCTCTTCGGCAGAACTGAAGCATAGTTTCAACAAGGGAGAAATATAAATTGGTTTAAGGTGGGTGGGGGGGAAGAGACACATTGAGGGTGTGGTGTGAGCAGATAATCAAAAGATGTCAGAGACAAAAGGGTCAAAGAGGTGTTGAAGGTGGTGGTCTTTGTCTGAGAAAAGTGCTAATTAAGAATGGAAAACAGGATATTCAAAGTACAGCTCTAGTGGGGGTGGGGTGGAAAGACTAAAGGTTTTAGTTTTAGATATAAAAATAATGGAAATAGGTGGGGAAAGAAGAATCTATATAAATTATTGAAAAAAAAGGCGGGTGGGGGGGGAAAAGAAACGGGGTGGGGATGGGGGGAGGGGGAGTTTAAGATCTAAAGTTGTTGAATTCAATATTCAGCCCAGAAGGCTGTAAAGTGCCTAGTCGGAAGATGAGGTGCTGTTCCTCCAGTTTGCGTTGGGCTTCACTGGAACAATGCAGCAAGCCAAGGACAGACATGTGGGCAAGAGAACAGGGTGGAGTGTTAAAATGGCAAGCGACAGGGAGGTTTGGGTCTTTCTTGCGGACAGACGGCAGGTGTTCCGCAAAACGGTCGCCCAGGGAGGAGTCAGGCTGTGATGACGACATAAAGAAACGGTGGACGGGGTCAGGAGCAGAGGGCGGGGTCTGAATTTCTGACTGAATTTGAATCAAGGGGCGGGGTAAGGCTGACAGACGCATTCAATCTGTGGGCAGGATTAGAACATGGGGCGGTGTGAGACAGCGAATGCGCAGACGTCAGTGGGCGGGATTAGAACTGGGGGCGGAGTCAGAGTGCGCTGACGCGCCAAAACAGAGGAAAATTAGAAGTATGAGGCGGGGGTCAGATATCATGATGCAACATTAATGCGCAGAATTAAAATCAGGGGCGGGTTTTAAAATATGGGGGCGGGTCAGAAGGCCGTCAATCGTAACAGTGGACGGTGTGGAAACCAGGGGGCGGGTTTCAGCAGATGGGGCGGTGTCAGAGCCGTTACGTGTAAACTGTAAAAAGGTTTGGAATCAGGAGGTGGGTTCAGCAGGATTGGGCGGGGTCAGAGCCGTGACGCTGCAACTGGGCGGGATTGGAATCAGGGGGCGGGTTTTAGCAGATGGGGCGGAGTCAGGGCTGTGACGTTTGACTGTAAACAAGGTGGGGAATCAAGGTTGCCTCTGTCGCATCTGTTCTGACGATGCCACTTTCCAAAACAGTTCCTCTGTGTCAGCGTGTCGCCCTCACCTCAATGAATTTTAGGCTCGGCACGATGCTGAACTCTTCTTCCGCCGCCTTCGTCTCCGTGCTCACTTCTTTGGGCAGGAGTCTTCTCCCCGTTCAACGGATCCTTTTACCCACCTCCAATATTCTCCCTCCACCTGGACCCCTCCCTCTGGATTCTTACCTTCTCTTGATCTTTTCATTGAGAACTGTTGGCGTGACATTAGCCGTCTCAATTTCTCTGCTCCATTCACCCTCCCTAACCTGTCTCTCTCTGAACTTGCTGCACGCCGTTCTCTCAGGCCCAAGCCTGACATTGTCGTCAAACCCGCTGAAAAGAGTGGTGCTGTTGTTGTCTGGCGCACTGACCTCTACCTCACAAAGGCTGAGCGCCAACTTCCTCCTACACCCCCGCCGCCCGGACCATGACCCCACCACTGAACATCAAGCCATTGCTTCCAGGACTGTTAATGACCTCATCTCCTCTAGAACTCTTCCTTCCACAGCTTCCAACCTGATAGTCTTACAACCTCGGACGGCTCACTTCTACCTCCTACCCAAAATCCACAAATAGGACTGTCCCGGCAGACCAATCATGTCAGTCTGTTCCTGCTCCACGAAACTCATTTCTTGCTATCTTGGCTCCATTCTCTCTCCCCTTGTCCAGTCCCTTCCCACCTACATCCGTGATTCATCTGACACCCTACATCATATCAGCAATTTCCAGTTCCCTGGCTCCAACCACCTCCTCTTCACCATGGACGTCCAATCCCTCTACACCTCCATCCCCCATCGGGATGGTCTGATGGCTCTCCGCTTCTTCCTCGAACAGAGGCCCGAACAATCCCCATCCACCACTAATCTCCCGCGTCTGGGTGAACTTGTTCTCACACTGAACAATTTCTCCTTAAACTCCTCTCACTTCCTCCAAATAAAAGGTGTGGGTATGGGTACCCACATGGGCCCCAGCTATGCCTGTATCTTTATGGGGAATGTGGAACATTCCTTGTTCAAGTTCTAGTCCGGCCCCCTCCCACAACTCTTTCTCTGGTACATCGATGATTGCTTCGGTGTTGCTTCATGCTCTCGTCTGAACCTGAAAAAATTTATTAATTTTGCTTCCAATTTCCACCCCTCCATCATTTTTACATGGTCCATCTCTGAGACTTTCCTTCCTTGACGTCTCTGTCTCAATTGCTGGTGATAGACTGTCCACCAATATTCATTACAAGCCTACCGGCTCCCATAGCTACCTCGACTACAGCTCCTCACAACCCGTTTCCTGTAAGGACTCCATCCCATTCTCTCATTGCCTTCGCCCCCGTCGCATATGTTCTGATGATGCCACTTTCAAAAACAGTTCCTCTGACATGTCATCCTTCTTCCTTAACCGAGGTTTTCCACCCATGGTGGTTGACAGGGCCCTCAACCGTGTCCGGCCCATCTCCCACGCATCCGCCCTCACACCTTCCTCTCCCTCCCAGAAACATGATAGGGTTCCCCTTGTCCTCAACTATCACCCCACCAGCCTCCACATTCAAAGGATCATCCACCCCCATTTCCGACAACTCCAGCATGATGCCACCACCAAACACATCTTCCCCTCACCCCCGCCGGTAGCATTTTGCAGGGATCATTCCCTCCGTGACACCCTGGTCCACTCCTCCATCACCACCTACACCTCAACCCCCTCCCATGGCACCTTCCCATGTAACCGTAGAAGGTGCAACACCTGCCCCATTACCTCCCCTCTCCTCACCGTCCAAGGGCCCAAACACTCCTTTCAAGTAAAGCAGCATTTCATTTGCACTTCTCTCAATTTAGTCTAATGCATTCATTGTTCCCAATGCGGTTTCCTCTACATTGGAGAGACCAAACACAAACTGGGTGACTGCTTTGCGGAACACCTTCCGTCTGTCCACAAGCATGACCCAGACCTCCCTGTCGCTTGCCATTTCAATGCTCCACCCTGCTCTCATTCCCACATGTCCGTCCTTGGCATGCTGCATTGTTCCAATGAAGCTCAAGGCAAACTGGAGGAACAGCACCTCATCTTCTGAGTAGACACTTTACAGCCTTCCGGACTTAACATTGAGTTCAACAATTTTAGATCATGAACTCTCTCCTCCATCCCCACCCACTTTCCGATCCCCCTTTTTTCCAATAATTTTTTTAATTTTTCTTTTCCCACCTATTTCCTTTATTTTTAAATGTATTTCCATCCATTGTTTGATCTTAGCCTTTTTCGCTTTTTTCGATTCCTTCCCCCCACCCCACCCCCACTAGGACTATCTGTACCTTGCTCGTCCTGCTTTCTACTCTTAATTAGCACATTCCTTTAGATAATATCACCACCTTCAACACCCCTTTGTCCTTTTGTCTTTGACATCTTTTGGTTATCTCCACCTATCACTGGCCCTTTATCCAGCTCTACCTGTCCCACTACCCCCCCGCCCCCCCTTAACCCAGTTTACATTTCACCTCTATTTTTACTTAGTTCTGTTGAAGAGTCATACGGACTCGAAACATCAACTGTGTTCCTCTCCGCAGATGCTGCCAGACCTGCTGAGATTTTCCAGTTATTTTTATTTTTGTTCTTGTTTTGGGAACCAGGGGAGGGGTTTAGCAGATGGGGCGGAGTCAGGCCGTGACGCTGAATGTGGGCGGGATTAGAATCGGGGCGGGTTTAGCAGCATTGGGCGGAGTCAGAGCCGTGACGCAAAATCTGGGCGGGATTAGAATCAGGGGGCGGGTCCGGAAGCTCAGGCTCCGGAGGAAAGATGGCTGCGCTCGTAGCTGATTATGGGTCGTCGGAGAGTGAAGGCGAGGCGGAGAGGCAGAGCGGGACAGAGCCCGGCAGCAGCGAGCCCAGGTAGTGAGCCAGGGGGTGCGGGTGGACAGGGAGCTGCGGGAGGGAGGGAGCGTGGGAAGGACAGGAGAGAAGGATGGAGCAGGGGTAGGACAGGGGAGAGGGAGAGAGCAGGGGAATGACAGGGGAGAGGAAGAGGGCAGGGGAAGGACAGGGGAGAGGGAGAGAGCAGGGGGATGACAGGGGGGAGGGAGAGCAGGGGGATGACAGGGGGGAGGGAGAGAGCAGGGGGATGACAGGGGGGAGGGAGAGAGCAGGGGGATGACAGGGGGGAGGGAGAGAGCAGGGGGATGACAGGGGGGAGGGAGAGAGCAGGGGGATGACAGGGGAGAGGGAGAGGGCAGGGGAAGGACAGGGGAGAGGGCAGGGGAAGGACAGGGGAGAGGGAGAGGGCAGGGGAAGGACAGGGGAGAGGGAAAGAGCAGGGGAAGGACAGGGGAGAGGGAGAGAGCAGGGGGAGGACAGAGGAGAGGGAGAGAGCAGGGGGAGGACAGAGGAGAGGGAGAGAGCAGGGGAAGGACATGGGAGAGGGAGGGAACGGGGAAGGACAGGGGAGAGGGAGAGAGCATCAGAGGGACTGGGAGGGACAGAGCAGTGTTGGGATAGTGAGGAGAGGCAGAGAGCAGCGGGCGCATGGGGGGAGGGAGATAGCAAGTATAAGACAGTGGGGAGAGGGAGAGAGCAGCGTGAGTGTGGGGGAGAGTGAGAGCAATGGTAGGAAGGTGGGGCGAGGGAGAGAGCAGGGGGAAGACAGGAGGGAAGGTTACGGGGAGAAGGCGGGAGAATGAGGTTGAGAAACTTATCAGCCATGATTGAATGGCAGAGCAGACTCGATTGGCCGAATGGCCTAATTTCTGCTCCTATGTCTTATGGCCTAATAAGGCAAGAGCAGGGGTAGAACACGAGGGAGGGAGAGAGCAGAGGGAGGACATGGATGGAGCATGCGAAGGACGGGGGAGGGAGAGAGCAGGGGAAGGACAGGAGGGAGGGAGAGAGCAGTGGTGAGACAGTGAGGAGAGGGAGAATGCAGTGGGTGGATTGGGGGAGGTAGAGAGCAGCGTGAGTATGGGGGAGCGTGAGTACAAGGGTAGGAAGGTGGAGAGAGCAGCCGGAGCAGATGAGGAGGGAGCGAGATCCGTGGGAAAACGAGAGAGCAGCGAGAGATCAGGAAGAGGGACAGTGCAGTGGGGTGGAGCAGCCGGAGGATAGTGGGATGAGGGTGGGAGCAGCCGGAGGATAGTGGGATGAGGGTGGGAGCAGCCGGAGGAGAGGGGGCGGGATACAGCAGGGGATGGAGAGAACGGAGAGAGTGCAGGGAGGACAGGAGGGAGAGTGCACCGGGAGGAGAGAGAGAGCAGGTGAAGGACAGGGTAGGGAGAGAGCAGGTGGAGCGAGTGACCAAGGGGTGGACTGTGGAGGGAGACAGCAGGGGTAGGACAGTAGGGAGAGGGAGAGAGCAGAGGCAGGGAGAGGATGGGTAGGGAGTGGGCAGTTGGAGGACGGGGAGGGAACGGGCATGGGGAGGGAAGGGAGGGAGGGAGAGAGCAAGGGTAGGATGGCGCGGAGACAGAGATGCAGGGGGAGGGAGAGAGAGCAGCGGGAGGACAGGAGTGCGAGGAAGCAGCGGGAGAGCAGGGGGAGGACAGGGAGGGAGGGTGAAAGCAGGGGGAAGGATAGAGCGAGGGAGGACAGAGAGGGGGAGGGCGGGGGCCAGGGAGAAAACAGTGGAAGGACAGGGGGAGGGAGAGAACACGAGGAGGACAGGGAGGGAGGGAGAGAGCAGGAGGACGGATGGAGAGAGCAGCGGGAGGACAGTCGGGGGAGGGAGGGAAGGGGAGGAGGACAGGGAGGGAGCAAGAGGAGGACAGGGGAGTGAGAGAGCTGGGAGGGGACGGACAGAGGGAGCAGGGGGAGGACAGGGAGGGAGGGAGCAGGGGAAGGAGAGAGCAGGGGGAGGACAGGGAGGGAGAGAGCAGGGGGAGGACAGGGAGGGAGAGAGCAGGGGGAGGACAGGGAGGGAGAGAGCAGGGGGAGGACAGGGAGGGAGAGAGCAGGGGGAGGACTGGGAGGGAGAGAGCATGGGGAGGACAGGGAGGGAGAGAGCAGGGGGAGGACAGGGAGGGAGAGAGCAGGGGTGGGATAGTGAGGAGAGGGAGAGAGCAGCAGGCAGTTGGGGGGAGACAGGGCAGGTGTAGGACAGTGGGGAGAGGGAGAGAGCAGCGGGGAGGAGAGGGGACGGGTTACTACAGGGGGTGGAGAGGAGGGAGAGAGCAGCGGGAGGAGAGGTGGGAGGGAGAGATCAGAGGGAGGGAGAGAGCAGAGAGAAGGGAGAGAGCAGAGGGGAGGGAGAGAGCAGAGGGGAGGGAGAGAGCAGAGGGAGGGAGAGAGCAGAGGGGAGGGCAGGGAGGGAGAGAGAAAACGTGCAGCGGGAGGATGAGGGGGAGGGAGAGAGCAGGGGTAGGACAGAAGGGAGAGGGGAAGAGCAGCGGGGTGGATAGGGGACGAGAGAGAGCAGGGCTAGGACAGTGGGGAGAGGGAGAGCGCAGCCGGCACAGAGGGGGAGGGAGAGAGCAGCTGGCAGAGACGGGGAGGGAGAGAGCAGGGGGAGGAATGGAGAGAGCAGTGGCAGGGAGAGGGTGGGTAGAGATAGAGAGGGGGAGTGAGAAGGCAGCTGGAGAATGGGGATGGAGTGAGCAGGGGGAGGACAGGGAGAGAGCAAGGGTAGGATGGGAGATCGAGAGAGAAGCGGGAGCGCAGCGGGGTCTGAGAGAGCAGGGGGAGGGCAGCGGGGTCTGAGAGAGCAGGGGGAGGGCAGCGGGGTCTGAGAGAGCAGGGGGAGGAGGACAGCGACTGAGAGCAGCACAAGGACAGGGAGTGAGGGAGCAGCGGGAGGATGGAGGGAGAGGGCAGGGGTAGGACATTGGGGAAAGGGTCTGGAGAGAGCAGAGGGAGGAGGGGAGGGCTGGGAGGGAGAGAGCAGGGGGAGGAGGGGAGGGCTGAGAGGGAGAGATAAGGGGGAGGAGGGAGAGAGCAGAGGGAGGATGGGCGACAGAGAGCGGGGGGAGGATGGGGGAGGGAGAGAGCAGGGGGAGGATGGGGGAGGGAGAGAGCAGAGGGAGGATGGGGGACAGAGAGAGCAGAGGGAGGATGGGGGACAGAGAGAGCAGAGGGACAGAGGGAGAAGGGGGGAGGGAGAGAGCAGAGGGAGGATGGGGAGGGAGAGAGCAGCGGGGAGACAGTGGTGGGAGGGGGAGAGAGCAGCGGGAGGGACTGGGAGGGAGAGAGCAGGGGTAGGAACAGAGGGAGGAGCAGAGGGAGGGAGAAAGCAGGGCCAGGACGGGTAAGGATAGAGCGGGAGAGGAGATAGGAGTTAGAGGGCAGTTGGAGGCCGGGGACGGAGGAAGAGAGCAAGGGAAGGACGGGGAGATGGAGAGAACATCGAAAGGATGGGGGAGGGAGAGAGCAGCGGGAGGACCGTGGGAGGGTGAGGGCAGGGGGAGGGTGAAGGCAGGGGGAGGGCAGGGGGAGGGGGAGGGCAGGGGGAGAGGGAGGGCAGGGGGAGGGGAGGGCAGGGGGAGGGGAGGGCAGGGGGAGGGGGAGAGCAGAGGGAGGGGGAGGGTGAGGGTGAGGGCAGGGGGAGGGTGAGGGCAGGGGGAGGGTGAGGGCAGGGTGAGGGCAGGGGGAGGGTGAGGGCAGGGGGAGGGTGAGGGCGGGGGAGGGTGAGGGCGGGGGCAGGGTGAGGACGGGGGCAGGGTGAGTGAGGGTGAGGGCGAGGGCAAGGTGAGGGCAGGGTGAGGGCGAGGGCAGGGTGAGGGCGAGGGCAGGGTGAGGGTGAGGGCAGGGCGAGGACAGGGCGACGGCGGGGGGAGGGCGAGGGCAGGGGGAGGGTGAGGGCAGTGGGAGGGCAGGGTGAGGGAGAGAGCAGCGGGAGGGCAGGGTGAGGGAGAGAGCAGCGGGTGGGCAGGGGGAGGGGGAGGAAGAGGGCAGTGGGAGGACGGAGGGAGAGAGCAGCGGGTGGGCAGGGGGAGGGGGAGGGAGAGAGTAGCATGAGGATGGGAAGATGGAGAGAGCAGCTGGAGCAGAGTGGTCGGGATTGAGCAAGGGCTGTAGAGGAGCGGGAGAGCAGTGGGAGGAGGGGTGAGGGAGAGAGAGCAGCGGGAAGACAGGGGAGAGCAAGAGGGCAGTGACGAGGGAAGCAGCGGGAAGATAGTGGGGGCAGGGAGAGAGCAGCCGGAAGACAGTGCAGGGGACGGAGGGAGAGAACAGCGGGAGAATGGAGAAGGGCGAGAGCAGGGGGAGGACGAGAGTGGGAGAGAGCAGCGGGGGACAGAGGGAGGGAGAGAGCAGCGGGGGACAGAGGGAGGGAGAGAGCAGCGGGGGACAGCAGGAGGGAGAGAGCAGCGGGGGACAGCGGGAGGGAGAGAGCAGCGGGGGACAGCGGGAGGGAGAGAGCAGCGGGGGACAGAGGGAGGGAGAGAGCAGCGGGGGACAGAGGGAGGGAGAGAGTAGCGGGGGACAGCGGGAGGGAGAGAGCAGCGGGGGACAGCAGGAGGGAGTGAGCAGCGGGGGACAGAGGGAGGGAGAGAGCAGGGGTAGGACGGTGGGGAGAGGGAGTGAGCACCGGGTGGATGGGGTCAGGTAGAGAGTAGAGCAGCGGGAGGAGAGAGGGAGAGTGCAGCAGGACAGGGAGGGAGGGAGAGAGCAGTGGGAGGGCATGGAGGTAGAGGGCAGGGGGAGGGAGGGTGCTGTGGGAGGGCAGGGAGCAAGGGGGAGAGAGTAGCTGCTGAGAGGAGGGAGAGGGATCAGTGGGAAGACAGGGTGTGAAAGAGAGCAAGGGGAGGACGGGTGAGTGGGAAAGAGCAGGGGGAGGACGGGTGAGTGGGAGAGAGCAGGGGAAGTAGTTGGGGAGAGAGCTGCGGGAGGAGATGTTTTGAGGGAGAGAGAAGCAGGAGGACGGAGCAAGGGACAGAACAGTGACGGAGAGGGAGGTACGGGAGGATGGGGAGGGAGGGAGCGAGCAGGGGGAGGGAAGGAGAGAGCAGGGGGAGGATAGGGGAGGGAGGGGGAGAGCAGGGGGAGGACGTGGAGGGAGGGGGAGAGCAGGGGTAGGGTAGTGGGGGGAGAGTGCGGGAGAAAAAGAGAGAGAGAGCAGTAGGAGGATGGCGGGAGGGAAAGAGCAGGGATAGGAGAGTGCGGAGAGGGAGAGAGCATGGGGAGGAGAAGGAGGGAGAGAGCATGGGGAGGGAGAGAACGGGGGGACTGGCGGTGGAGGGAGAGAGCAGTGGAGGATAACAGGAAGGGAGAGAGCAGCGGGAGGACAGTGTGGGGGATGGAGAGAACAGTGGGGGTAGAGGGAGCGGGGAGGGAGAGAGCAGGGGGTGGACTGGGATGAGGGAAAGAGCAATGGAGGACAGGAGGGAGGCAGAGAGCTGCGGGAAGTCTTGCGGGGAGAGAGCAGCAGGAAGACAGAGGGGGGAGGGTGAGAACAGCAATGGGATAGGGGAGAACAGTGTGGAGGGGGCGCTGTGTGGTCACTGCTTGAGGAGCAGTGTGGAATGGGAGTGGTGTAGGGCCGGCCTGCTGGCTGATGAGAAAACAGGGCATTTATTGAACAAACTGATCATCTCAAAGTGGAAAAGTAATGGAACCTCTTACTCAGGCAGAGGATAGAAGGACTCTCCTCATGTGGAGGAGAAGGTGTCAACCTGGGTGACTCCTTATTTCATGGGACCTGGATATTGCTGGCAAGGCAACTCATCTGTAATTGCCCTTGAACTGAGTGACTTGCTGTGCCATTTCAGGGGGCAGTTAAGAGTCAACCACATTGCTGTGGGTGTGGAGCCACATGTAGGCCAGACCGGTTAAGGCTGGCAGATTTCCTTCCCCCCTAGGGGCATTAATGAATCAGTGGGGTTTTAACGACGATCAGCACTGGTTTCACGTGCGGAACTTGAAGCCTTAAGGGCCAATCAGGGTTGAGCTGCCTCTTTTAAATTTCAAGCATTGCTTGGCAGTTAACTGTCAGTCAACATCACTGGTGCACTCTCCATGGCAATGCCTCTACCAGAGTCCACTTGCCAACTACTAATCAGCACTCTCTTAACAAACAGTATAAATTGTTGTTTTCCCCTTGTATTTGGTATCCTTGCATATGTGTCCTGATGAGTGCTGGAGTGAAAGCTTTGACAAGTGTCTTTCCTTTCTCAGCAATGCTTTCCATTACTGAGACTGGTTTTTAAACACCAAATTTTATTAATTGTCTTTAAATTCTACCTACTACCATGGTGGCATTTGAACCCATGCCTCCAGAGCATTAGCCAGGACCTTTGGATTACTAGCCCAGTGACATTACCACTACGCCACTGCCTTCCTATTGGTTTCCAAGCCCCTGAGGAGACAGTTCTCTCCCTAGATCAGATATTTCACAACCCTGGGCCATCCAAAGTGCTTCCACACCAACGTGGTACTCGTAGAGTTTGTATTCATTGCTGTAAATGTAGGAAATGTATCAGCAAGACCCCAAAAACGGCAGTGCCATAATGACCAGAGAATGCTGCAAATACTCAGCAATTCATGATGCATCTGCTGTGTGTGTGTGAGGGGGGGGGGGTGAGAGAGAGAGAGAGAGGGGTGAAGTTTCAGGTCCATAACACAAGAACAAGGAGCAGGAGTAGGCCATTCGGCCCCTCGAACCTGCTCTGCCATTTGATAAAATCATGGCTGACCTGATAGTAACTTTAAATCTGTATCCCACCTACCCCCCGATAACCTATCGCCCACCCACCTTGCTTGTCAGCAATCCATCCACAGCCTTTTCAAGAAGAGAGCCCCAAAGACTCTCAACCCCCTGAGAAAAAAAAATTCGCCTCCTCTCCGATTTAAACGGGTGACACCTTATTTTTAAACAGTGACCCCCTAATTCTAGCTTCTCCCACAAGAGGAAACATCCTCTCCACATCCACCCTGTCAAGACCCGTCAGGATCTTGTGTGTTTCAATCAAATCGCCTCTCGCTCTTCTGAACTCTAGCGAAGACAAGCCTAGCCTGTCCAACCTTTCCCCATAAGACAACCCACCCATTCCAGGTACTAGCCTGGTAAACCTTTTCTCATCTGCTTCCAACACATTTACATCCTTCCTTATATAAGGTGACCAATACTATACACAGTACTCCCAATGTGGTCTCACTAGTGCCCTGTACAACTGAAGCATAACCTCCCTACTTTTGTAATCGATTCCCCTCACAATAAATCATCACATTCTATTAGCTTTCCCAGTTACCTGCTGTACCTGCATACTAATGTTTTGCGATTCATGCACTAGGACACCCAGATCCTTAGTGCTCGCAGTGTTTTGTGCTTTTTCTTTTGAATTTCCAGCATCTGCAGTATTTTGCGTTTATCATTTGTCTGTGATGTTAGCTGAACGGAATGACACTAGGAAGTTCTGAGGAACTAAGGGACCTTGGCGTGTGTGTCCATAGATCTCTGAAGGCGGAGGGGCATGTTAGTGGGGTGGTCAAAAAGGCATATGGGACACTTGCCTTTATCAGTCGAGGCATAGATTACAAAAGTAAGGAGGTCATGTTGGAGTTGTATAGAACCTTGGTGAGGTCACAGCTGGAGTACTGTGTGCAGTTCTGGTCGCCACATTATAAGAAGGATGTGATTGCACTGGAGGGGGTGCAGAGGAGATTCACCAGGATGTTGCCTGGCATGAAACATTTAAGTTATGAAGAGAGGTTGGATAGACTTGGGTTGTTTTCGTTGGAGCAGAGAAGACTGAGGGGCGACCTGATCGAGGTGTACAAGATTATGAGGGGCATGGGCAGGGTGGATAGGGAGCAGCTGTTCCCCTTAGTTGAAGGGTCAGTCACGAGGGGACACAAGTTCAAGGTGAGGGGCAGGAGGTTTAGGGGGGATGTGAGGAAAAACTTTTTTCCCCAGAGGGTGGTGAGGGTCTGGAATGTGCTGCCTGGGAGGGTGGTGGAGGCGGGTTGCCTCACATCCTTTAAAAAGTACCTGGATGAGCACTTGGCACCTCATAACATTCAAGGCTATGGGCCAAGTGCTGGTAAATGGGATTAGGTAGGTAGGTCAGGTGTTTCTCACGTGTCGGTGCAGACTCGATGGGCCGAAGGGCCTCTTCTGCACTGTGAGATTCTGTGACAGGTGATTGTTGAGAAACTTGCCTGCTCTTGATTCAAAGGTGCCGTCCCCACTGTGGTTGGAGTAAATTCTGCCTCTGAACCGTTTTCCTCCCTCCTCTGTTTTAATCGCAGGTCCCCAGGGAACGCAGCGTCCGGGCTGAAGGAGCCGCCGGCCGAGGAGTCCGGGAGCGAGGAGGAGCACGGCGAGACCGGCGTCCAGGGGAAACCAACGTGGGAGCCCCAGGAGGCCTCGGCCCTCAAGCTCCCGCCGCCGGAGCTGGAGGCAGGCCGGGGCCACGCGGGGGTCTTCGCCAACCCCTTCACCCGGGAGCGCCACGAGCGCCTGAGCCTGCTGGAGAAGCACGTGAGGCTGACGGCCCCCGTCAGGACCGAGGAAGACGGGGGCCGGAAGATCTGCCTGGCCTACCGCAAGGATGGCCGCTGTCGCTACGGCAGCAACTGCAAGTTCGCCCACGACAGCGACCTGCCAACCTACAACCCTGAGTCGGGCGCCCCCAGGCCGCCGGCGGGGTCGCGGCCCCAGGAGAATGGCGGCGGCGGCGGCGAGGAAGCCAAGCCCAGGAGCAGCAAGAAGAGGCCAGGGCTGGGCCCCACTCTCATTCCTCCCAAGCGGAGCTTGAAGAACTACCAGGCCCAGCGAGCCAAGGAGGGGCCCGGCCTACTGTAGCAGGCTCAGTGTCCAAGGGATCCAGCCTTCCGTAACATGTCCAGCGTTAGAGGGGCCCGGCCTACTGTAGCAGGCTCAGCACCATAAGGGATCCAGCCGACTTATTTTAACAGGCCCAGTGCCAGGAGGGCCCCAGCCTACTGGAACAGGCCCAGTGCCAGGAGGACCCCAGCCTACTGGAACAGGCCCAGTGCCAGGAGGGCCCCAGCCTACTGGAACAGGCCCAGTGCCAGGAGGGCTTCGGCCCACTGGAACAGGCCCAGTTCCAGGAGCATCCAGGCCAACCAGGACAGGCCCAGAATTAGGAGGGCCCCGCCTTCTGTACCAAGCCTAGTTAGGAGGACCCTGGCCTCCTGGAACAGGCCCAGAGATAGGAGGGGTCCTGCGAGCTATAACAGGCCCAGTGCCAGGAGCACCCCTGCCTACTGGAGCAGGCCCAGAGTTAGGAGGGCCCCAGCCTGCTGGAACAGGCCGAGAGTTAGGAGGGCCCCGGCCTGCTGGAACAGGCCCAGTGCCAGGAGTGCCCCGGCCTACTGGATCAGGCCCAGAGTTAGGAGGGCCCCAGCCTGCTGGTACAGGCCCAGAGTTAGGAGAGCCCTGGCCTACTCTAACAGACACCAATGCTAGAAGGACCCCAGCCTACTTCAGCAGGCCCAACATCAGGAGAGGCCCGGCCTACTGCAGCAGACCAAGTGGCAGGAGGCGCCCTACCTCCTGGAACAGGCCCAGTTCCAGGAGGCATCTGGTTCCTGGATCAAACAAGCGCCAGCGGAGGCCCAGTGTAGTTTAACAAGCCCAGAGTTAGTGGTCTCGGCCTACTGGAACAGCCTGGTGCCAGGAGGGTCCCGCACTACTGGAACAGGCCCAGTGTTAGGAGTGTTGGCCCAGCAGAAGAGGCCCAAGGAGAGATGTGGCCCTGCTTTACTGAAACTGGCCCACCTGGTACCTGGTGATGCCCAACCTAATGTAACAGGAGCCTGCATGTGAGGACCATGATCGCCATGGACAGCAGGAGGCAAATTTGACCCGACCTCCCATCTCCCTGATGACCTGGACTCGGCCGGTCACTTGCTGTCAAAGCTTGACCGCCTCCTCCCTTGAGTTTTGAGGGGCTGGGGCCTTCAGGTCCGTTTCATGCAAAACTATAATATGCTAGGACGGTTGGGACTCCCGTTGAGCTCAGGTTCCTGTCCACCCACCCCTGCAGATAGCGGAGCAAACAGGGTCAGGGTACAGAGGGGCTAACCCCCGGCCCTCGGGGAATCTCGGCGTTGGCCAAATTCTCCTGGCTGGCCGCGGGTGTGAGGCTCTTCGTGGCGGAACAGCCTGCTGCTGCTTCACATCCAGACCGATGTGTGCAGGATGGCCATTGAGGTGCAATGTTTCCGTGGCTGATCCCAGTCCACGGGAGAGGGCTGAGGCTGTTCCATTCTTGACTGTTAACCTCATTGCCCCCTCCGCTGTAAAAGGCCTGTGCCTCTGTATAATTTACTTATTTCTCATGTTGTGACTGAATAAACTGGTTAATTGGTGTGTTACTGCTCCATGTGACTGATTCTCCTGCCCTCACCGCGGTCTCTCCCCCTTTCCTTCTGTCACTCAGCTCTTGCTTTGCGTCTCCTCTCCCCTTCCCTTTCCTGTCTGTCTCCATCCTCCTCTCCCTCCCCACCTCTGTTTCCTCTCACCTCCCATCTCTCTCTCTCTCTCTCTCTCTCTCCACTTTCCTCCCAGCCATCACTGTGTGCCCTTTCCTTCCCATCACGTCTGTCTCTTTCCTCTCCCCTCTCTCAAGCTTTATGCCTGCCTGTCCTCTCTCCTCACCTTTCAGTCTGTTTCTTCCTACACCCACCACCACCCCAATCCCACCCCCACCCCACAAACACCACCCTCCTTCGGATTGTAGCGCTCCCCTCCCTCCCTCCCTCTTTCAGTCTGCCCTGTCCCTTCACCTTGCTGAGCCTCTCCTACTCTCACTTCAGCCTGAGTCTGCCCGCCCTGTCCCTCCGCTCCCACTCCCTATCTCTGCCCTCTGCGTCCCCTGAGTATGTCATTCTCCACCCGCCCCCAAGTTTGTTTCCCACCCCCACTGAGCCTGTCTCTCCCCGCCCAACGAGTCTGTCTCTCTCTCTCTCTCTCTCTGCCCCCCCCCCCCCCCCCAACGAGTCTGTCTCTCCCCCGCCGCCCAACGAGTCTGTCTCTCCCCCGCCGCCCAACGAGTCTGTCTCTCCCCCCCCGTCCAACGAGTCTGTCTCTCCCCCCCCGTCCAACGAGTCTGTCTCTCCCCCCCATCAACGAGTCTGACTCTTCTCCCCTCCTCCCAACAAGTCTGTCTCTCCCCCCCACCCCCCGAGTCTGTCTCTCCCCCCCCATCAACGAGTCTGACTCTTCTCCCCCCCTCCCAACAAGTCTGTCTCTCCCCCCCCCCCCCGAGTCTCTCTCCCCCCCCCCGAGTCTCTCTCCCCCCCCGAGTCTCTCTCCCCCCCCTCCCAACGAGTCTCTCTCCCCCCCCCCTCCCAACGAGTCTCTCTCCCCCCCCGCTCCCAACGAGTCTGTCTCTTCCCCCCCAACGAGTCTGTCTCTTCCCCCCCCAACGAGTCTGTCTCTTCCCCCCCTCAACGAGTCTGTCTCTCTCCACCCCCCCAAACTAGTCTGTCTCTCCCCCCCCCCCCCCACAACGAGTCTTCCCCCCGCCAACGAATCTGTCTCTTCCCCCCCCCTCAACGAGTCTGTCTCTTCCCCCCACAACGAGTCTGTCTCTTCCCCCCCCCACAACGAGTCTGTCTCTCCCTCCCCCTCCCAACGAGTCTGTCTCTCCCTCCCCCTCCCAACGAGTCTGTCTCTTCCCCCCCCCACAACGAGTCTGTCTCTCCCTCCCCCTCCCAACGAGTCTGTCTCTCCCTCCCCCTCCCAACGAGTTTGTCTCTCCCTCCCCCTCCCAACGAGTTTGTCTCTCCCTCCCCCTCCCAACGAGTTTGTCTCTCGCCCCCCCACCCGAGTCTGTCTCTCCCCCTCCCAACGAGTCTGTCTCCCCCCCCCCCCAACAGTCTGTCTCTCCCTCCCCCTCCCAACAAGTCTGTCTCTCCCCCCCCCCCACCAACGAGTCTGTCTCTCCCCCCCCCCCACCCCACCAACGAGTCTCTCTCTCCCCCCGCAACGAGTCTGCCTCCTCCCGCCAAGTCCTTCTCCTCTCTCACCCCCCCTCTCCCCCACCCCGGTCTGCCCTGCCCCTCCCCCCCGTCTGCCTCCCCCTCCCCCCGAGTCTGTCTCCTTCCCCCTGCCACCACCCCCTCCCCGCCAAGTCTATCCCGCCTTAACCCCTTGCTGCCTTTCCTGCACCCGTCTCACCCTGCTCCGTCCTAGACAAACCTTTGATGGTAATGGGACACGTTCAAATGGCTATTGAAAAGGTACGTGGAATATTTGGCTTCATAAATTGAGGTATGTGCTTTCCATAAGTGATGCTAAGCCAGTACAAAGCAGTGGATGGGATCTAGCTGGAGAATTGTGTTGAATTATTTCGGAATAATTTCAAGGCCTTAACGTGGGTGGAGAAGAGAGTTAAAGAAATACTTTTTTTAATATACAGTACTTTCACACCTGCAACTGTGTCAAAGTGCAGCCAATTAAGTATTTTTGAAGTGGAGTCATTTTATAGGAGGCAGACCAGGCGCACAGCAAGCTCCCAAAGCTGACATTGTGACAATGGCCGGTTAATCTGTTGGCCCGGCTGATTGAGTGATAAATATTGTCTAGATCAACAGGGATCACTCTCTTCTTTGAAACAGTACCATATAATCCTTTTGCATCCACCCAAGCAGGCAGACAGGACCTCAATTTAACATCTCACCTGAGAGACGGCACCTCGGACAGTGCAGCACTTCTTAACGGAAACTAGGTGCAGGAGTCGGCCATTCGAGCCTGCTCCGCCATTCATTGTGATCATGGCTGATCATCCAACTCAATAGTCTGCTCCCGCTTTCTCCCCATACCCTTTGATCCCTTTCGCCCCAAGAGCTTTTATCTAACTCCTTCTTCAAAACATACAATGTTTTGGTCTCAACTACTTTCTGTGGTAACGAATTCCACAGGCACACCACTCTGGGTGAAGAAATTTCTTCTCATCTCAGTCCATAATGGTCTCCCCCATATGCTCAGAGTGTGACCCCTGGTTCTGGACTCCCCCACCATCGGGAACATCCTTCCTGCATCTACTCTGTCTAGTCCTGTTAGAATTTTATAGGTTTCTATGAGATTCCCCCTCATTCTTCTGAACTCCAGCGAATATAATCCTAATCGACTCAATCTCTCCTCATATTGTCAGTCCTGCCATCCCAGCAATCAGTCAGGTAAACCTTCGCTGCACCCCCTCGATAGCAAGTACATTCTTCCTCAGATAAGGAGACCAAAACTGCACACAATGTTCCAGGTGTGATCTCACCAAGACCCTGTACAATTACAGCAAGACATCCCTGTTCCTGTACTCGAGTCCTCTGGCTATGAAGGCCCACATACCATTTGCCTTCTTTACCGCCTGCTGCACCTGCATGTTTACCTTCAGAGTTAACGTTTGAAGTCCATGTGCCTGTTCTTCAGTACTGTGCTCAAGTGTCAGCCTTCTTAAAAGCTCAAGCCCTGGAGTGAGAGTTCAACACAGAACTTTGTGACTCAGGTGAGCGCGCTATCAACCGAGCAGCAGCTGACAGTAGCTAAATGATGAATTAAAATCAGAAAATGTTGGGGGTGGGGGGGGTAAAAAAAACACAGCAGACCAGGCAGCATCTGTGGCGAGAAAAAAAGGGTTAATGTTTTGAATCTAATGTGATTCTTCATCAGAAGTTCTGTTGAAGATCTGAAGAAGTCATATGCACTTGAAATGTTAACTCTGTTCTCCTCTCTGCGCAGATGCTGCCAGACCTGCTGAGTTTTTCCGGCATTTTCTGGGTTCTTTTTGTTTCAGATTTCCAGCATCCGCAACATTTCGCTTTTATCTTTCGACCAGAAAGATAAACCTGGGACAAAGGACTCCTGTAACTTGGAGAGACTGGAGAAGCTGAGATTTCTCTCCTGAGAGTGAAAAGCGTGAAGGGCAAAACATGAAAGCGGTGTTCAAAATGATGAGGGGTTTTGATGGGGTAGTTATGGAGAAAGTGTTTCCACTGAAGGTGAGAATTTGCATGATCTCGAACATACTGTCTGAAAGCATCGTGGCAGTAGATTTATTAGTAATTTTCAAAAGAGAATTGGAGAAATACCTGGAGGGAACAAAAATTGCAGGTGAAAAGGAAATTGCATAGAGCCTTGGCGAGACCGCACCTGGAGTATAGGGTGTTGTTTTAATCTCCTTACCTGAGGAAGAATCTGCTGGCCATAGAGGGTGTGGAACAAAGGTTCACCAGACTCATTCCTGGGATGGTGCGATTATCTTATGAGGAGAGATTAAGGAAACTGAATTCTCTAGGATTTCGAAGAATGAGAGATGATTGGATTGAAGTGTACAAAGTTCTTACAGGGTAGATGCAGGAACGATTGCCCCACTGGCTAGTGCTTCCAGAATCAGGGGAAACAGTCTCAGAAAGAGGTAGGCCATTTAGGACTGAGATAAGGAGGAATTTCTCCTCTCAGAGGGTGCTGAATCTTTGGAATTCTCTGCTCCAGCGGGCTGTGGCGGCTCAGTCATTGAATATGTTCAAGACTGATATTGATAGATTTCTAGATACCAATGATATCAAGATATGCAGGGATGTGTGGGAAGATGGTGTTGGTAGTTTCGAAATCAATAATTTTAGTGTGACGACCATTTTTGTAGTCTGAATCAATATGTTATTTAGCATTGTGAAATAACTCCAAACTTTCATGATCGTAGCGAGTTACATTAAGATGGGAATGAATGGGCATTTTCCATCGTTCCTCATTTTTGAGTGGGCCATTGTATTAAGACATCAGCAAATAAGGCTAGATACTACAAAAGTAATAAAAGGACAAAAATAAATGCTCTGTATCTAAACACGGATCGCATTCAAGAGAAAACAAATGAACTGATATCTCAAATAGAAATAAATAAGTATGATCTGATAGCCATTACAGAGACATGGCTACAGAATGACACAGATTGGGACCTGATATTGGAGGGAACATGATGCTTAGGAAGGACAGGAAGTTAAGAAAAGGTGGAAGGGTGGCTCTGTTAATTAATGATGGTATGAGCACATCAGAAAGGGATGACCTAAGTTCAGGAAACCAGGATGTGGAAGCGGTTTGGGTTGAGATGAGGAACGTTTGAGCTATCACTTCACGTCTTCAGCCTGATCAGTTGAGGAAAGTTGTAAGAAGTCTGTTTAATTGTTAAAAATTAAACTTTCTCCTCTTACTGTTAATTAAAGCTTTGCCTTTCACCTTCCTGTTACCTTTTAATGGTTTATAAATCTTTTGAATTTACCATTTAGTATTCATTCTTGCCAGATGGTTAAGTTTGGTAGAGCCTAATGATTGAACTCACAATTGGGGATTTATTGCAAATGACCTGTACCCCAGAAATCAATTTAACAACGGCATTGAGGAAGAAAATCAGCACTGTCCAGATAGGTGGCGGAGCGGGCTCGAGAGGCTAAATGGCCTACTCCTGTTCCTGTGTTGCTATATCCCTATGAAAGAGCAGGGCAGGGGAATGAAATGGGTAGCTCTACAAAAGAACCACTGCAGGCTTGATGGGCCTTTTTGTGCTGTATGATTGTGTGATGCAAACTGGAACGCGGAGATGGAAGTTATTACAAGGTTGGGATCAAAGGCAGCCTTCTTGCCTCTGAGGCGAAAGCTCTTGTTTTGAAGTCCCATTGTGGACTTCAGGGCATAATCGAGGTTGATACTGCAGTGCAGTACTGAGGGGACGCTGCACTGCCAGATCTGTTGCCATTCAGATGATACATTAAACTGAGGCCCAACTTCCTCCTCAGCCGGGCGTAAAAGACGTTATTTTGAAGAAGAGAGTTCTCACTGGTATCCTGAGCCCAATAAATTTCCCTCAGTTAACATAATTAAAAAGAGATTATCTAGTCATTACCACATGGATGTTTGTCAGATCTGAAAACATCCAACCTTGTCTGATCTCAGAAGCCAAGCAGACTCAGGCCTGGTTAGTGCTTGGATGGAATCTTGTGTGCAAATTGGCTGCTGCGTGTCCTACATTTCAACAGTGACCTTACAAAGTGCTTCTTTGTAAAGTGCTTCGGGGCAGCCTGTGGTTTTGGAAAGGTCTGCATAACCGAAGGCCTTTATTTTTAGTGAAGAGAAATGATTATTTTCCTGCTGCCTCAGTCACAACCTGATGGTCACAAACCTTTTCCTTTAAATCAAAGCCACTAAATATTTAGTTTGTTGTAGCCCAGTGGACAGGCAAAAGATAAATGTCTGATGGATTCCTTCATTCTAAAGCAAAGATGAAAACCCAAGGTTGAATCACGATTGGATTGTCACTCCGCTCCTGTTTTCTTACCTTAGACTGGAGCTCCACGTTTCTTCCTGGACTTGTGACCCGAGCCTGCTGAGAAATGTGGAGTGTAGATGCTCCTGGAGTCCTGGAGATGCAGGAAGGATGTCCCCGATGGTGGGGGAGTCTAGAACCAGGGGTCACAGTCTGAGGATACAGGGTAGACCATTTAGGACTGAGACGAGGTGTAATTTCTTCACCCAGAGAGTGGTGAGCCTGTGGAATTCGGTACCACAGAAAGTAGTTGAGACCAAAACATTGTATGCTTCCAAGAAGGAGTTAGGTATAGCTCTTGGGACTAAAGGGATCAAAGGTTATGGGGAGAAAGCGGGAGCAGGCTATTGAGTTGGATGATCAGCCATGATCATGATGAATGGCGGAGTAGGCTTGAAGGGCCAAATGGCCTACTCCTGCTCCTACTTTCTATGTTTCTATGTTACCAAATGAGTGACCCTTATTTTTAAGCAGTGACCCCTAGTTCTAGATTCTTTCACAAGAGGAAACATCCTCTCCACATCCACACTGTGAAGACCCCTCAGGACCTTAAATGTTTCAATTAGGTCACCTCTTACTCTTCTAAATTCCAGTGGATACAAGCCTAACCTATCCAGCCTTTCCTCATAAGACAACCCATCCATTCATGGTATTACTATAGTAAACCTTCTCTGAACTGCTTCTAACACATTTACATCTTTCTTTAAATAAGGAGACCAGTACTGTACACAATACTCCAGATGTGGTCTCACCAATGTCCTGTACAACTGAAACATGACTTCCCTACTTTTGTAATCAATTTCCCTCACAATAAATAACATTCTATTAGCTTTCATAATTACCTGCTGTACCTGCATACTAGCCTTTTCTGATTCATACACTAGGACACCCAGATCCCTCTGAATTTCAGAGCTCTGCAATATCTCACCATTTAGCTCATAAGCTTCTTTTTTATTATTCATGCTAGAATGAATGATTTCACATTCCATGGGGTCATAGAGGTCAACAGCACTGAAAAAGGCCCTTCAGCCCATTGAGTCTGCACTCTTCAAACAAGTACCTAACTATACTAATCCCATTTTGCAGCACCAGGCCCATAGCCTTGTATGCCACAGCATCGCAAGTACACATCCAAATACTTCTTAAATGTTATGAGGGTTTCTGCCTCTACCACCCTTTCAGGCCGTGAGTTCCAGATTCTCACCACCCTCTGGGTGAAAAAATCCTTCCTCACATCCCCTCTAAACCTCCTTCCCCTTACCTTAAATCTATGCACCCTGGTTATTGATCCTTTCACCAAGGGGAAAAGTTCCTTCCTGTCTACCCTATATATGCCCCTTATAATTTTATACACCTCAATCATGCCCCCCACCCCTCAATCTCCTATGCTCCAGGGAAAATAACCCCAGTCTATCGAATCTCTTCTCAGAACTAAAACTCTCCGGCCCAGGCAACATCCTGGTAAATCTCCTCTGTACTCTTTCTAGTGCAATCACATCCTTCGTTTAATGCAGATTCCAGAACTGCACGCAATACTCTAGCTGTGGCCTAACCAGCATTTTATACAATTCTAGCAAAACCTCCCTGCTCTTATATTCTATGCCTTAGCTAACAAAGGCAAGTATCCCATATGCCTTCTTAACCACCTTATCTACCTGTCCCAGTACCTTAAGTGGACATGCACACCAAGGTCCCTCTGATCCTTGGTACTTCCCAGGGTTCTACCATTCATCGTGTATTCCGGTGCCTTGTTTATCCTGCCCAAGTGCATCACCTCACACTTGCCTGGGTTAAATTCCATTTGCCACTGATCAGCCCATCTGACCAGCCAATCTATATCCTCCTCACTATTTACCACCCCATCAATTTTTGTGTCATCCGCGAAGCAACTGACCAACCCTTCTACATTCAAGTCTAAATTGTTTATATACACCACAAACAGCAAGGGACCCAACACCGATCCCTGTGGAACCCCAGTGGACACAGGCATCCAGTCACAAAAACACCCATACACCAATAACCTCTGCTTTCTGCCACTTAGCCGATTCTGGATCAAATTTGCCAAATTGCCTTGGATTCCATGGGCTCTTACCTTCGTTATCAGTCTCCCATGCGGGACCTTATCAAAAGCCTTGCTCAAGTCCAAGTAGACTATGTCAAATGCATTGCCCTCATCTATACACCTGGTCACCTCTTCGAAAATTTCAATCAAATTGGTCAGAATGACCTTCCCTTAACAAAACCATGCTGACTGTCCTTGATTAATCCCTGCCTCTCTAAGTGCAGATTAATTCTGTCCCTCAGAATTGCTTCCAATTGTTTCCCCACCACTGAGGTTAGACTGACTGGCCTGTAGTTCCCTGATTTATCCCTTCCTCCCTTCTTGAATAACGGTACCACGTTAGCTGTCCTGCAGTCCTTTGGTACCTCTCCTGTGGCCAGAGAGGTATTGAAAATTATTGCCAGTGCCTTGCCATCTCCTCCCTTCCCTCACTCGACAGCCTGGGATACATTTAATCCGGGCCAGGAGATTTATCTACTTTTAAGCTGGCCAGGCCACTTAGCACCTCCTCCCTTTCTATGCTAATTTATTTAATTATATCACAGTCCTTCTGCCTGATTTCCTTAGCCACGTCATCCCTCACGCCAACACAAAGTATTCATTTAGAACCCTACCTACACCTTCTGGCTCCACACACAAATTACCACTATGGTCCTTAATGGGCCCTGCTCTTTCCCTAGTTATCATCTTACTCTTAATGTACTTTTGAAATAACTTTGGATTGTACTTTTGAAATAACTTTGGATTTTCCTTTATTTTACCTGCCAATGTTTTATCATGCCCCCTTTTTGCTCTCCTAATTTCCTTTTCAAGTTTCTCCCTACACATTCTATACTCCTCTTGGGCTTCCGATGTTTTGAGCCCTCGGTATCTGCCATAAGCCTCCCCTTTACTCTTTATCCAATCCTGTATATCCTTGGACATCCAGGGTTCCCTGGATTTGATGGTCCCACCCTTTATCTTTACTGGAATATGTTGGCCCTGCACTCTCCCTATTTCCTTCTTGAATGAGTCCCACTGCTCTGATACAGTTTACCCAAAAGTAGCTGCTCCCAGTCCACTCTGGCCAAATTATATCTGATCTTGTTAAAATTGGCCTTCCCATAATTTAGAACTCTGATTTCTGGCCCATCCTTGTCCTTTTCCATAACAGCTTTGAGTCTAACGGAGTTATGATCACTATCTGCAAAATGCTCCCCCATTGATACCTCTATCACTTGCCCAGCTTCATTCCCTAAAATTAAGTCCAGGACCGTCCGTTCTTTTGTCAGACATTCTACGTACTGGCTTAAAAAGCTCACCTGGATGCATTTTAAGAATTCTGCTCCCTCTAAACCTATCACACTATGACTAATCCAGCTAATGAAGCTGAAATCCCCCACTTTTACTACCCTATTATTTTTACACTTCTCTGAAATTTGCCTACATATCTGCTCTTCTATTTCTCTCTGATTATTTGGGGGCCTATTGTACACTCCCAGCAATGTGATTGCTCCTTTTTTGTTCTTCAGTTCTACCCATATGGCTTCATTTGCGGAGCCTTCTAAGATGTCATCGCTCCTTACTGCTGTAATTGATTCCTTGATCAATATTGCGATGCCCCCTCCTCTTTTACCTCCTTCCCTGCCTCACCTGAAGACCCTGTATCTTGGAATATTGAGCTGCCAATCCTGTCCCTCTCTCAACAATGTCTCTGTGACAGCAGTGACATCATACTTCCATGCGCTAATTTGTGCCCTCAACTCATCTGCCATTTTTGTTAGAATCCTTCCATTAAAATAGATACCATCCAACCTTGCCAAACTCCCTTGTGCCTTAACTGGCCTATAATTTCTATGCCTTCCAGACTCACTTGCTCTCTCTTCAAATTTTGGCTGTGCATCTCCCCCTGCTGAACCTCCTCTCAGGATCCCATCTCCCTGCCAATTTAGTTTAAACCCTCCCCAACAGCACTAGCAAACCTCCCCGCAAGGAAATTGGTCCCATTCCGCTTCAGGTGCAACCCGTCCACCTTGTACAAGTCCCATTGCCCGTAGAAATGGTCCCAATGTCTGAGAAATCTAAAGCCCTCCCTCCTACACCATCTCTCCAGCCATGCATTCATCTGGACTAACCTCCTATTCCTATACTCACTAGCATGTGGCACCGGAAGTAATCCAGAGATTACTAACTTTGAGGTCCTGTTTTTTTATCTGTTTCCTAGCTCCCTAACTTCTGCTTGCAGGACCTCATCCTTCTTTCTACCTACATCATTGGTACCAATCTGTACCACGATCTCTGTCTGTTTGCCCTCCCCCTTTAGAATGATCTGCATTCAAGGACATCCTTGACCCTGGCACCAAGGAGGCAACATACCATCCTGGAGTCACGTCTGCGGCCTCAGAAACGCCTATCTGTTCCCCTTACTATCGAGTCTCCTACCACTCTCGCTCTTCCCCTCCTGTACCTCCCCCACTGTGCAGCTGAGTCACCCACAGTACCATGAGTGTGGCTGCATGCCACAGAGGAACTGTCACTCTGCCGTTTTCCAAAACAGAAAAATGGTTTTCGAATGAGATGAACCCTGGGGATTTCCTGACTACCTGGCTGACACCTTTATTCTGACTGATTGTCACCCATTCCCTCTCTGCACTTCCGTAGGCTGTGGGGTGACCACGTCTAAAAACTCTCAGCCTCATGGATACACCTCAGTGCCTACAGCTGTTGCTCAAGCTCTGAAGCTCAGAGCTCAAGTAGCTGCAGCTGGTGGAACTTCCTGTACACGTGGTCGGTCAGAGTGCAAGGAGCATCTAGGACTTCCCACATGTTGCAGGTGGTACATAACACGGGACTGAGCTGCTCTGTCATGCCTCTAGTTGAAAAAAAACCCTAACTTTAAGTTAAATACAGTACAAAAAAGTTAAATTATTTATGTGCTTTAAATAACAACCTTTCCATTCTTTAGCTTAATCTGTTTTAAACTGGAGGGAAAAAAAACTGGAGAAAAACACTTACCGACTACTCACCAATCAGCTCTCAGCTTCGTGCTGACGTTGCTTTTGGAAGCTTCCCCGCACTCCCGCTGGTTCTGATCTCTCCACCGCTCTCTTGTGCTGTCTTGTGATGTCACTCTTGTTATTTTCAAGAAGAAATGACTGCAGGACACTCTTCCCACACTGCTTCACTGCAATTCTGACTGGTGACGATGCTGACATTGGCCCACATTATACTCCATTTGCCAGATATTTGCCAGCCAATCTTCTATCCATGCCAATATGTTACCCGCTACACCATAAGCTTTTATTTTGTGCAACAACCTTTGATCTGACACTTTTTCAAATGCCTTCTGGAAATCTAAGTACAGTATAACCACTAGTTCCCCTTTATCCACAGCACATGGGACTCCTTGAAAGAACTCCAATAAATTGTTTAAAGATGATTTCCCTTGAACAAAACCATGTTGACTCTGCCTGATTGCCTTCAACTTTCTAAGTGCCCTGCTAGAAGATCTTTAATAATAGCTTCCAACCTTTTCCATATGACAGATGTTAGGCTAACTGGCCTATAGTTTCCTGCTTTCTGACTCGCTTTCTTTTTGAAAAAAGGAGTTACATTTGCTATTTTCCAATCTAATGGAACCTTCCATGAATCTATGGAATTTTGGAAAATTAAAACTAGTGCATCAGCTCTCTCACTAGACACTTCCTTTTAAGACCTTAGGGTGAAGTCCATCTGGACCTGGAGATTTGTAAGCCCACAGCCCCAGCAATTTGCTCAATACCAATTACCTGGTGACTGTAATTTTCCTCTCTCACTTCCATTTCCTGATTTACAGCTATTTCCAGGATGTTACTTGTCTCCTCTATAGTGAAGACTAAAGCAATCGACCTGTTTAATTCATCCACCATTTCCCTACTTTCCATTATCAGTTCCCCAGATGCAGTCTCTATAGGACCAATGCTCACTGTGTTAACTCTTTTCTTATTTAATATCTATAGAAACTCTTACTACCTGCCTTTATATTACTAGCTAACTCTCTCTCATACTCTAATTTTTCCATTATTAATCTTTTTGTCATTCTTTGCTGTTCTTTATATTCTTTCCAATCTTCTGACCTGCCACCCACCTTTTCATAAATATATGCTTTTTTCTTTAAGTTTGATACTGTCTTTAACTTTTTCAGTTTACCATAGATGTTGAACCCTCCCCTTGGAATTTTACTTTCTCATTGGAATGTATATATTATGTGTGTTCTAAAATATCCCTGTAAATGTCTATTGACCTATCCCTTAACATCATTTACCAGTCCGTTTAGCCAGCTGTGCTTTCATGCCCTCATAATTGCCCTTATTTAAGTTTTAAATACGAGCAGATACTGGCAGATATGTAGCATCACAGGAATGGTTGAAAGTACCACCTAGCTCTCCAGCAGGTTCACTTCTCCCTGCTATGCTAGGTTGAAACTTGCAGTGTTCTTCGAAAATCATTCCACTCAACCTCAGATTTCTGCATCCAATTTTCACCAACAAGAGTCATATCGAAGACCCCTGTCCTTTAAATCTACAAGACCCTGTTTATTCTGTTCCCTTTGTTTTGAACAAAAAACAAAATCTCACCAGCATCCTGCTTGGTTGTTAACACAAAAGTGTCTTTATCTACTTCGCCGCAGTGGTATATTTTTGTCTGTCTGCTTCTCAAAAAGCTTTTGTCTGTGAGACAACATGCAAAGGTGTTGTAACTGTCACTTGGCATTTCATTAGATTTCTGTCTGAGGTTCTCCAAAATGGCAACCAGGTCACATGAAAATGTTTCCAAGCTAATCCCTCTTTTCAGAACTTTCTGTTTTGCCTTAAGTTAAAGGGGGTGTTTTAAAAATAACTCTTGCAAAATCCAGCATTTATGAATATCACAAAGAAAAAGATTACATTCAAAGGATTTCAAAGGTATTGAAGAGATGGGAGTAATCACAGATCCGAGGGATATTCTTCTTCTAGGAGAAAAGTTTGAGGGGAGATTTTTCTTTTATTCATTCATGGGATGTGGGCACCGCTGGCTAGACCAGCATTTATTGCCCATCCCTAATTGGCCTTGAGAAGGTAGTGATGGGCTGCCTTCTTAAACTGCTGCAGCCCATGTGGTGTAGGTACACCCGTAGTGCTGTTAGGGAGCGACCTCTAGGATTTTGACCCAGCAACAGTGAAATAACAGCAATATATTTCTAAATCAGGATGGTGAGTGGCTCGGAGGGGGAACTGTAGGTGGTGGTGTTCCAATGTGTCTGCTGCCCTTGACCTTCCAGATGGTAGCTGTCATTGGTTTGGAAAGTGTTGTTTAAGGAGCCTTGGTGAGTTCCTGCAGTGCATGCTGTAGATGATACCCACTGCTGCAACAGATTCAGTGGTGGAGGGAGTGAATGTTTGTAGATGGGGTGCTAATCAAGTGGGCTGCTTTGCCCTGAATGGTGTCAAGCTTCTTGAGGGTTGTCAGAGCTGCACTGATCCAGGCAATTGGAGAGTATTCCATCATACTCCTGACTTGTGCCTTTTAGATGGTGGACAGGCGATGGGGGGTAAGGAGGTGAGTTACTCGCCACAGGATTCCAAACCTCTGACCTACTCTTGTTTATATGGCGAGACCAGTTCAGTTTCTGGTCAATGGTAACCCTCCAGGATGTAAATAGTGGGAATTCAGCTGTGCAAATGCGATTGAATGTCAAGGGGCAATGACTAGATTCTCTTGTTGGAAATAGTCATTGCCTGGCACAAATGCTACTTGCCACTTGTCAGCCCAAGCGTGGGTATTGTCCAGGCCTTGTTGGATTTGGACATGGACTGCTTCAATTGAGGTATCAAAACCCTCAATTCTGAACAGAGTAAATAGGCCAAAGTGATTCCACTGACAGGAGGCTCAATAAGCAAAGAACACCACCTTTGTCCTCTAACAACCAAAATGTGTGTGAAAACACCAGCACCTGCAAATTCCACTTCACACACCATCCTAATTTAGAGCTATATTGCCATTCCTTTACTGTTGCTGGGTCAAAACCCTGGAGCTTCCTAACAGCACTGTGGGAGTACCTATACCACATGGGCTGCAGTGGGTCAAGAAAGCAGCTCACCACCACCTTCAAGGGCAATGAGTTATGGACAATAAATGCTGGCCTTGCCAGTGACAGTCATATCTCAGGAACAACAATGCATGAAAAAAAAAATCTTGCTTAGGTTTCTACTTAATTTTCGCTACTCTATGGAGAACAATCCCAACTTCACAATGTCAATCATTGCTGCTACATGGCAAGTGTGAACAAAACGATGGCTCTCCCCCTATTCTTGTGCAGACCCGAGTACTCAAACAGAAAAAAAATGAGGAAAGAAGAATTCTAAAAGCAGAGACAAGTTAGTTGAGGGGGATACAGGGAGGAACGAGGATACGAAGGATCAAGAGTGATATGGGTAAGAACTTGCTTCAACAAGAAACAACACTTGTAAGGAAGGTCCAAGAAAGACAATTGTCATGGTTTTGGGCTTGTTTCAAGAATGGAAACATACTTTCAAGGCCACACACACACACAAAGGACGTAGGTAATTGATTGTGAGTTTGGAAAAATAGGGCAGGGTTTAGAATATAAGTAATCAAAGCAGATGTACACTAAAATAAAAACAAAATACTGTGAATGCTGGAAATCTGAAATAAAAACAGAAAATGCTGGAAAAAAAACAGGTCTGAAGCATCTGTGGAGATAGAAGCAGAATTAACATTTTGAGTCTGTATGACTCTTGTTCAGAGCTCGTGCTGAGCTTTTCCAGCATTTTTGGTTTTTATTTCAGATGTTCAATATCCAGCCCCTCAAGCTTGCTCCACCATTCTGTAAGATCATGACTGAACTTTTACGTTAACTCCACATTTCCACCCTATTGCTATCTCCTTTATGTCCAAAAATCAATTTTAGCTTCAAAATTTTCATTGATTGAGTATCCATAGCCATCTGGGGTAGAGAAACACAAAATAGCAGGGGAGTGGGACAAATTGGGTAGGTCTTACAAGGAACTGGCACAATGGGCCAAATTTCCTACTCCTGCATTGAATCTGTCCCTTAAGGAAGCAGAACAGGTAGGTAAGGTGGTTAAGACGACATATGGGATACTTCCCTTTATTAGCTGAGGCATAGAATATAAGAGCAGGGAGGTCATGCTGGAACTGTATAAAACGTTGGTTAGGACACAAGAGTATTGCATGCAGTTCTGGAATCCGTATTATTGGAGGGATGTGATTGCATTAGAGAGAGTGCAGAGGAGATTTACCAGGATGTTGTCTGGGCTGGAGAGTTTTAGTCATGAGAGGAGATTAGATAGACTGGGGTTATTTTCCCTAGAGCAGAGGAGATTGAGGGGGGACATGATTGAGGTGTATAAAATTATGAGAGGCATAGATAGGGTAGACAAGAAGGAACTTCTCCCCTTGCTGGAGGGATCAATAATCAGGGGGCATAGGTTTAAGGTAAGGGGCAGGAGGCTGAGAGGGGATGTGAAGAATTTTTTCACCCAGAGGGTGGTGGGAATCTGGAACTCACTGCCTGAAACCCAGGCAGAAACCCTCATAACATTTGAGAAGTATTTGGATGTGCCCATGCAATGCCATGGCATACAAGGCTATGGGCTTACTGCTGGAAAATGGGATTAGAATAGTTAGGTACTTGTTTGACCGGTGCAGACTCGTTGGGCCGAAGGGCCTTTTTCTGTGCTGTAGACATCTTTGACACTTTGTTTTTTTTTCCTAATGGTTTCGGGCAAATTCACACCTCTTTGGAGTATTATGATTCTGAGATGGTTGAAGCAGCTGGGTCAGTTCAGAACTAAAACTGCAGTGAATTCATTGAGCTGTATTGTTGCAGGAATTTAGTCAGTAAGATTTGGGAGCCACATAGCAAAATGGACAGACTCAGACACACAGTTGGTGGGTGGTGGTTTGTGTGAAGAGGGAGAAAGGAAGCGTCAGACACAAAGGGTAGAGGAGGACATTGTCTCTTCATATTCTGCGGCTGAGAGACTATGTCAGACACACAGAATGGGCTGTTACATAAACAGAATTGGCAAAAAGAAACACAAGGCCACACACAAACAACAGTAAGCATGTAGCATAGCCTCAGGGAAGGAGACAAATTTGTGAATTTATAAACAAATTTATGAACAGATTTGTGCGTTCAAGATCTCCTTTCGTGACCCCAGATTCATCGCCAAAAAAAAAGCTTTTCAGTGAAGAACTGCAGAACTGTTGTAATCTGGAAAGACTGCAGACAATTGATGCACACCAAGACTCCAAAACCAGGATTAATGTTGGCTAAAACACAAAGGAGAATTCCCCTGTTCTAACTTGCAATAATGCCACAGGGTCTTTTACATCCACCTGAGAGGCCAGAGGTTCAGCATCTCACCCGAAAAACTAACCATTGAGATGCAATTTTGAAACTCATAAAAAATGTATTTCCATACTCTAACATTTTAGATTTCTTTTATTTTTTTTTCCAAAAATCTACAATTGAAAGTTTGAAAACAGTCGGAAATGTGTCCACAAAAGGGTGATGTGCAGAGTTGGCAGGTAGTGGTCATGGGTCCAGTGCCTGGGCCCAATCAGTCATTGTGTACATTCAGATTTCCTTCATCAGTCAGACTCCAAACCCATTCTATGCCTCACTCACCTGAACATTCATGCTTCCTGAGCAACTTGGGGAATCACCATATTAAGTCGAGGGGCACCTCAATGGTGACTGATACTGAGTGGTTCAAGTGTCTTGGAGGCAAAGGCTACTGATCAGTACAACTTGGAGACTGTAGAAATGAAGTAAGGTCAGAGCCTCACAAAGAGGATGGAAGCAAAGGGGACCAGGAAGGTGGAGTTCAGCTGTAATAGCTATTCTTCGACAGCAGCATCATATGAAACCTCCAAACAAAAACTAAACTTGAAGTGTTTCTGCCGCGTCTTTCAATTACAAATGTTGGCACAGACAGAACTGTAGCCTGTAGCTGTATGCTGAAACAGATACATTTCTAACATGGAAAGTACATGCTAACAGAATGCACACATGCAGAATGCACAGGGAACACAGGCATAGAGTACAGGAGGAAATGGATCATATACAAATGCAGAGTCCACAGAGACACAAGGAATACAGACACATGCAGTGTTCAGGCAGACAGAGAATACAGAGGCACTCAGAGAATACAGGCGTACACACACAGAACAGAGACACCTAGAGCATCCAGGGATACAGACACAAGCGTTGAGTCCAGGCAGAGAGCACCAGAATATAGACGCACAGAGTACAGGCAGCGAGTATTTGGAACACAGACATGCAGAGAATACAAGCTGAAAGTACATGGAGCAGAGACAAATGGAGAGTGCAGGCAGACACAGGAGCAACACAGACACATGCAGTGCACAGGCAGGCACACAGAAAGCATAGGCATATGCAGAGAACAGGTAGGCACAGAATTAGGACAATAAGAGAGTACAGGCAGACAGAGAGGGAAGAGAGGTGCATCCTGCAGGGGGCATATGCAGACAATACGGATACACGGGACACATATACATGCAGAGGCTCCAAGCAGACGCAAACACATTCAGAGCACAGGCTGAGAGCACAGGAAATACAAACATAAGTAGAGAATACAGGTAGACAGACAATAAAGAGATGCAGAGAGTAAGGCACACACATTGAACAGGTAGCACAAGCAGACACAGGTAATAAAGGCATGCAGAGTATGGGTAGACATGCAGAATACAGGCAGGCAAACAAGGAACTGAGACACATGCAGTGAGTACAGGTAGAGAGTAAAAAGAGAACAAGCATATTCAGAGGATATAGACAGGCGCAGAATAACGCATGGAAATAGAACTGGCAGACACACAGGGAACACAAACATGTAGAGAATTCAAGCAGACACACGTAATATAGTCACAGGCAGAGAACACACAATAGTCACATGTGGAGAGTACAGGTAGGCAAAAATATATGGAGAGCAGGCAGACAACAAATACAGGCGCGTGGAGAGTACAGGCAGATGGGAATACAAACGTGTGGGGAATACAGTTGGGCATACAACAAACACATACATGCAGAGTGCATACCCAGACATACAAGGGTCACAGGCACATGCAGAGAGTACAGGCAAACATAATATAGACACATGCAGAGAGTACAGGCAGACAAATGAGGCACACAGATGCAGTGGAACCCGTAAAAAGACAACACAATGGAAGAAAATACTGTGTTTATTGCTCTTTTTTTTTAATAGTTAATTATACAGATTTGTTTCTACTAAACAGTGCTCACAGTGGAGTCTAATGGTTTTCGTCTATGCAACCCATAACTTGAAACTGTAACAAAAACCCCCGTGAGATTTCCAACTCGGTATAAATCCAACTACATCCATCAACTCTTTCCAACAGTCTGACTATAGGCCCACTTAACTACAGGTATTTACACCATCAGGAGCAGAGAGAGCTCTGGTCCAGCACAGCACAACTCTCAGGAACAAGCACACACACATGCACATACAGGCTCACCCTTGTGTGTGCACTTCCACACACATGCTCAGATACACCTTTGCAAACTCTCACACACACACAGACACACCCACCTTCTCGTACAGCCATTCACAATTACTGCCTTGCATGAAGTTGTGTTCACAGGTACTCCCATGCACAAGCCCTCTTTTAACTTCTCAGCCCCACATTTACATTCACTAGTGCACAACTGCAACCCGGTGCCCTCGCCCATTTGTGCATTAACCCAACTCGGTGCAGCACACATTTACACAAGCGCGCGCGTCCATTCAGACCCACTGGTGTCGAGGTTCAGTCCTGTGCTCAAACTCAGTCCTATGTACATGCTCTCAGACACCCTCACTTATGTGCACAGAGACACACAGACACACACACACACATACACCCCCCCACCGCCATGCACGAGGAAACATGCAATCCTGCAAGCGCTCGCACACTTTTAATTCCAGTAGCATGTCACTGCTTTCTTCCAGGGGAGTGCAGAACGACGTGGGATGCTTACGTTTTAATCCTCTCTCGCACTGAGCTCATGAGTAAATCCAGCCTCCGAGGGCAGTCAGATCCCATGCATTTCCCCACAGCATTCAAGCGACAGGATGAAATGTGGAATGACGGCTGGATGAAATGTCCCTTTCCTCTCGCTGTGACGGAGCTGCCTCCTAACCAACCTGCCCGGAATTGTCCTTTCGGTGGAAGGCAAAGGAGAGGGAGCCATCCCAGAACCCCAGCTCTTGCTCACACACACAAACCCCCAACTGATTCCCCCTCTCTGTAATGCAGTGGGGGGGGGGGGGGGGGTGGGTCACTCGCTAGTGATCAAGAGCACAAATCCTGGCTGATTTCCTTCCTCTGTCTAACCCAGGGGGGTCACTGGACAGTGGCGAGGAACAGGGATCCGGCTGCTCACCCCGCTCCCGAGTCCTCCACTGCAACCCAATTCAGGCCGTACATGAGATGCCTTCCCTCTCTATTAACACAGGACACAGAAACACACCACCACATGCTGCAGCACTCTGTCGATGCTTCGGGGAATCATTCAGCTACCTTGTGAATGCAGTGACAAGCTTGCAACCTCCACCCCCCCTCCCCCCCACCATCCACTTGTCCCCGCTGCACCCTTGCCGGAGCCCGTTCAGAGTTTGCGGCGGTCCCCAATGTGACGCTGGGCCTTGGGACTGGGGGGTCTTTCCTGGTGGACATGGCGGAGGGGGGGCGGGGGTGCAATGAGAGCGACGGTTGGGGTAGGAGAGGGGGAGGGTGTCTGGGTTTGACTGAAGATGTCCCTCTCCCAATGCGTACACCAGTTCAGTTGAAATGAGGAGGGTGGCACTTTGTCTCGCTCTCTCTCTCTCTCTATGTCTCTCTCTCCCGCTCCACCACCCGCACTTCGTCCTCCTCTTCGCTCCGACATTGTGGGGAAGGGGTGGAGAGGTTGCGAATGGCATGAGTCTATCTCAGGATGCACTGGGAGGGTCTAGGACTGCACAACCTCCGCACTCTCAGCCAGCGCCTCAGCGATGACCAGCTCCGGGTGGCTCTTGCTCTTGTGGGCCACCACGCTGTCCTTCTTCTCAAACTTCTTCCCGCACATGTTGCAGGAGAACTGGTAGTTAGCGTCAGCATCGTGCTTCTTCATGTGCCAGTTCAGCGAGGCCTTCTGTCGGCAGGTAAAGCCACAGATCTCACACCTGGGGAAAGAAAGAGAGAGAGAGAGAGAGAGAGAAAGTGGGTGAGGGAGACCATTAGTTTTACACTGTGTGAGGGGGAAGCGAGGCGGGGAGCAGGCGAGGGATATGGAGAAGGGAGAGAGGGGGACAATGGAGGGAGGGAGGGATGCTGAATGGGGGGTGTCGGATGGGGTGGCGGGAGGGGAGCGATTGAGGTGCTCGGGAAGGGTGAAGAGGGGGAGAGCCAGAGGTGGGGCAGGAAAGCCAGGGGAATTGGAGTGGGGGGAGCGGGGGGGAAATAGTGTGGATGGGGGAGGCGGCGGCGAGAGAGGTGGGGAGAGAGAGCATGAAGAGTAGGGTTGGAAAAGAGATAGGCGACAGTGTGTGTCGGTGAGCAGGACAGTGCTAGGAGGAGGAGGATGAGCGGATGGAGGGATTTTGAGAGTGGTTGGGAGGAGGACAGAGCTTGGACGAGGAAAGGGGTGGCAAGGAGTGCCCTGGAGAGAGGGCGGGTCGATCAAATTTATGTGGAGACTACCCCTCTGTTGGGGTGCAGAGAGGGCCTCTCATGGTGCTGCAGGGAAAGCCATTCCGGGAATCTGTGGAGGCAGAGCTTGGGGCGGATGGAGAGCCAGAGGACGTCTGAAAGCCAGAGGGACGTGCTACCGTGTGAGAAGGGGCGGGGTAGCCGTTGGGGAGCCGAGGGGAGGGTCAGGGAGACAAAGGGAAGTAGGATGGTGTCTGGGAGCTGACTGGAGTGGGAGGATCCGAGGGCTGGGGGTGTGAGCTGGGGGAAGGGGCGATTCTGGACGTGCAGTGGGGAGGGGGGGCAGCGAACTGCATAGGCGAGGGAAAGGGGAAGGGTCGGGGTGCCCGTGGGGCAGAGGGAGGGTCGGGGTGCCCGTGGGGCAGAGGGAGGGTCGGGGTGCCCGTGGGGCAGAGGGAGGGTCGGGGTGCCCGTGGGGAAGAGGGAGGGTCGGGGTGCCCGTGGGGCAGAGGGAGGGTCGGGGTGCCCGTGGGGCAGAGGGAGGGTCGGGGTGCCCGTGGGGCAGAGGGAGGGTCGGGGTGCCCGTGGGGCAGAGGGAGGGTCGGGTGCCCGTGGGGCAGAGGGAGGGTCGGGGTGCCCATGGGGGAGAGGGAGGGTCGGGGTGCCCGTGGGGCAGAGGGAGAGTCGGGGTGCCGGGGGGCAGAGGTGAGTCGGGGTGCCCATGGGGCAGAGGGAGAGTCGGGGTGCTCGTGGGGCAGAGGGAGAGTCGGGGTGCTCGTGGGGCAGAGGGAGAGTCGGGGTGTTCGTGGGGAAGAGCGAGAGTCGGGGTGCCCGTGGGGAAGAGGGAGAGTCAGGGTGCCCGTGGGGAAGAGGGAGAGTCAGGGTGCCCGTGGGGAAGGAGAGTCGGGGTGCCAGTGGGGAAGGAGAGTTGGGGTGCCAGTGGGGAAGGAGAGTCGGGGTGTTCGTGGGGAAGAGTGAGAGTCGGGGTGCCCGTGGGGAAGAGGGAGAGTCAGGGTGCCCGTGGGGAAGAGGGAGAGTCAGGGTGCCCGTGGGGAAGGAGAGTCAGGGTGCCCGTGGGGAAGGAGAGTCGGGGTGCCAGTGGGGAAGGAGAGTCGGGGTGCCAGTGGGGAAGGAGAGTTGGGGTGCCCGTGGGGACGAGGGAGAGTCGGGGTGCCCGTGGGGAAGCGGGAGAGTCGGGGTGCCCGTGGGGAAGAGGGAGAGTCAGGGTGCCCGTGGGGAAGAGGGAGAGTCAGGGTGCCCGTGGGGAAGGAGAGTCGGGGTGCCAGTGGGGAAGGAGAGTCGGGGTGCCCGTGGGGAAGAGGGAGAGTCGGGGTGCCCGTGGGGACGAGGGAGAGTCGGGGTGCCCGTGGGGACGAGGGAGAGTCGGGGTGCCCGTGGGGACGAGGGAGAGTCGGGGTGCCCGTGGGGACGAGGGAGAGTCGGGGTGCCCGTGGGGACGAGGGAGAGTCGGGGTGCCCGTGGGGAAGAGGGAGAGTTGAGGTGCCAGTGGGGAAGAGGGAAAGTCATGCAGGGCCGGGGGAGAGGTGAAAGGACTTGGGGGAGGTAGAGGTGAGGGGGAGACATGGCACAAGAGGACAGAATGTGGAGACTGTCTGGTTAGGGATAAAGACAGGTATAGAAATTTGGGGTGGGGGGAAGATGGGGAGATAGTGGGGAAAATAGGGGCAGATAAGAGTGGAGGAAGGAAAACGTGCATGGGGAATGGAGGGAAGAGGGTCCGTGGGGTCAGGAGCAAGGAGAGAGGAGGGGGGAACCACTTCTGATCTCCAGGTCTAAAGGCCTCAGATACTTACTGTAGTGGCTTCTCTCCAGTGTGGATCATCCTGTGAACGGCCAAATTGTGAGAACTCTTAAAGGCACGGGCACAGTACTCACAGATATAATCCCTCTGATCTGTCAGGCATAGAGAGAGAGGGTGATTAGGGACAGACAGGTGGGAGAGGCAGACAGACAGATCGATCGGGACACAGAGGCAGAGAATACACAAAAAGCTGCTGTGCAAGAGCCTGTGGAGTTCGGCGTAATATTTTAGCATGGGTAGAGGATTGGTTGAAGGACAGGAAACAGTCGGACTAAATGTGTCATTTTGAATTTTGTATGTTGTAACTCGCAAAAGTGCCACAAGAATAAGTGTTGGGGCCTCAGCTCGCTCCATTCGGTTTGGTTCCACCACCATTGAGGATAGGGAGACTTAAGGGGCATCGTCTTCCTGGAGGGCATTGAACGGTCAATCACCGTTCACAACTGGAAGTGGTAGGGCTGAAGAGCTTTGACCTGTTCTTTGAGCACGTGATTGCTTAGCTGCCGTTAGCAGGCTGCTTCCGCTATTTAGCATGTAGTCCTGTGTTGGTAGCTTCATCAGCCTGGCAGCTCATTTTTAGCTATGTCTGATGTTGCTCTTGGCATCTACTACATATTTCACTGAACCTTGGTTACCTGACTTGATGGTAATGGGAGGATGAGGGATACATCAGACCATGAGGGTATTGATAATGGTGCAAACAATTCTGCTGCCCACAGTGCCTTATGGCTGCTGCATTTTGAGCTGCAAGATCTGTTCTGTCCCTTTTGTTTATTATTAATTCATGGGATGTGGGCTTTGCTGGCTGGGCCAGCATTTATTGCCCATCCCTAACTTCCCTTTAGAAGGTGGTGGTGAGCTGCCTTCTTGAGCCGCTGCAGTCCATGTGGTGTAGGTACACCCACAGTGCTGTTAGGGAGTTCCAGGATTTTGACCCAGCGACAGTGAAGATATACGGCTGATATATTTCCAAGTCAGGATGGTGAGTAACTTGGAGGGGAACTTCCAGGTGATGGCGTTCCCATCTATCTGCTGCCCTTGTCCTTCTAGATGGTAGTGGTCGCCTGGTTGAAAGGTGCCGTTGAAGGAGCCTTGGTGAATTCCTGCAGTGCATCTTGTAGATGCTACACACTGCTGCTACTACGCTTCGGTGGTGGAGGGAGTGAATGTTTGTGGGTGTGGTGTTAATCAAGCGGGTTGTTTTGTCCTGGATGGTATCAAGCTTCTTGAGTGTTGTGGGAGCTGCACTCATCCAGGCAAGAGGAGAGTATTCAATCACACTCCTGACTTGTACCTTGTAGATGGTGGACAGGCTTTGAGGAGTCTGGAGATGAGTTACTCGTCGCACGATTCTTAGCCTCTGACCTGCTCTTGTAGCCATAGTATTTATATGGCTATTCCAGTTCAGTTTCTGGTCAATGGTAACCCCCAGGATGTTGATAGTGGAGGATTCAGTGATGGTAATGCTATTGAACATCAAGGGGCGATGACTGGATTCTCTCTTGTTGGAGATAGTCATTGCCTGACACTTGTGTAGCACGAATGTTGCTTGCCATTTGTTAGCCCAAACCTGGATATTGTCCAGGTCTTTCTGCATTTGGACATGTCCCTCATGTCCCTGAGGAGTCACAAATGGTGAACATCTTGCAATCATCAGCGAACATCCCCACTTCTGACCTTATGATGGAAGGAAGGTCATTGATGAAGCAGCTGAAGATGGTTGGGCCGAGGCCACTACCCTGAGGGACTCCTGCAGTGATGTTCCGGAGCAGAGATGACTGACTTCCAACAACCACAACCATCCTCCTTTGTGCCAGGTATGACTCCAATCAGTGGAGAGTTTTCCCCCTGATTCCCATTGACTCCAGTTTTGCTAGGGCTCCTTGATGCCACACTCGGTCTTCATGTCAAGGGCAGTCACTCTCACCTCACCTCGGAAATTCGTTCTTTTGTCCATGTTTGAACCAAGGCTGTAATGAGGTCAGGAGCTGAGTGGCCCTGGCCAAACCCAAACTGGGTGTCAGTGAGCAGGTTATTGCTAAGCAAGTGTTCTTGATAGCACTGTTGATGACTCCTTCCATTGCTTTACTGATGATGGAGAGTAAGCAGACTGATGGGGTGGTAATTGGCTGGGTTGGATTTGTTCTGCTTTGTGTACAGGACATACCTGGGCAATTTTTCACATAGCCAGGTAGATGCCAGTGTTGTAGCTGTACAGGAACAGCTTGGCTAGGGGCGCGGCAAGTTCTGGAGCTCAAGTCTCCAGTACTATTGCTGGAATATAGTCAGGGCCCACAGCCTTTGCAGTATCCAGTGCCTTCAGCCGTTTCTTGACATTATATGGAGTAAATGAAATTGGCTGAAGACTGGCATCTGTAATGCTGGGGACCTCCGGAGGAGGACCATCCACTTGGCACTTCTGGCTGAAGACTTTAGCAAATGTTTCAGCCTTAACTTTTGCACTAATATGCTGGGCTCCTCCATCATCGAGGATGGGGATATTTGTGGAGCCTCCTCCTCCAGTGAGTTGCCTAATTGTCTACCACCATTCACAACTGGATGTGGCAAGACTGCAGAGCTTAGATCTGATCCGTTGGTTGTGGGATCGCTTAGCCCTGTCGCTGACTTGCTGATTATGCTGTTTTGCACGCAAGTAGTGCTGTGTTCTAACTTCACCAGGTTGACACCTCATTGTTAAGTATGCCTGGTGCTGCTCCTGGCATGCCCTGCTGCACTCTTCATTGAACCAGGGTTGATCCCCTGGCTTGATGGCAATGGCAGAGTTGGGGATATGCTGGGCCATGAGGTTTCAGGTTGTGTTAGGGTATAATTATGGTGCTGCTGATGGCCTACAGCGCCTCATGCATGCCCAGTCCAGAGTTGCTAGGTCTGTTCGAAATCTATCCCATTTAGCACGACGGTAGTGCCACACAACACGATGGAGGGTATCCTCATCGTGAAGGCGGGACTTTGTCTCCACACAACTGTGCGGCGGTCACTCCTACCGATACAGTCATGGACAGATGCGTCTGTGGCAGGCAGGTTGCTGAGGATGAGGTCAAGTATGTTTTTCCCTCTTGTTGGTTTCCTCACCACCTGCCGCAGACCCAGTCTACCAGCTATGTCATTTAGGACTTGGCCAGCTCGGTCAGTAGCAGTGCTACGAAGTCACTCTTGGTGATAGGCATTGAAGTCCCCCACCCAGAGTACATTCTGCGCCCTTGCCACCCTCGGTACCTCCTCTAGGTGGTGTTCAACATGGAGGAGCACTGATTCATCAGCTGAAGGAGGGCTGTACGTGGTAATCAACAGGAGGTTTCCTTGCCCAAATTTGACCTGATGCCACGAGACGTCGTGGGGTCCGGAGTAGATGTTGAGGACTCCCAGGGCAACTCCATCCTTACCGTATACAACTGTGCCGCCACCTCTGCTGGGTCTGTCCTGCCGGTGGGACGGGACATACCCAGGGATGGTGATGTCTGGGACAATATCTCTAAGTTATGATTCCGTAAGGATGTTTATGTCAGGCTGTTGCTTGACTAGTCTGTGAGACAGCTCTCCCAATTTTGGCACTAGCCCCCAGGTGTTAGTAAGGAGAACTCTGCAGGGTCGATAGGGCTAAGATTGCCGTTGTCGTTTCCAGTGCCTTGGTCAATGTCAGGTGGTCCATCCAGTTTCATTTATTTTTGTGGCTTTGGAGCGGTTTTTTACAACTGAGTGGCTTGCTAGTCCATTTCAGAGTCAACCCCATTGCTGCGGGTCTGGAGTCACATGTAGGCCAGGTAAGGATGGCAGATTTCCTTCCCTAAGGGACATTAGTGAACCAGATGAGCTTTCACAACAATCGACAATGATTTCATGGTCATCATCAGACTTTTAATTCCAGATTTTTACAGAATTCAAATTACACCATCTGTCGTCCCCAAAGCATTACCCTGGGTCTCTGGATTCCTAGTCCAGTGACAATACCACTACGCCATCACCTTCTCCTAGCACAGTGACAGTGCAACCATGAAGGAGAGTGCCCTCAATGTGAAGACAGGACTTCATCTCCATAGCGTCTGTGGGGTAGCCATCCCTGCCAATACCATCATGGGCAGAAGCATCTGCAACAGGTAGATTCATGGGGATCCGTTCACGTTGGTTTTCCCCTCATGTTGACTCTCTCACGATATGCCACAGGCCAAATCTGACATGTATGTTCTTCAGGGTTCAGCCAGTTTGGTCAGTAGTCGTGCTACCCGGCCATTCTTGGTGATGGGCATTAAGTCCCCCACCCTTGCTACCCTCAGTACTTCTTCCAAGCGGTATTCAACATGGAGGAGCGCTGATTCATCAGCCGGGGGAGGGTGGTAGGTGGCTTCCATGTCCATGTTTGACCTAATGCCGTGACGCATCACGGGCCTGAAGTTAGGATGTACCTGGGGATGGTGATGGAGGCGTCTTGGGCATTGGCTGCAAGGTGAAATACAGTAAGCAATACTATGTCAGGCTGTGCTTGACTAGTCTGTGAGACAGCTCTCCCAATTTTGACACAAGGATCCAGACATTAGTGAGGGGGCAGCTCGTTCATGTTGCAATCAACAGCCTGAGGGGTTACCATTGACCAGAAACTGAACTGGGCTAGCCATATAAATATTGTGGCTACAAGAGCAGGTCAGAGGCTAAGAATCCTGCGGTGAGTAACTCACCTCCTGACTCTTCAAAGCCTGTCCACCATCGACAAGGAACGAGTCAGGAATGTGATGGAGTACTCTCCACTTGCCTGGATGAGTGCAGCTCCAAAAACACTCAAGAAGCTCGAAACCATCCAGGACAAAGCAGCCTGCTTGATCGGCACCCCATCCGCAAACATTCAATCCCTCCACACTGTGGGTGTACCGGCACCACATGGACTGCAACAGTTCAAGGAGGCAGCTCACCACCACCTTCTCGAGGGCAATTAGGGATGGGCAATATATGCCGGCCTAGCCAGCGACGGTCACATCCCATGGATGAATAAAAAAAAAAATCCTGTCATAATGTAGTGCAAGCTCTAGTTGTATAAGGGCAGGTCTTACGAATTAGGGAAAGGCTTAAGTATATTCGTAAGAACCGGTTTCCAGCTGTGATGGGGGCGGAAAAGGGAGTCCGTGCGTGTGTTGAGTTTGTTAGAACGTGTTATGATTATTGAAGTGTATTGGACTAAAGTCTGCAACATGCGCTTTGCCATGTATACTTTGCTTTTGGACATAGAATCTGAATGCAGATCTGATGACAGGGTCTGACACTGAATGCAGGCACAAACCACACAATGAACCCTGGCAACCCCTCCCCTTGCCCAACATCATCACCCCTACCAATCAGCACACACCGATTGCTGGCACGTACCTGAGTGGTGCTTTGTGTGCCGTAGCAGCTGTTTCTGAAGTCGGAAGAGGCGCCCGCAGGATGGGTGTGGACAGACGTACTTCTTCTTTAGCATGTGCTGATACCTCATGTGGTGCTGAAAAGAGGATGACAGTCACCGTCACCATCGCGAGGGACAAGATTAGTGTGACACAACCATCACGTGAGGAGGCTGGTGTAGCCACAACCCACCAGCCCATGATGAGAGACTCGTATCACCAAATTCACTATCACACAAAAAGTAACTAGTATAACCACAACTCTCTATCTCACAGGGAGAGATTAGTGTAACCATGATTCACTTTTCATAGGCAAAGACTGGTGTAACCATGATAAGGAGACTAGTGTCACCGCAATCACTGTCACACGAGTAACACTGCATGGTTATTCCTTTTTCTGGATCAGAGTGCCAGTGTACAGATTAACCCCATTCTCAGTGAAAATGACAGCTCAGAGTTTAACCCTATTCTAGATGTGACAGACTCCGTTTGAGGGACCAGTGTGGGGAGCTTGTGTAAGCTATTGGCTGAACAGATGACGCGTTACAAGTTCTACTGGTTGCGCTGACCCTGGTTTCAAAGCTGGTAATTTTTTCTGGTGAGTCAGGTGCTAACTGAAAAGGGAACTGAACCTTCAGGTTTCTATGGAAACTGAAACTGAAAGAGAAAACCTCGGGTTTCTGTTGAAACTGAAGCTGGCTGAAACCAGGTAAAAGACACAGGGCCATCTGAGCTCAGATAGTTCAGCGGCGCACTGCAGGGAGGCTGAAGAAAATAAAAGTTGGATCCAGGAGCTGGCAACAAGGTTGTTGCAGCCGTTTTTGTTCCTTAAAGTAATTGACTGACCATACTTGACCGTACAGTGCACAGGGGTTGTCACCAGAGGGGCTGGATAAAGGTAATGCTGGTAGATCAACACCATCATGAGCGGAGCTGAGGTGGTTCCGGAGATGTGCGCCATTTTGGTGAAAACGGTGCCCGTGGAACTCGGATTGGTTGGCAGCTGCTATCCGATGAGGTTCGGTAGCTAAATCCACAATGAAGTGAAGCTGGAATTCTATCGAGGAAGTTCAGAGCTTTGAAGGGCTTTATGGCTGAAGTTGGTGCCATATATGCTGAGTGGGCTACCTGGTAAATCCTGAAAATCTATTTTCGATGTACATGCTATTCAATGTGTAATTTATAATACACAGTGACTGTGATTTGTCTGGCAATTCCTGTTTAAATTATGTTGATTTTGGTTTGATTGTTCAAGCAAAAACCATAAAAAGTGAAATCTTGACCATTAGCTTTCTCGTCGGTTTAATGTTCTCAGTGGGATCATACATAGATCAGGGTGACAGTGCACAGTTAAACCCTATTCTAGATCCAAGTCATAGTGCACAATGTAGCTTTATCCTGGATTAGAGTAACACCACACGGTTTAACCCTGTTATAAATCTGAGTTTCAATGCACAGTTCAACCCTGTCCTAGATCAAAGTAATATTGTTTAATCCCATTCTAGATCAGACTAACCAAGCCCAATTTAACCTGATTCTAGATCAGTATGGCACTGCACTGTTTAACCACATTCTAGATCAGAGTGACACTGCACTGTTTAAAATTATTCTATTTGGAATGACACTGCACCAGCTAACCCTATTCTGATCAGAAACAGAGCCCAGTTTAACCCCATGCTAGATCAGAGTGCCAGTGTACATTTGAACCTTATTCTAGATCAGTGTCACACTGCAGTTCAAAACTTTTCTAGATTAGCGTAACAGCGCACCGTTTAACACAATTCTAGATCAGATTGATACTGCAGTTTAACCCTATTCTGATTCAGAGTGACACTGCACTGTTTAACCATACTCTAGTTCAGTGCAACATTGCAGATGAACCTCAATCTAGATGTGAGTGGCACTGTACTATCTAACCCTATTCTAGATCAAACTAACAGGGTCCAGTTTAACACCATCCGAGTGACACAGCAATTTAACCCTCGTCTAGGTCAGAGCTATAACACAATTTAATTCTATTCTAGATCACAGCAGCACTATACAATTTAACAAAAGTAAAATCCTGCGATGCTGGAAATCTGAAATAAAAACAGTAAATGCTGGTCTGGCAGCTTCCACCAGGAAAGAAATGGAGTTAACATCCATGTCAAGGACTAGAGTTCTGGTTCAAGTTTAAGGAGCTCTGAAGAAAGGTCCTTGAGCTGAAACATTAAGCCTGTTCCTCTCTTCACAATGCTGCCAGAGCTGCTGAGTGTTTCAAACATTTTCTATTTACACTGTGCCCCTTAACCCCTTTTCTAGACGTGTGAGAGTGCACAGTTTAACCCTATTTTAGGTCGAAGTGGCAGCACACAACTTAACCCCATTCTAGATCACAGAGAGAACACAGTTTAACCACGTTCTAGATCAGAGTGAAAGAACACAGTTTAACCACATTCTAGATCAGAGTGAAAGAACACAGTTTAACCACATTCTAGATCAGAAGGTCAACACACAATTTAGTACGTTAGGACACCGTAACACTGAAGAGTTTAACCCTATTCTAGATCCAAGTAGCACAGTCTAGTTTAACCCTATTCTAAATGTGAGTAACGCTGCACAGTCTAACCCGACTCTGGCTCAGGATGATACAGAGGGTCAAGAGTCTGCAAAGATACTTGATTTAAAAAAAAAAGGTGCATAAAAAGAATGAAGTGTGCCAAACGGATCAAGTTTGCACTGACCTGCAGATACCTTGGATTGGCGAGGATAGTTCCACAGCCTTCCATCTCACAGCGCACGTACTGGATAGGAGGCTTCTTCCTGAGACAGAGGAGGGAGCAGTTAGACCAGGGCATTCGCTCGCTCCCCAGCTTCGTTTTACCGGAAGGCCCAGCTTCTCTTGCAGCCCGCACCCACTTCCCCCACCCTCCCCTTAACTAGAACGAATATGTTTTGTGAGAAACTTCAACCAGTCTTATGTTGGAACTCCCCAATGTTGAAGCTTCCGTAACCGGGTTATATGTCAGTCACTGCCCCGTGCCAGACTTACCGCTTTTTGGGTTGGCGAGGGCCTCTGTCTTCTTTGGATCTCCGTGGCCTCCTGTCAAAGATTGAAGGGATGAGGCGTCAGCCATGTAATTATGCAAACTACACATGGTCAAGGAATCACAGGATCTTACATAGAAACTAGGAGCAGGAGTAGGCCATTCGGCCCTTCGAGCCTGCTCCGCCATTCATTATGATCATGGCTGATCATCCAACTAAATAGCCTGGTCCCGCTTTCTCCCCATATCCTTTGATCCCTTTCGCCCCAAGAGCTATATCTAACTCCTTCTTGAAAACATACAATGTTTTAGCCTCAACTACTTTCTGTGGTAGCAAATACCACAGGCTCACCACTCTCTGGGTGAAGAAATTTCTCCTCATCTCAGTCCTAAATGGTTGACCCCATATCCTCAGACTGTGACCCCTGGTTCTGGAGTCCCCCACCATCGGGAACATATGAGATTATCCCTCATTCTTCTGAACTCCAGCGAATATAATCCTAACCGACTCAATCTCTCCTCATATGTCAGTCCCGCCATCCCAGGAATCAGTTGGGTAAACCTTCGCTGCACTCCCTCTTTGGCAAGTACATCCTTCCTCAGATAAGGAGACCAAAACTGCACACAATATTCCAGGTGTAGTCTCACCAAGACCCTGTACAATTGCAACAAGACATCCCTGTTCCTGTACTCGAATCCTCTGGCTATGAAGGCCAACATACCATTTGCCTTCTTTACCACCTGCTGCACCTGCATGCTTACCTTCAGCAACTGGTGTACAAGGACACCCAGGTCTCGTTGAACATTCCCCTCTCTCAATTTATAGCCATTCAGATAATAATCTGCCTTCCTGTTTTTGTGACTGAAATGGATAACCTCACTTCTATCCACATTATGCTGCATCTGCCATGCATTTGCCCACTCACTCAGCTTGTCCAAATCACACTGAAGCATCTCTACATCCTCCTCACAGCTCACCCTCCCACCCAGCTTTGTGTCATCTGCAAACCTATAGCACAGGGGGGGTCAGTCTGCCCATTGTGCCAGTAGGAAGTGATATCCAGTTTAGTCCCACACACTGTGTTTTAACCATAAGCTTTTAAATTAGTCCTCTTCAAGTACACGTCCAATTGCCTTTTCAATGTTCCGATTGAATCTGATTCCCACTTTCTGCGACTCTTGTTGGTGCAATCCAGATCTCAACAAGTCTCCACAGAAAGACATTTCCCATCACATTCCCTCTATTTCTTTTGCCAATGGTTTTAAACCTACGACCTGTAGTAATGACCCACTTGCCATAGCAAACTACTTGTTCTTATTTACTCTAACAAAACCCTTCATGATTTTGAACGCCTCGACCAAATCTCCCCATAACCTTCTCTGCCCTCAGGAGAACAATCCCAGCTTCTCCAGTCTCTGCGTCATTGAAGTCCCTCATCCCTGCCATGTGGCAAGAGCTTATGAAGCCACAGCTGTCGTATTATTGTACGGACTTGAAGTGTTGGAACAAGAAAAAAGGTTGGGAAATTAAAGAATCCAAACTGCAAAGTTGGTTGAGAGGAACATCCAGGGAACAAAGGGTCAAGAATAAATGAAATTATCAGAAATAGGGCAAGAAACAGTTAACCGGAAGGGCTAACAAAGGCCAATACAATTGGTTTTGTGCTCACTTTAAGAATGGACATGGTAGAAAACCTTTTGCAGCTTAATACAGGAGGTGCATGAACAAAGAAGCTTTGGATAGGGAATTGGTGAGGGGGGAGGAAACAAAGTACTGGTAACGTGTTTGCACTCACATTGGCAGGATGCGTCGAGTGGTGTCCCCTAGGAATTTAGCAGGTAAAGAAGCTGTAATAAAGCCGTATAATTCAGCAGTCATGCCCCAGCCGGAGTACAATTCTGGGCACCGTGCTTCAGGAGGGCTTCAAGGACTTGAAGATGGTGCAGAGGAAAGTACTGGAACGGTACCAGAAATAGGGGACTTTCTGGTATGTTGAGAAACTGGGGCTGTTCTCCTTACAGTAGAGGAGGTTAAGGAGATTTAATTGACCTGTCCATAATTGAGAGGCTTTGACAGAGTAAATAATGAAAAGTTACCTCAACTGGCAGGAGAGTCAGTAACCAGGCTACTGTAAAGCTCTGAGCTCTGGTTAGGAAGCCATTTCCTTCGTCTCTCTCCCTAACTGAAGCACTTTGTCCCAAACATCCTCTTGGCAAACTTTGTTTTTTGCCCTCTCTAGGGCCCTTGACCAATCTCCACTGAGGTACATTCATGCATGCATGGCTATGTAGCGATCTGAAAGGCATGGTGCAGTGCAGTGCACAGCAGAGAAAAATCAGAGGGAACATCAGCCTACCCTGCCCCCTTTTACACAATCCTCTCCCTGAGGGCTGAATGATTTGTGAAGGTTCAGCAGCATTTCCTTGTTTCTTTTCTATCCAAAGCCGCGATTAGCAAATCTATGCACGCCAAATGCTTTCATAACCGCCTCATCAACTTGCCCGTTTACCTTCACAGGTTTGTCGAAATGCTCACAGGGCCTCTCCACTCTTGCATGCCCTTGAAACAGTGGCAGTTTGAGAACTGTTCCCAATGCCCCAACATTCAGCTGACGTGGGAATGAAATTGGGCGGAGGGTCGCTCAAAGGAGGAACGGAATTGGAGGCGGGGGGGGGGGGGGGGGGGGGAGAGGGCCAATATGAGGGGCAATGTAATGTTGTGCTTCTCACTCAAAGGGGAAAATGGTGTCTTCCTTTACCTTTTAGGAGGCTCCACCTGCTCGACCGTCTCCAGTTTCACTTTCTCCTTCCGTGGTTTCCTCCTCGGTTTCCCACGTTCTCTGAGGGTAAGAACAAATCGCAAATAAGAGCTCTCTCTCGAGAAAGTGAGGGGAGAATATCCAGGGCCCACAAACAGTCAGATAATCCCACTGCATGGCACAAAGGCGGGGAATTATGGGGTAGAGGAAAGGTAAAGAAGGGGAGAGAGCAAGCGCGCGAGGGCAGTGGGGGGGGAGAGAGAGTGCACGTGGGAGGGGGAGAGAGAGCAACTGCGCGGGGTGGGGGAGAGAGAGCAAGTGTGTGTCGGGGGGAGAGAACAAGTGTGCATGGGGGGGAGAGAACAAGTGTGCGTAGGTGGGGAGAGAACAAGCGTGCGTGTCGGGGGGAGAGAGAGCAAGTGTGCGTGGGGCTGGAGAGAGAGCAAGTTTGCATGTGGGGGGAGAGAGAGCAAGTGTTCCTGTGGGGGGAAGACAGAGCAAGTGTGTGTGGGGGGAAGACAGAGCAAGTGTGTGTGTGGGGGGAGAAAGAGCAAGTGTGCCTGTGGCGGGGAGAGAGAGCAAATGTGTGTGGGAGGGAGAGAGAGCAAGTGTGTGTGGGGGGCAGAGAGCAAGTGTGCATGTGGTGAGAGAGCAAGCGACTGTGGTGGGGGGAGAGAGCAAGTGTGTTAGGGGGGGAGAGAGCAAGTGTGCTTGGCAGGTAGAGGGCAAGTGAGCGTGGGGGGAGAGTGAGAAATTGTGCGTTGGGGGGAGAGAGCAAGTGTGTTTGGGGGGGCGAGAGAGCAAGTGTGAGTGAGGGGGGAGAGAGAGCAAGATTGCGTGGTGGGGGGAGAGAGCAAGTGTGTGTGTGGGGGAAGAGAGTAGGTGTGCGTGGGGGGAAGAGAGAGATCAAGTGAGCGTGGGGGCAGGAGAGAATAAATGCGCATGGGGGTGAGAGAGCAAGTGTGCGTAGAGGGGAGAGAGCAAGTGTGTGTGGGGGGAGAGAATAGGTGTGCATTGGGGGAAGAGAGAGCAAGGGTGTGTGGGGGGGAGAGCAAGTGTGCGTTGGGAGGGGAGAGATCAAGTGTGCGTTGGGAGGGGAGAGAGCAAGTGTGCATGGGGGGAGAGAGCAAGTGTGCATGGGGGGAGAGAGCAAGTGTGCATGGGGGGAGAGAGCAAGTGTGCATGGGGGGAGAGAGCAAGTGTGCATGGGGGGAGAGAGCAAGTGTGCATGGGGGGAGAGAGCAAGTGTGCATGGGGGGAGAGAGCAAGTGTGCATGGGGGGAGAGAGCAAGTGTGCATGGGGGGAGAGAGCAAGTGTGAATGGGGGGAGAGAGCAAGTGTGCATGGGGGGAGAGAGCAAGTGTGCATGGGGGGAGAGAGCAAGTGTGCATGGGGGGAGAGAGCAAGTGTGCATGGGGGGAGAGAGCAAGTGTGCATGGGGGGAGAGAGCAAGTGTGCATGGGGGGAGAGAGCAAGTGTGCATGGGGGGAGAGAGCAAGTGTGCATGGGGGGAGAGAGCAAGTGTGCATGGGGGGAGAGAGCAAGTGTGCATGGGGGGAGAGAGCAAGTGTGCATGGGGGGAGAGAGCAAGTGTGCATGGGGGGAGAGAGCAAGTGTGCATGGGGAGAGAGAGCAAGTGTGCATGGGGGGAGAGAGCAAGTGTGCATGGGGGGAGAGAGCAAGTGTGCATGGGGGGAGAGAGCAAGTGTGCATGGGGGAGAGAGCAAGTGTGCATGGGGGGAGAGAGCAAGTGTGCATGGGGGGAGAGAGCAAGTGTGCCTGGGGGGAGAGAGCAACTGTGCATGGGGGGGAGAGAGCAACTGTGCATGGGGGGGAGAGAGCAAGTGTGCGTGGGGGGGAGAGAGAGCAAGTGTGCGTGGGGGGGGAGAGAGAGCAAGTGTGCGTGGGGAGGGGAGAGCCAGTGTGCGTGGGGAGGGGAGAGCAAGTCTGCGTAGGGAGGGGAGAGCAAGTGTGCGTGGGGAGGGGAGAGCAAGTGTGCGTGGGGAGGGGAGAGCAAGTGTGCGTGGGGAGGGAAGAGCAAGTGCGCGTGGGGAGGGGAGAGAGCAAGTGCGCGTGGGGAGGGGAGAGAGCCAGTGCGCGTGGGGGGGAGAGAGAGCCAGTGCGCGTGGGGGGAGAGAGAGCAACTGCACGTGGGGGGGAGAGAGAGCCAGTGCGCGTGGGGGGAGAGAGAGCCAGTGCGTGTGGGGGGAGAGGGAGCAACTGCACGTGGTGGGGAGAGAGAGCCAGTGCGCGTGGGGGGAGAGAGAGCAAGTGCACATGGGGGAGAGAGAGCAAGTGCGCGTGGGGGGAGAGAGAGCAAGTGCGCGTGGGGGGGAGAGAGAGCAAGTGCGCGTGGGGGGGAGAGAGAGCAAGTGCGCGTGGGGGGGAGAGAGAGCAAGTGCGCGTGGGGGGGAGAGAGAGCAAGTGCGCGTGGGGGGAGAGAGAGCAAGTGTGCGAGGGGGGGAGAGAGCAAGTGTGCGAGGGGGGGGAGAGAGCAAGTGCGCGTGGGGAGGGGGGAGCAAGTGCGCGTAGGGAGGGGAGAGCAAGTGTGCGTAGGGAGGGGAGAGCAAGTGTGCGTGGGGAGGGGAGAGCAAGTGTGCGTGGGGAGGGGAGAGCAAGTGTGCGTGGGGAGGGGAGAGCAAGTGTGCGTGGGGAGGGGAGAGCAAGTGTGCGTGGGGAGGGGAGAGCAAGTGTGCGTGGGGAGGGGAGAGCAAGTGTGCGTGGGGAGGGGAGAGCAAGTGTGCGTGGGGAGGGGAGAGCAAGTGAGCGTGGGGAGGGGAGAGCAAGTGTGCGTGGGGAGGGGAGAGCAAGTGTGCGTGGGGAGGGAGAGCAAGTGTGCCTGGGGAGGGGAGAGCAAGTGTGCGTGGGGAGGGGAGAGCAAGTGTGCGTGGGGAGGGGAGAGCAAGTGTGCGTGGGGAGGGGAGAGCAAGTGTGCGTGGGGAGGGGAGAGCAAGTGTGCGTGGGGAGGGGAGAGCAAGTGTGCGTGGGGAGGGGAGAGCAAGTGTGCGTGGGGAGGGGAGAGCAAGTGTGCGTGGGGAGGGGGAGCGCAAGTGTGTGTGGAGGGTAAAGGGCAAGTGAATGTGGGGGGATAGAGCGAACTTGTGCGTGGGGGGAGAGAGAGCAAGAGTGTGGGGGGAGAGAGAGCAAATGTGAGTGGGGGGGAAGACAGCAAGAGTGCGCGTGTGGAGGGGAGAGCAAGTGCGCGTGGGGGAGGAGAGAGCAAGTGTGCATGGTGGGGAGAGGGAGAGAAAGAGTGCGTGGGGGGGAGAGAGAGCAAGTGTGCATGGTGGGGGGGAGAGAGCAAGTGTGCATGGTGGGAGAGAATAAGTGTGCATGGGGGGAGAGAGCAAGTGTGCATGGGGCGGGAGAGAGCAAGTGTGCATGGGGCGGGGAGAGAGCAAGTGTGCATGGGGCGGGAGAGAGCAAGTGTGCATGGGGCGGGAGAGAGCAAGTGTGCATGGGGCGGGAGAGAGCAAGTGTGCATGGGGCGGGAGAGAGCAAGTGTGCATGGTGGGGAGAGACAAGTGCGCGTGGGGGCGGAGATAGTAAGTGTGTGTGTGGGGGAGAGGGCAAGTGAGTGTGGGGTGGAGAGAGAGGAAGTGTGCGTGGGGGGAGGGACCAAGAGTGCATGGGGGGCGGAGAGAGCAATTGTGTCGGGGGGAGAGAGACCAAGTGTGTCGGAGGGAGAGAGAGCAAGTGAGCGTGGCTGGGGGAAGAAAGAGCAAGTGTGAATCGGGGGGGGGAAGAGCAAGTGTGTGTGGCGGGAGAGAGAGTAAGTATGCATGGGGGGGGAGAGAGAGCAAGAGTGCATGGGGGGGGAGAAAACAAGTGCGCGAGGGGGGGGGAGAAAACGAGTGCGCGTGGGAGGGTGAAAGAGCAAGTGCGCGTGGGGGGGTGAAAGAGCAAGTGCGCGTGGGGGGGTGAAAGAGCAAGTGCGCGTGGGGGGGTGAAAGAGCAAGTGCGCGTGGGGGCGAGAGAGAGCAAGTGCGCGTGGGGGCGAGAGAGAGCAAGTGCGCGTGGGGGGAGAGAGAGCAAGTGCGCTTGGGGGGAGAGAGAGCAAGTGCGCTTGGGGGGAGAGAGAGCAAGTGCGCTTGGGGGGAGAGAGAGCAAGTGCGCTTGGGGGGAGAGAGAGCAAGTGCGCTTGGGGGGAGAGAGAGCAAGTGCGCTTGGGGGGAGAGAGAGCAAGTGTGCGTGGGGGGAGAGAGAGCAGGTGCGCGTAGGGGGAGAGAGAGCAAGTGCGCGTGGGGGGAGAGAGAGCAAGTGCGCGTGGGGGGGAGAGAGAGCAAGTGCGCGTGGGGGGGAGAGAGAGCAAGTGCGCGTGGGGGGGAGAGAGAGCAAGTGCGCGTGGGGGGGAGAGGAGAGCAAGTGCGCGTGGGGGGGAGAGAGAGCAAGTGCGCGTGGGGGGGAGAGAGAGCAAGTGCGCGTGGGGGGAGAGAAAGCAAATGCGCGTGGGAGTAGAGAGAGCAAGTGCGCGTGGGGGGCAGAGAGAGCAAGTGCGCGTGGGGGGCAGAGAGAGCAAATGCGCGTGGGGGGCAGAGAGAGCAAGTGCGCGTGGGGGGAGAGAGTGCAAGATTGCGTGGGGGGGGGAGAAAATAAGTGCGCGAGGGGGGGGGAGAAAACGAGTGCGCGTGGGGGGGAGAGAGAGCAAGTGCGCGTGGGGGGTGGAGAGAGCAAGTGCGCATGGGGAGGAGAGAGAGCAAGTGCGCGTGGGGGGAGAGAGAGCAAGTGCGCGTGGGGGGAGAGAGAGCAAGTGCGCGTGGGGGGGAGAGAGAGCAAGTGCGCGTGGGGGGGAGAGAGAGCAAGTGCGCGTGGGGGGCAGAGAGAGCAAGTGCGCGTGGGGGGAGAGAGAGCAAGTGCGCGTGGGGGGGGCAGATAGCCAGTGTGCCTGGGGGCGATAGAGAGCAAGGGCGCATGGGGGGGAGTGAGCAAGTGCGCGTGGGGGGGGAGGGGGAGCAAGTGCGCTTGGGGGAAAGAGAGAGCAAGTGCGCATGGGGGGGTGAGAGAGCAAGTGCGCGTGAGGGGTAGAGAGAGCAGGTGCGCGTGGGGGTAGAGAGAGAGCAAGTGCGCGTGGGGGGGAGAGAGAGCAAGTGCGCGTGGGGGGAGAGAGAGCAGGTGCGCGTAGGGGAGAGAGAGCAAGTGCGCGTGGGGGGAGAGAGAGCAAGTGCGCGTGGGGGGAGAGAGAGCAAGTGCGCGTGGGGGGGAGAGAGAGCAAGTGCGCGTGGGGGGGAGAGAGAGCAAGTGCGCGTGGGGGGAGAGAAAGCAAATGCGCGTGGGAGTAGAGAGAGCAAGTGCGCGTGGGGGGCAGAGAGAGCAAGTGCGCGTGGGGGGCAGAGAGAGCAAGTGCGCGTGGGGGCAGAGAGAGCAAATGCGCGTGGGGGGCAGAGAGAGCAAGTGCGCGTGGGGGGAGAGAGTGCAAGATTGCGTGGGGGGGGGAGAAAATAAGTGCGCGAGGTGGGGGGGAGAAAACGAGTGCGCGTGGGGGGAGAGAGAGCAAGTGCGCGTGGGGGGGGAGAGAGCAAGTGCGCGTGGGGAGGAGAGAGAGCAAGTGCGCGTGGGGGGAGAGAGAGCAAGTGCGCGTGGGGGGAGAGAGAGCAAGTGCGCGTGGGGGGGAGAGAGAGCAAGTGCGCGTGGGGGGCAGAGAGAGCAAGTGCGCGTGGGGGGAGAGAGAGCAAGTGTGCGTGGGGGGGACAGATAGCCAGTGTGCCTGGGGGCGATAGAGAGCAAGGGCGCATGGGGGGGAGTGAGCAAGTGCGCGTGGGGGGGAGGGGGAGCAAGTGCGCTTGGGGGAAAGAGAGAGCAAGTGCGCATGGGGGGGTGAGAGAGCAAGTGCGCGTGAGGGGTAGAGAGAGCAGGTGCGCGTGGGGGGTAGAGAGAGCAAGTGCGCGTGGGGGGGGAGAGAGAGCAAGAGCGCGTCTGGGGGAGAGACAGCAAGAGCGCGTGGGGGGGAGAGAGAGCAAGAGCGCGTGGGGGGAGAGAGAGCAAATGCGCGTAGGGGGGAGAGCGAGCAAGTGCACGTGGGGGGATAGAGAGCAAGTGCGCGTGGGGGGATAGAGAGCAAATGCGCGTGGGGGGGAGAGAGTGCAAGTGAGCGTGGGGGGAGAGAGAGCAAGTGCCCTTGGGCTGGAGAGAGAGCTATGCGCGTGGAGGGGAGAGAGCAAGTGTGCGCGGGACAGGGAGAGAGCAAGTGTGCGTGGGGGGAGAGGAAGTGCGCATGGTAGGGGGGAAAGGAAGTGTGCGTGGTGGGGGGAGAGGAAGCGCGCGTTGGGGGGAGAGTAAGTTTGCACGGGGGGGGAGTGAAAGTGTGCGTGGGGTGGAGAGAGTGCAAGTACGCGTGCGGGCGATAGAAAGCAAGTGTGTGTGGGGGCGATAGAGAGCAAGTGCGCGTGGGATGGGAGAGAGAGCTAGTGCGCGTGGGATGGGAGAGAGAGCTAGTGCGCGTGGGATGGGGAGAGAGAGCTAGTGCATGTGGGATGGGAGAGGGAGCTAGTGCGCGTGGGATGGGAGAGAGAGCTAGTGCGCGTGGTTTGGGAGAGAGAGCAGGTGCGTGTGGTTTGGGAGAGAGAGCAAGTGCGCGTGTGATGGGAGAGAGAGCAAGTGCGCGTGAGGGGGGAGAGAGGAAGTGTGCTTGGGGGGGAGAGAGCAACTGTGCGTGGGGGTGAGAGAGCAACTGTGCGTGGGGGGGAGAGGAAGTGCGCGTGGGGGTGGGGGGGGGAAGAGCAAGAGTACACGGGGTTAGAGAAAGTGCACGTGGGATGGTGGAGAAAGCAAGTGCACATGGGAGTGGAGAGAGACCAAGAGCGCGTGGGGGGGAGAGAGAGCAAGTGCGCGTTGGTGGGGGAGAGAGCAAGTGCGCATGGGCGGGGGGAGAGAGCAAGTAGGCATGGGAGGAGAGCGAGCAAGTGCGCGTGGGGGGGAGAGCGAGCAAGTGCGCGTGGGGGGGAGAGCGAGCAAGTGCGCGTGGGGGGGAGAGCGAGCAAGTGCGCGTGGGGGGAGAGCGAGCAAGTGCGCGTGGGGGGGAGAGCGAGCAAGTGCGCGAGGGGGGGAGAGCGAGCAAGTGCGCGTGGGGGGGAGAGCGAGAAAGTGCGCGTGGGAGGGAGGGCGAGCAAGTGCGCGTGGGGGGGAGAGCGAGCAAGTGCGCGTGGGGGGAGAGCGAGCAAGTGCGCGTGGGGGGAGAGCGAGCAAGTGCGCGTGGGGGGGAGAGCGAGCAAGTGCGCGTGGGGGGAGAGCGAGCAAGTGCGCGTGGGGGGGAGAGCGAGCAAGTGCGCGAGGGGGGGGAGAGCGAGCAAGTGCGCGTGGGGGGGAGAGCGAGAAAGTGCGCGTGGGAGGGAGGGCGAGCAAGTGCGCGTGGGGGGGAGAGCGAGCAAGTGCGCGTGGGGGGGAGAGCGAGCAAGTGCGCGTGGGGGGGAGAGCGAGCAAGTGCGCGTGGGGGGGAGAGCGAGCAAGTGCGCGTGGGGGGGGAGAGCGAGCAAGTGCGCGTGGGGGGGAGAGCGAGCAAGTGCGCGTGGGGGGGAGAGCGAGCAAGTGCGCGTGGGGGGGAGAGCGAGCAAGTGCGCGTGGGGGGGAGAGCGAGCAAGTGCGCGTGGGGGGGAGCGCGAGCAAGTGCGCGTGGGGGGGAGCGCGAGCAAGTGCGCGTGGGGGGGAGAGCGAGCAAGTGCGCGTGGGGGGGAGAGCGAGCAAGTGCGCGTGGGGGGGAGAGCGAGCAAGTGCGCGTGGGGGGGAGAGCGAGCAAGTGCGCGTGGGGGGAGAGCGAGCAAGTGCGCGTGGGGGGGAGAGCAATCAAGTGCGCGTGGGGGGGAGAGCGAGCAAGTGCGCGTGGGGGGGAGAGCGAGCAAGTGCGCGTGGGGGGGAGAGCGAGCAAGTGCGCGTGGGGGGAGAGCGAGCAAGTGCGCGTGGGGGGGAGAGCGAGCAAGTGCGCGTGGGGGGAGAGCGAGCAAGTGCGCGTGGGGGGGAGAGCGAGCAAGTGCGCGTGGGGGGAGAGCGAGCAAGTGCGCGTGGGGGGGAGAGCGAGCAAGTGCGCGTGGGGCGGAGAGAGAGCAAGAGCGCGTGGGGGGGGAGAGAGAGCAAGGGCGCGTGGGGGGGAGAGAGAGCAAGTGCGCGTGGGGGGAAGAGAGAGCAAATGCGCGTGGGGGGGAGAGCAAGTGCGCGTGGGGGGGAGAGAGACCAAATGCGCGCGGGGGGAGAGAGAGCAAGTGAGCGTGGGGGGGAGAGAGAGCAAATGCGCGTGGGGGGGAGAGAGCAAGTGCGCGTGGGGGGAGAGAGAGCAAGTGCACGTGGGGTGGTGAGAGAGCATGTGCGCGTGGGGTGGTGAGAGAGCAAGTGCGCGTGGGGGGGAGAGAGAGCAAGTGCGTGTGGGGGGGAGAGAGAGCAAGTGCGCGTGGGATGGAGAGAGAGCAAGTGCTCGTGGGGGGAGAGAGAGCAAGTGCGCGTGGGGGGGAGAGAGAGCAAGTGCTCGTGTGGGGGAGAGAGAGCAAGTGCACGTGGGGGGAGAGAGAGCAAGTGCGCGTGGGGGGGAGAGAGAGCAAGTGCACGTGGGGGGAGAGAGAGCAAGTGCGCGTGGGGGGGAGAGAGAGCAAGTGCGCGTGGGGGGGAGAGAGAGCAAGTGCGCGTGGGGGGGCGAGAGAGCAAGTGCGCGTGGGGGGGGCGAGAGAGCAAGTGCGCGCGGGGGGCGAGAGAGCAAGTGCGCGGGGGGTAGAGAACAGGTGCGCATGGGGGTCGAGAGAGCAAGTGCGCGGGGGGAGAGAGAGCCAGTGCGCATGGGGGGAGAGAGTGCAAGTGCGCGTGGGGGCGATAGAGAGCAAGTGCGCGTGGGGGAGATAGTGAGCAAGTGCGCGTTGGATGGGAGAGAGAGCAAGTGCACGTGGTGGGGAGACAGAGCAAGTGCGCGTGGTGGGGAAGACAGAGCAAGTGCGTGTGGTGAGTGAGAGAGCAAGTGCGCGTGAGGGGGAGACAGAGCAAGTGCGCGTGAGGGGGAGACAGAGCAAGTGCGCGTGGGAGGGAGACAGAGCAAGTGCGCGTGAGGGGGAGACAGAGCAAGTGCGCGTGGGAGGGAGAGAGAGCAAGTGCGCGTGGGAGGGAGACAGAGCAAGTGCGCGTGAGGGGGAGACAGAGCAAGTGCGCGTGGGAGGGAGAGAGAGCAAGTGCGAGTGGGCGGGGGGGAGAGAGCAAGTGCGTGTGGGCGGGGGGAGAGAGCGAGCAATGCGCGTGGGGGGGGAGAGCGAGCAATGCGCGTGGGGGGAGAGCGAGCAATGCGCGTGGGGGGGAGAGCGAGCAAGTGCGCGTGGGGGGGAGAGCGAGCAAGTGCGCGTGGGGGGGAGAGCGAGCAAATGCGCGTGGGGGGGAGAGCGAGCAAATGCACGTGGGGGGGAAAGCGAGCAAGTGCGCGTGGGGCGGAAAGCGAACAAGTCCTCGTGGGGGGGAGAGCGAGCAAGTGCGCGTGGGGGGGAGAGCGAGCAAGTGCGCGTGGGGGGGAGAGAGAGCAAGTGCGCGTGGGGGGAGAGCGAGCAAGTGCGCGTGGGGGGGAGAGCGAGCAAGTGCGCGTGGGGGAGAGACAAAGCAAGTGCGCATGGGGGGGGGAGACAAAGCAAGTGCGCGTGGGGGGCGAGAGAGCAAGTGCACATGGAATGGAGAGAGAGCAAGTGCGCTTGGGGGGGAGACAAAGCAAGTGCGCGTGGGGGGGCGAGAGAGCAAGTGCGCGTGGGGGGGCGAGAGAGCAAGTGCGCGTGGGGGCGAGAGAGCAAGTGCACATGGAATGGAGAGAGAGCAAGTGCGCTTGGGGGGGAGACAAAGCAAGTGCGCGTGGTGGGGGAGACAGCAAGTGCGCGTGGGATGGAGAGACAGCAAGTGTGCTTGGGGGGGGGAGACAGAGCAAGTGCGCGTGGGGGGGGTAGACAGAGCAAGTGCGCGCGGTGCGGGAGAGAACAAGTGCGCGTGGGATGGAGAGAGAGCAAGTGCGCGTGGGATGGAGAGAGAGCAAGTGCTCGTGGGGGGAGAGAGAGCAAGTGCGCGTGGGGGGGAGAGAGAGCAAGTGCGCGTGGGGGGGAGAGAGAGCAAGTGCGCGTGGGGGGGAGAGAGAGCAAATGCGCGTGGTGGGGAGAGAGAGCAAGTGCGCGTGGTGGGGAGAGCGAGCGAGTGCGTGTGGGGGAGAGAGAGCAAATGCGCGTGGGGGGAGAGAGAGCAAGTGTGTGTGGGGGGGAGAGAGAGCAAGTGCGCGTTGGGGGGAGAGAGAGCAAGTGCGCGTTGGGGGGAGAGAGAGCAAGTGCGCGTTGGGGGGAGAGAGAGCAAGTGCGCGTTGGGGGGAGAGAGAGCAAGTGCGCGTTGGGGGGAGACAGAGCAAGTGCGCGTTGGGGGGGGAGAGAGAGCAAGTGCGCGTGGGGGGAGAGAGAGCAAGTGCGCGTGGGGGGAGAGAGAGCAAGTGCGCGTGGGGGGGAGAGAGAGCAAGTGCGCGTGGGGGGGGCGAGAGAGCAAGTGCGCATGGGGGGGCGAGAACAGGTGCGCATGGGGCTCGAGAGAGCAAGTGCGCGGGGGGAGAGAGAGCCAGTGCGCGTGGGGCGGAAAGCGAACAAGTCCTCGTGGGGGGGAGAGCGAGCAAGTGCGCGTGGGGGGGAGAGCGAGCAAGTGCGCGTGGGGGGGAGAGCGAGCAAGTGCGCGTGGGGGGGAGAGAGAGCAAGTGCGCGTGGGGGGGAGAGAGAGCAAGTGCGCGTGGGGGGAGAGCGAGCAAGTGCGCGTGGGGGGGAGAGCGAGCAAGTGCGCGTGGGGGGAGAGACAAAGCAAGTGCGCATGGGGGGGAGACAAAGCAAGTGCGCGTGGTGGGGGAGAGCAAGTGCACATGGGATGGAGAGAGAGCACGTGCGCTTGGGGGGGGGAGACAGAGCAAGTGCGCGTGGGGGTAGTAGACAGAGCAAGTGCGCGTGGTGGGGGAGAGAGCAAGTGCGCGTGGGATGGAGAGAGAGCAAGTGCGCGTGGGATGGAGAGAGAGCAAGTGCTCGTGGGGGGAGAGAGAGCAAGTGCGCGTGGGGGGGAGAGAGAGCAAGTGCGCGTGGGGGGGAGAGAGAGCAAGTGCGCGTGGGGGGGAGAGAGAGCAAATGCGCGTGGGCGGGAGAGAGAGCAAGTGCGCGTGGTGGGGAAAGCGAGCGAGTGCGTGTGGGGGAGAGAGAGCAAATGCGCGTGGGGGGGAGAGAGAGTAAGTGCGCGTGGGGGGGAGAGAGAGCAAGTGCGCGTGTGGGGGAGAGAGAGCAAGTGCGCGTGTGGGGGAGAGCGAGCAAGTGCGCGTGGGCGGGAGAGAGAGCAAATGCGCGTGGGCGGGAGAGAGAGCAAGTGCGCGTGGAGGGGAGAGAGAGCAAGTGTGCACGGGACGGGGAGAGAGCAAGTGTGCGTGGGGGGAGAGGAAGTGCGCGTGGGATGGGAGAGAGAGCAAGTGCGTGTGGGGGGGGGAGACAGAGCAAGTGCACGTGGTGGGGGAGAGAGCAAATGCGCGTGGGATGGAGAGAGAGCAAGTGCGCGTGGGGGGGGAGACAAAGCAAGTGCGCGTGGTGGGGGAGAGAGCAAGTGCGCGTGGGATGGAGAGACAGCAAGTGTGCTTGGGGGGGGGAGACAGAGCAAGTGCGCGTGGGGGGCGTAGACAGAGCAAGTGCGCGCGGTGCGGGAGAGAACAAGTGCGCGTGGGATGGAGAGAGAGCAAGTGCGCGTGGGATGGAGAGAGAGCAAGTGCTCGTGGGGGGAGAAAGAGCAAGTGCGCGTGGGGGGGAGAGAGAGCAAGTGCGCGTGGGGGGGAGAGAGAGCAAGTGCGCGTGGGGGGGAGAGAGAGCAAGTGCGCGTGGGGGGAGAGAGAGCAAATGCGCGTGGTGGGGAGAGAGAGCAAGTGCGCGTGGTGGGGAGAGCGAGCGAGTGCGTGTGGGGGAGAGAGAGCAAATGCGCGTGGGGGGAGAGAGAGCAAGTGTGCGTGGGGGGGAGAGAGAGCAAGTGCGCGTTGGGGGGAGAGAGAGCAAGTGCGCGTTGGGGGGAGAGAGAGCAAGTGCGCGTTGGGGGGAGAGAGAGCAAGTGCGCGTTGGGGGGGGAGAGAGAGCAAGTGCGCGTGGGGGGAGAGAGAGCAAGTGCGCGTGGGGGGAGAGAGAGCAAGTGCGCGTGGGTGGGGGGGAGAGAGAGCAAGTGCGTGTGGGGGGGGGAGACAGAGCAAGTGCACGTGGTGGGGGAGAGAGCAAATGCGCGTGGGATGGAGAGAGAGCAAGTGCGCGTGGGGGGGGGAGACAAAGCAAGTGCGCGTGGTGGGGGAGAGAGCAAGTGCGCGTGGGATGGAGAGACAGCAAGTGTGCTTGGGGGGGGGAGACAGAGCAAGTGCGCGTGGGGGGCGTAGACAGAGCAAGTGCGCGCGGTGCGGGAGAGAACAAGTGCGCGTGGGATGGAGAGAGAGCAAGTGCGCGTGGGATGGAGAGAGAGCAAGTGCTCGTGGGGGGAGAAAGAGCAAGTGCGCGTGGGGGGGAGAGAGAGCAAGTGCGCGTGGGGGGGAGAGAGAGCAAGTGCGCGTGGGGGGAGAGAGAGCAAGTGCGCGTGGGGGGGCGAGAGAGCAAGTGCGCGTGGGGGGGCGAGAGAGCAAGTGCGCGTGGGGGGGCGAGAGAGCAAGTGCGCGGGGGGTAGAGAACAGGTGCGCATGGGGCTCGAGAGAGCAAGTGCGCGGGGGGAGAGAGAGCCAGTGCGCGTGGGGGGAGAGAGTGCAAGTGCGCGTGGGGGCGATAGAGAGCAAGTGCGCGTGGGGGAGATAGTGAGCAAGTGCGCGTTGGATGGGAGAGAGAGCAAGTGCGCGTGGGATGGGAGAGAGAGCAAGTGCACGTGGTGGGGGAGACAGAGCAAGTGCGCGTGGTGGGGGAGACAGAGCAAGTGCGTGTGGTGAGTGAGAGAGCAAGTGCGCGTGAGGGGGAGACAGAGCAAGTGCGCGTGAGGGGGAGACAGAGCAAGTGCGCGTGGGAGGGAGAGAGAGCAAGTGCACGTGGGAGGGAGAGAGAGCAAGTGTGCATGAGGAGGATAGAGAGCAAGTGCGCGTGGGGTGAAGAGAGAGCAAGTGTGCTTGGAGGGGGAGAGAGCAACTGTGCGTGGCGGGGAGAGAGCAACTGTGCGAGGGGGGGAGAGAGCAACTGTGCGAGGGGGGGAGAGAGCAACTGTGCGAGGGGGGGAGAGAGCAACTGTGCGAGGGGGGGAGAGGAAGTTTACACGGGGGGGAGAGAAAGTGCACGTGGGGTGGTGGAGAGAGCAAGTGCGCACGGGAGTGGAGACAGACCAAGAGCGCGTGGGGGGGAGAGAGAGCAAGTGCGTATGGATGGAGGAGAGAGCAAGTGCGCGTGGGCGGGGGGAGAGAGCAAGTGCGCTTGGGGGGGAGAGAGAGCAAGTGAGCGTGGGGGGGAGAGAGAGCAAGTGAGCATGGGGGGGAGAGAGAGCAAGTGAGGGTGGGGGGGAGAGCGAGCAAGTGCGCGTGGAGGGGATGCGAGCAAGTGCGCGTGGGGGGGAGAGAGAGCTAGTGCGCGTGGGGGGGAGAGAGAGCAAGTGCGTGTGGGGGGGGAGAGAGAGCAAGTGCGCGTGGGGAGGAGAGAGAGCAAGTGCGCGTGGGGAGGAGAGAGAGCAAGTGCACGTGGGGAGGAGAGAGAGAAAGTGCGCGTGAGGGGGACAGAGAGCAAGTGCGCGTGGGGGGGACAGAGAGCAAGTGCGCGTGGGGGGGACAGAGAGCAAGTGCGCGTGGGGGGGACAGAGAGCAAGTCCGCGTGGGGGGGACAGAGAGCAAGTGTGTGCGAGACGGGGAGAGAGCAAGTGCGCGTGGCGGGGAGAGAGAGCAAGAGCGCATGGGCAGAGAGAGCAAGTGCGCGTAGGGGCGGAGAGAACAAGTGCGCGTGGGGGGGGAGTGAACAAGTGCGCGTGGGGGGGGAGTGAACAAGTGCGCGTGGGGGGGGAGTGAACAAGTGCGCGTGGGGGGGGAGTGAACAAGTGCGCGTGGGGGGGAGAGAGCAAGTGCGCGTGGGGGGGAGAGAGCTACTGCGCGTGGGGGGAGAGAGCTACTGCGCGTGGGGGGGAGAGAGCTAGTGCGCGTGGGGGGGAGAGTGCAAGTGCGCGTGGGGGGGAGAGTGCAGGTGCGCGTGGGGGGGAGAGAGCAAGTGCACGTGGGGGGGGGAGAGCAAGTGCGCGTGGGGGGGAGAGAGAGCAAGTGCGCGTGGGGGGAGAGAGAGCAAGTGCGCGGGGGGAGAGATAGCAAGTGCACGTGGGGCGATAGAGTGCAAGTGTGCGTGGGGGCGATAGAGAGCAAGTGCGCGTGGGGGCGATAGTGAGCAAGTGCGCATTGGATGGGAGAGAGAGCAAGTGCGCGTGGGATGGGAGAGAGAGCAAGTGCGTGTGGTGGGGGAGACAGAGCAAGTGCGCGTGGTGGGGGAGACAGAGCAAGTGCGTGTGGTGAGGGAGAGAACAAGTGCGCGTGAGGGGGAGACAGAGCAAGTGCGCGTGAGGGGGAGACAGAGCAAGTGCGCGTGAGGGGGAGAGAGAGCAAGTGCGCGTGGGGTGGAGAGAGAGCAAGTGGGCATGAGGAGGATAGCGAGCAAGTGCGCGTTGGGGGGAGAGAGAGCTAGAGCGCGTGGGGGGAGAGAGAGCAAGTGCGCGTGGGGGGGGAGAGAGAGCAAGTGCACGTGGGGAGGAGAGAGAGCAAGTGCACGTGGGGCAGACAGAGAGAAAGTGCACGTGGGGGGGAGAGAGAGCAAGAGCGCGTGGGGGGGACAGAGAGAAAGTGTGCGTGGGGGGGACAGAGAGCAAGTGCGCGTGGGGGGACAGAGAGCAAGTGCGCGTGGGGGGGACAGAGAGCAAGTGCGCGTGGGGGGGACAGAGAGCAAGTGCGCGTGGGGGGGACAGAGAGCAAGTGCGCGTGGGGGGGACAGAGAGCAAGTGCGCGTGGGGGGGACAGAGAGCAAGTGCGCGTGGGGGGGACAGAGAGCAAGTGCGCGTGGGGGGGACAGAGAGCAAGTGCGCGTGGGGGGGACAGAAAGCAAGTGCGCGTGGGGGGGACAGAGAGCAAGTGCGCGTGGGGGGGACAGAGAGCAAGTGCGCGTGGGGGGGACAGAGAGCAAGTGCGCGTGGGGGGGACAGAGAGCAAGTGCGCGTGGGGGGGACAGAGAGCAAGTGCGCGTGGGGGGGACAGAGAGCAAGTGCGCGTGGGGGGGACAGAGAGCAAGTGCGCGTGGGGGGGACAGAGAGCAAGTGCGCGTGGGGGGGACAGAGAGCAAGTGCGCGTGGGGGGGACAGAGAGCAAGTGCGCGTGGGGGGGACAGAGAGCAAGTGCGCGTGGGGGGGACAGAGAGCAAGTGCGCGTGGGGGGGACAGAGAGCAAGTGCGCGTGGGGGGGACAGAGAGCAAGTGCGCGTGGGGGGGACAGAGAGCAAGTGCGCGTGGGGGGGACAGAGAGCAAGTGCGCGTGGGGGGGACAGAGAGCAAGTGCGCGTGGGGGGGAGAGAGCAAGTGCCCGCGGGGGAGAGAGAGCAAGTGTGCGTGGGGGGAGAGAGAGCAAGTGCGCGTGGGGGAGTGAGAAAGCAAGTGCACGTGGGGGGGGGAGAGAGAGCAAGTTCGCGTGGGGGCGGAAAAGCAAGTGCACGTGGGGGAGGAGAGAGCAAGTGCGCGTGGGGTGGGGGTGGGGGAGACGAATCGCGTACGCGGATCCTGGAAGGGAAGATGTGAATGGATGAGAGGATGGGTGTTGAATTGGGCAGCAGTAGAGGTTTGATTGACAGACAGAGGTGGAGGGAGGTGAGCGAATGGGGTAGATGGGAGAAATGTTGGAGTGGGAAATGGGGAAGGTAGAAAAAGTAGGACAGGATTGGGGGAAGGGAGGAGTTGTGGGGCCTGCAGGCAGGGAGAAGGCTAGAAGAGTTAAAAGCTGTGGGCCAAGGAGGGGATGGGGCAGGTACGGCGGGGCAGGTCAGAGGGCAGTCTCTGCCAGGGGTTTGCTCCCACCTCTGCCCCCGCCTTGTTACCTGTGCGGTGACGGTTCGTACATTTCATCTTTGGGATCATCGTGGAATGGAACGTCATCGTCCGTCTCCACCAACTCGGGCTCCTCTTCTTCACTGCAGAAACACACGAGGCCTCTGTCAGAGGGAATCACAGCAACCTCTCTCCCTCCACCACCACCTGTCTCACCGCCCCACTGTCAGAGCCTGGAATTCCCACCCGCTCCACCAAAATCAGAGCCCACCCGTTTCACCGTCACACCCCGTAGCCCCCAATTCACCCTCACACCCCAGAATAACGCCCCATTCACCATCGCAGCCCGGAATAATCCACCCCCTTCATTGTCACTCCCCTGAATTAACCCCCCCAGTTCACCGTCACACCCTGCAGCCCCCATTTCACCGTCATACCCCGTAGCCCCCAATTCACCCTCACACCCTAGAATAATGCCCCATGCACCATCACACTCAGGAATAATCCATCCCTTCATTGTCACTCCCCTGAATAAACAGCCCCCTTTCACCGTCACAACCCGGAATAACCCCTCCATCCCAATACACTGTCACACCCCGGAATAACCACCCCATCCATTCACTGCCACACCCCGGGAAAAATCCCCTTCACCCTCGAATAAACCCCCGGCCCCCCAACCTTCGCTGTCACATGACAGAGTAACTTCCTATTCACTATCACTCCCTGGAAGAAACTCTCCTCCACCTCCACATCCCAGAAGAAACCCCCTTCACCTTCATACTCAGGAATAAGCCCCACTTCACCACTTTACCACAGAATAACACCATAGCCCTCCTCAAACCACCACACCTAGCTCCCCACCGCCATACCACAGAGAGCTCCCTTTCTCCCATGTTGGACCCGATGCTCCCAACAGCCTCAAGGGAGAGGGTCCATAACATTTGCGGGAGGCTGGCTGGAAAAGGCTTGGGGGAGGGGAGTGGGGGTGGGGGGTCATGGCCATGGGCAGACCATGGCCGGGGGTGGGGTTCTGTCTCCTACCTGTGTTCCAGTTCCGGCTCTCTGATGGAATCGGGGAGACCAGCGGCAGCAGCTAACCCTGAGCAGAGGAGAGAGGAGAGGAGTGAAAAGGGGGGAAGAGAGGATAAGGCAGGACACAACAAAATAACACGGGGAACCACTTGCTTCTTCTTTGTGCCTGGGGAACATCAATTTCCTAAGGCACAGCGGAGAGGAAAATCTACCCAAGGCGATCATCTTGAGTAACGTTGTCTGGAGTTAGTTCCAAGCTGGTGAAAGGCAACGATTTATTTCAAAGCAGGCACTAATAGATGGCACCTTAACACCTTCCCCGCCCCCTTTCCCTCCCTCCCACACTGCTCTCTCTTAAATATTGTCAAATATATGCAAGGTGATTGAGCAGTGCGGCTTCAGAGTCTGGCACTCTGATGCAATCCTGCTCTTGGCTGGTATGTAAGTCAGAGGGTGACTTTCAGATTGGAAGCTGGAAAGCAACTTTGCTTGGATAAAGTTTGGGCCTCCTCTTGGCTTGGGCATTTGCACCGGTTCTAACTCCAATTTCACCTTTGACTGGCCCCTGGTCTCTCAGCCAATGATTGGAAAGTTAGACATCTGTGGGCTTGGCTTGTTTTCCTTGGAGCAGAGAAGACTGAGGGGCGAGCTGATCGAGGTGTACAAGATTATGAGGGGCATGGACAGGGTGGTTAGAGAGCAGCTGTTCCCCTTAGTTGAAGGGTCAGTCACGAGGGAACATAAGTTCAAGGTGAGGGGCAGGAGGTTTATGGGGGGATGTGAGGCAAAATGTTTTTCCCCAGAGGGTGGTGAGGGTCTGGAATGCGCTGCCTGCGAGGGTGGTGGAGGCGGGTTGCCTCACATCCTTTAAAAAGTAACTGGATGAGCACTTGGCATGTCATAACATTCAAGGCCAAATGCTGGTAAATGGAATTAGGTAGGTAGGCCAGGTGTTTCTCGTGTCGGTGCAGACTCGATGGGCCGAAGGACCACTTCTGCACTGTGATTCTGTGACCCAGATTCAAAGTGCAAGTGAAGCTAATAAATGCCCATTTGACATATGAAGGGAAAAAGTATATCATTTTTTATGATTCTTTCATGGGATGTGGATGTTGCTTCCTGGGCCAGCATTTATAGTCCATCCCTAACTAGCCTCGCGAAGGTGGTGGTGAGCTGCCTTCCTGAACCGCTGCAGTGCATGCGGTGCAGGTACACCCACAGTACTGATAGGGAGGGCGCTCCAGGATTTTGACACAGTAAGTGAAGGAATGACGATATAGATTCCAAGTCAGGGTGGTGTGTGGCTTGGGGGGGATCTTGCAGGTGAGGGTGTTCCCATCTATGTGCTTCCAGGAGGTAAAGGTTACAGGTTTGGAAGGTGCTGTCAAAGGAGCCTTGGTGACGCCCTGCAGTGCATCTTATATATGGTACGCACTTCTGCCACTGGGCGTTGGTGCAGAAGGGAGCGAGTGCTCAAAAACAGGAAATGCTGGAAAGACTCAGCAGGTCTGGCAGCATCTGTGGAGAGAGAAACAGAGTTAACGTTTCGAGTCCGCATGATGCTTCTTCAGAGCAAGTGCTCAAGTTGGTGGATGTGGTGCAAATCAGGTTGGCTGCTTTGTCCTGGACGGTGATCTTCTTGTTTGTTGGAGAAGCACTCGTCCAGGCAAATGGAGAGTATTATATATGCGTTTAAACCTGGCCTCTCCCTCTCTTTCTAGCTCAGGCTTTTTTTATTTATTTGTTTAATCATTCATGGGATGCAAGTGTCATTGGTAAGGCCAGCACTTATTGCCCATCCCTAATTGCTCCTGCAAAGGTGGTGGTGAGCCGCTGCAGTCCATGTGGTGTCGGTGGACCCAGAGTGCTATTAGGGAGGAAGTTCCAGGATTTTGGCCCAGCGACTGTGAAGGAACAGCAATATATTTCCAAGTCAGGATGGTGTGCGACTTGGAGTGGAACTTGCAAGTGGAGGTGTTTCTATGCATCTGCTGCCCATGTCCTTCTACGTAGAGGCATTGTTAAAGGAGCCTTGGTGAGCTGCTACAGTGGAGTGCCTGGTGTGTCTTGGTGGCTATGTTTGTGGTCGCCATGGCGGATTGAACAAGTTCAGACTCCTGACAGCCACTTGGCATCGGAAACGTGCGATTGAGCGCATGTGGGAAGCGCATGCTTGGCCATGCCCACAGGTTGTGGTGAGGTTGCCCTTTATATTCGCAGCTCACCTGGTGTCCAATGCAAATATCTACTTAGGGATAGAGCAAATTTTAAAAAAGTTTATTCTTTCACAGGATTTGGGTGCCGCTGGCTAGGCCAGCATTTATATCCCGTTTCTAGTGGCCATTGAGGAGGTGGTGGCGAGGCATCTTCGTGAAATGCTGCAACTCATTTGCTAAGTTTTGTTTAAGTAACTGTAAAATTGGAGAAGTAGCGAGACACAGACATACCTAATTGATTTCTTCACGGGGTGTGGGCGTCACTGGCAAGGCCAGCATTTGTTGCCCACCCCTAATTGCCCATGAACCAAGTGGTTTGCCACACAATATCAAGAGGGCCATTAAGAGCCAATTGCATTGCTGTGGGCCTGGAGTCACATGTAGGATGGCAGATTTCCTTCCCTCAAGAGCATTAGTGAACCAGATGGGTTTTTACGACAGCCGACTCAGCATTATTGAGACTAGCTTCTCAATCCCAGATTATAAATTGAATTTAAATTCTACCAGCGGCCACGGTGAGATTTGAACCCTTGACCCCAGAGCATTAGCCTGGACCTGTGGATTACCAGTCCGGTGACATTAACACTACACCACTGTCTCCCCCAACTCTGGAGTGAGTGTGTTTTAGTGCACCGACTGTGGAAAGAACCTGAACCACCTCTCCCCACAGCCCCGCCACAGACCCCACCCCCACCCATGTTCCCCCCTGCCCAACGACAACCAAGTCATATGCAGTTGGGGGGAAAAAAGCCTGAGGGTTAGAATTAGGGTTATCCACACCGTCATTGTTTCAACTGCACTCACCAGCCAGCGAGATACTCTCGTCCTTCTGGTCAGGATCTGGCACCGACTCGCAAATGAGCTGCATCGTCTCGGTCTCCATGTCAGGTTCGGTGTCGGCCGGCCGCTCTCTGGCCAGCTCCCGGCTGTTGACCACGTGCGTGTGAATTTCTGGGGCAGGGTAGGCAGAGGGTGAGGCCTTCTCCCAGTAGTGGGGCTCCCACTGGGGCTCTGGGGTGGGGTCGGGCTCCGGCTCCTCGCACGCGTTCTTGGCTCTCCACCGCCCCCGGCCCGGTTTGGTCTTCATCAGAACCACGGGGGCCGTCTTCAGCACCGGGAGCTCCGGCAAGGGCTCTACTGGGGTTGGTAAGAGAGAGACCGTGAGAGAGCAAGAGACAAGAGAGGGAGTGGGAGGAAAAGGAGAAACAGGGAGACAGAGAGAGGACAGCGGGTGTGAGAAGGGGAGATGGAAGAACTGTGAGGAAGAGACAATGCAAAGAATTCGGAAGAAAATGAGATAGAAGGCAGGGAGAAGGAAGCAAAGAGAAGAGCGAGGAAGAGAGTTTGAGAAAGATGGAGGAGGAGGGGGAAGAGATGGGGGGAAAGAGGAAGATCAAGAGCAGCGGAGGGGGGTGGTGAGGGGAGTGTGCGAGAGACAGGCTGTGGGAGAGCGAGACTGTGGAGGCAGTGGAAAGAGAGGAAGGAGGGAGACAGAGAGGAGGAGGTCAAAAAAAGAGAAATTGAGCAGGAGGGAAGGGGAGAGAGGGAGACAGGGATGAGGAGTGTGCTTGACAGAGAGACTATGGGTGCAGAAGAGACAGTGAAGAGGGAAAGGAGAGAAGGTGAGAGAGACGGAGACAGAAAAGAGAAAGAAAGAACAACTTGCATTTAGATCACAACCACCTGGCACTTTATTGCCAATTAGGTACTTTTTAAAGTGTAGTCGCTACTGTAATGTACAAAACACAGTAGCAAATATGCACTCAGCAAGTTCCCACAAACAGCAAGGTGTTAAATGTCCAGATAATCTGTACTGTGAGATGGGTGATTGGGGGATAAATGTTGGCGAGAACATTGGGGATAACTACACTCTTTTTCTTCAAAATAGTGTCATGGGATCCTTTACATCCACCCAGGCGGGCAGATGGGCCTCGGTTTAACGTCTCATCTGAAAGACGACACCTCCGGCAGTGCAGTGCTCCCTCAGGATTGCACTGGAGTTTCAGCCTTAACGTGTGTGTTCAAGCTACGGAGTGGGACTTGAACTGGAACTTTATGACTCAGAGGTGAGGGAGAGTGCTACCAACTGAATGATGGCTGACGCATTAACAGAGAAGGGGAAAGAGAGGAGATGGGGAGCATGGGAGAGGGGTGGTGACAGAGAGAAGGGGAAAGAGAGGGAGATGGAGCTTGGGAGAGAGGAAGAGCGAAGAGAGCAAGGGAAGAGAAAGAGGGAGAGAGAGAGCATGAGGGGGGAAAGGAAGAGAGTCAAAAAGTAAGAGACAGAGGGGAGTGGAAAGACAGAGGCGGAGAGGGGAACATAGAACAGTGTGTGGAGAGAGAGTGTGAGCATACGAGAGAGAGGGGGAGAAAAAGAGTGAGACAGCTTGGGAAGCTCCAGTAACATTTCTACTAGGAACCAGAGAGAGCCAGACTGAGAGAGCAGAGAAAGAAAAGGCAAAGAGGGCAGAAGAGCACAATAAATTGTCACTTTTGGAGTGGGATTGCTTTGAGGGGCTTGCAGTGAAGCAATGGACCGAGTGGCACCCTTCTGCGTTGCAACTTTCGATAATGTGCAGCATCAAGTGCCAATGATCAGCCTAGGCACATGCACTGAACTGATGATAATGCTGCAGCATCTCCTTAATTGCTGCTTTTACATGTTTTCGCCAAAAGAGGTCTGCAGTCAACAAACACAGGGCAGCGGTGAGGTAGCGCCCTTGTGTGGCCACCCTGCAGTACTGCTGTCCTCCTATTCATGACACTAGTTACAGGGGGCGAACCACCAGAAAACAGGCCATTCTATGGCCATATTACAAAGCGCCAATGCTCCATTGGGAATTTCTGCTAACAGGGTTTTTACAGATTTCCAGCATCCAAGGTGTTTTGCTCTGGGGCCTCCTGCACCCATTCAGCTGAGTGAAATGGGGAGGGTGGGTTGGTATAGGGAAGTTCAGGCTAGCCCACGTCACAGAGAGAGGCCAGTCATGTGCCTGCTTGCACTCTGAAGGAGCAATTCAACTGGTGTCATTCTCCCAGCATCTCCCCACAGCACGGCATATTCTTCCTTTTCAGATAATAATCAATTTCCTCTTCAATTGAACCTCCCTCCACCACATTCCCAGGCAATACATACCAGGCTCTGACCACTCATTGCGTGAAAAAGCTTTTCCTCACGTCGCCATTTCTGCTTATGCCAATTACTTTAAGTCTGTGTCCTCTGGTTCATGGTCTTTCCAGCAATGGGAACAATTTCTCCCCACCTACTCTGTCCAGAGCCCTCATGATTTGAATACCTGTGTCAAATCTCCTCTCAACTTTCTCTTTAAGGAAAGCAGTCCCAACTGCTCCAACCTACGTAACTGGAGTTCCTTACCCTGAGAACCATTTGGGGGAATCTTTTGTGCAGTTCCCTCAATGCCTTCACATCTTTCCTGAAGTGTAGTGCCCAGGAATGAATGCAATACTCCAGTTGAGGCCGAAGCAGTGTTTTCTACAAGTTTAACATAACCTCCTTTCTCCTGTGCCCCTATTAATAAAGCTTAGAATGCTGTATGCTTTATTAACCATTCTCTAAACCTGTCCTACACCTTCAATGATTTATGCACATGTACACCCAGGTCCCTCTGCTCCTGCACCCCCTTTTGAATTGTACCCTGTATCTTATGCTGTCTCTCTGCATTTTTCCTACAAGAATGAATCACTTCAAATTTCTCTACATTAAATGTCATGTGAGGCCTGTCCGCCCATTCCACCAAGCTGTCCATGTCTTTTTAAAGTTCTACGCCATCCTCCTCACAATTCACAATGCTTCCAAGGTTTGTATCATCCGCAAGTTTTGAAATTGTGCCCTCTACACCAAGGCGCAAGTCTTATATATTTCATGAAGAGCAAGGGTACTAACACTGACCCCTCTGACACTTAACTGAAAACTTTCATCCAGTCCAAAAAACATCCATTAACCACTACTCTCTATTTCCTGTCATCAGCCAATTTCATATCCATGTTGCTATAGTCCCTTTTACTCCATGAGCTCTAATTTTGCCACAAGTCTGTTGTGTGGCACTTTATCAAATGTCTTGTGCAAATCCATGTACTCTACATCAACAGCAATGCCCTCATCAACCCTCTCTGTTACTCCTCAAAAAATCTCAAGCAAGTTAGTTAAACATGATTTTCTGTTAAATTCATGCTGGATTTCCTTAATTAATCTGCATGTACCCAAGCGACGATTTATTTTGTCCCAAAACATGGTTTTTAGAAGGTTCCCCATCCCTGAGGTTAAACTGACTGGCCTGTAGTGCTGGGCTTAGCTTTACACCCTTTTTGGAACAAGGGTGTAATATTTGCAATTCTCCAGTCCTCTGGCACCACCCGAGTCTAAGGAAGGCTGGGAAATTATGGTCAGTGCCTGTCCTATTTCAGCTTGTGGATTGCCTTTAACTTTAGCTGCGAGTCTATTTCCATACTTTTGTTATGCTTTTCTCATTTGCTTTTTGAATTCCCCTCAAACCTTCTAAATCTCAGCCTGGTTCTCGGTTGTATCAACCAAATGACATCTGTCACATGCACATGATGTCCACTGGGCAAAGAAGGATAACTGCAAAGACTCCACGTGGACATGATTCGGGAAAGAAGGATAACTGCAAATTCCCACGCGAACGCTCCTGGGGAAAGAGGAATAACTCTGATTTCTCAGAAGGACATTATTTTGGGAAAGAGGGATCAGTGAACAGGCACCACATGGACTCTACTGGGGAAAGAGAGATAACTGCACAGACTTCATATGGACAGTATCGGGGAAAGATTTGTGACTGTAAATTTCCAATTGGCCGTTACTTCAGGAAGGAAGGGTAAATACAAATTCCCGCATGGACACTATTGGAGAAAGAGGGACAGTTGCAGAGACTCCACACAGATACTACTGAAGAGAGAGGGATATCCGCAGGCTCTCCGCATGGACACTGTTGAGGAAAGACTGATAAAGACAGATTCCCACATAAGCACCATCAGGAAAAGTGGGATTACTTCAAATTTCCACAAGGACACTATTGGGCAAACTCAATTCTTTGGCTAAGATTTTGATCACCTGGTCTAGTATCTCCTTATGTGGCTTGGTGTCAAACTTTGCTTTGTTATCCTCACCCCCTGTGAAGTGCCTTGCGACATTTCACTATGTTAAAAGGAATACATAAATGTCAGCACAAGTTGCACATCCGTTTCTTTTCTCAGTCCTGTGATACGCGCAAATGAGATTCCATTTGGTGATGCACTCGGGGCCTGGGGCAAGAAAGCAACTCAAAATTACTGGAAGCTATACGAGTACACGAGTGAAAAAGGAATGGGTGGAGCATAAGCAGCAGGATGGGCCTGTTGGGCCAAACTGCTTGTTTCTGGGCTGTGACTGTGAATCCTATGTAATATAAATCCTCATCTTTTAACCACGGAATCAGTGTTGACCTGGTCCAGGGAGCCGGCTAAAACTGGGAATTGCAAATGTCGGAGGAGTTTTAAGAGGTCCATGTACACAGGAGACTAAAACGTAGGGGCCACACACAAAGCACAAAACAGGAAGGCTGATGAAACGCTTGCTTTCAGAACTAGTGGGCTAGAATATCAAGGGAAGGAAGCCTTGGAAACCTCTGGTTAGAGCAAACCTCGGGGACCGTGTTCAGTCCTGAGCAGCGCACCTTAGAAAGTGCATAACAGCCTCAGAAAGACCAGAACGTCACTAGGATTCCAATGGTTAGATTATGAACAATGAATACATAAATTGGGAGCAGGGGGAGGCCTGGGGAGGTGCACGAGGCCATGGGGCGGGGAGGGGGCGCGAGGCCTTTCCAGCCGGTGGATGGATAAATATAAGAACAAGAGGACACAATCTTATAAATCAGAGCTAGTCCATTCATGAAGCATGTTAGGGCATTCTTTGTCTTGCAAAGGGTGGTAGAAGTGTGGAATGCACTCACACACAAAAAGCAGTACACACAAAATCCATTAATCGTTTATATTCAGGAACTGAAAGATATTTGCTGGTCAACAATATTAAGGGATATGAAATCAAGGTGGGTGGATGGAATAGGAAAAATCAGCCACAGTCTTACGGAACGGCGCAACAGGCTAAAAGGGGTCAAATGGCCGACCTTCATCTTGTGTCTAATGGTTACATGGAATTACGATGCATTCTTAGCACAGGAACACACCACTCACCCCGAAGAATCTCCCCCCATTCCATCTGACTCACCTCAGCCTTTCAGCACGTCTTTGTACTCAATTATCTCTTGTGCACTTGCACAAATTCCTTTTGAAAGCATCTACGCTGTTTACCTCAACGCCCTTCTGTAATAGAAAGTTCTACACTGTGCGAGGAAATACATTTTCCGTGTTTCTGGGTCTTTTTCCGAGTGGCAGGTGGTGACCAGTGGGGTACCAAAGGGATCAGGGCTTGGGCCCCAGCTATTCATAATATGTATCATTGATTCGGATGTGGGGGCCAAACGTAATATTTCCAAATTCACTGACGGCACAAAACTCTGCTGGAATGTGAGCAATGAGGGTGTAAAGAGGCTTGAAGGCATTTTAAACAAGTTGAGTGAGTAGGCAAATACATGGCAGAGGCAGTTGATGAGTGTGAAGTTATCCACATTGGTAGGAAAAACAGAATGGCATAGTATTATTTAAATGGTGATAGATTGAGAAATGTTGATGTATAAAAGGGATCTGGGCGTCCTTGTGCACCAATGACTGAAAGCAAGCATGCAGGTACAGCAAGCAGTTAAGGCAGCAAATGGTATGTTGGTCTTCATTGTGAGAGGACTTGAGTACAGGAGCAAGGTTGCCTTACTGCAGCTGTACAGGGCCTTGGTAAGACCACACAAGGAGTATTGTGTGCAGTTTTGGTCTCCTTACCTAAGAGAGAGAGAGGGAGTTCACCAGACCAATTCCTGGGGTGGCTGGATTGTCATATTGAGGAGAGATTGGGCCGACTAGGCCTGTATTCGCTGGAGTTGAAAAGAATTCGAAGGGATCTCATTGAAAAGTATAAAATTCTGACAGGGCTGGACAGACTGGATGCAGGGATGATGTTTCCTCCGGCTGGGTTGGGGTGGTGGGGGGTGGAATGTGGTTTAGAACAAGGGGTCACAGTCTCAGCATACAGAGTAGGCCATTTAGGGCTGAGATAAGAACAACTTTTTTCACACATAAGGTGGTGAACCTGTGGAAGTCGCTACCACAGAAGGCTGTGGAGGCCAAGTCACTGAATGTACTTAAGAAAAAGATTTCTAGATTCTAAAGGCATCAAAGGGTATGGGGAGAGAGTGGGAGTATGGCACAGGTACTTCTAAAGACATCCAGAAACTGATTGCTCCCTCTGGTAGAGACAATGGGACATAATGTGAGACGAGTATCATCTCAAGAAATCCTGTGAGCAATGCCCAGACAGATAAGCGAATTCACTTCCTGCTTGGAATGTACAAAGGAGGGGTTAAAAGTGAGACGAAAAGTTGCCCTGGTGTCTGTCTGTTGGTGGGTGTTCTGAGATTGGAAGTGCTGGAAGTTTGAGTCAGAAGTAACAGTCACATATCATGCCCCTGCAAATCGTCATTCTTCAAGTATCCCGATTTCTCTCCTTCTCCACTGAAGCCAACATGACTGAAACCTCGAAACCGACTATTCGCCTACCGAAGAAAAGTCGACTGGAATCTTGAATCGTAACAATCTTCATTGGCTCAATCACCTACTCCCCACTAGTCAAAGACTGTAATATGAATATTCAATCACACAATCATACAGTGCAGAAGAGGCCCTTCGGCCCATCGAGTCTGCACCGACACGTGAGAAACACCTGACCTACCTAACCCCATTTACTAGCACTTGGCCCATAGCCTTGAATGAAATGATGTGCCAAGTGCTCATCCAGGTACTTTTTAAAGGATGTGAGGCAACCCGCCTCCACCACCCTCCCAGGCAGCGCATTCCAGACCGTCGCTTCCCTCTGGTAAAAAAGCTTTTCCTCACATTCCCCCTAAACCTGCTGCCCCTTACCTTGAACTTATGCCCCCTCGTGACTGACCCTTCAACTAAATTCTTACTTTTAACCTGTATGACCGTATATGCTTGTGTTTTATCCTTTCTTGCCTTTAGTAGTTAATAAACTTACTCTTACATTTAACTCAAGACCAAATCGGCTATTTCAAAACCAGAACAATTGGGTCTGAGGAAATGGTATCCGCAAAAGGAACCGTTTTAGATTAAATCTTGTTGCAACCAACAGAGGGAGGGGTGCTGAATAAAGACAGGAAGCCAGTATATCCCTCCTCACCTGAGGCACAACAGTTTGGGGGATGTCCCAGCCAAACGGGGACAAACTGAGGGGTCTCGCCTGGATCAACAACTTTGGGGAACCTCAGCTGGGGGTAGGTGGTAACAATCCCCTTAGTACACTGGCCTTACATACTTCCGATGCGTCATGCACACATGCTGCCCTACGCGTTGAACAGGCAGGGCTACTTTTTTTTTTCCATCGCCCCCTGCTGATGTGCTTCACGTGGGCCAGCCTCGCGCAAACCCTTCCGCAGGCAGACCCCGCCTCCACCAGCGTTTCACTTCCGAAAACCACCCGAAAAGCTCTAGAAAATTAAATCACATGGACGACCAGAGAAACGGTGCCCCTGAGATTCTGTAAGCAGCTGCTCCTCCAATCGCAGGTTGTTTCTCTTCTGTGCTTGCTGCTCTTAGTGAGCCTACAGGTGATGAGAGAGGCTGCCGGGTTGGGGGAGAGAATGGGGGTAGGGGGGTTATGCAAAAGGGGAGATGGGGGATAGAAAAGGGGTACACACAGGGAGTGGGGGGGACTGCTTAGGGGGATGCGATGGGGGAGACGGGGAGCTGGGGGAGCCACCAATAGAGTAGACTGTGGGTAGGGTGGGGAAGGGAATGGGGGGTGTGGGCAGCTGCTGCCAAGGTGGGAGGCTGGGGGTTTGGGCTGCCAAGGGGGAGACTGGGATGGGTGGGGGATGAAAAGGGGGACAGAGGCTGCGAAGGAGAGAACACAGTTTTAAACATGTCAAGACGGAATACTCAGCTAACTGGGTGCCAGGAAAGTCTGAAGTCACTGTGGTAATGAATTCTTCGCAAAAGAACGTGGAGTCTCGAGCATAAGGCTGCATAAGGTCAGGAACCACTCTCAAACAAAACGTCTAATGGCTGCTATCGTAATGAAACTGGTAACTGGATAATTTAGCACTGAATAGTTTTATTTCATAAGAAAGATTTGCATTCTTGTGTTATCACATCTCAAAGCTTTTTACAAGCTGTGAATTACTTGAGGTTCAGTAACTGTGTTGGAGACAACCAAGCAACTATTTTGCATGTGCGCAGATCCCGAACAGTAAAGATAAACAACCTGCAGTTCCGTAGTGACTTTTTCCTGACCTCAGGACTTCCCAAAGCGCTTTAGTCAATGGAATACTTTGGCAGTGTAGTCACTGTTGTAATGAAGGAAATATAATGAGGTAAATGATCAATTAATTTAGGAGGAGTCTAGGACTAGGGAGCACAATCTAAAAATTAGAGCCAGATCTTTCAGGGGTGAAATTCGGAAACATTTCTATACATAAAGGATGGTAGAAGCTTGGAGCTCTGTCTCGCAAACAGCAATTGATGTGAGATCAATATTATTGCTAAAGCAATTGTTAAATATAAATTTGAGATCGAGATTGGACTCAGTAAAAAAAAATGTAGTAACTGCCTGGTTAAAATCTTCCAGCTTTGTGTGTATGTGGCGGTAATGCATTTGCTGTGACCTCACCAGTCCGTGGAAGGCGTGTTTATGGGGACGGCTTTGTCTGTGTACAACTGTGCGTCAGTTATTTTAAAAATGAAACATCTGTTGCCAACTTATGCCAATTTCAATCTTGTGGGTATCGATGAAATTAATGCTTTCGTTGTGTATTTTGGCTTTAGGTTTAGTGGAGGGGTGATGATTATTGTGGGCTTTTCCTTCAAACTCTGCTTCTGTGAGAATCTAAATACGCGGTATGTCAACACAAGTACAGAAAGAGCTGTTGTGACTGCATCACCTATGAGGAGTTAGTAAGAATAAAATAGGAGCCCTTGAGAATCAAAAAAGTAGCCCCTGTAAAATAAAATGATTTTGACTCCCGCCCACTGGCACAGACCATCCCCACGCACCTCGTACAGACCTCTCCCCCGCGCAACGTACGCAGTGCCTCTCCCACCCCTTTCGCACAGGCCATTCCCCGTCCACCTGCTGCACAGACGGAGGCATCGCGCGCTGTAGCAAGCCAGCACCGTGTGCGGCTCACCGGGGCGGAGTGACCAGGTTTCTGGCCGCAGGGGGCTAAACTGGCCGTTTTCAAGGTTCGAAGGCTGTGAGGGGCTGGACAGCTCTGTTTATTGAGAGGTGCAGCCCATTTAACACAGGCTTGCAAATCAGTTTGTGTTTCCCAAGTGGTTCTTTTAAAGATGCAGTGTGCCCACAAGTTTGGGGTTTGGTTGGGGGTGGTGTAGGGGGGATTGGAGAGGGCGGGACAGGAATGGCATGGGTGAGAGAATGGGGCAGGAGGCTCTGGGGAGCCTGCACTATCAGGATGAAGCCTAACATGGGTTCGGAGGGGTGGGGGGGGATAAACGGGCGGGTAACGTACTTGGGTCGATTCCTTCCACAGGCTCCTCTTCCTCTGAGCGCTCGTCCTTGCAGGGGACCACCTTCCAGCCGGGCTGGGGGCCCCTGCCTCCCGGCCCCTGCTCCTCCAGTTCACACTCCACGATGCGCAGGGAGGTGACGGAGTTGGACACGCAGCCTCCGTCACTCTCGTCTTCCTCCTCCTCCTCTTCCTCCTCCTCCTCCTCGGAGCTCAGGCCGCGTTCTGTCTCCTGCTCCGAGCCGGGGCCGCGCTCCGCCTCCCGGGGCTCCGGCGCCCCTGCCGACGATCTGCCCGTCTGCGCGGGCCGGCGCCGCCCTCTCCTCCTCGGGTCGTGGCCCGCTGCTTGCCAGCGGTAGGTGTGGCCGGCCTGGCACGCCCAGACCGCCACGGCGGCGGTGCCGCTGGGCGGCAGGTACCTCAGGCTGGGCGGGTGGTGGCAGCCCTGGCAGTGGCTGTGTGTCCAGCCCACCAGCTCCCCCAGGGCCTCGCCGCACGTGCGCAGGTCCAGCCGGCTCGCCGGCCCCTCGCCGTTTTCTGCGGAGGAGAACAAGACTCGAGATCACCGTGCTGGCACTTTAGGGGGGGGTGGGGGTTGCCTCCCGGCAACGCCAGCTTCCTGAGGGCAGTACTCGGTGACACCATCAATCCCGTGCTGGCCGGCCGCAACGCTTTGTCCACCGGGTGCAGCAGGAGCTGACCTCAGGGGCCAAAGGCCAACCAGCTCCAAAGACCCAAGCAAACCCCCAACGGAGGGACTGACGCAATCTCTTATCCACCCACCCATCCACTCCTCCTCTCTTCCCTTGCACTGGCTTCCTTCGGCCCTGAAACCTTCAAAGGTCTCTGCTCTCCTCCCGTTCTGGCCCTGATTTAAAAATCACTCCGCCACTCACTGGTCACTGCGCCTTCGGCTGTTAACATCCCAAACTTGGGTTTCCCCACTCCGAACCCCTCTCGCCTCATTTGAAACCCTCCTTGAAACCTGCAGCTTTGACCAAGCTCTCTGTTTTGGCCCGAGCATCTCTGTCGGGGGAATCAATGCCAACTTTTCGGTCTGATCATGCTCCTGTGAAGTTTTACGACGTTATAGGGGCTATGAAGGCAAATTGCAGAAATTGTGCACTCGATAACACGTCGTTCCCCCCTCAGCTACACACTCCACCAACTGACCCGCTGCACCCTGCCACTTGCTCTCAACTGGTTCACCCCACACCCCCCTCATTCTCCACCGATCCTGTACCAATCCCATTCTCTGCCAACCCCACAGCCTCTGCTCCCAGCAGCATTCACCATACCCAGTGCGTTGGCTCCCTGAGATAGTCACCACCCACCCCATAGTCCAGGTGCGGTTTCCACAGTTCCTACCCAGCCTCCACAACCTTGCCCCTGCGCTATCTGCCCGTCCCTCCAGCCCCGCATGGTTCCCGCCTTGTCTGCACAGCCTCCTGCGATTCCTGCCACATCCCCTGCAATTCAAGCCCTATCTCCCCAGCCCTGTCACCTGCGATTCGGGCCCTGACCCCACAGCTCCATGCGATTCCCACTCCACATCCATAGCACAGGCCCTCCCATGATTCCCACCCTATATTCATAACCCAGGCCCCTGTGATTCCTGCCCCATATCCACAACTCAGCACCCCCCGCGATTCTCATCCCATATCCACAACCCAGCCTCCTGTGATTCTCAACCCATATCCACAACCCAGGCACTCCCCTCCGCGGTTCCTGCCCCATATCCACAACCCAGCCTCCTGCAATTCCCCCTCCAAATCGACAACCCAGCCCCCTGCGATTCCCGCCCCATATCCACAACTCAGCCCCTGCGATTCCCGCCCAATATCCACAACTCAGCCGCCTGCGATTCCCACCCCATATCCACAACTCAGTCCCCTGCGAGTCCCACCCCATATCCACAACTCGGCCGCCTGCGAGTCCCACCCCATATCCACAATTCGGCCGCCTGCGATTCCCGCCCCATAGCCACAACTCAGCTGTCTGCGATTTCCACCCCATATCCACAACTCAGTCCCCTGCGAGTCCCACCCCATATCCACAACTCGGCCGCCTGCGAGTCCCACCCCATATCCACAACTCAGCCCCTGCGATTCCCGCCCAATATCCACAACTCAGCCGCCTGCGATTCCCACCCCATATCCACAACTCGGCCGCCTGCGAGTCCCACCCCATATCCACAATCCAGCCTCCTGCGATTCCGGCTCCAAATCGACAACCCAGCCCCCTATGATTCCCATCCCATATCCACAACACAGCCCCCTGTGATTCCCATCCCATATCCACAACACAGCCCCCTGTAATTCCCGCCCCATATTCACAACACAGCCCCCTGCGATTCCCGTCCCATACCCACAACACAGCCCTCTGCGATTCCCGTCCCATATCCACAACACAGCCCCCTGTGATTCCCGCCCCATATTGACAACACAGCCCCCAGCGATTCCCGCCCCATATCCACAACAGCCCCCTGCAATTCCCATCCCACATCCACAACACAGCCCCTTGCAATTCCCGCCTCATCTCCACAGCCCCCTGTGATTCCTGCCCCACGCCCACAACCCTATTCCCATACAACCCTAGAAAATCTAAGGTGTAGAAAGAGGCCATTCAGCCCATTGTGCCTGCGCCAGCCAAAAAAGAAACTATCTGCTCATTTTAAGTCCACTTTCCAGCGCCTGGTCCATAGCCTTGCAGATTGCAGCACTTCAGATGCAGATCCAGGTACCTTTTAAATGAGTTGAGCGTTTCAGCCTCAACCACCAACTTAGGCAGCGAATTCCAAACACCCACCACCCTCTGGATGAAAAAGCATTTCCTCATGTTCCCTCTAATACTTCTACCAGTCACCTAAAATTTATACCCCCTGGTAACTGACCCCTCAGCTAGGGGAAAAAAAAGGCTTTCCTGTCTGCCCTATCTAGGCGCCTCATAATTTTGTACACCTCAATTAGGTCACCCCTTGGCTTCCTCTGTTCCAAGGAAAACAACCCCAGCCTCTCTAATCTTTCCTCATAGATGCAATTTTCAAGGCCTGGCAACATTTTTGTAAATCTTCTCTGTACTCTCTCCACAGCAATTATGTCCCTCCTGTAACGTGGTGACCAGAACTGCACAGAAAATTCCAGCTATGGAATTCCCCTGCGATTCCCATCCCGGCTCCACAGGCCAGCCCCCTGCGATTTCCGTACTGTCCCCACGTTCTACGTGATTCCTGTCCTGCCCCGACAGGCCGTGCTCCCACTGCTTCCTGCCTGGTCCGAATAGCTCCCACGCTTCCCGCCCCGTGCCCACACCATTTCCACAGCCCCCGAGGTGCCCAGCCTTGCCCCACAGCACTCCCATCGCCGCTATTCCCAGCCTGGCCCCACAGTACCCCCACCACTATTCCCAGCCTGGCCCCATAGCACCCCCGCCGCTATTCTCAGCATGGCCCTACAGCACTCCCCACTGCCACTATTCCCAGCCTGGCCCCATAGCACTCCCCACCGCCGCTATTCTCAGCATGGCCCTATAGCACTCCCCACCGCCACTATTCCCAGCCTGGCCCCATAGCACTCCCCACCGCCGTTATTCTCAGCATGGCCCTACAGCACTCCCCACTGCCACTATTCCCAGCCTGGCCCCATAGCACTCCCCACCGCCGCTATTCTCAGCATGGCCCTATAGCACTCCCCACCGCCACTATTCCCAGCCTGGCCCCATAGCACTCCCCACCGCCGCTATTCTCAGCATGGCCCTATAGCACTCCCCACCGCCACTATTCCCAGCCTGGCCCCATAGCACTCCCCACCGCCACTATTCCCAGCCTAGCCCCATAGTACTCCTCACCGCCACTATTCCCAGCCTGGCCCCATAGCACCCCCCACCGCCGCTATTCTCAGCCTGGCCCCATAGAACTCCACACCGCCGCTATTCCCAGCCTGGCCCTACAGCACTCCCCACCGCCGCTATTCCTAGCCTCGCCCCACCGCCCCTATTGCTAGCCTCGCCCCCACAGCAAATCCACTGCCGTTATTCCCAGCCTGGCCCGATAGCACTCCCAACCGCCGTTATTCCCAGCCTGGCCCAATATCACCCCCCACCGCCGCTATTCCCAGCCTGGCCCCATAGCACCCCCCACCGCCGCTATTCCCAGTCTGGCCCCATAGCACCCCCCACCGCCGCTATTCCTAGCCTCGCCCCACAGCACTCCTCACCGCCGCTATTCCCAGCCTGGCCCCATAGCACTCCCCACCGCCGCTATTCCCAGCCTGGCCCCATAGCACCCTCACCGCTGCTATTCCCAGCCTGGCCCCATAGCACCCCCACCACCGCTATTCCCTGTCTGGCCCCATAGCACCCCCCCACCGCTGCTATTCCCAGCCTTGCCCCACAGCACTCCCCACCGCTGCTAATCCCAGCCTGGCCCCATAGCACCCCCCCACCGCTGCTAATCCCAGCCTGGCCCCATAGCACCCGCCCACTGCCGCTATTCCCAGCCTGGCCCCATAGCACCCCCCCACCGCCGCTATTCCCAGCCTGGCCCCATAGCACCCCCCTACCGCCGCTATTCCCAGCCTGGCCCCATAGCCCCCTGCAACTGCGATTCCTGCCCCTCGTCCCCATAGCCCCTGCAATTTGAAAGCTGTCCTCACAGGCCTGTGATTCCCGCCCTGTCCCCACAGCCCTCTTCGCTTCCCGGTCCATGTCCCCACGGCACCCGCGATTTCCAACCAATATCCACAGCCCAGTCCACAGCAATTTCTGCCCCACGGCCGCTGTCAACTCCCTTCCCATGTCCCCATGGCCCCCAGCGATTCCTGTCCCGTGTGCCCACAGCCCCACCCCTTCCCACGGTCCTCACTCTGCCCCCACAGTCAATTTTCTATCTCCACACTCTTGCCGTATCCGCACAGCCCCAGCTTGAATGTTATCCCCATAATCCCTGTTTCCTACAATTCTCTCCTATCCCGCAGAGTCACTGGGCAGTGATGAGGAGCATGAACCGTGACGGCTTTGATTGATTGAACCTTGACTGATTTCCTATCTCTCTCATCCAAGTGCTGCTGGACAATGATTAAGAGCAGGCCCCCAAGCTGACGCTCCTCTCTGTCTAGCCCAGAGCTGCACTTGGCAGCGTTTGTGAAGCCAGCACGTAACCCCCAGTGACCCCCTTCCGGCAGTGAGAACACTCCAGCTCTCCGTACGGTTGTCCTCGAGCTACAGGATTGATGGTGTCGCACCACGTCACGAGAGGTGCCTCGTACCGTTAAGCAAGCTGACATTCCGAGACACCCTCCGCCCGACCACAAAGTGAAATCGGGGAGCGTCCAGCAATCTCGAGCTGCGAACAGGCTCGCGTTATAAAGCTGCCACGCTCCGCGATTCCGGATGCAGGATTGAGAGTGCGGAGAATGGACACATGGGGCAATGTACGGTGGCGTGTGGGGAGGGTGGGGGAGGGGAGTGTGGGGGCTGGGGGTGGGGAGGAGGATCGGGGCTGGATAAAATGGGGGTTTGGGGGTCATTAGGGGATGGGGTCAAGCAAGTGTGAGTGTGATGGAGAATTAGGGCGAGGCACGAAATAGCAAGCGCCAATTTAAAAGGGGTGGGGGTCAGAGGGGCAACCCCCTCCGTTTCCAAATGTCCCAGTGAAACCTTAAATAAAACAAAACACAAATGAAATGCTCAAGTATTGCAATGGATACAAAAATCGAGACTAAAGTTCCATTCTCCAGCACTGTCATCCATCACCTCAAAGGACAACTAAAGCCCATATTCCAGAGTGTGCAGGGGGGTGGATACAGACATTCGGGAATGTTGCTGCCCTAATTCCGGATCAGGGTCCGTGCAAAGGAAGCCCTGTCCCTCCCGTCTCCTCCCTCATTTTCTGCACCCTTCCCCCAACCACCCCTGCCCACAAACACACACACACACACTCCAGTCCAGGTTTTAGTTGTCCTTCAATAAGCACAATAATTAACAATGTCAAAATACAAGGCTCAACACGACAAAAAATGCCGACAAGATGGCGCTCGCTAGCTGAATGGCCTTGCTAGTGAGCGGTGACAACATTGACAGCGGGATGAGGTGAACAAGTGATGGATGCAGTTACTGGAGGGGATGGAAGACAAGCTCTGGGGTCCCATTGCCTGCAGCAGCTGTGGTCTCTGCCACCGCAGGACCCCGCTGAGCCATACAGGCGGAGCGCTGCTGCCCTCCGGTGGCACTGGGCTGGTAACGTGGCATTAAACCTCCCCTTGCGACCGCCTTCCTGCCCCCTCAGGACTGTCGGGAAGTTTCCTCAACCCTCGTAACTGCTCTGCCCGAAAGGCAAACGCACTTAAGCTACAAGGGATTCGAGTTGAGCAAGAGAAACGAGCATGCTGCTGAGACAGGAAGCATTTCAAGAGCAGCATCCACCAAAATTCATGAGTCACAGAAGGTGGCCATTCGGTCAATCGCGCCTGTGCTGACTCTAAGAAAGAGCTGGTTAAATAAGTCCCAATTGCCTGCCTTATCACCAGAGCCCGGAAATTATCTTTCTCTTTTCCTTTTTAAGTATTTATCCAATTCCCTTTTGAAAGTTACTCTTCCACCCACTTAAGCAATGCATTTGAGATCATAACCTAAGTTGTTAAAAAAAATCTCATCTGGCTTTTTGTCGATTATCTTAAATCTGTCCCCTCTGGTTATCCGTCCTCCTGCCAGTTTCTCCCTATTTACTCCTGTTAAACCCCTCAATATTTGGAGCATGTCCAGAAATTTTCCTTCACCTTCTCTGTTCTAAGGTGAACAGCCCAGCTTCTCCAGTCTCTCCGAGTAACTGAAAGCCCTCATTCAGGTACCGTTGCTCTGCACCCAAACCAAGTCGGGGACAGATAGATTGGCTAACAAGGGGAGTCAAAGGTTAGCTGGGGGTAGGCAGAATATGGAGTTAAGGCCACAATCAGATCAGCTGTGATCTTATTGAATGGCGGAGCAGGCTCAAGGGGCTGAATTGCCTACTTCTGCTCCTATTCGTATGTTTGCATATTCCACCTAAAGCACTGTGCCCAGATTTTTGCCAGCTGAGGTCAAACCTATGATTCACTGAAGTTTTTGGATAACTTCCTCCTTTCTTGAACTCCTTGCCACCATTCATGAAGTCCGAGATCCTGTGCAGTCTCATAGGAGCCTTTTCGGCTTGTCCCACAGCTTCATGGATTAGTGCGTGCGAACCTTCCGATTTCTCTGCTCTGCACCTCCTTTACACAATTTGTACTCTTGCATTGACGTTTCCTCACCTCCTTCCTTCCTTCCAAACTACATCACACACACCCGGTAGTGCTGGCTGATAATGTCATGGAGCTCAAACTACGCGGCAGTCCCCGAGCAATCATGTCAACCAGCGCAGGCCATTATTTCAATTGGTTGGAGCACCTCCAGCGCACATTCCTGCCAACATCTCATTTCCCAACAGAAGCTTGGGGCTTAATGGGGCTCTGTCGGACGCGACACGATGGGGTCCAGTTAAGTGCCAACCGGACCTGCTCCTCTACCCTGGTACGGCATCATGGTGGTACAGGGTTGCAGCCTGGGAGCCCTGCACAAGCAGTGCCAACCGACACCAGCAGTCTGTGATCTCAGGAGCTGACTGGAAGTGGGGGAGGGGTGGGGGGGTAGGGGGTAAATGAATGGAATGTGAAGTTTGCTTACCTCTGTGGGCGGCACCGAACCGCTGCAGATCTCTGTAACAAGAACAAAGAACAAGAGTGACGACAGGTGAGGCAACAATCAGGCATGACTGAACACAAAAACAAAATACAGTGAATGGTGGAAATCGGAAATTAAAAAAAAAAAATGCTGGAAACACTCCCAATCTGCCAGGATCTGCAGAGAGAGAAAAAGGAGTTCACGTTTCAAGTCAATAAGTTCTGATGGAAAGTTACTAACCTGAAACATTTAACACTCTCCACGGGAGTGGCCAGGCTTGCTGAATGCTTCCAGCATTTTCTGTTGCAATAAACAACTTGAACTTATAAAAAAAATGCGCTTAACAAGCGAGTTATCGATACAAACATTTTTGACACCAAGCCACAGTGAGAGAAATCAAGGCGGAGGAGCAAAAGCGGAGTCCGAAGCGACAGGCACTATAAGGCAGAATGAGAGAGTAAAGGGGTCTTTCTCATTGTTGTAAAACACACCACACTGAGGGAGCGAAGAGATGCTGCTCATTGCTGTAAAAATCCAGCACAGCATAAGAGCGAAGGGATTTTACTCGAAGAGCCGCACAACACAGGGTCATTCTGCCTTGTGCCCTCTCTCTCTGCAAGACCTCCACAATCTGTTTCATGGCCCTCCTATTTCCCTGCATTTTTGCGCTTTGTTCCCCCATGAATATATATCCAACTCCATTTAGAGGGTTGGAATTGCATCTGCTGCCACCACTCGTTCACGCAGCGCTCACCAGGTTGCAACGACCTGCAGAGTTAAAAAGGAAAAGTGTCCTCTCTTTCCCGCCGCATGGCTTCAATCTATGTCTTCTGGTTATCAATGTTCCCGTCAACCGAACCCATTTCTCTCTGCCTCCTTTGTCAAAACCTTTGATAATTCTGAACAAATCAAAAATAAAAAACCTCTCTGTGATCTGCTGAGCTCTCACGAGGAACTCAAGAGGTAGTGCATTTTGCCTCTTAATAAGACAACGGCTGATCTTCGACCTCCGTGTTGCTTCCCCGCCTGACTCCCACATCCCTCGAAGCTTAAAAATCTATAAACCACAGGCAAGCAACGTTCTGAACAACTGAGAATCTGGGGAACCCCCAGGGTAGGAACGCCAAAGATTCACAGCCCTCTGAGTGAAGGAGTTTCTACTCACTCTTAGGTCTAACTAACACCCTGATCTGCTCTCTAGGTTTCTCTCTCCCGCCAGGGGAAACAAGTCTCCCAGCATCAACACTCCCGAATCCTTTATGTTTCAATAAGATCAACAATCCCAGCTTCCCCTATCGCCCCAGACAGCTGAAGCTCCTCATGCCTGGCACCATTTTCCACTGAAGCTCCTCTGCAGCCTTTCCAAGGCCGCAACATCCTTACTCTAGCTGAGGCCTAACCAACGATGGGTAAGGGTTTCGTGTCACATTGCTGCTTTAAGATGTGACTCCATCTATGAAGCTTTGCTTTGTGAACAGCTCCACAAACTTAGCCTACTGTCTTCAATGAGTACATGAAAATCTCATTTCTCAAATCCCTTTAAAACCGTGCCTTTTAAGTTGTATCGCCACTAGTCATTTTGCCCGACATAACACATCACTTCACGCTTTGCAGAATTAAATTTTATCTGTCTGTCGTGTTCTTATAAATGACACAAGTCCTTGAGCTTATTTACTGTATAAGACACAAGGCACCAATCACTCATAAGGGATTGGGTAAACACATTGTGGGTTCATTTCTTAAGATCAGGCACATGAGGACAGTCTTATGTTGTTGTAAAGCTTTGAACACTGGGAGCAGTTTGCTCTGCTGCTTAAAGCAAAAATGAAAGTAAAACTGGAACACACAATACATACATCATCTCCCTTCTAGTGCTGGATGCAGACACATGCTCACATACTTCGAGGAACACTACAACACTGTGTGCCCTTTTCTGCAGTGTGTCCCCTTGAAGTCTGTTACCATCTGTTCATCGCATTTAAAAGCATTGTGGCACCTGCAAAGTTTGAAATTCTATCTTGCGCACCTAATTCCGGGCCACTGATGTACATCAGAAAGAGCTGTGGTCCCAGCACTGACTGTTGGAGGACACCACTGAGCACACTGCTCCAGTCCAAAAACCAGTCATTCACAACTACTGTCTGCTCTCTCAAATGATACAAGGAAATTCTTTCCACTCAGCGAGTGGTTAAGGTTTGGAATGCACTGCCTGACAGTGGGTGGAGGCAGGTTCAAATGAAGCATTCAGAAAGGAATTAGAGACAGCTATCTAAAGAGGAAGAATGTGCAGGGTTATGGGGAGAAGGCGGGAGAATGGCACGAAGTAAACTGCCTGTTCAGAGAGCTGGTGCAGACATGGGCAGAGCATTAAACAGGAAATTACTGGAGCCTGTAACAAAGGAAATGTAATAATTGTAGGGGATTTGAATCTTTATTTAGACTGGGGCAATCAAATTGGCAATAACAGTCTAGAAAATGAGTTTGTACAATGTTTTCATGGCAGTTTCTTGGAACAGTAAGTAATGGAACCGATTAGGGGCAAAGTTATGTTAGATCTAGTATTGTGTAATGAAGCAGCGATAATTAGCAATGTCATAGTAAACGATCCACTGGGAAATAGTGACCATAACACCATTCAATTCCAAGTTTGAAAATGACATATTCCAAACTCAAATAATAATCGTAAACTTAAACAAAACAATTACATAGGTATGAGGGGAAAACTGGCTAAGGTTGATTGGGCAAATAGACAAAAAGGTATGGAGGTAAATGAACAGTGGAAAATATGTAAAGCAACAATTCAAAATGCTCAACAAAAATACATCCCTTGAAGAACAGGAGCTCAGCAAGAAGAACCCATCCATGACTCACTCAGGAAGGTTAAAAGAAGCGGCTTAGAATGTTGCAAAAAAAGACGTAGCAAGTTAGAAGATTGGGTGTTTCAGAAACCAGAAAAGGGCCACCAAAAATTTTAAGAAAAGGAAAAAAAAATAGAATGAGAGTAAACTAGCCAGGAATATAAAAACAGGTTGTATGAGCTTTTATAAGTATGTAGAAATGAAGAAAGGAGCTGAAGGAAACATTGGTCCCCTAGAAGCGGAAACAAGAGAAATTATCATGGGGATTGAGGGAATGGCAGAGGCACTGAACAAATACAGTGTGGCTCTCTTCACAGTAGAAGGCACAAGTTTCATACCAGGAATAGGCAATAACCTAGGGGCTGAAAAGAGTAAAGAAATTAGGGAAATTAATAACAGCTGAGGTACAGTACTGGAGAAACTTCAGGAACTAAAATCTGACAGATCCCTGGGACCAGGTGGCCTGTACCCCAGGGTTCTAGAAGAGGTAGCTGCAGAGCTAGTGGATGTGCTGGCTACGATTTTCCATAATTCCTTAGACTAAGAAATGGTCCCATTAGATTGGAAGTTGGCAAATGTTACACTGCTTTTCAGGAAAGGAGGGAGAGAGAAAACAGAGAATTACAGGCGTGTTAGTCTATCGGTTGTTGGGAAAATGCTGGAATCTATTCTTAAGGAAGGCTTAACAATGCACTTAGAAGAGCATAGTATGATTAGAATGGGAAAACAGGATTTTATGGAAAAGAAATCCTGTTTGACAAACTTGTTAAGAGTTTTTGAGGATGTAATTAGTAGGGTAGATAAATGGGAAGCAGTAAATCTAGTATAACTGGATTTCCAAAAGCCATTTGATAAGGAGCCACACAAAAGATTAATGGGAAAAATGAGGGCTTATGGGGTTGGGGGCAATATATTTCCATGGAGAGAGGATTGGTTAACGGGTAGAAAACAGAATGGACAAAAATGGGGCTTTTTCCAATTGGCAGGCAGTGAATATTGGAGTGCTGCAAGGCTCGGTGCTGGGGCCTCAATTATTTACAATCTATATAATGACTTAGATGAAGAGACAGAGAGTAATGTATCTAAGTTTGCTAATGATACCGAGGTAGGTAGAAAGGTAAGCTGTGGGGAAGACATAAAAATGCTCCAATGAGATGCAGACAGGTTAGGTGAGTGGGCAACAAAATGGCAGATAGAGTATAATATAGGGAGCGTGAAGTTATTCGCAATGGTCGTGAGATTAAAAAGCCAGGCTATTTTTTTTAAAAGGTGAGAAACTTGTAAGTGTTGATGTTCAAAGAGACTTGGGTGTGATTGTACAAGGAATGCAGAAAGCTTTCATTCAGGTGCAGCAAGCAATTAGGAAGGCAAATGGCATGTTGACCTTTATTGCATGGGGATTGGAATACACAAATAAAGAAGTCTTGCTACAGTTGCATAGGGTTTTGCTGAGACAGCATCTGGAGCACCGCATGCAGTTTTGGTCTGCACATTTAAGAAGGGATATACTTAAATTGGAGGCGGTACAGCAAACGTTCACTAGATTGTTCCCTAGGATAAGGGCTGTTCTATGTTGAGAGGATGAGTAAATTGGACCTATATTCCCTGGAGTTTAGAAGAATGAGAGGTGATCTAATTGCAACCTACGAGGTTCTGAAGGGGTTTGATAGAGCGGATGCTGGGAGATCATTTCCGCTGGTCGGGGAATCTAAAACACAGGACCACAGTCTCAGGATAAGGGGCTGATCATTTAGGACTGAGATGACGAGAAATTTCTTCACTCAAAGGGTTGAGAGTCTTTGGAATTATCTGCCTCAGAGAGTTGTAGGTGCTCGTTGAATACCTTTAAGGCTGGACAGACAAAGTTTTGGTCTCTCAGGTGATGAAGAGCTATGGGGAGCAGGTAGGAAAATGGAGTTGAAGCCCAAGATCGGCCATGATTTTACTGAATGGCAGAGCAGGCTTGCTGGGCTGTGTGATTTGCTCCTGCTCTTATTTATATGTTATGATGGGCCAAATGGCCTCTTTCTGTGCTGTAACATTTGTCATTCTGTGCTTTCTGTCCATTTAACTATTTTGTATCCTTGCAGACAGACACTGCTCCTTTAATCCAATGAGCTAATATTTTGCCGACATGTCTAACATGTGGCACTTGTCAAATGCCTTTTCAAAGGGCATACGCACAACAAGCGCAGTAAGCTCACCAACCCTCCATTATTTCATTGCAGAGCTCGATACAGTTCGTCAGACGAGGTTTGCCCTCAATAGCATCCAATGAGCTGACAGTGCCCAGCACATGAGAGAATGGGTCAGACGACAGCGCGAGTAAATCAGAGGGTAAAACGTGACCTGGCTACGATGCCTCAATGCTTTAACAACCCGTCCGCGCACACGCCCATTCGGTGAGGTAGCTCCACGCATAGCGGAAGCGCTTTGATGGAAGAAGCCCGGGGATAGTCAATGATGGGCTCTGCAGGTAGGGTCAATATCTGATCCTGGGCGCTGAGGACAATAATGGTACTCGCCCAAACAGAGGCGTGCGGGCCATCATCACTGAATGATTCAACAGCAACTTATATTTACATAGCGCCTTTCAACACATTCAATCATCCCAAGGGACTTCATGGGACTGTTATCAAAGAAAAAAGCGACAGTGAACCACGCAAGAAGATTTTAGGACAGGTGTGACAGGGGTTTGGGCATATTGGTCGGTTTTCACAGAGGAAGAGCGAGAGGTGGAGCTTTGGGGTGTGGTGGGGGAATGTATGGCTTTAGAGAGCAGCTGAAGGTTTGATGGCTAATGGTAGAGTGAATAAAATCAGCCATGCATAAGAGGTCAGAATTACAGAATGCAAAGGTCTCAGAGAAGTGTAGGGTCAGAGGTAGGGAGGGCTGAGGATTTTGAAAACGAGAACGAGAACTTTAAAAATTGAGCTGCAGCCAGAGTGGGAGCCAATGTCATTCAGCGAGTACAGAGGGTGATGGGTGAATGGGTTCTGGTGCGAGTTAGGATACAGGCAGCAGTTTTTGATGAGCTGAAGTATATGGAGCTGAACTTTTCTTCGCTCTCTCTGGGTTGGGAGCCCAGTGTTTAGGCTGGCAAACAAGTGGTCCCTTTGATCTCCCTAGTACAATAGCTTACTTAAGGAACACTGGCCCCGTTGTTATCCCTTGCAAGATCCCATTACTTTCTGGAACCACAGCTTTGGGCCCTCCTTTAAAGGAACAGTGCTCCTTTTGTCGGCCTGCTGGCTGGAGATTGCTGCCTCCTGACACCACGTTTTTTTGGTCTCCTTTAACAGACTCTCTATTGTTCATCATCAGTTCTGCTGCATGCTGCCACGCTTAAAGGCACAACCCAATTCTTGCCACCTTCAAAAGGTGTACCCCTGGGCGTCTCTGTTTCTGCCCCAATAAATAACCAGTGATTTATAAAACGTCCTTGCTCTCGTTCTCTATCAGGTATTGCGAAAGAGCCACAAGTAGCCTCAGGGACAAGCAACTCACCTTCATACCTACACTGATGATAATGGATGAAGAATAAAAGATGCTGCATTTCTTTAGCCCCTTTCACAACCTCAAGACAGCCCAAGGTGTTTTACAGCTAGTGAATTCTTTTGAGGCCCAATCACTGGAGCAATGTGGATCCTCGCTGCAGTGAATTGATACACAGCAAGCTCCAACAAAACACCAACTGGGTGACGGCCAGGTCATCCATTTTAGCGATTTTGTTTGGGGGGGATAAGTGTTGACCAAAGACACTCTGGACAACTCCTGTGTTCCGATAACAGCGATCATAGTACTAAAAAACAATGCAAATAGGCATCAGGAAATCTACAAGATTCTGTAAACTGCTTCAGTACAGCTTGTTAACTTGGCATAAAGACCTATCATCATTGTACAATGGTCCACTCTGTAAATGAACAACTTACATTTAGATAGCATCTTTAATATGGTAAAACGCTCTTCACAGGAGTAGATCAGACAAAAATTTCTCACAAGAAAAAATTCTTGTCAAGGAGGTATCTCTAAAGGAGCAGTTTTTTTTATATTCATGCATGGGGTGTGAGCGTTGCCAGCAAGGTATAATTGCCCATCCCAGATTGCTGTTGAGGCGGTGGTGAACTGTGGCAATCCATGTGGTGTAGGTGCACCCACAGTGCTGTCAGGGAGGGAGTTACCAGATTTTGATCCAGTGACAGTGAAAGAACAGTCTTAAATGGAGCTGAGAGGGGCAGAGAGGTTCAAGAGGGGTGTTCGGAAGTCAAGGGCTACGGGAGCTGTGGGCATGCTTGCCAATGGCTGAACAATGAAAATCAGGGATGGATCAGAAGCCAGAATTGGAGAAGTGCAAAGATTTCACAGGATTATAAGGCGGGAGGAGGTGACAGAGATGGGAAGGGGAAGAGCCATGGAGGGATGTGAAAACGAGGATGAGAATTATAAAATTGAGATAGTGCCGGACTAAGATCCAATAGAAGTGGGTGAATGGTAAGAATTAGGACACGGACAGCAGTGTTTTGGGGTGGGCTCAAGAATATGTAGGATGCAAGTCAGAGAGCTGAGTATTAGAATAGTCCAGTCCAGAGGTAGAAAAGGCCTGGCTGCAAAACCTGGGGATGATAAACATCTTGGAAAACATCACGTAAGATTAAGTGCCGCTTTTATGACTTTACAACAGCGACTCCACATCAGAAGTACATATTCAAACGTGAAGTGCTTTGGGATGTTCTGAGGTCATAAAAGGTGCTGCAGAAATATAAATGCAATTTTTAATTTTCTAATTTGGAAAAGGAGATAAATTAACACTCCATGGGCTAATGAAGAACAGGTAGCACAGATTTCCAAAAGGTAGGGAGTGGCTGATTCAACTCTTGAAATAAAGCATTATCAATAAAGGAATTCCGTGGATGGTGTGCACATGGACGGTGAAAGACGCAAATCATAGTTATGGTTGGTGGACATTCTTCTCACTGGAGGGATATTGACAGTGGCATCCCAAAGTGATGGATATAAAGGGCACAGCAATAACATCTGCTCACATAATCAAGGGGCATGGTTTACCGAGCAGAGGACGCCAAGCAAACTTCAAGTTAGATGCAGAGTACAGCTCCCTCTACACTTTCTCCCATCAAACGTTCCCAGCATAGGCACAGCACATATTTGGAATGGAGTAAAGTTCCAACTATACATATAAACCCAAGAAACAGAAGCAGGAATAGATACCGTGTATGAGAGTAAGGTGCAGAGCAAAGTCCGATCATACGTTCCCAGGGCAGTTACAGCTTGGGGTTAGTTATAGACTAAGTTTCCCTCTGCATTGTCCCCTTCAAAAACATCCACGGCAGGTACAGCACAGGTTCGATCCAGAGTAAAACTCCCTTTACACTGCTGGAACATACACTCCAACATCGGGTACAGCACAGCCACTTGCATTTCTATAGCAAGTTTCAAGTAGAAAGCCTATCCTGAAATGCTTCACAGAGGTACTACCTTTCATTGAAAGGAGGTTGCTGTACAGGAATAATGAGCCCCTGCTGCAATTATACGAGGTTTTGGAGAAAACACGGAGTACTGTGTATAGTTTTGTTTCTTACCTAACGAAGGATATACTTGCCTTAGAGGTGGTGCTAAAGGTTCACTAACAGGTTCCTGGGATGAGTGGACAATCCTATGAGGAGAGATCAAGTAGAATGAGTGTATATACGCTTGTGTTTGAAAGAATGAGAGATGATGTCATTGAAAAGCATAAATTCTTGGAAGGCTTGGCAGGGTAGATGCCAAGAGTACTTCTCCCCGCTGGCTGGAGCCTCAAAAACTTGGGTGTAGTCTCAGGTTAACAGGTCAGCCATTTAGGAGTGAGGTGAGGAGAAATTTCTTTATTCTGAGGGTTGTGTCTGCTCAGTCGTTGAGTATATTCAGGACTGAGGTTGTTATTTTTGGCTATGAATGGAATCAAGAGTTATGGGGAGCGGGTAGGAAAGTGAAATTAATGATCATTAAAACAGTAAATTATCTAAAGCGGGGTAGGGGTTGCACAACAGGGGCCCATTCCCTGATACTACATGTTAGGTACTCAATGCAGCTCCTTGATACTACACTGCGGACTGGCTGTGAAGGGGGTGGCTCTTAACACAGGTACATCGAATTACACAGGACGTACAGCACATAAAAAAAAACAGATCATTCAGCTTTGTGCCTATGCTCCCCAGAAACCACCTCCAAGCTCATTTCTTCGAACCCAGCAGCATAATCAGCACATACTTTCCTCTTTTAACACCCCTTGGCCCAAAATTGCACAAGCATAAACGAGACATGTACTACTTTTGGTCTGGCTGAGATCAGCAAACTCAGCCAAAAGCAAAGATTGTTGTCAATTCTCCGGGTTTCATGGAGTCATAAATTGTTACAGGAGGTGACCATTTGGCCCATCATCTCAATGCCAGGTCTCTTTAACAGCAAATCAGCTAGCCCCACTTTTTTTCCTTTATTCTTTCCCGGGAGGTGGGCGTTGTGAGCATCAGTGCTGGGATCGCAATTATTTACAATATATATTAATGGCTTGGATGAGGGAAGTGAATGTACTTTCCCCAAGTTTGCGGATGACACGAAAACAGGTGGGAGGGCAAGCAATGAGGTTGCCACAAACAGTCTACAGAGGGACATAGACAGGTTAACTGAGTGGGCAAAGACTTAGCAGATGGAACATAATGTGGGAAAATGTGAGGTTATGCACTTTGGCAGGAAGAATAGAGCAGCTGAATATTATTTAAATGGAGAAAGACTGCAGAAAGCTGCAAGAGAGAGGGATTTTGGGGACCTCGAGCATGAATCCCAAAAGCTAGCATACAAGTTCAGCAGGTAACAGGGAAGACAAATGGAACGTTGGCCTTTATTTCAAAGGCAATGGAGTAGAAAAATAGCGAAGTCTTGATAAAAATATACAAGGCGCTAGTTAGACCACACCTAGAACACTGTGAACAGTTTTGGTCCCCTTATCTAAGGAAAGATATACTGGCATTGGAGCAGTCCAGAGAAGGTTCACGAGGTTGATCTCGGGTATGGAGAGATTTTCTTATGAGGTGAGGTTGAGTAGATTGGGCCTGTACTCACTGGAGTTTCGAAGAATGAGAGGCGACCTTCTTGAAATATATAAGATTCTTAGGGGGCTTGACAGGGTAGATGTTGAGAGGTTCTTTCCCCTTGTGGGAGAGTCTAGGGCCAGAGGGCATAATTTCAGAGGAAGGGATCACCCATTTAAGACAGAGATGAGGAGGAATTTCTTCTCTCGGAGGGTAGCGAACCTATGAAATTCTTTACCGCAGCGGGCTGTTGAGGCTGGGTCATTAAGTATATTCAAGTCCGAGATAGACAGATTTCTAATCAGTAAGGGAATCAAGGGTTATGGGAAAAAGGCAGGAAAGTGGATTTGAGGATCATCAGATCAGCCATGATCTCAATGAATGGCGGAGTAGACTCGATGGGCCAAATGGCCTACTTATGCTCCTACGTCTTATGGCCAGCATTTGATGCCCATCCTTAATTGCCCTTGAGCTGAATGGCTTCAAGCCATTTCAGAGGACAATTAAGAGTCAACCACATTGCTGTGGGGTCTGGACTCACATTTACGCCTACCAGGTAAAGGTGGCAGATTTTCTCCCCTCAAGGGAACCAAATTGAAACCAAATGGGTTTTTAACAACAATCGATGACAGTTTCATGGTTACCATTACTGAGACTAGTTTTCAATTCCAGATTTTTTTTTTAGTAACTGAATTCAAGTTCCAAAGAAGCTGCCGTGATGGGGTTTAAACCTGTGTCCCCCTGGACATTAGCCTGGGTTTCTGGATTACTAGTCCAGTGACATTACAACGAAGCCACCATCTGCCACTTCCCTGCTCTTTCCCCGTTGTCTCAGGAACTCTCCCCCTCCACCCCTCCCAGGTGCTTATCCAATTCCCTTTTGAAAGCCTCCACTGCACTCTGAGGCAATGCATTCCAGACCCTAAAAACATGCCACGCAAAAAAGATCTTTTCCTCACATTACCTTTGCTTCTTTTGCCAAGCACCTTAAATCTGCACCCTCGTGACTCTTGTGCCAACGGGATCAAGTTTCTTTTGAGCAATTCTGTCTGGGTCTCTCATGATTCTGAAGTTCCTTTCAACCATCTCAAAGGAAAACATAACCAACTTGTCCATCTTTTCTCCACCTACCTGAAGTTCCTAATTCTTACTTGTATTATCGATCTGATATCAGCCATCACATACTTTTTCTGCTTCACCTTATTCTCGAGACATCCCAGAACTCTGGGTTTGGCTGCCCTTCTCGTGGGAATCTACCTTGACTGTGCCCAAACCATTTCCTCTTTAAAAGGCAGCCCATTGTTCCGTAGCAACATAGGACTTAGGAGTAGGCCATTCGGCTCTTCAACCCTGCTCCACCATTTGATCAGATCATGGCTGATCTAGTTGTGGTCTCACCTCCACTTTCCTGTCTGTCCTCCATAACCCTCCACTCCCTTGCCTATTAAAAATCTATCCAACTCAGCCTTGAACATATTCAATGGCCCAGCCTCCACTGCTCTCTGCAGAGGAGAACTCTGCAGAATAATGACCCTCAGAGAAAAATAATTCTCGTCTCCAATTTTAAATTCATATTCTTAAACTGCATCGTTGAGCTCTTGTCTCCCCTACAAGTGGAAACATCCTCCTGGTATCCACCTTATCATGTCACCTCAGAATCATATCTCATTCTTCTGAACTCCAGTGGGTATAGGCCCAACCTGTTCAACCTTCCTTCATAAGGTAAGCCCTTCATTTCAGGAATGAATCGAGTGAATCTCCTCTGAAGTGCTTCTAACGCAACTTTATCCTTATTCAAATAAGGAGGCCAAAACTGTAATAGTACTCCAGCAGTGGCCTCGTGAAGACCCTGTACAGCTGCAGTAAAGCTTCCCTACTTTCATATTCCATTCCCCTTGCAATAAACGCCTACATTCCATTTGCCTTCCCAATCATTTTCTGTACTAACTTCCCATTTCACTTTTGCTTGGGACAGCTTGTTCTTGACTCACTGAAATTGGCCCACCTCCAGTTTTGTGTGTTTACTCCAGATTGTTCTTTGTCCTTTGCCATAGCTCACCTGAACCTTATGATGCTTTGATCACTGAGCCCTAGAAGTCCATTTCACAGACCCGTGATGGGCTTGACCTATGGCATTCCAAAGAAACACACACAGCAAAGTATCCTTCCACCTTGGGCCAGAAACATGTTGAGATCAAGAAGATTCTGCTGTACACAGATAAATAAACTCTTCCCCTCTCTACCCTTTATCCTATTACGTCCCCAGTCTACATTCAGATAATTGAAGTCCCTCATTATCATTCCACTGTAGTTTCTGCATGTCGTTGCAACTTCCCTGCAGATTTGATCCTCCTTACGTGTCCCACATGTTGGTGGCCTACAGGAAAGATCCAGTGGTGTAACTAAACTTTCACTGTTTGCTTGGCTTGTGCACACATGGGAAGGGGAAGAACCCCTTTGGTCTGTTTGATAATCGATCACTCTTCAAAATTGCAACTCGCACACATTTGATTGGAGCCTTCATTGATTCTCGTTCTCCGCCTGGTGCACTGTCTCAGAACACGACTGCTCGCCAATTGGGAACTCAAGCAGTTTCCATTCTGACCCACCGCAGGGCCCCTGGACACTCTGACCCTGCCCCCCGAGCAGCTCACCCATCACCGGAAGAGGTCTCTACTTACCGGATCTCCATCGGCTCCTCGCCCTCCGCGCCGCCGAAGGTGAACGAGATGCAGCTCCGTCGGCGGGGATATTCCGACTTGCGCCTGCGCTGTGCCGGGGAAGCCCCAGGCCGGTCACGGGCCAGGCCCTGGAGTGCTTTCGGCGGAAGCTGCTCTTGGCCCCGCAGGCCGGCCACCGACACCAGCACTTTTCCCGGCTCGTCTATGTCCTGGCTCCAGCCCTCTGAGCGTAGCCACACCAGCCCGCCAGCCTGCCTGTCGGTACGGTCCCAGTCCACCTCCTGGCACAGCACGGCCTCCTCTACCCGCTGCTGCTGCTCGTCTACAATCAGGATCCTCCGGTTCTCGGAAAACTAGAGAGAAGGATATACAGACAGCCTGTTAGTATTAGTGTGGGAGAGGCATTAACGCATGAAAGATCAATGGGCACATCAGTCAACCCAGTCACTGGGTACATCACATAGAGGGACATCACGAAACGCAGTCAGTGGACAGAATAGCTGGCCGTATTTATTCAGGGTCTCACACAGGTGTTGGTGAGTGGGGAAATATTGGGGTCACACAGAACCTATAGTATCTTCCGTTTACTCTGGACCTCTGAGTGCACGTTCCTGAATCAATCAGAATTCCACGCGTACCCACACCAGAGTTTGGAAGATGCCCATGGTGTAAATTTACACTGCCACTCCTTCTCCTCTTCCATTGAGCTTCACTGCACCAGGCACCTCAGGGTGTCTGAAAAAATCCATTCCCCATCAGTTCGAGTACATGTCTGAAAGCAAACCTGCTCCTCGATTGAAGGTGAAGTTGGATCTTGCAGGGCAGTGAACAAGAAGCCGTGGCTCAGCCCAAACATTCTCGGCTCTGCACCAGAAGGTCGTGTGTTTATACAGCCACTCCGAAGACTTGGGGCCGTAATCCAGGCTGACACTCCCCGGCGATGATCCGAGGGAGTAACACACGATCAGAGGGTCGGTACGAACAGGCCAAGGACTTGCATTTATAAAGCGCCTTTCATGACCAAAGGACGCCACAAAGTGCTTCGGAACCAATGAAGTACTTTTGAAATGTAGTTATTATCGTAATGTGTAGAACGTGGCAGCCACTTTGTGCACAGCAGGCTCCCACAAGCAGTCATGTCAGAATGACCGGATAGCCTTCTTTTCTGATGTTGATTGAGAGATAAATACTGGCCAAGACACTGGTGATAGCCCCCCTTGCTCTTGGTCAAAATAGTGCCATGGAATTGCTCTGTTCCTCTAGACACGGCAGGCAGGGCTGTGGTTTCACAACCCTTAAGACAGAACCCTCCCTCAGCATTGCATTGACGTGTCAGCTTTTTGATTTTGGTGCTCAAGCCCCGGACTGGAACGTGAATCCATAAACCCCTGACACAAAGTCAAGTGGACTACCGAGTACGCCAAAGTTTGACACTATCACTGACGGAGCACCGCCCTGCCATAGGGGCAGTGCACACCATCAGAGAAGTCGCGGCCCATCTTCCCTCTCTGTTGGGCATCAAAGATCCCAAGCTGCTATTTTGAGGAGCAGGGGAGTTTGTCCAAGAGCCCCGATCAATATATATTACTAAATCAACACCCAAAACGATTTAGGTTTTTTTGATTATCAGATTGGTGAAACGCTGCTGTGCCGTCATGTTTATAGTGACCCCACAAAACCAAGGTCCAAGCATTATGCCACTCTGCCCCCTCAAACTCCTAGATCAGGAGTCCCCAAACTGGATTGTGACCCAGTCGCGAGACGAGATTTTGGGGTCGCGAACTCTGAGACAGCCATGGTGGCCGTGGAGCCTGAACACAGTTTTGGCAACTGCGAGGCCCCTTTAAAAGTTCTTCTTTTCCTCTCTGTCAGTGGACATGGCTTAATTGTCTGTTCTCTGAGGCTCGATTGGTGCTACATGCACAAAAATAAAAGGTGGATCTTCACTTTCTTCAGGGAAAATCCAGCAGATTAATAACCCCATCCCAGTCAACCACGGGTCTCCAACACACCCTGCCTCCCGCCGCTCAATAACCCTCCCCCTTGCACAATTTTCACTCTTGGGCCATGAAGTCTGAGACATTAAAATGGGATCACACCAGGAAAAGGTTCAGGAACCACTGTCCTCAACCCTACACACACTAAGTTTTTCTTGAAAGGTGTCGGTGATTTTCTTAAGTGCATGGCGTGCACGTGTGGTAACTTTGAGGCCGACTTGTGGACAGCCAGCCTCTTGCTTTGTCTGAGCCCTCAGCTTACAGGGATCGCTGCCCAAGGCCAGCACAATTCACAACAGTTCCCCTATCACAGCTCCAAGACTCTCTCACTGTATTGCTGCCTTGAGACCCACAAATTGCATCACAGCACTCGCTTGACCCTCACACTGCGCGACGATGCAATTGTCACAGCCCTGAGATCCTCTCAATTTCTGGCAGCAGCCCACATGGGAGAATGGTCAAGAAGTTAAGAGCCCATGGGATCCAGGGCAATTTGGCAAATTGGATCCAAAATTGGCTTTGGGGCAGGAGGCAGGGGGTGATGGTCGAAGGGGCAGGAGGCAGAGGCTGGTGGCCGAAGGCTGTTTTTGCGATTGGAAGCCTGTGACGAGTGGTGTATCGCAGGGGTCAGTGCTGGGCCTTTTGCGGTTTGTAGTGTACATTAATGATATAGGTGTGAATATAGGAGGTATGATCAGTGAGTTCGCAGATGACATGAAAATTGGTGTTGTAAATAGTGAGGAGGAAAGCCTTAGTCTACAGGACAACATAGATGGGCTGGTAAGATCTGCAGTGCAAAGGGAATTTAATCCTGAGAAGTGTGAGGTGATGCACTTTGGGAAGACTAACGTGGCAAGGGAACACACAATGAATGTAGGATCCTAGGAAGTACAGAGGATCAGAGGGACCTTGGTGTACATGTCTATAGATCCCTGAAGGCAGCAACACAGGTAGGTTAAGAAGGCATGTGGGATACTTGCCTTCATTAGCCAAGGCACAGAATATGAGAGCAGAGAGGTTATGTTGGAGCTGTATAAAAAGCCAGTTAGGCCATAGCTGGAGGACTGTGTGCACTTGTGGTCGCCACACTATAGGAAGGACGTGATTGCACTAGAGAGGGTGCAGAGGAGGTTCACCAGGATGTTGCCTGGGCTGGAGCGTTTCAGCTATGAAGAGAGACTGGATAGGCTAGGGTTGTTTTCCTTAGAGCAGAGAAGGCTGAGGGGGGACCCGATAGAGGTATACAAAATTATGAGGAAGGGCAGATAGGAAGAAACATTTCCCCTTAGTGGAGGTGTTAATAACAAGGGGGCATAGATTTAAGGTAAGGGGCAGGTGGTTCAGAAGGGATTTGAGGAAAAATTTTTTCCCCCAGGGGGCAGATGGAATCTGGAACACAATGCCTGAGGGGGTGGTAGAGGCAGGAACCCTTACAACATTTAAGTAGTATTTAGGTGAGTACATGAAACGCCATATCATACAAGGCTATGGGCCAAGTGCTGGAAGATGGGATTAGAACAGATAGGTACTTGATGGCCAGCATGGATACGATGGGCCTGTTTCTGTGCTCTATGACTCTACGAATGTGACTGAGCCGCCCCCATCACAGTACCGAGACCCGCACACAGCACGATGGTGCAATTGCCACAGCCCCTGATATCCTCATAGCGTTCACCAGTAGCCCCTCATCACAGCCCCAAGACCCACACAGTGCACGACGATGCCCGCATCATAGCCCTGACATCCTCACACTGCACGACAATGACCCCATCATTGCCCTGATACCCTCACACTGCACGACAATGACCCCATCATAGCCCTGATACCCTCACACTGCAAAACAATGCCCCCATCATAGCCCTAACACCCTCACACTGCATGACAATGACCCTATCATAGCCCTGATACTCTCACACTGCATGACAATGACCCCATCATAGCCCTGCTACCCTCACACTGCACGACAATGACCCCCATCATTGCCCTGATACCCTCACACTGCATGGCGATGCAATTCTTTCAGTACCGAGACCCTCACAATATTCGACAGTGGCTCTTCATCACAGCCCTGTAACCCTCACACTGTACGACAGTGCTCCCATCACAACTCCAAGACCTTCACCCTGTAGAAAAGTGCTCTCCATCACAGCCCCGAGACCTTCAGCCTGTAGAATATTGTTCTCCAGCACAGCCCCGAGACCTTCACCCTGTAGAATAGCACCCTACATCACAGCCACGAGGTGCTCACACTGCATAACAGTGCTATTCATCACAGCCCTGAGACCTTCACCCTGTAGAATAGCGCTCTCCAGCACAGCCCCGAGACCTTCACCCTGTAGAATAGTGTTCTCCAGCACAGCCCCGAGACCTTCACCCTGTAGAATAGCACCCTACGTCACAGCCACGAGGTGCTCACACTGCATAACAGTACTCTTCATCACAGCTCTGAGACCTTCACCCTGTAGAATAGCGCTCTCCATCACAGCCCCGAGACTTTCACCCTGTAGAAAAGTGCTCTCCTTCACAGCCCCGAGACCTTCACCCTGTAGAATAGCACCCTACATCACAGCCACGAGGTGCTCACACTGCATAACAGTGCTATTCATCACAGCCCTGAGACCTTCACCCTGTAGAATAGCGCTCTCCAGCACAGCCCCGAGACCTTCACCCTGTAGAATAGTGTTCTCCAGCACAGCCCCGAGACCTTCACCCTGTAGAATAGCACCCTACGTCACAGCCACGAGGTGCTCACACTGCATAACAGTACTCTTCATCACAGCTCTGAGACCTTCACCCTGTAGAATAGCGCTCTCCATCACAGCCCCGAGACTTTCACCCTGTAGAAAAGTGCTCTCCTTCACAGCCCCGAGACCTTCACCCTGTAGAATAGCACCCTACATCACAGCCACGAGGTGCTCACACTGCATAACAGTGCTCTTCATCACAGCCCTATGATTCTCACTCCTGTACAATAGCACCCTCTATCCCAGTCCTGTGACCCTCACACTGTATGACCGTCCTCATCTAAGCCCTGAGACCCTCACACTGTACGACCACCTTCATCACAGCCCAGAGACCCTCATACTGTACAATCGCACTCTCCATCACAGCTCCGAAACCGCAACACTATGAGAATCCCTCATAGAGAGGTAGAAAATAGGAGTAGGTTATTTGGCGCTCCGAAGCTTCCTTGCCATTCAATATGATCATGGTTGCTCCCCTATCTCAACGCGACACTCCCACTATCTCCCCAAGCCCCTCAACGCCTTTAGAGTCGAGAAATCTATTTCCTTCTTAAATATGTTGTGATTTGGCTTCCACAGCCCTTCTGTGGTGGAGAACTCCACAGGTTCACCACCCTCTGAGTGAAGAAATTTCTCCTCATCTTAGTCCTAAATGGCCTATCCCGTATTCTGAGACTGTGACCTCTTGTTCTAGACCACCCTCCCCACAGCCAGAGGAAAATTCACTCATGTATTCAGTCTGTCCTACTCTTTCAAAATGTTATACGTTTCAATGCAATCCCTCTCATTCTTCTGAACTCCAGCAAATACAGGCCTAGTCAACCCAATGTTTCCTCATATGACAATCCTGCCACCCCAGGAATCAGTCTGGTGAACCTTCACTCTTTGGCAAGTATATCCTTTCTTACGTAAGGAGACCAAAACTGCACACAATGCTCCAGATGTGGTCTCACCAGGGCGCTGTACAGCTGCAGTAAGACACATTTGCTCCAGTACTCAGGTTGTCTCGCAATGACAGCTAACATGTCATCGGCCTTCCCAACTGCTTGCTGCAGCTGCATGCTTGCTGTCAGTGATTGGTGTACAAGGACACCCAGGTGCCTTGCAAGTCAACATTTCTCATTCTATCACGATTTAAATAATACTCTGCCATTCTCTTTTACCTACCAAACTGGATAACTTCACATTTATCCATGCTATACTGCATCTGCCATGTATCTGTCCACTCTCTCAACTTGTCTAATTCACCTCGAAGCCTCAACATCCTCCTCACCACTCACATTCCCACCTTTGTCTCTTCAGCAAACTTGGAAATATTACGGTTGGTTCTCTCATCCGAATCATTGACATATATTGTGAATAGCTGGGGTCCATGCATTGATCCTTCTGGTACCCCACTAGTCACCGCCTGCCATTCTGAAAAAGACCCATTTATACCGGCTCTCTATTTCCTGTCTGCTAACCATTCTCAATCCATGCCAATATATCACCCCCTGTCCCATGTGCTTTAATTTTGCACACTAACCTCTTATATGGGACTTTATCAAAAGCTTTCTGAAAATCCAAATGCACCACACTTACTAGTTCCCCCTTATCTATTTTGTTGGTTACATCCTCAAAAAACTCCAGTTGGTTTGTCAAATATGATTTCCATTTCATAAATTCATGTTGATGTTGTCTAATCGCACTGATATTTTCTACGTGTCCTCTTAACACATCCTTTAGAATAGATTCTAGCATTTTCCCTACTACTGTTAGGCTAGCCAATCTGTAATTCCCTGTTTCCTCCCTCCCTTCTCTTTAAATAGTGGGGTTACATTTGCCATCCTCCAATCTGCCAGGACTGTGCCAGAATTTATAGGACTTTGGACGATGACAACCAACGCATTCACTATTTCTTTGGCCACCTCCTTAACAACCCGGGGATGTACATCATCAGGCCCTAGGGATTTATTGGCTTCGGTCCCATTAATTTCTCCAACACGATTTTTTACCTAATACTAATTTCCTTCAATTCTTCCTTCTCACTAGGCCCTTGGTTTCCTAGCTTTTCTGGGAAATTATTTGTGTTTTCCTCTGTGAAAGCAGAACTAAAGCAGTTGTTTAATTGCTCTGCCAATTCAGTGTTCATGGGCTGTGGGAATTGCTGGCTATGTCATCAGCTATTGCTCATCTCTAATTGCCTGTTGAGAAGGTGGCGGTGAGCCAGCTTTCTGAACTGCTGCAGTCCATGTGGTGTAGATGCACCCACAGTACTGATAGGGAAGGAGTTTCAGGATTTTGACCCAGCGACAGTAAAGGAATGACGATATAGTTCCAAGTCAGGATGGCGTGCGGCTTGGAGGGAACTCGCAGGTGGTGGTGTTCCTAAGCATCTGCTGCCCTTGCCCTTCTAGGTGGCCGAGGTCGCGGGTTTGGAAGGTTTTGTCGAAGGAGTTTTGGTAAGTTGCTGCAGTGCATCTTGTACATGGTACACACCACTGCCATTGTGCGTTGGCAGTGGAGGGAGTGACCATTGAAGGCAGCGAATGGACTGCCAATCAAGTGGGCTGCTTTGTTTTGGGTGGTGTAGAGCTTCTCGAGTGCTGTTTGAGCTGCACTCATCCAGACAAGTAGAGAGTATTCCATTTTGCTCCTGCTTTGTGCCTTACAGATGGTGGGCAGATTTTGGGGAGTCAGGAGGTGACTTGTGCTCCACAGAATTCCCAGCCTCTGGCCCGCTCTTGTAGCCACAGTATTTATACTGCCGGTCCAGTTCATCTTCTGATCAATGGTAACCCCCAACACATTGATAGTGGGGGAATTCAGCTAGTTCCGTTGAATGCCAAGGGCAGATGGTTAGATTCTCCCTTGTTGGAGACGATCATTGCCTAGCACTTGTGTGGCGTGAATGAATACAAGATTAAATCCATGAGATTTAGAGGAGAGGTGGAGAGACTTCACTAGAGATACAAGGGTATGGCATTTAACTCTCGGGCTAGTGGTGTTGGCAGAAACTATGTCATGATTAGTTTGGATAGATGGTTGAAAGGATAATGCAACAAGGCAGGTAAAATGGACCAGGACTATTGGCTGGCATGAAGGAGAAATGCCAACGCCAAGCCAGTTGGGCCAAAACATCACTGGTATAACTTTTCTTTTAAAACATTAATCCTCTCATTACTATAATGCTGACCCTGGACCTTACAGCAATACTGGAAGTTACAGAATACGCTCTGCTGTCTCCAAACAGTTTAATTATCCTGATGAATTACTCACAATATTACCATTTTTTTTTATTCATTTGGATGTTGCTGGCTGCGCCAGCATTTATTGCCCATCCTTAAGGTGGTGGTGAGCTGATTTCCTGAAATGCTGCAGTCCCTGTGGTGTAGTTACACCTACAGTGCTGTTAGGGAGGGAGTTCCAGGATTTTGACCCAGCGAAAGTGAAAGAATGGCAATATGTGCCCAAGTCAGGATGGTGGACGTCTAGGAGGGGAACTTCCAGATGATGGTGTTCCCATGTATCTGCTGCCCTTGTCCTTCTACATGGTAGCGGTCGTGGGTTTGGAAGATGCTGCCTAAGGTGACTTGATGAGTTTCTGCAGTGCATTTTGTAGATAGTGCACACTGCTGCCACCTTGCGTCGGTGATGGAGGGAGTGAATGTTTGGGGACAGGGTGCCAATCAAATGGGCTGCTTTGGCCTGGATGATGTCAAGCTTCTTGAGTTTTGTGGGAGTTGCACTCAGCCAGCAAGTGGAGAGTATTCAATCACACTGCCTTGTAGATGGTGGACAGGCTTTGTAAAGTCAGGTGGTGAGTTACTCGCCGCAGGATTCCTAGCCTCTGACCTGCTCTTGTAGCCACAATATTTATATGGCTAGTCCAATTCAGTTTCTGGTCAATGGTAACCCTGAGGATGTGGGGAATTCAACGATGGTAATGCCATTGAATGTCAAGGGGTGATGGTTAGATTCTCTCTTGTTGGAGATGGTCATTGCCTGGCACTTGTGTGACACAAATGTTACTTGCCACTTGTCAGCCCAATCCTGGATATTGTCTAGGACTTGCTGCATTTCGACATGGACTTCAGTAATTGCGAATGGTGAGCATTGTGAAATCATCAGTGAGCATCCCCACTTCTGACCTTATGATGGAAGGAAGGTCATTGATGAAGCAGCTGAAGATGGTTGGGCCTAGGGCACCACCCTGAGGAATTCCTGGAGTCATGTCCTGGAGGTGAGATGATTGACCTCCAACAACAATCTTCCTACGTGCTAGGTATGACTCCAACCAGTGGAGAGTTTGCCCCCTAATTCCTGTTGACTCCAGTTTTGCTAGGGTTCATTGATGCCACACTTGCTGCCTCAAATGCTGCCTTGATGTCAAGGACAGTCACTTTCACCTCACCTCTGGAGTTCAATTCTTTTGTCCATGTTTGAATTAGGGTTGTAATGAGGTCAGAAGCTGAGTGACCCTGGTAAAAACACAAATTGAGTGTCAGTGAGCAGGTTATTGCTAAGCAAATGCTGCTTGATAGCACTGTTGATGACCTCTTCCATCACTTTACTGATGATCAAGAGTAGACTGATGGAGCGGTAATTGGCCGGGTTGGATTTCTCTTGCTTTGTGTGTACAGGACATACCTAGGCAATTTTCCACATTGCCGGGTAGATGCCAGTGTTGTAGCTGTACTGGAACAGCTTGGCTAGGTGCGTGGCAAGTTCTGGAGCACAAGTCTTCAGTGCTACTGGTGGAATATTGTCAGGGCCCATTGCCTTTGCACTATCTTGTGCCTTCAGCCATTTCTTGATGTCACATGGAGCAAATCGAATTGGCTGCAGACTGGCAGCTGGGATGCCGGGAACCTCCGGTGGACAAGACAGATCATCTACTCGACATTTCTGGCTGAAGGTTGTAGCAAGTGCTTCAGCCTTACCTTTTGCAATGATGCACTTGGGCTCCTCTATCATTGAGAATGGAGATTTTTGTGGAGCCTCCTCCTCCAGCTGAGTTGTTTAATTGTCCATCACCATTCACGGCTGGATGTGGCAGGGCTGCAGAGCTGAGATCTAATCTGTTGTCGGATCGCTTAGTCCTATCTATAATTTGCTGTTTGGTACGCAAGTAGTCCTGTGTTGTAGCCTCACCGCGTTTACACCTCATTTTAGGTATGCCTGGTGCTGCTCCTGGCATGCCCTCCTACACTCTTCATTGAACCAGGGTTGATGTCCTGGCTTGATGGTAATGGTAGAGTGGGAGATCTGCTGGGCCATGAGGTTACAGATTGTGGTTGAATGCAATTCAGCTGCTGCTGATGGCCCACAGCGCCTCATGTATGCCCAGTCTTGAGTTGCTAGATATGTGCAAAATCTATCCTATTTAACATGGTGGTGGTGCCACACACCAAATAGCTTATCCTCAATGTGAAGATGGGACTACGTCTCCACAAGAACTGTGCAGTGGTCACTTCCGCCGATATGGTCATGGACAGATGCATCTGCAGCAGGCAGGTTGGTGAGGATGAGGTCAAGTATATTTTTCCCTCTCATTGGTTCCCTCACCACCTGCCGCAGAACCTGTTTAGCAGCTATGTCCTTTAGGACTCAGCCTGCGGTGGTATTATCGAGCCACTCTTGGTGATGGACATTGAACTCCACCACCCAGAGTACATTCTGCGCCCCTACCACCCTCAGTGCTCTCTTCGAGTGGCGTTCAACATGGTGGAGAACTAATTCATCAGCTGACCAGAGGAGTGGTGGGGAGGGGGAGGGGGCAGAGGCTGCTATGTGGTAATCCTTGTCCATGTTCGACCTGATTTCATGAGACTTCATAGGGTCCGGAGTCGATGTTGAGGACTCCAATGACAACTCCTCCCGACTGTATACCACTGCGCAGACATCTCTGCCAGTGGGACAGGGCATACCCCGGGATGGTGATGGTTGTGTTTGGGACATGTTCTGTTAGGTGTGATTCAGTGAGTATGATTGTCAGGCTGGCACAAGCCCCCAGATGTTACTTTGCAAGGTCGATAGGGCTGGGCTTTCCATGTCGTTTTCGGTGCTTAGGTGGTCTGTCCGGCGGTCTGTCTGGTTTCATTGTTAGACAATTTCAGGGGGGTATTTACGAGTCAACCACATTCCTGTGGATCTGGAGTCACATGTAGGCCAGGTGAGGATGGCAGATTTCCTTGGTTTCATGGTCATCATTAGACTTTTTAATTCAAATTTCACCATCTGCTGTGGTGGGATTCAGACCCGGGTCCCCAGAGCATTAATGTGGGTCTCTGGATTACTAGGCCAGTGACAATGCCACTACCTCCATGATTCTTCACATCAATACTGTGCGTTAATAATAGATTCTGTGGTATATATGAAAAGTTGGACTTGGGTAAACATGACCCCATTCTAAAATTGGTAGGTTATACAAAACATAGTAAAGTACTAAATAGCAAGGAAGAGATGAACAGGCTTCAGGAGGTGGGGGAGAGAGACTGGCACAATGCGCTGACATATCACTGATGAAATTTAACACACAGAAGTGCGAAGTGAGAGATTTTGGAAGGAAGAATGAGGAGAAGCAATATTCGATAAATTTTACAGCGCTTGGAACAACAAAGACCCGGCAATGTACAGGACCCTGGGCTTCAGGAATAAGAGCAAAAAAAAAAGTGAGGAAGCTACTACTTAAAAACTTTACAAATCACTGGTCAGGACCTAGCAGGAGTGTCAGGTCCCGTTACAGACACCGTACTTTAGGAAGGATGGAAAGGTCTTGGAAATTTACGGGAATGGTACCAGGGATAAGGGACTTCAGTTAGTGTACAGGGACTGGAGCAGGTGGGGGATTCCCCTCAGGGTGGAGAAGGTTAAGGAGAAAACTAATAGAGGTGCTCAAACTTATGAAGGCTTTTGATAATAGTAAATAAGGAGGAAGTATTTCCAGTTGCCAAAGGGTTGGTAAACAAAGGTCACAGATTTAAGGAAACTGCCAAAAGAAACCAAGCAGAGGTGAAGTAAATTTTCTTTGCAAACACAAGTGAGTTATGAGGCGGAATGCACTGCTTGAAGGGGACTCGAGGCTGGGGAACTGGAAAACTTCTCAAAAGAGAAGAAAATTGGAATGCGCTGGGGAAAGAGCCATGGGGGGAAGGGGGGTGGGGAGGGTGCTGAGAGTTATTCTTACAATAATCCAGTACAGGGTCAATGGGTGGGATGGCCACCTCCTATGGTGTATGACTATGTAATTCTACCACCGACTGACTTTGCTCCACACACACTGACCTGACATGAGGGTAAAATCACCTCGCTCAATTACTCAGACTGTCGATCACACACTGTAATAAGAAGTTACAATAAGTAATGACAGTGCAAAGATTTGCCCATTCGGTCTATTACTCACTGTCCCTCACACTGAGGGTCATTGGCAGTGTTAACTTGCCCCCTATTGAGAGTAACTCACAAAATTAACCATTCCCTGTCCCTGACACTGAGGGGAACTGACAGTATTAATCCCCCTGCTCACAGAAACGTAACTACATATGAACATATGAATAAGGAGAAGTAGGTCACTCGGCCCTTCGAGCCTGCTCTGCCATTCAATAAGATCATGGCTGCTCTGGCTGCAACCTCCCGCCTGCCCCCAATAACTTTTCACCACCTTGTTTGTCAAGGATACATCTACCTCTGCCTTGAAAATATTCAAAGACTCTGCCTCCATCTCCTTTTGAGTAAGGGTGTTCCAAAGACTCACTACCCTCAGGGAAAAAAATTATTCTCATCTCTGTCTTCAATGGGTAACCCCTTATTTTTAAACAGTGACCCCTAGTTCTAGATTCTCCCACAAGAAGAAACATTCTTGCCACATTCACCCTGTCAAGGCCCGTAAGGATCGTATATGTTTCAATCAAGTCGGGAAGGCAGTGGCATCGTGGTATGGCACTGGACAACATGTTCTGGGGACCCAGGTTCAAATCCTACCATGGCAGATGGTGAAATCTGAATTCAATATTAAAAAAAAACACCTGGATTTACAAGTCTGATGACGACCATGAAACCATTGCTGATTGCCGTAAAAACCCATCTGGTTCACGAATGTCCTTTAGGGAATGAAATCTGACATCCTTACCTGGTGTGGCCTACATAGGCTGCAGACCCAAAGCAACGTGGTTGACTCTTAACTGCCCTCTGAACAAGGGCAGTTAAGGGATGGACAATAAATACTGACCTAGCCAGCCCACATCCTATGAACGAGTAAAAGTAAAAAAAAAGTCACCTCTTACTCTTCTAAAAACCTCCAGCGGATACAAGCCCAGCCTGTCCAATCTTTCCTCATAAGGCAACAAGCCCATTCTTGGTATTCGTATAGTAAACCTTTTCTGAACTGCTTCTAATGCATTTACATCCTTCCTTAAATAAGACCACCATACTCAGTACGCAGTACTCCAGAAGTGGTCCCACCAGTGTCCTATACAACTGAAGCGTAACCTCCCTACTTTTATATTCAATTCCCCTTGCAATAAGTGATAACATTCTGCTAGCTTTGGTAATTACTCACTGTCCCAGCATATTAACTTTTTGTGATTCATGCACTGGGACACCCAGATCCCTGCAATTGCTCACCATTTAGATAGTATGCTTCTTCATCATTCTTCCTGTGAAAATGGACAATTTCACATTTTTCCACATTATACTCCATTTGCCAGAACTTTGCCCACTCAGCCTATGTCCTCTTGTAGTGTCCTTATGTCCTCTTCACAACTTACTTTCCTACCTATCTTTGTATCATCAGCAACCATGTTTGAGCAACCATACCTTCGGTCCCTTCATCCAAATTAGCTATATAAATTGTAAAAAGTTGAGGTGCGAGCAATGCTCCCTGAAGCATGCCACATCATGCCAAGCAGAAAAAAAAACATTTATGGCTACCCTCTGTTTCTTGTGAGCTAGCCAATCTTCTATCCATGCAAATGTGTTGACCCCACACCACGAGCTTTTATTTTCCGCAATAACCTTTGGTGAGGCACCTTTCAAATGCCTTCTGGAAACCTAAGTACAGTGCATCCACAAGCTTCCCTTCACCTACAGCACAGTGACTGACAGTATTAATCCCCCTGCTGTTCCTTACACTTAGAGTTACTGACAATATTAATATCCCACTGAAGTTAACTGACAGTGTTAATCCTTCCTGGCCTCACTAAGGGCAGCTAACAGCATTAATACCATTGCCCCTCACACTGAGGGTAACTGACAGTATTAATAGCCCCATCCCTCATGCCGAGGGAAACTGACAGTATTAATCCCCCAGCCGTATCTCACACTGAGGTAATTAACTTGCTCTCACAGACGGTAAGTGACAGCATAATAGCTCCAATCCCTCACACTGAAGGTAAGCAACAGTATTAATGTTCCAGTCCCTCACAGAGGGTAACTGACTGTATTAATCCCCCGCAGCCCCTCACACTGTGGGCAAATGACAGTAATTATATTCCCTGCCCTTCACACCGAGGGTAAGTGACAGTATTAATATCACCTGTCTCTCATACTGAGGGTAACTGGCATAACCCCTGCCCTCACACTGTGAAATGACAGGATACCCCCGTCCCTCACACTGAGGTAACTGACAGTACTAATCCTCCTGCTGTGCCTCACAGTATTAATACTCCCCATCCCTCATACTGAGGGTAATGGACAGTGTTAATCCCCCCCCCCGGCCCCTCACACTGTGGGTGACAGTATTAATACCCCCTTCACTCACAGGGGGTAACTGACAGTATTAATACTCTCTGCCCCTCAAGAGGATAAGTGACATTAATACCCCCTGTCCCTCACACTGAGGATAAGTGACAGTATTAATACCCCCTCTCCCTCATACTGAGGGTTATGTGTTAATGTTAATACCTCTTGTCCCACCCACTGAGGGTAAGCGACAGCATTAATCCCTCCTGCCTCTCACACTGAGGGTAACGGACAGTGTTAGTCCCCCCCAACACCTCACACTGTGGGTGACAGTTTTAATACCCCCTCCATTCACACCGAGGGTAACACAGTATTAATACTCCCTGTCCCTCACACTAAGGATAAGTGACAGCATAAACACCCCCTCTCCCTCACATTGAGGGCTATGTGTCAGTGTTGATACCTCTTGTCCCATCCGCTGAGGGCAAGTGACAGCATTAATCCCTCCTGCCCCTCTCACTGAGGGTAAATGACAGCATTAATCCCTCCTGCCCCTCTCACTGAGGGTAAGTGACAGCATTAATCACTCCCTTGCCCCTCACACTGAGGGTAACAGACGGTGTTAAATCCCCGCCGCCCTCACCTCGCGGTCTCCCACTGACCTGCTGCCGCTCTCTGCCCGAGGCCCCGTTCCTGCTCTGGGCCTGAGCCTGGGCCTGTGTGGCCGAGTAAAGGGGGCAGTCCGGCGGCTGCCCGGGCTGGGCCCCATCCTCCGGCGGCTGCTGCTGCTGCAGCTCCTCCTCCTCCTGCTGCTGCTGATGCTGCTGCTGGATTTCCACCTTCACCACCTCCTCCTCCTGTTGCTGCTGCTGTTGTTGCTGCTCCTCTTCCAGCTCCTGTTTCACGGCGCAGGGCGCGGCCAGGCCCAGAGCTGGGCCCTGCTGCTGCTGCTGTTGTTGTTGTTGTCTCCGCCTCCGCCGCCTATCCTCCTCTTGCTGGTCCAGCCCCACGGCTCCGGGTCCCGGTCCTGGTCCTGCCCGGTGACACTGCGCCGCTGGCCCGCTCCGGTTCCCCGCCGCCGCCGCCGCCATGTTAATCCCAACCTGGGGGAGGTGGGGGGGGGGAAGCAAACACACACACACAAAACGTCACAGCGCGCGGCCCCGAGTGCGCGCGCCCACGTTGACCAACCGCAATGAGGGGGCGCGCGCGCTCCAAACAAGCCCGTTCTCTCCGCCTCACGCGACACCTCCCCTCTTTACGCCGATGGTGGGGGGGCGCACGGGCTGTTCGTCCTCGCGCACCCTGATTGACATCTCAGTCAGAAGGTAAACACCCTCCCTCAACCGCCGCCGCCGCGCGACGGTCACCGCCCCCCACCCCCCCCCCGCGCTGTGTCGTCACCCGTCAACGACCGCACGTTGAATGACAGTTCGGCCCCGCCCCCCTTCCGCGCACGCGTATTCTTTCCCGGCCCTCTCGTTGCTTGACAATCGCTGCGCGTTGATTGACAGTTTGTCCCCGCTCGTAGCTGTGGCTCAGTCCATAGCACCCTCGCCTTTGAATCAGAGGGTTGAGGGTTCATGTCCCACTCCTGGAAAAACCAAGAACTGTGATTGTACTCGAAAGAAGTTGCAATCTGTGACTGTTGGTAACTCGAAAGAGTTCCCTTCCGCCCCGCGCGCAAACGAAGGAACGTTGGTAACACCCCCGCCCCCAATCCCTCCATCCCCGCCCCCAGACAACCCTGGACGGCCCACATGTTGAGTGACAGTTCGGCGCCGTCCCCTCACCGGCGCGCACGCGCTGCTGGTTCGCTCTCACTCGCTTGACAACAGCAGAGAAGTGATTGACAGTTCGGCTCCGCCCCCCCACCCACCCCCGCCCCATCCGAAACTTCCACCCGCCGCTCGCGGGCTCGCAGACGCACAATCGACAGATTGGAGGATTGACAACTCGGCCCCGCCCCTGAACCCTCCTCTCCACCAACGAACTCGCGCTCGCGCAAAAGCGCACGCTTGTCACCGCCTCCGCTGGACAACCACACACAAGAGTGAGTGACAGCCTGGCTCCACTCCCTCCCTCCAACACTCCAGCGGCACTGCAGCTGAGCAAGTCATTGACAGGAGCACCCTCGAACCCGCCCTCGACTCCCCCTGGCGGCGGGTGGGTGAATGACAGCCAGGCCCATGAACCAGGCCTCCTATCTCCCTGAGAACTAGAGAGAGAGAGATTTTATTCTTTCATGAGATGTCGTCTTTGCTGGCAAGGCCAGCACCTATTTATTGCCCATCCTTCTTTGCCATTGTGAAAGTGGTGGTGAGCTATCTGCTTGATCAGCTGTAGTCCAGGTGTTGTGGGAACACCCACAGTGATGTGTGCAGTTCTGGTCGCCGCGTTACAGGAAGAATGTGATTGCACTGGAGAGGGTGCAGAGGAGATTCACTGGGATGTTGCCTGGGCTGGAGTGTTTCAACTATGAAGAGAGACTGGATTGGTTAGGGTTGTTTTCCTTCGAGCAGAGAAGGCTGAAGGGCGGACCTGATAGAGGTATACAAAATTATGAGTGGCGTAGATAGGGTAGATAGGAAGAAACCTTTCCCCTTAGCGGGGTGTCAATAACCAGGGGGGCATAGGTTTAAGGTAAGGGTCAGGAGATTTAGGGAAATTTGAGGGAAAATCGTTTCACCCAGAGGGTGGATGGAATCTGGAACACACTGTCTGAGGGGGTGCTGGAGGCAGGAACCCTCATAACATTTAAGAAGTATTCATCTGAGCACTTGAAATGCCAAAGTACATAGGGCTATGGGCCAAGTGCTGGAAAATGGAATTATAATAGATAGGTGCTTGATGGCTGGCACAGACACGATGGGCCAAAGGGCCTGCTTCTGTGCTGTATAGCTCTATGACTCTACAGCCCTGTTAGGAAGGGAGTTGCAGGACTAGCGAAGGAACGACAATTTATTTCCAAGTCAGGGTGGCGAGTGGCTTGGAGGGGAGCTTCCTGGTTGTGGCACTCCCATGCATCTGCTGCCCTAGTACTTCTAGATGGTAGAGTTCTCGGGTTTGGAAGGTGCTGTCAAAGGAGCCTTGGTGAGTTGCTGCAGTGTATCTTGTACATGGTGCATGCTGCTGACACTGCATCATTGGTGGAGGGAGTGCATGCTAATTGTGGTGGAGGGGGTGCCAATCAAGCTGGCTGCTATTTTCCAGGATGGTGTTGAGCTTCTTGAGTGTTGTTGATGAGAGTGAGCTCTAGGCTCATTGGATCTGTTTTTTTTTATTGATAATGCACTAGAATGCAGCACCTGAGAGTGTGGCGAAGGTGAATTCAATCGAAGCATTGAAAAGGGAATGAAATACTTGTCTGAAGAGGAACAATGTGCAGGGTTTATGGGATGAAGCCGCCAAGTGCATTGTTCATTCAGAGAGCTGCTGCAGACAGGATGGACCAAATGGCCCCCTTTTGTGCTATAACAACACTGTGATTCTGTGATCATTGCAGCATTAAATGACACGGCATCAGAAAGAATGAGAAAGAGTTGCATTTCTATTGGGTCTGAACATCAGGACCACCCAAAGCCATTCAAGCCAGTTCCAAAGAAGTCAAACGGACTGGATGCATTTACTCTTTCTCTCTCCACAGATCTTGCCAGACCTGCTAAACGTTTGCAGTTTTTTCTGTTTTTATTCCAAATAAGTCATCTTTGCCTCAAAATACCGCAAGCTATTGAATGGCACAGACCTCCTTCTGCTCCTTTTATGCACTGCACTCTCCAGAACAAGTTTAACCATGTCATTTATTGGGATTGAATTATTCTACAGAGTATCTTAATCATGCATGCCGCATGATAGTTGCTTGATGACCAGTTCATACAGAGATATTGCAATTAATGCAGTACAATACATTCGATACAGATAAACAGTTCTCTTTTTTTTCTAGCTATGAAAATAAAGAGGCCTAGGAGTGGTTTTATTGGAATCTCTCCCTCCATTATCCCGATACTTTGGATGTTGTTATGATCCTGGCCACACCACCGGTATTGGGGGAGATCTGGTTAGGGACCAATGATGTATTGTTTGATGTAAACAAAGTTTGTGATTTAAAACACCTGCTAATAGAAAAAATCCACGGGATTCCATGGTTTCGAACAAAAAATATTTACTCTGCAAGTTCCAAAAGGTAAAGCGATTCACAATATCTATCTTATATGGTAATATTCAGCTTATGTATGGGGTACATGTGAATTAAGCAGCCCACTGAGGTCGAACACACCACATTACACAATAAATGGCAAATGTGACCAAAGAGATGCCATGGATTTCTCAAATATCCACACAAACATTAGTCACAGTGTGAGTTAAACTTAATGAAACTCTGTCTCTCTCACGAGGGTGTCCAGCCTTCACCTTCAAAAATCTTGCCTTTGAATTCTCTGCAAAGGTCACTCCAATATGGATAGCTTCAATGACAGGGCATATCGCATGGTTTTGATCTCATCTTCATAGATTACATTGCCCTGGATTTCCAATTACACTCAAGAATCAATTTATAAGCACAATTCCAGGTCTTCGGCCATGCCAAGCAGAACAGCCCTGCTCCAAAGTGGTACCTTTGTCCCAATGGCCTGCAACACAGAGTCACGTACTTACTGCTCCTTATTTGGACACTCAGGGATTCTCCTCAGCTCACTTTGATTGCACGGGCTTTCCTTCGAGCCCATTCCAATTGAAGTCTACTAACTGTAGCCCTTTTCACGATTTTTAAAACGTTATCTGGGGCCTCTTCCTGTCACTTATCCCTGTTTGGGGCTTTCCTCTTCTAACCAATGAATCTGATTGACGAAAGACTGACTGCTCACTGACCCATGAACTGATCTGTTGACCTATCCAAAAACTCTAAGAGGGTTCCAATCTTGTTACGAAGGCAAGAACAAATCTAATAAGGAGTGGAACATCCTGCACCTTAAATGTTACAATCTCCACAGACTAAAGGCTTACATAACATACAGTGACACAAGATTAATGCATTCCATAACAGTAATGTTCAAATTATCAAAGGCATCCATCACATTATCCACCATAAACAAGGATCCACAACCACCTACAAGACAAAATGATCAATTAAATGTCTTAACTCCACTTCCCTGACATTCCCCCGCTTGGTTTGTTGATATCGGGTTGATTTTATTTGTCGAGTTCTGCCCACGCGGTTTACATTGAGGAGGACTGAGCTTTGTCTCTCTGGGAATTAAGGGACATGGGGAGAGGGCGGGAAAACGGAGTTGAAGATCAAGGTCAGCCATGATCGCATTGAATGCCGGAGCAGGCTCGATGGGCCATGTGATGTGCCCGTGCTCCTATTTCTTGTGTCCTTATGGCTGAACAAACAGATGCAGACAGCTCCCATTAGCTGCGGGATGAAGAACGAAAAGCCACAGATAAGACAACGAATGTAAAAACGATTTAGAATTGATGGTGGAGAAACCTCTTTACGTGGTACACTCTGAACTGGTGAAGCTCACAGAGACAGACATTATTTAAAATTTAAAGGGGAAAATCAATGCGTGGATGAGCAAAAATTAGCAGGCGATGTTGAAACAAGGCAGGCCAATAATGGGAACCATTTGCTTGGCTGGAGAGTAGAGGCCACAAGGTTTGGGTGGCCGGAATTCTGTTCCCCTGTTATAAGAAAGTGATATTTCCACGACCAGTCGAGAGTTTAAGCCAATATCGGCAAAAAAAAAGAGAGAAATCTAACCACATATTGATTAGCCAAGTGCGTGCTGCCTCCATCATTAGACACTAACCGGGAGACAGTACCCTCTTCTATCACTCCTGGAAACAATGGAGAGCGGCATCTGATAGGGAAGCCAGGTTCGTAACATTCACGCCAGTATCACAGATAAACGATCAACAATCACCATTTTAACAATTACACCCTTCATTGTTTCAATATTAAAAGAATCTACCAATTAATTCGACGGAATGCATTATTCTAGTAGCTGAAATGTAAGGCAATAAACACTGACTCCCACGTGTTCGATTCCATAGCTGAACCTCACGCATGTCTGTTCCCTTTGAATCCGGGGTTGTCGAATACAAGGTTATTGCAGGAAATTGATGTGTTCAGTGTTGGGCAGTATGGGACATGAAACACACCAAATTAGAGAAGTATCTTTCTGTTGGATGTTCATTTTCAAAATAACAAAACCTTTCCGTCCTGACGACCTGATCGAGGTGTGCAAGATTATGGGGGGCATGGATAGGGAGCAGCTGTTCTCCTTAGTTGAAGGGTCAGTCCCGAGGGGACATAAGTTCAAGGTTAGGGGCAGGAAGTTTAGGGGGGATGTGATGAAAAACTTTTTTACCCAGAGGGCGGTGATGGTCTGGAATGCACTGCCTGGGAGGGTGGTGGAGGCGGGTTGCCTCACATCCTTTAAAAAGTACCTGGATGAGCACTTGGCACGTCATAACATTCAAAGCTATGGGCCAAGTGCTGGTAAATGGGATTAGGTCGGTAGGTCAGGTGTTTCTCACGTGTCGGTGCAGACTCGATGGGCCGAAGGGCCTCTTCTGCACTCTGTGATTCTGTAACAGAAATACAGCCATTATATACGAAATCACGGGTTGTCATTGTGCTCTAAGAAGGGCGGGATGTTTTGATCTGATTTGTCACATTTTTCACCGATGACAAATTAAACGTCCAAGGAGATTTCACGACGTTAATTAGTTCTTCCCTGAATTTGGCTTGTGGCGCAGCGTAAATGCACGTGTTTACAGAAGGCTTCAAATGTGTGAACATATAGGCGCATACAATGGCAATATATCTCGGATCTGTATAGCCAAGCCCGAGATGTTCGAACGTGGTGCCGGCCCACTGACTTACCACCGTTGGCAGACTCAACAATATAAAATTGGCCGACGCGGCGAACAGCAAAATAATGGATTGCCTTCGTCTCTACATGCCTGGATCGCGCTGATTCCCAACCCTGGGAGCCCGGAGGTCTCCTGCAGGCAATATTGGTTACGACAATGCGTCTGATTGTCAAACAATAGAACAGTAATATCAAAGCAAAAGGAACCAATGCAATAAAACACTTTGTAATCTGAAGTAGGACCTGCCTGCAGTCGATGTCAAAAAGACCAAACTGGGGCGGAAACCCCACTGAATATTGTTATAATTACTTGTCTATGTTCATAGGCAAACCAGAAGGGAAGGTTTTCTAAACATATTAGCACAGAAACAATTATTATGACGATGGAAGCTGTTCTCGCTGTGCAATACCTGGTTTTCAGTTTCTGACAACATATGGCGACAAACCGGTCAAAAGTGAAGCCAATTGTAAACCACACCGACAGACCCATGTGGGTGCAAGTCAAATACAACATTAGCTTGGGAATAACAGTGTAGGAGAGAAATGAATCGGGGAAGCGTGAGAAGAACATTAGATGCGCAATTCTTGAGTTGAGTGTTGTCATTAATCTATTGCTGCCATGGACACCCTATAGATAGAGATACATTTGGAAAGGCAATTTCCTCTGCAAAGGGTCACTATTTTCAACACGTTCACTGTAAGAAAGCGAGAAGAGTTAAGTAAAGGGTACACGTAAATACATCTCAGTGCATATTCTGGGCAATGTACAGATGCGTTCCTACTTGCAATTGCGAGCGCGGTTTCCTTACAAATATTAGGCAAGCATTGATGAGATGGGCTTTCGAAACAAATAAATAATCGAACGCGGAATATACTTCATGCACATTTTGTTCGGAAAGTAACAGAGTGTCTCGGATTCAGGATTGGGAATGATAAAAAAGAATGTCTCACACCCCGATGGAAACTCAGACGCTGAATGACATAGGGGGAGAGTTTGGGCGGGGGCGGGGTGGGAGGTGGTGGCTGGTGGGGCGGGTGTGACAGGGGTAGATGTGGGGCTTGTGGTTTGGGAGGAGTAGTGACTTTTGGGCGAAAACGCAAGACGAGTTATCCGTCAACCATCCGTCATTCTTCTCCACCAAATTCGTTTCCATGGGAATCAACTTTAGATGCAAATAAGGCTTCATTTATTCCACACCTGTGAGATTCAGGAAAGTCGGACAAATCATACTTACATCTGATGAACTGAGAGTGCATATAGAAAGAAATAATTAAGATTTGATGTCCATTACATGGCTACAGGAGGACATGGATTGGAACGTGAATATTGAAGGATGCAGGATATTTAGGAAGAACAGGAAGCGAGGAAAAGATGGAGGGGTGGTTCTGTTAACTAATAATGATATTAGCACAATAGAGAGGGATGATCTAAGTTGAGGAAACCAGAATGTTGAAACTGTTTTGGTAGTGATGAGAAATGGTTAAGGTAAGAAATCACTTGTGGGAGTTGTGTACAGGCCCCCTATCAGTTACCATACGGTAGGGTTGAGCATAAAGGAAAAAATAATTGGAGCTTGTCAGAAAGGCATGGCGATAATCATGAGAGATTTTAACTTACATGTAGACTGGAAAAGTCAGATGGGCAAAGGTAGTGTAGATGAGGAGTTCATTGAATGTTTTCAGGATAGTTTCTTAGAACAGCATGTTCTGGAGCCAGCAAGAGAGCAGGCTATACTAGACCTCGTATTATGCAATGAGATGGGAGTAATTAATGATCTCATAGTGGAGGTGCCCTAGGTAGCGCTGACCACAATATAATTTAACTTTACATTCTGTTTGAGGGAGAGAGGAGTGGGTCTGAGACTAAGTTTTTAAATTTAAACTTAAATAAGGGCAATTATGAGGTCATGAAAGCTGAGCTGGCTAAAGTAATTTGGCAAATTAGGTTAAGGGATAGGTCCATAGACGTGCAGTGGCTAATATTTAAAGGGGTATTTCAGAATGCACAGAATAGATACATTCCAACGAGAAACATAAGTCCAAGGGATCACCATCTGTGGGTAATTCGAAAAAGCAGATAATTGTGCAAAGATAGGTGGAAGGCCAGAAGTTTGTACAGAATATAAGGAAAGAAAAGAATGTCTAAAAGACTAATAAGGAGGGAAAATATTAGAGTATGAGACAACGCAAGCAAAAATATAAAAAAAAACAGATATCAAGAGTTTGTATAACTATTTAAAAAAGAAAAAAGTTAGAAAAGTGAGCTTTGGGCCTATGGAATGTGAGACTGGAGAATTGATATGGGAAAACAAGGAGATTAAATATGAATAGAAAAGGTATGGTGCATCAGTTTTCACTATAGAGGATTCAAGTAACATCCCAGAAGCAGCTATAAACCAGGAGATGGAAGTGGGTAAGGAAGTCATGAAAATTACAGTCACGAGAGAAGTTATACTTAGTAAATTGTTGGAGCTGTAGGCAGACGAGAGCCCCAGTCGTGATGGACTTCATCCTAGAGTCTGAAAAACAAAATGAAGAGTCTGATCAGATAACTGATGCATTGGTTTTAATTTTTACAACTCCCTAGATTCGGAAAGGTCCGACTAGATTGGAAGATAGCAAATGTAACTCCTTTTATGCAAAAAGGGAGGGAGACAGAAAACGGGAAAAAACAGGCCAGTTAGGTTAACATCTGATGTAGGGTAAATGTTAGAAGCTATTATTAAAGAAGTTATAACAGGGCACTTAGATAAGCTCTAAAACATCATGCAGAATAAACATGGTTTTGGTGAATGGGAAAATGTATTTTACCAATTTATTGGAGTTCTTTGAGGAAGTAACATGTGCTGCGGACAAAGGGGAACCAGTGGATGTACTGTATTTAGATTTCCAGAAGTCCTATCAAAGTTTATTGTGGAAAGTGAAATCTCATGGTATGGGGGTAACATATTGACATGGATAGAAGGTTGGCTGACTAGCAGGATGCAGGCAGTTGGCATAAATCGATCTTTTTCAGGTTGGCAAGATGTAATGAGTGATGTGCCAGAGGGGCCAGTGCTGGGACCTCAACTGTTTACAATTTATATAAATAACTTGGATGAAGGGATTGAAGCAATGGTTGCCAAATTTGCTGATGATGCAACGATAAGTAGGAAAGTAAGTTGTGAAGAGGACATGAGGAGTCTACAAACATATATAGATAGGTTGAGTTAGTGAGCAAAGATTTAGCAGATGGCACATAATGTGGGAAAATGTAAAATTGTCCATTTTGGCAAGAAAAATAAAAGAGAAAAATATTATCTAAATGGTGAGAGATTGCAGCTCCCTGAGGTATAGAGGGATCTGGGTGTCCTTGAGCATGAATCACAAAAGGCTAGTATGCAAGTACAGCAAGTAATTAGGAAAGCTAATAGAATGTTATCATTTATTGTAAGGGGTATGGAATACAAAATAGGGAGATTATGCTTCAGCTGTACAGTGCAAGAGTGAGAACACATTTGGAGTACTCTGCACCGTATGGGCGGTAGGAAGGATGCTGATTTCAGGTTACTATCAGGTCATCCATGATCTTAGTAAATGGCGGAACAGCTCGCCAGGCTGAATAGCCTACTCCCGCTCCATGTTCGTATGTTCGTTCGGATGTTTGTATAGCGTCTTCAACACGAGAAGCGTTCTAACGCACTACACAGAAGCGTTATCAAGCAAAATTAGACACGGGGTCACTTAAGGAGATATTAGCAAAGAGGTAAATTTTAAGGAGCATCTCGGGACACTGGAAGTCAGGAGGTGGGCCTCTTGGACAAAATCAGTTTGACCTGGAAATGATAGAGAAAGGAGAGAATTTGGAGAAATATGCGAGTTCAGAGCTATGGCAGTGGACAATTGTTATAAGTGCAGTTGTCTTTGAATTGAGGGGTATATTTTTTTGCCCGCAGGGGCAGATACAGATGGTGCTAGCTGCAGGGCATTGAATGGGCATGTGGGTAGGGAGCGAGGCAAGGAAATGATTAGAGGTCTGTGATCGACACGATACGAGTTCCTACAAGGAACAGTGCAGTTATTAAAATGAAACGCATATATGCAAACCGTGGATGGTTCGATAACGTGTCAATTCTCGGCAGGCAATTAGGAAACGAATTCCCTTGCATATACCTGAGCACTCAATATTTTACTGTACTGAGAGCCAGTGAAACTTGCACAGTATGATCCAACGACCCAACTGTATAAGTTACCACTGCAGGCCAAAGGAGTAAGGGATGGACTTTTATATTTAATTCCTTTGGAGCCCAAGATCGCGAAGGCGACACTAGGTGCTAATAGCATTCAATCTAATTTTCAGACAACGGCTGGAAAGATATGAATTCAAATAAAACATTCAGGCTGGGAGAAGGGCATTCGATATAGCGCAAAATGCTGTGCATTTGCTATTTCTAACGGGCCGGGGTGGGATGGAGGGGGGAGCTGCTCGGGAACTGAGCGGGAGCGAGTGGAATTCCAAAAGTTCTTTGGAGGCGAGGGTTTTGGAACAGCAACAAATATGTCTAAAGATATTATCCAATGTTCCATGTGGATTGTACGTGACTACAGTGAGTGGAATTATCAACTTAAAGTAGTCAGGCATGCCAGTGAGATGACCAATAGTCGTTTAGCAGGGACTGGAATGGAGTGTTGCCGAAAGAAAAGAGACATGTCTCAGCTTTTCGTCTCCGCTCATCAGGACAATTAGCAAGAAAATACCAACGTAAGGGAAAACAACAAACGTATACTATACGAGAAGAACTTGCTGATTGGTTGGCAAATGGGCTCTGATTCGTTGAGCCGTTGTCATGGATAATATATCAGTTGATTATGACTGCCAGTTAACTGCCGAACATTCTTTGAAATTTACTCCAGGCAGCTTAAATCTGATTGGTCAAGCCATTTCCCGGAGGAGTGAAGCAACGAGTGGCTGTCACTTATTTTGTTTAGCCGAAACATTTGCGATGTGTGTACGTGTTCTTCCTGTCTGCAAACAAGCAGGGCTCCGTGGATTAATATATGTATCTTCCAGTACACGCAAAAGCGCCCCACTGCCCGCCTGACTGACAATCTTAAATTGGCTGACAGCGTAATTCTTTGCACACTGAGGTTTATTGAACAAATGTTCTCCAATTGCAGGATCATATGTAATGTTGGACCTTGTCTTATGAGTTTTGCAAGCACGGGCTGGTTGGGTATGATCTGTCCTTTGCCCATTGCGAAGAGTGGAAGCGACATGCTTTGGGACATACGGCCATCACATTGACACTAAATTCATAGACCACGGTACTCATTTGTGTGATAGGCAGAACGTCATTTTGGCGTGACAGCAGCATCCTGTTAGTGGTGAACACCACTCGTGTTGCTACTGCATCGTAGCATCATGAAAGATGCTGCTCAAATATTTGAGATACCTTACCCTTCCAGGGTAATATGAGGCTGACTGGGCACTTTTCAGCGTCGAAAGTGATGGCCTTTCGCCCGATCATGAGTTTGCCCGACATATGCGTGAAATGATCTGATCAGCATTGGCATTATCTCGCAGGATGCCTTTGATGTGGCCTATTGCAGCATCAAGCTTGCCTGGTCAGCATAAATGTTTTGTTTTCCTAACACTGATAATCTAGCGAATTGTCCTGATGTGTGCAAGATGAAAAGCTTCGACAAAATGCCTCTTTTTTTTCAGCAATGAGATGACAGAAAGATTGCCACCATCTATGCAAGGGATCTTAGGATTGGGCAAATAATTCTTGCATTGCCAGCGATGCTCACATCCCATGAAAGAATAAGAGAAAACACATCCACACACACACACACACACACACACATATTATTTGATACTCTGTGAACTCTTTGGAGTGTCCAGGGATCGGCCTCGCCATCCCTCACTGCAGAGAGGAAAGCTGAGCACCTGCATCTCTCAATCTACCGACCAGCGAAGTCCCTCAGCGGATGTGTGGAATCTTAAATCTCTCGCTTAAATGCACCAAATCATCCCGCTGGATAAATGACTCAGCAATGAGGAGATTCTCATTCTGTTGCAGACCTCTATCAGGTCCCCTCAGCCTTCTCCGCTCTAAAGAAAACAACCCTAGCCTATCCAGCATGTCTTCATAGCTGAAACGCTCCAGCCCGGGCAGCATCCTCGTGAATCTCCTCTGCAGCTTCTCCAGTGCAACAGATCCTTTCTATAGTGTAGGGACCATAACTGCACATGCTACTACAGCTGTGGCCTAACCAGCATTTTATACAGCTCCACACAACCTCCCTGCTCTTATATTCTATGCCTCACCTAATAAAGGCAAATGTCCCATATGCCTTCTTAATTACCTTATCTACCTGTGCAGCACCAAGGTTCCTCTGATCTTCTGTACAAAATTCAATTTACCACTGCTCTGCACATCTTACCAGCCCATCTATATCGCCCTCTTTCCTCCTCAATATTTACGACATCACCAATGTTCCTGTCATCTGACAACTTATTGATCATACCTCCTATATTCACGTCTAAATCATTAAAGTTCATTATAAACAGCAAGGTTCCCAGCACCGATCTCTGTGGTACACTACTTGTCACAGGCTTCCAATCACAAAAGCAGCCTTTGACCATCATCCTCTGCCTCCTCCCACTAAGCCAATTTTGGATCCAATTTGCCAAATTGCCCTGGAGCCCATGGGCTCTTACCTTATTGACCATTCTGCCATGCGGGACCTTGTCAAATGCCTTACTGAAGTCCATGTAGACTACATCAACTGCACTACCTTCATCGACACAACTAGTCACCTCCTCGAAAAATGAAATCAAATTTCTCAGACATGATCTCCCCCTGACAAAGCCATGCTGGCTATCCCTGATTAATCCCTGCCTCTTCATGTGGAGATTAGGCCTATCACTCAGAATTTTTTCCAATAGTTCCCCTACCACCGATGTTAAACTCACTGGTCTATAATTACTTGGTTTATCCCCACTACCCTTCTTGAATAATGGTACCACAATCAAGTGTGTGCCCTATCTACTGTGTGCGCTGTCCTCTATGTGTCTAGTCATGTATATGTCCACTGTTGAGTTTTTCAGCCTCCTTTGTGTTTCCAATCTATTTCTCCTTGTGTCCAATCCTGTCTGTGTACAGTCCTCTATGTGCATTTCTGTGCCCATTCCTTTGTGTGTGAATTGTTGTGTGTTGGTTTTAGTCGTGAGCGTATACAAACTTGTGTTTATTGATTGACGTTTGTCTCAAGTCTCCTAGGTGCATGACCAGGCCAATGCATATTGATTCTTGCATATGTCCACTCCTGAGTGCTTCCATTCATGTGTTTGTCCAATTGGCCTCTTGTTTCCCGTCTTCTCCGTCATGTTCTCTGTGTGGTCAATGTGGTAAGCCCAGAATTTTTTATGTCCAGTGTATGTGTTAATAGTCTACGAATGTCTGATTCTGATTCTCCGGCCTGTACTTGTTCAGTCTCGTCCGTGTAGAAATAATTCGTGTGTCCAGTTTGTCTGTACTCATTCTGAGTTAATCCAGTCTATGTACGTCCTGTCTATGGGCGTGCAGCCTGTGTGTGGTTGGTCTCTGACTGAGGCGTGTCTGGGCGTCCAGTCAGTGTGTACATAGTCTCGCTACTTTCTGTTTGTCAGTGCCATTCTTTGTGTCCAGTCTTTAGTATGTGCCCGACATGTGTCTGTCCAATCCGTGTGCCCATGGGTGCCCCATCCACTTGTGTCCAGTGAACTTGCGCCAGTCAATTTTGCATATGTTCAGTCAACTGTTTCTGTTCTGTCTCTTAAGTCTTTTGTGTGTGCTGTCCATTGTATGCGTGTGTGTGTGTTTGGCTCAGCGTGAAATCAGTCATTATGCATAACATACGTTTGTCCAGTCCTTTGTGCGAAACCTTATGTTTTCCGTTCTGTTTTCCCCCTGCACATTCGTATTTCAAGTCCTCTATGTATGCCGTCCGGTGCACGGGTAGAGTTGCGTGTAGTGTCCTTTCAGTGCCCAGCACGGTGCGTACCCTATGTCCTATTTTAAGTCTTTCTAGTCATGTGAGTACAATTTGGTGTGTGTACCGGTCAAGGAGTGTCCAGTCTTCTCCGTTCAGTTATTTCTGTAATTATTCTGCCTACATATTACTAGCGTGTTAGAGTCAAGCCCCGATGTATATCCAGCCTCATCTTTCCTCAACGAAATCACAGGAAAAGATGCTGAAAAGTGTGTTGGTTTTTTTTGGCCGCCAAGTGCCAGTAAAATTTGCGGCCTACAGGCACCTGGCCAACATTGAAATGAGAAATATATGAAAATAGTCATTTAAATGGGCGAAGGAAGGAATGGGTGCAGGGCACATAGGAGCAATGAAGCATGAACAGCAATGTGACAGGCAATGAGGGAGAAAGAAGCACAGAGGCACACTGTACACCAGTGAGAAACAGACAGGCCGTGAAAGGGAAATAGAGGGAGGAAGTTACCGGCAGGCATACTGAAAGAGATACATTGTGTGCCAACATCGCAGACAAAGAGACAACATCCATTAATAAGCCTATTTCTTGGCTAGGGTCCCTCGAACTACCGTTGAGCAGAATTCGAACACTTTAGGACATGCAGCACAGAGAGCTGAGATTGGGTGTGCAACTGGCAGTCTGTCTGTCCGTCTGGCAGCATCTGTGGAGCGAGGAGCAGAGTGAACATTTCGAGCCAATATGAATGACTCTTCTTCGAAGAGTCAAATTGGACTCAAAACGTGAACTCTGCTGTCTCTCTCCACAAATGTTGCCAGACCTGTTGTGCATTCTCAGCACTTCTGTCTTTTATTTCAGATTTCCAGCATCCACAATATTTTGCTTTTACCTTTGACTTTCTGGCTAGCTGGCTGGTACAGCCGACCGATCTAAACCTAAGATTTACCTATGCTTGCGGATTGGAATGAACTGAATGAACTGAGTTCAGTATAGCGATGAGCCGATCTGCCTTTGCTCTCTCTATCGTTATGTCTGCCTACCTCGCTCTCTCTCTGGCATGCACATGATCACCAGCTTAGAGGAGACATAATGGCATACAAAGTGGCATAAAGTACCATCATATAGCTGGAAAATTGCTTGGCCAACTAACTTACCCTTAAAAAGAGGAAAAGTGAAGCGACCCCGGCACGGCCACGGCTGGCGCATATACTGACGTTTCGTACTGTGGTCATTATCGAACATATTAGAAGTTGTTCCCCATCAGTTCTTAAAAGCCGAAACCCCATAATTAATGTTATCGTGGGGTCACAATTTGCAGTGAGATCGAGGTTGCTAATGCTAATGTCAGTAGGTTTAACACCAGTAACTTTAGTGCAGCATAGCACTCAGCAATTCCAGACTAGGGTCGCCTTTAGTAAGTTAGAGTCGGTCCACAAAATATAATGTTCGAATGGGGTCACCCTTATTAATCATAAGTTCGCCAGCAGTAATGTTAGAATAGGCTCATTATTAGTAAAATTAGATTGCACGCCCATTTGGCAAGCGTTTTAATGGATTCATGCATCGTAATGCATTGTTTCTATACGTTATCTATACACAAAATTTGGTCTCTTCCGAAAATGTTGAATGTATAATTCCAAATGCTGAGTCAAAACACTCAGTGCAAAGTGTCAGCAATAGTGGTCCCAGGACAGGCTCCTGTGGAATATCGGAGCACAGGTTTTACCAATGTGAAGAGCTATATTTATTCACTACTCACACTTTCCTCTTTAATCACCAGCTTGCTATCCATTGTGCTACGTGTGGCATGATTCCCTTTGCTCTGAAGAGTTTGCTATTTGGTACCTTACTTAAGTTCCTTTTAAAAAAAAATAAAATCCAAATATATTATGTCTACTGCATTTCCCTTGTCTAATCATTCCATAATCTCTTTAAAGTATTCAATGAAGTTGACCGAGCAAGGCACACCGTTTCAAAAACCATGCCGTTTTTAAAATACTACTTTGGGTTTCTAAACATTTGTCCAATCCCAAAATTTAGAGAATGTAATAATATTATTTTACTCGGTCCTCCGGCTCTTTTATGTTAGTAATGAATGTTTAAATATATGTCGTAATGTCTCTGATATCTCTTCCCCAAATTATGTTAATTTGAATGAATGCAAGCCCATGAATCAAGCAATTTATCCTCGCAAAGTTTTACCAATTATGCCACTCACTGCTAACTTAATTTCCTTGATATTCTTTCTAATTGAGAAAAATAATGTTTGTTTAATTCAACTAATGTGATTCCAATGTTATTCGTTTCCCTGCTAATTACTGAGGGATAGTAACTGTTCAATGATTCTGCCATTTCAATGCAATTACTTGTGAATTTCTCTTTGGCCTGCAATGGTGACCCTATGGTTATTTTATCCGTATAATACTTTTCTTAATTATGCGATAGTTGATGTTCGAGGTCAATTTAGCACCACTGGTCACTGCCAGAAATGCCAGAATAGGGTCACTATAATCAATCTTAAAGTGCAGTCATTAACGGTAATGCAACAACAAATGCAGGGTTTTTATTCTGAATATGGAGCCTGTATCACAGTGCAAAATGATTTGGCCACATTCAGGATAACGCAAGAGCCTACTGCAGTGGAAGAGAGCGATGCCCTCTTCAGGTTTCCTTGGAGGTGCAGAGATCACATTCCCTCTGATATTACTTTCCATTTCTTATTTTTAATGAGTGAAACCACATGAAAGGCACTGCATAATTTTCCCGTTGGCAGACGGGCCCAATGAAGCAGTAGATTTACCTTTATTGTGCAAGAGACTCTTTTCTCACCTGTTACTTTTTTTCTCATTCGGTGACAGGATAATAGGGAGTACTTATTGCTCCCAGGTGCTCTGCAGTTATGCAGAAAGCTGAATAGAAATCGTTCATGGTTCCAAAAGTGGAGGAGCCAAAAATTGTACAGATAAAGAATATTTACCATTCTGTTCCTGCAGACTTTGATGTTCCTGATGAGTCAGTGTGCTCTGTTTTCTTACAGCTGATGCCTATCAGGCGAATAACGCTTATGTAACAGATTCAGAGAATGCCCTCATAACGCTGATCCACTGGGAGAAATTGGTGAACATAAGTGGCAAACGCCCAGTTGGGCTGCCGCAAATGCACTCTTTAGGTCGGTAGGTCTTGCACACCAGACATTCCAGTTTTATTCCTCGCCTGATGTAAAGCTAGGCTACTTCCTCAAATGCTCCAACAGTTAATCAGCCATCAAAGAAGGTATTGCTTAGTGTTCATTTTAAGCATTAATTTGTACCGTTGTTCTCTGCCTAATTTAAACGCATAATTCCACGGACTTGCAAATAGTGCAGATGATGGTACAGAGATGCGAACACACGAATTAAGAGCAGGAGTAGGCCTCTCGGCCTAGGATCATGGCTGATAGGATCATGGCTGATCTGATTGTAACCTCAATTCCACGTTCCTACATATTCCCTATAGCCTTTCACCCCGTTGCTTATCAAGAATCTACCTCTGCCTTCAAAAAAAATCCAAACGCCCTGCTTCCACCGCCTTTTGCCGAAGAGAGTTCCAAAGACTCATGGCCCACTAAGAGATTAAAAATAAATCTCCTCATCTCTGACTTAAATGGACGACCCCTTATTTTTAAACAGTAACCCCTAATTCTAGATTCTCCCACATGAGGAAGTATCCTCTCGACATCCACTCTGTCAAGAACCCTCAGGATCTTGTGCTTCAATCAAGTTGCCTCATAATCTTCTAAACTCCAGCAGATGCAAGACTAGCCTGTCCAACCTTTCCTCATAACACAACCCTCCCATTCCAGGTATTAGTCTAGTAAACCTCCCCTGAACTGATTCCAATGCATTTACATTCCTCCTTAAATAAGGAGATCGATACCATACACAGGCTTCATGGTAGTAAGTTTCAGAAGGACATAGATACACTGCTGAAATGGATACACACATGACGTCGTATTTAACGTGGACAATGGGAGGAGGAGCATGAAGGGACAGAATAAACCAAAAAAGGTACTACTTAGAGCCCATGCAGGAGAAGGGTAGCTTATCGATGGCAATCTTTGAATTTGGCAGGGCAACTAGGTGAGACGGTTAATGCATCCTAAGAAAAACTGGACCTTCTGCATAGGGACATTGAATACAAAGTCTTACGTATGACCTGATAGAGGTTATTTTTTTCCCCTTTATGATGGTGAGATAAGGAAGAATTAGAAAAAGATATTTCAAATGCATGGGTTTCAACATGGGTTCAAATCTCACCACGGCTGCTGGTGGAATTTGGATTCAATTAACAGCATATGGAATTAAAGCTGATCTTAGTAAAAGCGGCCATGAAACCGTTGTCGATTGTCGCAAAAAACAAAAAAAATTGGTTCATTAATGTCCTTCGGGGGATGGAAGTCTGCCATCCTTATCTCGTTTGGCTGATATGTGACCCAAGACGCACAACAATCTGGTTGACTCTGAAATGGTCCAGCAAGCCATTCAATTCAATGGCTATAGGGATGGACATCAAATGCTGGCCTTGCCAGCGACGCCCACATCGCTTGAAAGAAGAAAGAAAAAAAGCACTTTCCGGCTAATGACGAAATCAAAAACGTGTTCATTCTGTCAAGTGACTCTTTCTAATCGTTCCGTTTTAGTATTGTTAAGGGTTTTTAAACAGCAATACTTATCTATTAATTATTGTTACGCTTAATATGTCCTTGACTTTTCTCTAATGAACACTGTGATTTTTAAGTTAATAAACGATGTTTTACTTGATTACTTCATGAAAGTGGTAAACATATTACTTCTCCATTCAGCCACAGTCAGAGCTGTAATGCTCTTGTAAGAACAATATCAGTAATGTTCAGGGCTATTCACTGATATTCATATTAGAATAGTGTCATCGCCAGAGAAGAAAAATGTGAGAGTAAGATCACCAGAGTAAATGTCTCACTATTAATTTTTTAAAAAAGTTTTCACTAACAATTCTATTGCAGGTTGGACCATGAACAGTAATGATAGAATATGTTCAGCAGCAATGATGTTATAGTGCGGACATCCTCAGTAATATTAGAGTATAGCCAAGGTCAATAATATTACAAAGGAGACTACACCAATAATGACTGATTAAAATCACTACAAGTAATGTTAGTGGACATTCTCTGCTGATGATATTAGAGGTGAGTAACTGAAGGCAATGTTGTATGCTCAAAGTTACGTTAGTGTATGCAAGGCGATGCGTTGTAAGACTTAACACCGGGACTTGCTAGAAACCCACCACTCTGCAATTTCAATGACTAAAACAATGGACTTTTTTCTCTTCCCAAACCATCCCTTCAATGAAATCAGTTCCGCGTCAGTTGGCCTGACAGGAATGCGCTGAAAAGTGTTTGTAAAGAGCTAAAGCTTCCCAAAGGGATTGGAGACACACACATGGAATATTTGGGACAAATAATTAACAATTTTCTTCTATTAATTCCAGCCACTTAGACATCCTCCTGAGGAGTGCACCATCGTGGATGTCAGTCTTAAGGCCATCAGATTCACGGCACAAGATATCAGAAAACGGGTGGACACGCAGGGTACAGAACCATGGACCATCATGGACCAGCTGGACTACTGAGGACTTGTGCTTCATAACTAGCCGCACCCCAAAACCAAGCTGTTCCAGCACAGTTACCAAACAGGCATCTATCCGACCACGTGGATGATTGCCCTTGGATGCCCTGTCCACACACAGCAGAAAAATCCAAAACTGTCAATTATCGTCCCCACAGTCTACTCTCAATTAGCAGTGAAGTAATAGATGTTGTCATTGGCGCACTTACTCAAACCGTCTTCATCACTGCTACTCAGTTCCACTCCGCATTACAACCTTGTACAAAACATGGGCAAAATAGTTAAATTCCAGAGGCAAGGCGAGAATAATTGCCCTTGGCATCAGGAAAGCATTTGACCGAGTGTGGCATCAAGGATTCCAAGCAAAACTGAAGTCATTATGAATCATGGAGAAAATTTACCATTGGTTGGGATCATTATTCCCAGAAAGGAAGGCAGTGGTTGGGATCATTATTCCCAGAAAGGAAGGCAGTGGTTGGGATCATTATTCCCAGAAAGGAAGGCCGTTGTTATTACTGGAGGCTAATAATCTCAGTTCCAACACATAGCTGCAAGGATACCTAATGTTGGTGCCCTGGGCCCAACCACCTTGGGCTGGTTCGTCATTCACCTTCCTACAAAATGCACTTAGAAATGGGGTTGATAGCACAATGTTCATTTCTACATAAAATTCCTCAGATAGTGAAATAGTCAGTGCCCACATGCAGCATGACCTGAATAACAGTCAAGCTTGGACTGATAATTGGCAAAGGACATTCGCGCCACATATCAACCAGTCAATAAGCATCTCTAACAAGAAAGAATCTGTCTCCTCCAGACAGTTAATGGCATTGCCACCATGATCCTCAGAGTCAAGACTCTGGTGGTTGCCATTGATGATCAACTAACTGGACCAGCGATATAAACTGTGACTACAAGAGAAGGCCAGAAGAGGTGAATTCTGTGGCGAGCAAAACACCTCCTGACTCCCGAAAGTTTGTCTAACAACTGCAAGGCACAGGTCAGATGTGTGATATAATTCCCCCCACTTTCCTGGGATGAGTGAAGCTCCAAGAAATCACAGGAAACTCCACGCCACCCAGCACACAGTAACTCGCCTGACTGGCACCCCTTCTGCATCTTCAGTCTCTGCACAAAAGGCGCACAATGGCAACAGTGTGCAACATATACAAGATGCCTTGAAGTAACTCAGCAAGCTTACTGCGAAAGCGCCTTCCAAAGTTGCGACTGCTACCACATTGAAGAATCATGGTTGAAGACTCATGGGAAAATCACCACTTATAATTTCCCATCCAAGCCAAACACCATCCTGATTCGGTTCTGGATTGTCCCTACTTCACTGTGTTGCATTTGGGATATCAGAGTCAATTACCCTTTAAACCACTAATTATCAATTCCTGAAATGTTTCATTGTGATAACCCTTGTTGGTGAATGTCGTTATATTTTATTTAGTATAAGTGCGAATTGATACAGACTAATGTGTGAGCAGTAGTATCAAAGTACAACAGCATTACCTTTATGCCCTAAGCAGAAGTGCCTTCTCCAGGTAACTACCCCTTGGTTGAGCCCTAGGTATCACTGCATTCGTCAATGTTGGACATCATACCTCTACAATATCTGTGCTCGTGCAATCTGTTCTTACAATTTCTTTGGACACCCAAGCTCATGGAGGCTGATTCAGCTCAATCGCCACCTCCTCATTAACCGAAACGCCCACTGCAAAATATATTTACCCATTTGCCTGTCCATGGCAGATCAGCCTTTCAATAACTTTGGATTCCCAAGTTCGATCAGGTATAAGAGAATCTAAGCATTAAATACCTGTGTCTGGCCAAAGCAAAATAAACAGGGTAACCTTGGGTGTCGGCTACGGTAACACGATTATACACGCATGCAAGCCTGAGATTCTGCTAAGTTGTTTAACATTTAGTTCTCACGCACAAAGTTACCTGTTTGCACACTATGTTAGATTTCTGCTCAAATGTCTAGCATTATCCGTTAGAATTTGATTAATAAAAGCCCCAATAACAATTGCCCACCTAGTCTCCTGTCAGCCAATCTTACGGAGGTGTTTTACAAACAGAATTAAATAACGTCCATTATAACAAGAAATTTAAAAAAATAATGTTCAGCCGGTCCTAATGACTATGTTTTTTTTTGTTAATTAGCAGCACAGCATCATGTACGGAGTTTCTTGGATGCTTACGAATGTCGCTCGGGCAGAATCCTGGAACATCCACCACCACCAGCACCCCCCCAAATCCCCAAGAGCAATTTAGATGTAGCGACACCACATGGACTGCAGCAGTTCGAGAACAGACTCACCACTGCTTTCGCAAGGATAATTAAGGGTGGGCAATAATTTCTAGTCCTGTCAGCGAAGCTCAAAATGCAAGAACGAAGGGCAGAAGTACTGAAGGCTTCTGTTTTGTTTAAAGGTATGATATTTCCAACCTTATTGAACAGGTTATTTTGCAGTCCCTACTTACATAAACTGCCTTGATTTTAGCGCTGACACTACGGACAGAATGCGCCATAACTTCCTCAGAGTGGCAATCAGCATCAATTCGACCGTCCCCAATTTCTGGCGTGAAATTTCTTTCGTTCCTGTCTCGTCCGACCTTCCGACTCAGGGCTGGCGAGATGCTCCAAACCCTAGCGTCGCAGTCCAGCAGAGTCAGGTAGGATAAGGAAATGGCCCCGTTTTACAGCATTAGTTGCTGTAAACCAGGTAAATTTAAAGTTCTGATTGAAATTGACAGGCCAGGGAGAAGTAGGTGCCTAAGTTATGTGGATAGGAGTTGGCAGGGGGGAGGGAGGGGTGAGGGGGATGCGGTATCGGAGTTCGGGTGGGGTGGAGGGGTAGGGTGGGGTGGTTAGTACATCGAGGGGATGGGGCGATCGGACATCAGGGGAATGGGAGTGTCGGGCATCAGGTCGGGGGGTCGGACAATGGGAGGTGGGTGGTGTGGTGTTCCTGATACTGGAGAAGGCTGAGGGGCTGGGAGTCGGACATCAGGGGATGGGCCTGGGGGGGCGAGGTGTTCGGTCATCGGGGAGGTTAGGCAGGTAACTGACTCCGTGCGTAGGACGGGGGAGGGGATGGCATGAGGGCATCGGATGTCGAGGAGTGGGGAGTTGACATAGGAAGGGGTGGGGTACTTGGAGATCGGCGGACTGGGGAGTGGCAGGTCGGGCATAGTGGGTTAAGGAGGGGTGTGGGAATTCGGGAGGCGGGTGTTGTGCGGTCGATCAGGCGTCGGAGGGTGCGGGGTGGGGGGGGCGGTGGCGGTGGTGTGGTTTGAAACAGATGGGGGTAAGTGTTAGCACATCGCGGGCTGGGGGTTGTGGCGGGGCCGGACTTTGGACGGGGTGGGGTGGGGGTGGGGGGGGGTGGTGGGGTGAGGGCGTCGGGCATCGGGGGAGGGGGGAAGGGGGTTGGTTGGCGGTGCGGTCTGGGGGTGTCAACATCGGAGGGGGGTTGAGGGTGTTAGATATCTTCAGTCAAGGTGGGGGAGGGGCGGGGGCTGGTGTTGACGGTCGGAAGGGGCATCCCGTCGTGTCAGGAGAGGGGGTCTGGGCGGCTGGGGGTGGGGGTGGTTTGGACTCGGGTCGGGTCGGGGCGGTGTTGTGCCTGCGTTGGGGGCTGGGCGTGGGGGGTGATGGTGGGTGGGAGGGGGTCGGGCCTGCGGGAGGTGACGGGTCGGGCCAGGTAGGGGAGTCAAGCCTTCCGGGGTGGGGTGATATAGTCCGGTTGGTTCGGGGTGAATCCGATGGGGAAACGGGGACGGGTGGCTGGTGGGTAATACAATGTGCGAGGAGGTCTATGTGTTGGGAGGTGGGAGGGGTGGGGGGGGAGGGGGAGTGGGGGCGGCGCGGGGAACCCCTGGTGGTTTGGGTGTGTGGTTGGAGTCCCGTGTTTGGCGTGGGTGAGGGAAGGCGAGGGGGTGTGGAGGTGGGGGTTGGAGTCCTGTGGCGGGGGCGGTGCGTGCGGTCTGTGTACAATAGTCAGCCAGAAGTTGGAAGAGGTTTTAATTCTTCTAACCTTTCCTGAGTAACGATTCGAGTAACACAACTGGAACCATCCGAATTTTGCGATTTAAGTCGAACTTTCGGATGGCTCCCAGAGCAGAGCAATTGGCCAGAGGAAGTTTGCACTTCTGGGGAATTGCCTTGCAAATCCTGACCTTTGAAGTTTCGAGAGGATTTCCCCAGCGCATTTATGGCTGCTCCTCCCCCCAACCTCTCCCCCCACTCCTCCCCCCACCCCTCCCCCCATTCCCCAGCCCAAACCCGATGCTGTGGAACTCGGAAGCCAAGGCTCTATTTCCGATTATTATTTGTATTGTAAACAGCAACAGCGTTGATTCTACGTCTCATGAAACGCACATTTAAGAAGTCATGCGGGTAATGATAACGAAAGCTGTCATTAACGGACACAGAAACGGCAAAACTCTCCCGGGTGACCAGTTTCCTTCAGACAACCTCAGTAAGGAGGAACGAAAGCGGAATAGGTAAAATTGTCCGAGTGAAATGATGTAACCATCTGCCCCGCTGCCTATAAACGAGTTCAACGAGAATGACTGCAGTGTGTCGCTCATATGCACTATATAAGCAGCCGGTTTGGGAGAACGGTTGGGACTCGCCCAGCTGAGTTCCCAGATCGGCGCCAGAGATTGGACTGCTCTGAACTGCCTCACTGCATTCGGTTTAATCATCTTAATACGGCGGGAGGAGGCTGTTCGAATGGATTGCAATGCAAATGGGCAAAATATGTTTGCAACTGAGGGGGTCTGGACACCTACAAATGTAGGATATTGTCATTAAAATGGGCAGATATAAAACCTCGTATCGAACCTGAATAAGAACAACAGATAGTTTACAGGGTTTCAATGTTCAAATCCGTCCAGGCACCGGACGGGACTGAGCATTTGAGTTTTCCTGATCAACATGTCACGAAGCTTGTCCTCGAGTATCTCGGAATGCTTACTTGAACTTTACTGCCCGGGAACTCTGTGAAGTGTACAGTATATGGTGCTCAGCCATAAATAAAACAGACCATTCACATCCATTTCAAGGGAACGTTCAAGCCCTCTGTGCTGAGTGCATGGTCCAGAACGTCTGGTCAAACTTCGCGCGTCTATTAAACGTTGGAATTTTTTAATCAGCAAGCTGTTCAATGTAGGTTCAGGCATAAGACATTCAAACATGTTTCACCGCTTCGGTAGATCAAGGTTCAACTCCATTTACTCGCCTTTAATCCATTTCCCAGTACGCATGCGCCTGATTAAAAAGAACTGCTGATCATCTCACTTTGGAGAATTTCAGATGTTCCAGAACTTGCAGCAATCAGGGTGGTGGAAATGATACAGTTTCATGTGTTTTGTGCGAAACAACGCTTCATGATTTCATACCTGGGTAGCCTGACTTTAATTTCCACGTTGTTCTCTTGTCCTGAATTATTTGACCTGAGGGAAGCGCTGTTTTGCATGCAACTGTCGAGCATGTTTTCATTGCCTAGTTAAGTACAGGAACTAACCCGCATCTTCCCTGCATGGGAACCCACCATTTCAGAACGGTCTTCATTTTGTGTTTTATTTTGATTCACCGGATGTTCCCGCCTCGAACAGCCTTTGAGAAGGCGGTGATGAGCCACCCTGCTGACAACAGTACCAGCGTGCCAAACCGTATCACAGAGCAGTTAAAAATCATGCAGACTTTTCGCGTCTAATATCAAATGCAGAGCGAAGCTGGGCAATGAGGCAAATTCCTTTCGCTAACGGACATTAAAGAATGTTTTATTGTTGAGGGCAACTGGTGGTTAGTTGTCACGGTTACTGACGTTCGTTTTATAGACAGGTTTGCTCAATTCACTGAAGGTATTCCACAGCTGACATAATGGGCTTTGAACTCAAAGTCTCTGAATCATTTATCCAACCCCGTAATATAACCACTATGCCACCTTATCCTCAGTGAACTATTTACTTTTCAGAGTTAAGGTTTATTAATTCAACAGTGAATCTACGTAGGAGGACGTTTTCGATTGAATATGCTTTTGTTACAATGGAAAACTCGCCCTTAAAGCGGCGATCGGTTCAAACAAACCAGGAATGGAATCTTTGGCAAGAAAGTTCACTTAAAGGCAAAAATTTGGAGGATGTTTGAGGTCCCTATTTCAAGTTGTGGCTCTGCTCGCATGAATCCTTAACTGTAGTTCAAGAAGCTCCAGGAAAATTAGAGATTTAAAAAAAAAATGCATATTGAATGGCGTCCCTTTGAAATATTATTGCAATTTGCCCTAAAACAAATTCTCGTGTCAGGTACTTTCATCCGGCGAAGGCTATATATGTACATGTTTTTTTCTGTCTGCGAAGAACAAGGCCCTGTGTATTCATATATGTAGCTTCCAGTACACGTAAATGCACCTCACTGTGAACCCAACTGACAATCTCAGATTAGTTATCAGTGTAATTCTTAGGACGTTGAGGATTTTTTAGCAAATGTGGTCCGAACGCAGAATCAAATCTAATGTTGGACACTGTTTTTTGAGTTATGCAAGCATGGGCTGGTTGGGTACAGTCTCTACCCTGCCCCGTGCGAACAGCGGCTGGGACATGCTGTTTGATACGATCCCCCAGTCTTCGGGTGCGGCTTACCAGACAGATGAGTAATGTGGTATATGAATTTCAGTGCCAGTGTGATGCTAGGTATCTAGGCCGTACATCCCAACAGTGCCGGATTGTATCAAACACCATATTCCAGCCGCTGTTCACAATGGTCGGGACACAAACCACATCCAACAAGCCCGTGTTTGCAAAACTCAAAGCGCACTGTGAAACATTAGATATGATTCCGTGATTAGACAACATTTGCTAAATAATCCTCAGTGTGCTAATTACGCTGACATTCAATTTCAGATTGTCAGTTCGGTTCGCAGTCTGGCGCATTTGCATGTACTGGAAGCTACATACACTAATACACAGGGCCCTGTTATTTGCAGACAGAGAGAACATGTACACACAATAGCCCTGTTTCATCTAAACATAATACGTAAAAGACATTCGCTGATTCATTCCTCAGGGCAATGCTTTGACCAATAAGGGTATGCAGCGCAGTTTAAATTTCAAATTATGTTTGTCATTTACCTGCAGTCGCCATCGGTTGTGCATTCTCCATGGCATCGCCACTTGCCAACCAATCATCACTCTTCACATACTGTATAAATTGTTGTTTTCTCCCTTATATTGGTATTCTTGAGTGTAGTGATGAGAGCAAGAAGAAAAGTTTGGGACTTGTCTCTTTTTTCAGCAATATTTCCCTAATACTGATGCTGTGCTAGCAGATCTTTCGATTCGTTTCCCGTTTTCCCTTTCCCTCCTTTCTTAAATACTGGATTACATTTGTTACCCACCAGTCAGGAGGAACAGATTTCTGCGCAATAAACAAAAAATCATCGATTATCCCCACAACCACCTCTTTCAACAATTTGGAATGTAGACCATCAGGTCCAGGGGTTTATCAATATTCAGTCCCATTAATTTCTCCGGCACTACTTTTTAAACTAATTACAATTTCATTCCGTTCCCCTTTCCCAGCTAGTCAATTGGTTCTCAAACATTCTTGGGATATTTATTGTACCTTCCTCGATGAAGACGGAGGCATTTCTTTATTTTTTCTGCCATTTCCTCATTCACCATTATAAAGTCCCCTGTTTCTGCCCATTGTCTTTTTATTACTATTATTTATTCTTTCATGGGCTTTGAACGTCGATGGCTAGGCCAGCATTTGTTGCCCATCCGCAATTTCCCTTGTGAAGGTGGTAGCGAGCCGCCTTCTTGAGCCCCTGCAGTCCATGTGGTGTAGGTACACTCACAGTGCTGTGTTGGAAGGGAGATCCAGGATATTGACCCAGCGATAGTGAAGGAATGTGGATATAGTTCCAAGTAAGGATGGTGTTTCTCTTTGTGGGGGACTTGGATTGAGCCCACGTTTCTCCTTGCTAACATTTTCCGTTTTTTTTACTTGGAATCTATTTTTAAATTTCTCGCTAATTTGCATTCACATTCGATTTTCTCATAATTTATCAGTTTCAGGGTCCTCCTTTGCTGATTTCGGAAATGCTCCCAATTCTCAGGCTCAGTACATTTTTTGTGAACTTTATAAGCACCTTCCTTTAATATAATACTTTTAAACTTTTGTGCACCACAGTTGGACCACTTTTCTTGTTGGGTTTCTGTGCCTTAATGGAATGTAAATGTTTTGTAAACCATGTATTAATTATTTAGGAGCTTGCCATTGCCTTTCTACCGTCATAGCTTTTAAAGTGTTTTCCCAATCTAACACAGACATTTTGACCCTCGTCCCCTCCTCGTTTCCTTTCTTTAAATTTATGACCCAAGTTTTGGATTGAACTCCATCTGTGTCAAACTTTACATACAATTCTATCATATTATGGTCGCTCCAAACTAGAGGCTCCTTTGCAACCAGTTTATTAATTAGGCATTTTTCATTGTCCAATACGAGATCTGAAATAACCTGTTCTTTAGTTGGTCTCTCAAAATAGTGCTTTAGAAAGTCATCTTGTATACATTACAGAAATTCGTCCTCCACATCCTTAGTGCTAATTAGGGTTATCCAATTTATATCTAGATTGAACTCCGCCATGATTAATGTATTAACCTTCATATATGCACCTCTAATTTTCGGACTTACCTCCTGCCCTACAGTAATAGTGCTGTTTGCTGGCTGTTAATCAACCAACGTTTGCTGCCCTTTGCTGTTTATTAGCTCTACCGAAATGAATCTAAACCTTCATGTTCAGACCTAAGATCCTTTTCATTAATGTAATGATCTCATCCGTTATTAACAGAGCTAACACGTCTCATAGGTCCACAGCACTGAAAAAGGCCCTTGGCCCATCGATTCTGCGCCGGTCAAGCAAGTACCTAACTATTATAATCCCATTTTCCAGCACTAGACCCATAGCTTTGTTTGCCATGGCATCGCAATTGCACATCCAAATACTTCCTAAATGTTATGCCTCTACCACCCTTTCAGGCAGTGAGTTCCAGATTTCCAGCACCTTCTGGGTGAAAAAAAAAATCCTCACGTCCCCTCTAAACCTCCTTCCCCTTACCTTAAATCTATGCTCCCAGGTTATTGATCACTCCACCAAGGGAAAACGTTACTTTTTGTCTACCTTATCTATGCCCCTCATAATTTTATACACTAACATTACAAAATATTAAATCTCCCTTTATATATTTTTAAAACTATCATTGTCAAATTTTAACTGCCCTTGTCCATTCAGTCCCCAGCTTTGGTCACCATGTAGCCACATCTCCGCAATGCCAATTAGATCAGAGCTGCTCACTTCCGTCAATTCATCTATCTTGTTATGAATGCTGTATGCATTCAGGTAGTGCCTTTAAGGCTGATTTTTAAAAATTATTATTTTTGCAACAACTAGCCTTATCTGCTCACGCATTCTTGGGTCTGTACGCTCTGTTCCTTACTGTCATGCTTTGATTGTCAATTCAATTATTGCAAACTCGCTCTCCTCAATTTATCACACATCCCCTCCCTGAACCCTCACCCCACCTATCGCCCTAGCTATGAGACCTGCCAGAATACTGGTCTCAACATGGTTTAGGTGAAAATCTTTTCAATAGTACTACTCCAACCTCCTCAGTGCTGATGCTTGTGTCTGATGAATCAAAACTCATTTCCCCAACATCAATCTTCGATCTCCGCAATCAATTCTCTAATCTCCTATTTACCCTGCTCTAATTTTTTTCGGGGTTTAGGCAACTGTCCGGAGATTATCATGTCTGAGGTTCTGATCTTTTAATTAGCTCCCAGCTGTTTATTCTGTCTAAGCAGAAACTCATTCCGAATCCTATCTTTGCTGTTGCCACCTATGTGGATTCGGACAAGGAGATCCTGCCACCCCCCACTTCATCCTCTTTTTGAAATTCCCCTCTATTCCAGAGCAGATGCCCCGAGCATTGGTAATGGGCCGTCAACATTCTTGAGGGGATGCAGCGGCTTGTTTTATTCTCACGAGGCTAGTGTTACATAAACCCAGTGTAATGCTCTGGCGACCCGGGTTCGAATCCTGCCAAGGCAGGTGGTGAAATTTGAATACAAGAAAATCTGGAATTTAAAGACTGATTGTTGTAAAGCCATGTGGTTCAATAGTGCCCCTTAAGGAAATAAACTTTCCCTGGTCTGGACCATATGTGACTCCAGACCCACCAGCAATGTGGCTGATTCTTAACATGCCCTTTGAACAAGGTCATTTAAGGATGAGCAAATAATGCTGGCCTAGCAAGTGCTGCGCACATCCCATGAACAAAATAAACAAAATGTCCTCTCGGCTGCAGAGAACTATGTCTATCCCATCATTGTACTGTATGCCGCCACTAATACATTCCTGTTAACTCCCCCTGCTTGAACTGGCCCTGTACCATGGTGCCCTGGTGTCGCGAGCTTTCATGTGAAAACTGATGCTGTGCATTTGGATGATGTTGCCGAGGGGCAGCCTTTAGACCACAAATGGGAAAGGGCAATAATAGGTCCTTATCAGGCAGCAGGATTAAGCATAAGGGAGCAGAAAGTGAAAGCATTGCAGGTTAGTCTCTTCTACCACAAATAATGGAAACAGGTGTGAAAAACCCCATGCAGTTGGAGGGCAGGGGAATGCTGTTAGAGGAGGAGGGTGCGGCCAACCATGTCCACCATGTCAAAGGCTTCAGACAGGGTGAATAAGTCAACTGGGGGCAAATTTGCCATTGCAACAACAGCATATGATGTCAGTTATACATCACGTTCATAAATTCCGCCTTTGTTCTTGCAGTCCCTCTTCGCCCTGTTCTCCAGTGCAGGAATCAATCTGAATTGCACGCAGTCACATTGTATTTGAATTACTCTGATGTGCCACATGTCTCTTAAGCAATACTTTGTGTCGTAAAAATGACTAATTTTCTCCCCCTTCCCCACCTCTGGTTCAGAAGATGCTGCACTGAAGCACATTTCTAAAGTCGGAATCATTTCCGTACTCTCCATCTGATTTTATTACCGGACTATAAAAGGTCCGAGAAGGCGAGCAACAAAGGTTTCTGAATATAACCTCCAGAATATAGTTTCCACTTAATGAGTTGTTGGTTGAACTTATTCAAGATGAATATAAAGCTCAAAGTGTCATTTCATGGAACTGAAATAACAGATGTATTGGGTAAACAGGGGCAATTCGGTTTTCATTATCCTATGAACAATTAGCAGTCATGATGTAATTTGAGTTTCGCATTTAATTCCTTCTTTCAAACATTTTTGGCAGCACCTGGAATATTGTGAGCAGTTCTGGGCACCTCACTATAGAAGGGTATATTTGACTTAGGGAATGAGACTCATGGATTAATTACGATACCTGGACTGTAAGGGCTGAATGACGGGGAGGAATTTTGGAGAGAAAAATATACAACAACAAATAGGGTTGATAGGATGGGCTTAATTGGGACCATTTATTTCCTCTTCTGCGTTTTCTAGGATCGGACCATATGAGCAGGGGTATCTCACATTACAGCAATGCAATTCACCACCTCACACAACGACAAAGCCTCGTCAGCCACGAAGATTGTTGGCATGGAAATCATTGTTATGGTAAAATCTAACATGCCAACACGCACAGCGAGATCACAGCAGTAGCAATGTGATTCCAAAATTAGTGACGCTCATTCTGGAATCAATTGTGGAAACTCTTTATGTAAGGAAAGGTCATTGAAGTTAGGAACTCTTTTCTAAACAGCAACTGACCCTTTATGTTCCAGGTTGATAGACTTTTGTTAACAAAATATAATGAGGGATACAGGGCAAATGTGAATACTTGGACTTAGATTAAGGATGAGTCAAGGCCTCTGATTGTTGAGTAGCTTGGACGGCCAAGTTACGTTTCCGTGTTCCTGAATTCCTATTTTCCTGTGAATCAGTGTAGTGCAGGGGCGGTCCTGAGGGAGGTAGGCCACTTTGTGTGCGTAACTACTGTGGCAATGCTGCACTGTTCGATGGGTAGTACCGAGAGAGCGCTGCGCCGTCGTAGTGGCCACAGGGAAAGAGATCTTTTCTGTGAACATGTCCAGTATTGAAGGGTGGGGAGTTGAGTGGTTGGGAGCTGCACTATTGGAGAGTGAAAGCTGAGGGAGTGGTGCACTGTCTCTGGAGCAGTTGAGGGTGTAGAACTCCACTCTGGGAGAGCTGGATGCTGTACTGTCAGTTAGGCAGTAGTGTGGAGTCTCTGACATACTAGAGTTGTGGTAGATAGGGAATGCTGCACGTTGGGTATGCGATTTCTCAACTAATATACTAAAACTGGGCCCTGGGTATCTTTTCGGATGATGCAGAACATAACACTTAAGCAAGCACCGAAGATGCGTGACGTTCTTCCCTATCTGACCCCTCTATTTATCCCTCTAACAAAGCCATTAAAACTGACCATCATCACATTGCTACTGCTGTGATCTCACTGTGCGTGTTTGCATGTTGGGCTTGACCATGTCAATGACTTCCATGCCAATGATCTTCATTGTTGACGAGGCTTTGTCACTGCGTGAGGTGGTGAATTGCACTGTTGTTATGTGAGATATCCCTGCTCGTATCCTAAAGCCCTCTGTCCTCGAATCTCATTCCCCATCTAAGTATTTGCTGTCAGGCAGATGACCCCTCGTCTTGGGGTCATTCAGTGTTTGCTTTAAGCGACCCCAGACGGACCCAGGGAAAGATTTTGAGACAGTGGTTGCAGGTTTCATCAAGTTGCACCGTGCACATCCAGAAATGGACAAATTGTTTGCCTTCATGCCATGCACACGTCAAATGTGCAGTAGACGTCAATGAGTTGCACGGGAGCCAATTGCTCCATTTTAACACAGGGTACTGAAATTGCACAGGACCCGACATTGAGACACACTCGGTATGAAACAGGAGCAAATTATTCTCATTCATCCCGTTGTGTGTTTGGCAACTTTTCAGGAGCCGCGACGGTAGACGCTTAGACGGTAAGTGTGAGGCAGAAATTACCCCATCATTCTCATCACTTGGGAACTGGAATACTGAGGGAGCAAAAAAAAAGAGAAATGCAGGGACTGGGAGATGCCTTCATTGGCAGTGAGAGGCTAGGACAGGCAGCGAGTGAGGGAAGCGTGAGGGGGCGAGAGGGAGGGGAGAGAAAGAGAGAGAGAGAGAGAGAGGCAGGGTGCAGTACCAAGTAGGAACGACTCAACCATTTTACATACTTCCATTCGAAACAAGAAACGTCGTGAATTCATGTTATGCCCTTGCAGTCTCAATGCATCGCAACATTCTTTGAGAGAAGCTTTTGGATTGTGGTGCCCGTCTGCATGTACCAGCCTTGGCAGGCAACTTGCATTTGTCACGATCCCAAAAGCAGCAATCTGATAATAACCAGGTTAACCTATTTTTATGAATGTGATTGGTTGCAGTTTCAACCTGGCCGGGCATCGAGAATGTAAATTCCACTGCGCTCAACAAGATTATTCACATACAAACACTGACGAGGTGCTGCTCACTTCGATAGGAATATCTGGACATGCAAAGGACGGAAAAAAGAAACCTTGCACTTTTTATCTTTTACGGTGTTTATTTTCCCATTTTCTACTTGTAAGTATCAGCATTCTTCTCTTGAAACGATTTGTCTTTATGTCTAGTGTCCTTCATTCCATTGGTTTGCTTTTCATCACATGTTCTTGTTGGTTTAACATAGGGATGCTTGAACCAAGAATGCTCATTGCACAGGAAGTAGGAATTACCGCAGTGCTGATGACTTCTGGTGTGATTAATTTTTTCTCATGATCTAACGTCTGTGGAGCAATTGAACACATGCTTCCTTCATCACCATCACGGTTATAAGGCTGAATATTAGTCAGTCAGAGAACCTGATGGAGGAACACAACCAGGCATAAACCCATGTGAATTAACTTCTGAGTAAATCAATAGAAGAAAACTTGAGGGGCGCGGGAGTGAGGGTGGGGGTTGGGCGGTGGGGGTGGGGTGGGGGGGGTGGGGGGGGGCGGTGGAATGGGTGTCAGGGGATGGCGGGATGGTGGGCGCGGTTCTTCAGTTGCTACCATGTTATACTCGAAGCCTAATTTTCATGTCTGTTCTCCGCCTGAGAGAAAACACAGAAATTTACACCTGAATATATTCATCTTCCTTACTAAAATCTAATCGCACTTGCCACCATAATGTTGCTTAGCTTATTCTTCCTATTTATTTCAACGTCTTTAGAAGAACCAGCTGTGGCTCAGTGTTAGGACTCGGGGTTCCGAATTTCGGCAACCACACCAGCGACCTTAGCACAAAATCTTAGCAAACGCTACCGTCTGGAACTGAGGGAATACCACTGTGTCGGAGGTGCCATCTTCCAGTTGAGACAGAAAATGAAGGCCCTATCTGACCCCTCAGGTTGGCCTAAAGTATCACATGGGGTTGGCGTTAAAGGTCACAGGACACTGCTTCAGAGAAATTCAGAATGCTCTGCTTACTGTCTTGGCAAATATTTATCCTTCAATTAACAGCACGAACGAAATAGATTATGCGGCAATAAAACGTTGCTGTTCGTGGGAGATTGATGTGCACAAAACAACAGTGTCTCCTACATTACAGTAATAGCTGCACTTCAGAAAACTATTTTGTTGCTTGTAAACACCTTTGGGAAACCCTGGGGTGGCGAAATGTGTTATATGTCAATGTAACATGTCAATGTCAATGTGTCAATCCTTTACCCCCTCTTTGTAACTGCCCACGATTTGGCTCACCAATCTAAATCTCTATAAAATCTTTGATGCTAGGCCATATTAATGCTTTATTTTGACAGACCAGGGCCTTCTTGCTGCCAGTGTCAGCGAAATGAACAAGGCATATGCCATCCAACTGGACATGGCGAATAGCTCTGCAGCTTACACCTTCAGCCAGAGTGATGAATCCGATCAGATGGCCATAGGGCACGTCCAGCAAGACAGGCCAGGCAAAACATTTGGCGCTGCTTGGGAGAATGCAGATCTCAGCATGAATTGCAGAAATAGTCCCATAGAAACCAGTGGGTTTAGAAGGGAGCGCTTGCTAGCAGTCTACGCCTACACTGCAAATTACCCTCCAGGTAACGCGTTCTACACAACATTCAATGAAGCAGTTAGGCAGGGCGGAGCCACTGACGAAATTTACGCAAAGAGCTTCTAGTTCAAAAGCTTTCACGAACAGCTGGCCGTCGCCCTACAGAAACTAAAACAAGATTCTCAAAGTTCAGTGGAGGTGGCTTACAGAGGGATCAGAATACTGGCTGAGGGCACAGAAGGGTCCGAGATGCGGTTTGGCTACTTTGCTTCTTCTTTTTCCCTTGATAAAGGTTTCGCGCTTGACTTCATTGACGAAACAACAAACAGTAACACCTTGTTCGAGATACGCTCCCTGCACGGCGCCCGAATCCGAAACTGCTCATGGCTTTGATGAGGAGGAAGAGGTTCTGATTTCACCTTACGAGGTATTTCGAGAAGGAGAGATCTCTCCCTTCGGAACTACGGCAATAACATTTCTCTCACGGGGCAGAGAAAGCAGGGAGTCCCGGTAAAGTTGGAAATCGGTAAAAACGGGGAGCTGGTGGAGTTACGGAGTGAGGGGGTGGCGATTTCGGCATCAGATGGATTGTGGATTCTGGCGGCGCTGGTGTGCATCTCGGTGTAAAGTTTGATTCAGTTCCTGCAGTTTGATTTAAATGGACCTTAATATGACCCGAAGGCATAGGAGCAGGCCATTCGTTCCATTCAGTAGAAGCATGGCCAATCTGATCTTGTCCTCAACTTTATTCATCCCCACCACCGCCCCAATCCCCCTCGACTGCTCTGTATTTCAGGAATTTATCTATTTCAGCTTTGAGCAAACATTGGAGTGGAAATAGGGGAAAAAATGCTTTCGCAGCGAATTGTTGTGAATTAGAAATCACTGTCTGAAGCTGCTTCAATGGTAAATTTTAAAAGGGGATGGGATAAGTACTTGAATAGATATAATATAAGGCTATCGGCAAGGAGCAGGGTTTTGGGTTTAATTGGATAGCTCTATCAAAGAGCCAGTACATGCACGATGGGCCGAAATGCATCATTCTCTGCGGAATCATTCTTTGATACCAACTTCCTTACTCATGGTGAACTGAATTTGTTGATGAATGACCATCAACTAAATCGATTCAACCAAATCAAACACCTTCTGTACTTCTGAATCAAAACGTGTTTCATGAACTCCCTCTGAATGACGTCGCTGTCAAATTTCCGTGATTTTTGATCGACATTTCTGAAACAACTGATAACATTGTGTTTACCGTTCCGATTCACATCTTTCCTAACGCAATCCTACCCAACTGATTTACAGCCCCCGTTATGAGTCTGAATAAGGCGTTCGTGACCCATGAGGGACCAAGCGTAAATAATATAAATTGCGCGTTCTTCTTACATTCTCCGCAGCTCCACAAAGTGGCATTTTTAACACTTGGTCAGAGACATGGAGGGAGAACGACGCACGATTTACGAACAACTTATCCCAGGGCTGCTGATGAACGGTTTGTCTCGCGGGAGACAACAGTTAGACTGGACACCGGATCCAATCCAGAACACATCCTTCATTAAATGGCCAGGCCACTCCCTTCGTAGAATAATTGAATGAACAGATTAACACAACTTTCACTCCACGTTGCACTTGGAATTTAGATAAAGCCGAAGATCTACTTTGTTTTGTGAAGGCTCCGTAAAGCCTACCCATATTTTCGACATATGTGTTTTAAGTGTGTCTTCCAGAATGATTTGAAAGCCATGTAAAGGACTTTTTGCATTGCCTAAAACGCGTACCTTTCCGGGCTGAGAGTGGCCCATGCTGTTTAGGGAATACAATTGAGACAGGCCATCTTTCTGCAGCTCGCAGGAACTCATCCCGGAAGTTCCAAAACATTGGTTATGGCTGAACTAAAGTTTTCTGTCCAGTTTAGCGCACGACACTTTCAGGACAATTCCAAGGCCGTTGCGAGCCTCGGGAGCGGCCAAAGCAGAATATTCCATGGATGAGAAATTGCAGAAAATGGGGTTGTTCTTCACGCTGCAAATGAAAGGTTGAGGGCAATAAGAATAAAGCTCTCTAAAACTGGAACGATGGAGGAACAAACGTTTCAACTGACAAATGGATCAGTAATTTGTCCACATCGACTGTTATTGAGTCATTGAGACCGACAGCACAGAAAAAGATCCTTCGGCCCATCGAGTCTGCCCCTGCCAAACAAATACCTAATTATTCTAATCCCATTTTCCAACACTGGGCCCATAGCCTTGTATGCCATCGCGTCGCAAGTGCACATCCAAATACTACTTAAATGTTATGAGGGTTTCTGCCTCTACCACCCTTTCAGGCAGTGAGCTCCAGATTCCCAGCACACTGTGGGTGAAAAAATTCTTCCTCACAACCCATTTAAAACTCCTGCCCCTTACCTTAAATCTACGCCCCCTGGTTATTGATCCCTCCACCAAGGGGAACAGTTTTTTCATGTCTGCCCCATCTATGCCCCTGATAGTTTTATACACCTCAGTCATGTCCCCCCTCAATCTCCTCTGGTCCAGGGGAAATAATCCCAGTCTATCCAATCTATCCTCATAACTAAAACTCTCCAGCACAGGCAAAATCCTAAAGCTGCTGTTCAAGTTCCCAAACCTGGAGATCAAGTAGCTGCAACTGGTGACATTTCCTGCACATGTGGATGGTCAGAGTGCAGGGAGAGTCTAGGATTTCCCACATGTTGCAGGCGGCGCATAACACAGGAATGAGCTGCCCTGCCATGCCTCTAGTTGAAAAAAAACCTTACTTTAAGTTAAATATAATTGAAAAATTTATGCACTTTAAATAAAAACTAGAACCCCTACCTTTACTTAGTTTCATCTATTTCAAACTCGAGAAAAGAAAACGGAGTAAAACAATTAACCATTAGTCACAAATCAGCACTCACCTTTGTGCTGACAGCACTTTTTGAAGTGACTGCTTCACCGTGATGCTGACTGCAGGACGCTCTTCCCAGACTGCTGCGCCACAATGCTGACTGCAGTAAACTCTTCCCAGACTTCCTCACCGTAATGCTGACTGCGGGACACTCTTCCCAGACTGCTTCACCGCCATGCTGACTGCAGGACACTATTCCCGGACTGCTTCACCGCGATGCTGACTGCGGGACACTCTTCACAGACTACTTCACCGCGATGCTGACTGCAGGACACATTTCCCAGGCTGCCTCACCGTAATGCTGACTGCAGGACACTCTTCCTAGATTGTTTCCCGCGATGCTGACTGCAGGGCACTCTTCCTCGACTGCTATTACGATCTGGGATGCACTTACCGAGAGGAAGACAACATCAGATTCCTTGGTGACTTTCACAGGACAATTTGGTCTGTACTTTAACATGTGTTGTTGGCAAGGTGTTATGACACATCAATTAGTGACGCTGAGTTACTTAAACACCCAAGACGGAAACTTTAAACAATTGTCATAACCTATATTTTTAACTGTTTGAGATGCAGCTCTAAATTCAGGATTCAGACCAACAGTTCTCGAGACAATTTTATATCAAACTACATGAAACATTTATTAATTATCACATGTTAAATATATACACATGGCTACAAATTACTACTATCATAATTTATAACAGATTTCCAACCTAATCTCGACTAAGGCAAGAGCAACCTATGGACTTTAAACAGACACCAGGCAAAACATTTTCACCTTACAAATTCAAAATGGGGATCCTTTAACTTTGGTTATTTTGCAGACACACTGGTAGGGTTACAGGCTTTGATCTACATTTCCTCTGTCCCACTCACATGCAACTGCTATCAGTTATACCTAGCACATCTCATTGAATGTAAATTCTCATTGTATCACCAGCCCCTTTGAATTTCGCCTCTTCTAACCATAAATCCCTTTTCATAGTGCCAATTCTATTAGTCATATAAACATTGTTTGACCTCTGCTAGCTAGGTGCTAGGTTTCACTCCTCTTCTTGAAAGCTCTATTCAACAAAATTCTAATGCACTCTCCCTCTCTTACATTTCAAAACTAGTATAGATCAAACCAACCAGACTAGCTGACCTTAATCCAATTAAGACACAATCACAGTTAAACCCCCTATTTTTAATTGAAAAATAATTTCCAATAATATACATTGATAGCTCCATGAGATAGGGTTATAGGGAAGGGCAATGGCGTGTGCTTCCAAATTTTCCAACTGTTTCCAAGCACCGACAGAGGCATAACGGTTGATGGGTCTTCTTCTGTACCTAGTGCTATAGCTGAGCTGAAAACGCTCGATGCAGGTTCAGAGCACAAGTGGAGACACAGTGTCGGGTATTTCAGAGAAAACAACACTCATTATGATATTTCTGGATTTCTGCCCATTATTTCTAAGATGCTTGTTGATTTTTTTCTGCGTGATCCATGCCAAAGCAATACCACATATCAATGTTGCTACATGTTTTCCACTTATAAAATTGTATACATTTATGTTCATGCATACAGGCAGATTTCATACTTTGACAATAAGTCATTAACATAACTGCAAGTATAGTACACATAAACTCAAAATTTATCATTATGAATTTACGATTATGTTTAGGAACTGAATCTTTGGATTTGCTTATCAATGTTGCGATTGTAGCAAAATAAATAGTGCAACAGGAAATTGTATTGAAATGACATTTATGACCAGTTGATGTGCAGTTGAAAGGTTAGGATACAATAGATTTGGACAAAATGCAAAGTTTCTAATAAATTTGAATGATTGATCGCTAAACACCCGTGTGTCATTTTATATTCCAAGTAACTGGACGAAGCAAATGGGCTGTTACTCATTAAGCAGAAAATGCACAGATAAGCTGTGATAGAAGTTTGTTTAATCACGAGGGGGTTTAGCTGTGAGAAATTGAAGAAAAGGGAAAGTAAAGGCATAAATTGCTAAGTGACAGTGAACAACTCTTTATTGATGATTGTGGGCATCGCTGGCTCGGTCAGCATTTATTGCACATCGCTAATTGCCCTTGAGTAGGTGATGGTGAGCTGCCACCTTGAACCGCTGCAGTCCATGTGTCTGTGTACACGTTCTGTCAGCAATTACTTGCAGGATTTTGACCCCGCGACATGAAAGGAATGCAATACAGTTCCACATCATGATGGTGTGTGACTGGTGGGGGAATTGCATCTGATGGAGCATCTGCTGCCCTTGTCCTTGTAGGTGGTAGAGGCTGCGGGGTTGGGAGGTGATAATGAAGGAACCTTGCTGAATTGGTGCACTGTGTCTTGTAGATGGTAAGCACTACTGTTAATGTGCGTTGCTGTGGAGGACGTGAAAGCCTAAGGTGGTGAGTGGGTTGCCATTCAAGCGGGCTGCTTTGTCCTGGATGGTTTCAAGTTTCTTGAGTGTTGTGAGAGCTGCACTCATCCAGACAAGTGGAGAGTATTCCATCACACTCCTGAGTTGTACCTTGGAAATGGTGGACAGGCTCTAGGTGTCAGCAGGTGAATTACTCGTTGCAGAATTCCCAGCCACCGACCTGCGTTTGGTGCCACACTATTTCTACAGCTAGCCCCGTTCAATTTCTGATGAATGGTAACCCCCAGGAAGTTGATACTCGACGTTGCATCGATGATAATGCCATTGGACGTCAAGGGAGATGGTAGGCTTTCTCTTGTTGGAGATGATCACTGCCTGACTCTTGAGTAGTGTGAATGATACCTGACACTGAGCAGCCCATGCCGAAATTTGCCAGCTCTTGCTGCAGTTGGCCAAAGGCTGTGTCTTTTTCTGAGAAGACACGAATGGTGCTGAACATTGTGCAATCATCAGTGAACATTCATAGTTCTGACCCTATGACGGAAGGGAGGTCATTGATGAAGTAGCTGAAGATGTTTGGACCTAGGACACTACACGTGCAAATCTCACAGTGACGTCCTTGGGCTGAGATTGCTGAGCACAAATAAATCCATCATCTTCCTTTGTGCTAGGTATGACTCCAGCCAGTGGAGAGATTCCCCCTGGTCCCCATTGGCATCGGTTTTGCTAGGGTTTCTTGATGCCACACTCAGTCAAATGCCACCTCTGAGTTCATTCTGACCAGTCACTACGGCCTCATGTCTTGAGTCCAGCTGTTTTGCCCGTGTTTGGACCAAGGTTATAATGAGCTTAGGAACTGAATATCCTTGGGGGAATCCAGTCGGAGCGTCAGGAAGCACATTATCAAGTGCCGTTTGATAGCACCCACCATTTTGCTCAAGACTGAAAGTAGGCTGCTGAGACGGCAATTGGCAGAGTTGGATTTATTCAGATTTTTATGGACAGCACACCTGGGAAAGTTTTCATTTTGTTCTGACGATGCCAGTCGCTGTACTGGAACGTCTTGGCCCGGGGCGCAGTCATTTCTAGAGCACAAGTCTTCAGTGCTAATTGCAGAATGTTGTCGGGCTTTTGTCTGCACTGGAGTGCTGCTTTCGGCTGCACTCGAGTGCGTCGGTTGGAGCTTCGTGACTGAGGGTATTTAAGGGTTAATTTCTATCTAAAGTCTAGTCTTTCTTTAATTTAGTAATTAACTAGCTGTTTGGGTTGGACGAAGGAGAGTTTTAGGCCAGATTTAAAACAAGGATTATACAGGCTCTGCTTGCAGCGACAACTAGGTTATTAGATAACTGATTTTAACAGGTTTTCAGAGGCTAGGTTCAGAGAGTATAAAAACTGACTTTGTCTGCACTGGAGTGCTGCTTTGTACTGCAGAAGACTGCTAAAGTTGGAGTTTGGTGGCTGAGGGAATTTAAGGGTTAATTTATATATAAAGTCTAGTCTTTCTTTAATTTAGTAATTAAATATAAGTTGCTGTTTGGGGTGGAAGAAGGTGAGTTTTAGGCCAGCTGTAAAACATCGTCCCAGGCTCTGCTTGCAGCCACAACTAGTTAATTAGATAACTGGTTTAAACAGGTTTTCAGAGGCTAGATTCAGAGAGGATAAAAACAGACCATTCTACAGTGCTGACTTTTTCTGCACTGGAGTGCTGCTTTGGGCTGCAGTAGAGTACTTAATTTGGAGTTTGGTGACTGGGGGAGTTTGGTGTGGAGGGAAAGAGATGATCCTTTGAGTACGGTGGTATGGTCGGGTAAGTATTTACTACTTTTATCGCTTATAGTTTTTAATTTCTTATTTTGTGGTTCATCGTTTTGTAAGGGCTATATTCTCTCACAGCGAGGAGCAGGGAAGAAGGACCCTGGAGTAATTGATATAATTTGAGATTCAGTATCTTCCAAAAGGTTTAATTTCATTTAAATGGGTAAGTCATGGCAGTATAGCTCAAAGCCGTGGTGTGCTTCTCCTGCTCTATGTTTCAATCCGGGAAGATTTCCAGTGCCCAAGGCCAGAATGTGTGCGTGAAATGTCTCCAGCTGCAGCTCCTGGAAGCCCGGGTTTCAGAGCTAGATTGGCGGCTGGGGACACTGTGGAGCATCCAGAAGGTGGAGAGTATCATGGATAGCACATATACAGAGATGGTCACATCGCAGGCTAAGAGTCCACAGGCAGAAAGGGAATGGGTGACCATTAGGCAGAGCAAGGGGACTAGGCAGGCAGTGCAGGATCCTCCTGCGGCTATTCCCCTGGGAAACAGATACACTGTTTTGGATACTGTTGAGGGGGATGGCCTTTTAGGGGAAAACAGCAACAGCCAAACTCATTGCACCCTGGTTGGCTCTGCTGCGCAGGGGAGGAGTTAAAATTATGGGAATGCAAAAACTTTAGGGGATACAATTGTAAGGAGTCTAGGTCGGCGTTTCTGTGGCCACAAACGAGAATCCAAGAAGCTTTGTTGCCTCCCTGCTGCTAGGGTCAAGGATGTCTCAGAGCGGCTAAAATACATTCTGAAGGAGGAGGGTGAACAGCCTGTGGTCGTGGTGCACCTTGGTACAAAGGACATAGATAAAAAAGGGATGAGGTCTTAAAAGCAGAATAAAGGGAGTTAGGAAGCAAGTTGATCAGGAGGACCTCAAAGATAGCGATCTTAGGATTTCTACCAGTACCGCGTGCTAATCAGAGTAGAAATGGCTGGATATATTGGATGAACACTTGGCTGAAGAGGTGGTTTGAGGGAGAGGCTTTCAGATTCGTGGGAAATTGGGACCACTTCTGGGGGAAGCGGGACCAATACAAACTGAACGGGTTACACCTGGGTAGGACCAGGAATGATGGCGTAGGGGTAATTTTTGCTAGCGTGGTTGGGGAGGGTTTAAGCTAAAATGGCAGGGGTTGGGAACCTATGCAAGGAGTCAGAGGAGGGAAAATCAAGGGCAAGAACAAAAGACAGAAAGGGGAATAAGAAAAGTGATAGGCAGATAAATCAAGGGCAAGAAGCAAACAGGTCCTCAGTGAAAAATATTGGGAACGGGACAAGTAATGTTAAAAAGAGAAGCCTTAAGGCTTTGTGCCTTAACGCGCTGAGCATTCGCAAAAAAAGTGGAAGTATTAACCACGCAAATAGATGTAAACAGGTATGATTTGGTCGGCATTACGGAGACATGGCTGCAGGGTGACCAAGGATGGGAACTGAACATCCAGGGGTATTAGTATTTAGGAAGGGCAGGCATAAAGGAAAGGGTGGTGGAGTTGCATTGCTGGTTAAAGAGGAAATGAACGCAACAGTGAGAAAAGATATTACCTCCGACGATGTGGGATCTTTATGGGTAGAGCTGAGAAACACTAAGGGGCAAAAAACGTTAGTGTGGGTTGTATAGAGCTCCCCAAAGTGTAGTGGTGATGTTGGGAATGGCATTAAACAGGCAATTAGAGATGCATGCAATTTAAAGCAACATTTGTAATTATGGCTGACTTTAACCTGCATATAGTTTGGGCTAATCAAATTAGTAACAATACCGTAGAGGAGGAATTCCTGGAGTGTATAAGGGATGTTTTTCTGGAGCAATATGTTGATGAACCAATTAGGGAACAGGCCATCGTAGACTGGGTGTTGCGGAATGAGAAATGAATAATTGGCAATCTCGTTGTGCGAGGCCCCTTGGGGATGAGCGACCCAAATATGATAGAATTCTTCATCAAGATGGAGAGTGACAGAGTTGGTTCTGAGACGAGGGCCCTGAATTTTAATAAAGGAAACTACGATGGTATGAGGCAAGAGTTGGTTAGGATAGATTGGGAAATGTTACTTAAAGGAATGATGGTGGTAAGGCAATAGCAAACATTCAAAGAGCGCGTGGGCGGTCTGAACAATTGTTTATTCCTGTCTGGCGCAAAAGTAAAACAGGAAAGGTGGCCAAACCATGGCTTATAAGGGAAATTAGAGAAAGTATTAGAACCAAGGAAGAAAATCCCATTGCATTTGCGCCTGAGCATCATCACTTCTGGGCTTGTCTCCAGATCACTCTGTGGGCATTCGCTGAGTGTCTCCGTTAATTAACTTGTTTCCATTTTCCTCGCAGAAAACCTGGAGACAATCGTGATTCTCTCCAAATGGACCTTTGTAAATGAACCTCTGTCTACCTGGTGGCCATGGCGACAGCAGATGTGCTTATAATATATGCCTGCAACATTATTGTGCATCACATTTTCAGCTATCACTTTGCAAATTCCTCCCTCTCGTACACCGTCATGTGCACGCTCTTCCATTACCTGAATTGAGTCATCTGCACATGTCGGTATGCTTTACATAGAAACATTGAAACTAGGAGCAGGAGTAGGCCATTCGGCCCTTCGAGCCTGCTCCGCCATTCATTGTGATCATGGCTGATCATCCAGCTCAATAGCCTGCTCCCGCTTTTCCCCCATATCCTCTGATCCCTTTCGCTCCAAGAGAGGTAGCTAACTCCTTCTTGAAAACATACAATGTTTGCCCTCAACTGCTTTCTGTGGTAACGAATTCCAGAGGCTCACCACTCTCTGGGTGAATAAATTTCTCCTCACCTCAGTCCTAAATGGTCTACCCAGCATCCTCAAACAGGGACCCCTGGTTCTGGACTCCCCCACCATCGGGAATATCTTCCCTGCATCTACAGTGTCCAACCCTGTCAGAATTTTATAGGTTTCTATGAAATCCCCCACATTCATCTGAACTCCAGCGAATGTAATCCTAACCGACTCAATCTCTCCTCATATGTCAGTCCCGTCATCCCAGGAGACAGTCGGGTAAACCTTCGCTGCACCTCCACTATAGCAAGTACATCCTTCCTCAGATAAGGAGACCAAAACTGCACACAATATTCCAGGTGTGGTCTCACCAAGGCCCTGTACAATTGCGGCGAGACATCCCTGTTCCTGTACTCGAATCCTGTCACTATGAAGGCCAACATACCATTTGCCTTCTTTACCGCCTGCTGCACCTGCATGCATACTTTCAGCGAATGTTGTACGAGGACACATAGGCCTCGTTGCACATTCCCGTCTCTCAATTTATAGCCATTCAGATAATAATCTGCCTTCCTGTTTTTGGTACCAAAGTGGATAACCTCACATTTATCCACATTCTACTGCAATTGCCATGCATTTGCCCACTCACTCAGCTTGTCCAAAACACACTGAAGCATCTCTGCATCCTCCTCATAGCTCACCCTCCCACCCAGCTTTGTGTCATCTGCAAATCTGGAGATATTACATTTAGTTCCCTCACCTAAATCATTGATATATATTGTGAATAACTGGGGTCCCAGCACCGACCCCTGCGGTACCACACTAGTCACTGCTTGCCATTCGGAAAAATACCCGTTTATTCCTACTCTCTGTTTGCTGTCTGCCAACCAGTTTTCTGTCCATCTCAATACACTGCCCCCAATCCCATGCGCTTTAATTTTACACGCCAGTCTCTTACGTGGGAATTTGTCGAAAGCCTTCTGAAACTCCAAGCAAACCACATCCACTGGCTCCTCCTCATCAACTCTACTAGTTACACCCTCGAAAAATTCCAGTAGATTTGTCAAGCATGATTTCCCTTTCGTAAATCCATGCTGACTCTGTCCGATTCTGCCACTGTTTTACACGTGCTCAGCTTTTAAATCTCTCCTAATGGACTCTAGAATTTTCCCCACTACCGACGTCAGGCTGACTGGTCTATTTTCTCTCTACCTCCCTTTTTCAATAGCAGGGTTAAGTTCTGTTCACAATAGACCGATTTGTAGTTATATGTTGTGAGAAGTTTAAAGTAAGGTGTTGCACAGAGAGAACGGCTGCTACAGTTATAACGACCACCACTGCTCTGGTCTGCTCAGAGAGGATCCCGTTTTTTTCGCAAATGGACCTGGTCACTTAATTGACGATGTTCCCTGGGGCTGCCGCTCCAGATTGAACTTCTCATATCGCCTGCAGGTGTCGTGTTCTCCTGGATGCACAGTGTTTTTAGTTCCTTGGCTTCCTTTTGCTTTGATATTACTGTTCAATTGTTTGACCGTATTTTAGTAGCCAATAGGTCTCGCAGGGCAATGCGCAGTTAAGGAAACGAGGGTCAAAGCGACCCAGAGATGGAGAGCCGGAGGAAATCCATCATTTTACTCTTCGCTGTATCCGGTAGTTTTATCCTGCTGTGGCTGACCGCGGCCGTGAGCTTTTTATCTACCAGAGTAACAAACACTGCGCACCACCGAGGTGATTATGCAGCTCCTGTGTACATCGCCACTGAAGCCGGATATATGCTCATGTATTTGAGTTCCTTTACAAATACCTGCCTTCATGCAGCCACACAAGCTAAATTCAGGGGAGAGCTGAAGAAGATGGTGAAATCTCCTTGGACATGTATTCTGTTATTGCTCAGGCGAATGGGAAATTAAAACACTATCTCTGTCTCCTTCTATTCCTCTGGCTCAGAAATTTCTATTCTTTGAGTTTCAAAATCACTTCCGTTTCACTCTCTGTGTCAGGCACTTGATGGAAGCAGATTTCCGATATGCCACGAGCTTTTTGTTGAATAATGTGACATTACGTCTTTGCTAAAAATGGACCGCATTTCATTCATTGTTTGAAGACCATCTAAAATATCGGGTCATACCGCCGTGGATCGTAATTAATAACCCCTCCAGCCCTCTGATACAATTGCAGACGCTCAGAAGAGTAACGAATGCGCTTCTATCTGATCTCTCCCCTTTCACCGAGGTCTGGATATCCCCTTTGGGCAAAATGTGCGCATGAAGCAGCCAGCACGCGACGCCCAGTTTGAAGATACCCGGTGGCACGGGTCGAAGTGGTGGTCAGGCAATCTGAGAGCACGAACGCACGGAATGTTTAAAATGCCCCTGATAGGTGTAAATAATGAATCCAATGGCTCGAGATGGGCGCAATTGCGGTTGGCAGTTTCATAGTAATATTGTCACCAGGCCAGTATTCCAGAACGCCAGGTTAATGCTTTGGAAGCTTGGATTCGAATCCTACCAAGGCAGATGGTGGAAATTGAATTCAATGAAACATTGGAATAAAAAGCCCGATGATGACCATGAAACGATTGCTGATTGTTGATTTACTAATCTCTGTAAATCCCGACAGCCCTCCCTATCTCTGTAGCCTCCGGTCCTTACCTAGCCTGCGCTACGTGTGACCCCAGGCCCACAGCAATGTGGTTGACTCTTAAATGCCCTCTGAACAACGTCAATTAGGGGCGGGCAACAAAGATTGGCCTAGCCAATGACACCCATGTAACGTGAACGAATAAGAAAAAAACAATAGAACAGGGCATGTTGTTGGTGAGAGATTGTTTCTGCTTGACTATTCACACTCCAAAACAGAGTAAAATACGTTTCGTTGATTCCATGCAGGATATCAGATGTGAGGCCAATACAAACATATGTATTCAAAGTAATAAAAAGCAGCAAGACGCTTCCCAGCGGCATTAAAGGGGTGGGAAAAAAAAACATTATTAATCAGCCGAATGATATATACCATTGGATGAACAAAAATTGGCAATAGAAACAAGCTTAAGGAGTTTCTGAAAGGAGTAAAAGACATGAAAAAGGCAGAAAGTTTTAGGGAGGTAATTCCAGAGCTTATAGGCCAGACAGCTGAAGACCTGGCCGGCAATGTTAGAAACGACGAAGATTGAAATTGTTCAAGGGAATACACAATGCTCCAAACTCCCTAAGTCAGAGGCTGCACCGAATTCACCCCGGAGTTCAGAGAACACAAGGCACTCACATTCCACAGATAAGAAAGTGCGCAGCCCTCAAAATCCCTAGGTGACATAGATAGGGAGGGTTGTACAAGTTGCAGGAGGTTACAGAGATAGGGAGGGGTACACAGGTTGGGGAAGGATACATAGATACGGAGGGTAGAAGGTACTAGAGGAATCTATCGAGATAGAAGAAAGTTGTCGAAACTGGAGGAGATTACAGAGTTTGAAGAGATAGGGAGGGTTGTACGGGCTGCTGCAGGATACGGAGATCGGTAGCATTGTAAGTGCTCGAAGAGGTTACACAGAGAGGGAGGGTGGTAGGGGTTGGAGGAGGTTACAGAGATCGGGAGAATTGTAGGGCCTGGAAGGATTTACAGTAACACAAAATTGGGCGGGGTTTTGATTTGCGAGGAAGGTACAAGGAGGCTTCAGTGCGATTTAGACAAGTGTGCTTGGGCAAACGCATGGCAGATGCAGTATAACATGGATAAATGTGAAGTTTACGCTTCGGTGTGAAAAACAGAAAGGCTGAGTAATAACTTAAATGGTGATATTTTGGGAAATGTGGATGTACAGAGGGATCTGGGTGTCCTTGTGCAACAGACAATGAAAGTATATAGGCAGGTGCAACAAGCAATTAGGAAAGGCAAATGGTATGTTGGCTTTCATTGCAAAAGGATTTGAGTTCAGAAGTAGGGATGTCTTACTGCACTTATACGGGACCTTGGTGAGGCCACAGCTGTAATATTGAGTGCAGTTTTGGTCCCCCTAACTAAGAAAGGATTTACTTGCCATAGAGGGAGTGCAGCAATGGCTCACTGGGCTGAAACCAGGGATCGCAGATCTGCCGCATGATTGGGCCAGTATTCACTAGGGTTTAGAAGAATGAGAGGGGATGTGACCGAAACATATACATTTCTAACAGGGCGAGACAGGCTGGATGCAGGGAGTATGTTTCCCCTGGTTGAGGAGTCTAGAACCAGGGCCCACAGCCTGATGATGCGGGGCAGGAATTTTCTAGCACAGAAGGCTGTGGAGGCCGCTCAGTGAGTAAAATCGAGAGATGAATTGATAAATATTTGGATATTGGGGGCATCAAGGAGCATGACGAGAAAGCAGACACATGGCGTTGAGACAGATGGTCAGCCGTGATCATATTGGATGGCGAAACAAGCTCGAAGGGCCGAATAGCCTACTCCTGTCCCTAGTTTCCATGTGTCTATGTGTCGGGAGATAGGGAGTGTTGCAGAAGGTGGAGAAAGTTATAGGAATAGGTGAAGGTTGTAGGAACTGGGGGAAATTACAGAGATAGGGAGGGCTGTAGGGATTGGAGGAGGTTATAGAGATAGGGAGAGTTGTATGAACTGGACGAAGTTAAAGAGATAGGGAGGATTGTAGGGTTTGAAGGAAGTTAGAGAGATAGGGATGGTTGGAGGGGGTGGAGGAGGTCAAATAGATAGGAGAATGTTGTAGGAGCTGGAGGAGCTTGTAGAGGAAGGAGAATGTTGCAGGAATTAGAGGAGATTATGGAGATAGGAGAAAGTTGTAGGAACTGCAGAAGTTTCTAGAGATAGGCAGGGTTGTAGCAAGTGGAGGATGTCATAGAGATAGAGAGGGCTGCAGTAAATGGAGGCTATTATGGTGGTAGGGATGGTTGAGGAAGTGAGGGATGTTTGGCGATGGGACGTTTTGAAGATCTGGAAGGGATTACAGAGGCAGAGAGAATTTGAAGGGCTGGAGGGTATTCGAAGGGTAGGGACGGATGTAGGGCTGGATGAGTTGGCAGGAGCAAGGTTGGTTGGATGGCTGGAGAAGCTTATGCAGATCGGAGCAGTTTTTAGGAAATGGAGCAGGTACCAGAGATAAGCTTTCATTTTAGTCCGAAAGAGGATTACGGATGGAACACGAGTTATAGAGTGGTAGAGCTTAAAGAGATAAGCAGGTTTGTAGCATTGGACGATGTCACATAGGAAAATAACAAGAGTGTCATCGGGCTGTAGGCAGTTTCAGAGAGACGGAAGAAATGGGGGTTGGGTGAAATGCAGTGATAGGAAGGATCACGGCCAAGGAGGACTTTTCAAACAAAGAGGCACCTTTTAATACAGACGTATCTCTCGCGGGGAGCCATTTAATGCCTGCAATCACATGCATGAACGAAACGGGACATCATATGAGTTACTAAATAAGGCTGGTAGTTATTTTGATGAGCTCATGATTACGGGGAAAGCACACCGTGGCCGGCCATAAGTGCAATGGATTGGCCAAGTCTAAAGTTGATGAAGACATAATGAATAAGAGGTTCAACAGCATATGAGCTGAGACAAGCGCCCAAACAGGCGATGTCACATTGGAAATTGGCAGCCACGGCTATGGAGCTCATATGTCATTGGTGCCATCTTTATGTCAACTTAACGACTGTGCAGTTACAAGCCGAGTGTTATTTCCACCATAAGGATGCTGCCGTTCAATAGACGTTCTGCCTACCACAGAAGTGAGTAAAGTGCGATATTAATTTCAGTGATGATGCCATGAATGTCCCATCAGCTGCTCCCAGGGGACAGAGTGCCGACTGCACGCCAAACCCGCGTGCTGGCAAAACTCAGACCATAATGTCTAATGGTAGATGTGATTCCATTATTGGAAAGCACTTGCTAAACAATACAAAGTTTCATAAGTATTACGGTAACAACCAATTTAAGACTACTTGGCGTCATTGCAACGTGGCTGAAGTACACCGCATATACATTACACCACATATATACACGCTGTATATATAGTCATATGAAGTGAGCTATCCTCTGAACGCAAAAGGAAGACGTTGAGGTACAAGCAAAATACGGCGGATGCTGGAAATCTGAAACAAAACAGGAACCTTTCCGGAACAAAAATAAAAATACCTTGAAAAACTCAGCAGGTCATGCAGCATCTGCGGAGAGGAACACAATTAAAGTTTCGAGTCCGTATGACTCTTCAACAGAACTAAGTAAAATAGAAAAGTGGTGAAATATAAGCTGGTTTAAGAGTGGGGGGGGGGGGGGGGGGGGTGGCGGGGAGAGGTGGGTGGGACAGGTAGAGCTGGAAAGAGGGCCAGTGATAAGTGAAGGTAGCCAAAAGATGTCATAGACAAAAGAGCAAAGAGGTGTTGAAGGTGGTAATATTATCCAAGGAATGTGCTAATAAGTGACCTTAAGGGTAGAAAGCAGGCCGAGCAAGGTACAGATAGCCCTAGTGGGGGTGGGGTGGGGCAAGGAATCGGAATGGGCTAAAAGGTAGAGATAAAACAATGGATGGAAATACATTTAAAAATAATGGAAATAGGTGGGAAAATAAAAATCTATATAAATTATTGGGGAAAAAAAAGGGGGGATCGGAAAGGGGATGGGGATGCAGGCGAGAGTTCATGATCTGAAGTTGTTGAATTCAATATTCATTCCAGAAGGCCGTAAAGTGCCTAGTTGGAAGATGTGGTGCTGTTCCTCCAGTTTGTGTTGAGCTTCACTGGAACAATGCAGCAGGCCTAGGATGGACATGTGGGCATGAGAGCAGGGTGGAGCGTTGAAATGGCAAGTGACAGGGAGGTCTGGGTCATGCTTGCGGACAGACCGAAGATGTTCCGCAAAGCGATCACCCAGTCTGCGGTTTGGTCTCTCCAATGTAGAGGAAACCACATTGGGAGCAGCGAATGCAGTAGACTAAATTGAGGGGAGTGCAAGTGAAATGCTGCATCACTTGAAAGGAGTGTTTGGGCCCTTGGACGGTGAGGAGAGGGGAAGGAAAGGGGCAGGTGTTTCACATTCTGCGGTTGCATGTGAAGGTGCCGTGGGAGTGGGGTGAGGTGCAGGGGGTGATGGAGGAGTGGACCAGGGTGTCCTGGAGAGAACGGTCCCTGCGGAATGCCGCCGGGGGGGAGTGAAGGGAAAATGTGTTTCGTGGTGGCATCATGCTGGAGTTGGCGGAAATGACGGAGGATGATCCTTTGAATGCGGAGACTGGTGGGGTGATCAGTGAGGACGAGGGAGACACATCATTGTTCTGGGAGGTAGAGGAAGGTGTGAGGGCGGATGCGTGGGAGATGGGCCAGACACGGTTGAGGGCCCTGTCAACCACCGTGGGTGGAAAACCTCAGTTAAGGAAGAAGGAAGACATGTCAGAGGAACTGTTTTTGAAAGTGGCATCATCAGAACAGATGCGACAAACATTTCCAGCTTTGCTCCTTTTTGAATTAAAGAAAGCTAGTTGTTGTGGAGGGTGTGTGGGGGGTGGGTGGGGGGAGGTGGGTGTGGTGGTGGGAGGGGTGCGTTTGGGGATGCTGGTAGTAGTGGTGACGAGGCAATTGTTCCATGCTGCATTCTTCACGGCAAGGTTTCGACCAACCAGTGTCGATTAGCCTACCAAACTGCGCCGTTTTCTCATGCAGCATGAATAGCGCCCCCCTTTGGAATTTCGCATCCTTGCACCTGGCGAATGGAAGATAAAAGACTTCGTTATCACGGCTGGTCTCTTACCGCCACTTCTCGGTGGGGGCGGAGCCATAAAATTCCGCTGGCGTAAAATGCCGCCTAGAGTTTCAAGTTACAATGGAATGCCTAAATCCCTACGTTGTACACTCACTGCTAGGTGTAAAAACACAGACGCAGCTTTAAAGATAGAAATACACTTCAGAGATCTGCTGCACACCATATTTAGCTTTACACTAATTTATTTAGGGTTAGCACTGGTGGCGTAAACCCGCGAGGAGCACAGCCCCTTGAATCAGGTGGACGTTGGATCCTCTGGATTACCCCGACAACCCTGTTACCCCAGGGTCTGCACACCCCCTGCCCCCTGGCACCACCCGCTGTCTTTACACTCCATGACTGCCGGGCACCCAGATCTGCTCACCATCCCCTTCCCCTGGCACCCTGGTGTCTGCTTATTCGCCCCTTTCGTTCACCAGCCACAGTCCTTGGCGGAGCTCACATCCGGCCTCCGAGCAGACCCCGGCTCCCTTCACAATTTTCACAACTCCCGGGTGCACAGTCTCTGCCCAAAACCCGGATTCAACGCCCGCAGGCCACCCACCCCCCAACAATCCCCACCCCACCACCACCAGTGGCACTGGCGTTCAGAAACCTTTTCAACCCCAGTCCCCTCCACCTTACCGAGGGTTTGAGGCAACGTGAGAAAAGCTACCGGGGCAGGGGAGAAGGAGCGAGCGATATTTGTCAAAGTTGGAGAGATGCCGCGTGTGGGGGAGAATCGTGTGAAGTGCCGTTGGTAGCGGTGGAGGTTTTTCTAAACAGGGAAAGGGTGGTGATTGTTTGGTGCGGGGGTGGGGTAGGGAGGGTGAAGTGGGGGTAGGTGAGGGGTCAGTGGGCTGGCTCGAGTCCCGGAGTGTGGCGGACAGTGGGGGTGGGGGGTGGACTCGAGTTACATGTTGAACAACCCAAGCCTTGCAAGCACTTGAACGAAGATGGAACCACTTGAATAATCTTCCAAGTACTTGAAAGCACTTAGCCATTTAGAAAAGCGCATAAGCACACTTAAATATATCCATGTGCACTGGACAACACTTGATAGCTTCCTTATTTAAAAAAGATGCAAATGCGCCGAAAGAATTATAAAGATGATTTACTAGACTAATAGCAGGAATAGGAAGGTTGCCTTATGAGGAAAGGTTGGACAGGTTAGACTTGTATCTTCTGGAGTTTAGAAGAGTAAGAGGCGACTTGATTTAACAATGTAAGATCCTGAGTGGCCTTGACAGGTTGGATGTGGAGAGGATGTTTCCTTTTGTTGGACATTCTAGATCAAGGGATCACTGTTTTAAAATAAGGGGTTGCCCTTTTAAGATAGAGGTGAAGGTATTCTTTTCCTTTTAGAGGCTGCTGAGTCTTTGGAACTCTCTTCCTCAAAAGGCCGTGGAAGCAAAGCCTTTGAATATTTGGAAGACGGCGAGACACTTTCGTGATAAGCAACGGTGTGATAGGATATCGCGGGTAGGCAGTAATGTGGATTTGAGTTTGCAATGAGATCAGCCATTATCTTATTGAATGGCGGAGCAGACTTGAAGGGCCGAGTGGCCTGTTCCTACTCATTCGTTTGTTCGTCTTACTCGTATGCCTGTCAATGTGCAGAAGGCAGATCTTAAGGGGCGTTCCTTCAGCAAATGACATCAAAGCCGTTTGGCTCCTCTGGAATTCTGTCTCGTCACCATGCTACCATTCTCTAATGGGTCTATGCGGCAGCTGGGAGAGCAAGGCGAAAACACAATTTAATATACAGGTAGTGGTATATGTCATTGCTTCCCACAGCCTCCAAAATCTGGGCCATTGTTTAAAGGTAGTATATGCTCACTCAGTCATGCATTACAGTCTTGTTACCTGGGAAGTGGGATACAGGCACGAATTACAGGTACAAAGTCAACATCCCAATTGACATATTCATAACATGGTCAATAAGGAACAGATACAGATTTACTCTTCTGGTGCTGCATTGCAAATTATGTATATACGCCTTAAAATACAGACACATACATTGCAGCTACAGTTGTTTCCTTCATGGATTAGCAAATTCCGTACCTGCACAGTGAGACCAAAACGCATATTTTAACGATTATACAGACATTCATGCATTTCTAACACATACCTTCACCAACGGGCATTGAGAAATAGACATAACAGCTTGACTAGAATGCGCTGGAAGTTAGAAGGGTAAGCGGCTTATTGAATTAGTGGCCCACGGGCATTGTTGTTACTGTTAGGAATCCAAGGTAATTTTCTAAGGACCCGAGTTCGAATCCCACCACGCAGATAGTAGAATTTCAATTCAGCAGACATGTGGAATTAAAACCCATCCGGTTCATTAAGAAAAATTGCTCCCTTAACACGGTCTGGCCTACATGTGATTCCAGATTAACGGCAATGTTGTTTACTCTTAATTGGCCTACGAAGTTTCTCACGGGCAATTTGGGATGGATGGGCGATTAATGCTGGCATCGCCAGCCACGCCGACGTCCCGTGAAATAAATTTTTAAAAACTTCAATGACACGGTGTGAATCATGCACAATATGCTTAAAATACATGGAACGGAGAAAGAGACATATAATGTCAGGCATTCAGATCAACTTACATTGTCCGAAGTCACACCTCGCTTTCCTAGACCAAGTCACGCTGACAGACAATTTAATGGTCTATCAGCACTCGCATGGGGAAGGCTTGCGTCGCAGTAAACAGCGTTACTGCCTCGAAACGAGAAGCTCCGTGTTCAAGTCCCAGTCTAAGACGTGGTGGTCAAGAGGTGTGCGTGGCCGATCAGCTTGAATGGCAGTTGGTAAGAATGAGCGAGGTTCCTGGAGATCCATATGATGCAAAGAATTTGGAGTCTCTACCATCACTTAGCACATGCACAGCAAAGTCGATGTTGCCACGGAAACTTGTATTCATCAAGTATGCTGGATCTACCGGCTTCCCGTTACGTACACTACGAGTTACAGTCTGGAAAAAAAACCTAACAAACCAATCACGAGTCCACTTTTCAAAATAAAAATATTTGTTCTACCTGATTTTTAAATGGTATTCTAATCGTATTGTTAAAACATGCTTAACATTGATTCCAGCATTTTATACAGTGACTGACGAACGGTCGTGTAATTCTGTGTTTTACCTTTCCAACCTTTGGTGAATGGAGATTTTACATTCATTAACTTCCAATCCGCTCGATCAATCCTTAAATCCAGGGCATTTGAGGAACACAATAACTATTGTCCCTGCTGTACTCGTGGCCAATAAAAGTTACACTAGACTTGAAAATGCTGTTTTGGTATTAGCGCTACTCTTATATTTAAATTAAAATTGACCATGCTTTCCCAGTATTCGTGGTATCCTTGCAAATAAACGAGAAATGAACATGCTTATCCAGGACTAGTGGTACCTTTACATTTGCACGAAGTTGAAAATCTCCTCCGGACTGGTGGTACTCTTGCATTTAAACTGGAAGTGACCATTGCCTTCCAATATTGTAACTACTCTAAAGCATACCCGAGAATTGGGCCCACTCTTCCTTTGCTCATGTTATTCTACACTGACATTAAAGGTGTAACTACTCCTCTTGTACAAATGACCCCTTATGTATACATATGAACTTATTGCGCTCATTTTGTACTACTGGGACTGTATACCTACACTAGAGGTGATACTACTCTCCTAGCACTAGTGGTAGTCCTACGCTTATGCTAAATGTCACCGTGATATTAGTGTATTACCCGCTCTCGTATGTTCCTTAAAGATGACCGCCCTTCTCTAGAATTAGTGAAGCCCTGTAGTTATGTTAGAGCTGACTGTAGAACAGTAGCCTTATAGTTAGTGTAGCTGCGACACGGAGGCTCCAGCAGTCATGAGATTCTACGACTAAAGCGAAGTTGACTATGGTCGCCCACTAATCCGCAACCACCCCCGTGCCCCTTCCCACAATAGCACTAAATGTTACGTGCTCCTCAGATTGGAGTTGTTCCCACACATACACTGTGCAGCTTACTGTGATGCTACTGGAGTGCTGATCCCCTACATGCACTTCATTTCTCTGTGAACCTCTGGCACTTATTTTTAACCGACAGTTATACGAAAGGTGAGTGTTCTTGGCTAGTACTGGTGAAATACCTAAAGTAAAGGTGGCCATATTCTACAAGTGCTATTGCAGCTTTGCACCTACTCCAGATGGCTCTTGAACTCCAATACAATTGGTCGCCTGGTACTTAGGCTAGTGATGAACATTATTTTTCAGTTCCAGTGGAATCCAGCATTTTCAGGAGAACGGTGCTCTTTCTGTGCTCGTTGTGTTCTATAACTCTACTAGAAAAGATTACATTGACTAGACCAACAGGGTGATGCTGAGAACGATATAGAACACAAATGGAGGGCGTTTGGTAAGGGAAAAACACACTGTGTGTCTGATGATTTGCAACGATGAAATATATAGAGCCAAAGAAGTTTATGTAAATTAGCTGCACCTAAACACACCACTGCATAATATTTGAGATCACGGAGAATCTACTGAAAATGAAGGCTGTTACTGTGTCATTCAGAAGAATAATGGGAAAGAAGACTGTACGCAATTATGAAATATATTGGACAAGTTAGCCAGTTAGGTAAAACATCCGATACCTTCCACCGACTGTACTAGGCCATTGCTGGATGTTGAAAGATAGTCTAAAGGAAGGACAAGACAAGGTGTCAAAAATTCCTGGTAAGAAGTGCACAGGAAATATAAAGAAGAAAGAAAATGAGGAGTGGATGCTGTATTGGTTAAGGAGAGCATTGCATTGCTGGAGAAAGGGGATGCCTTTTGTCCTCCAAAGCGGAGGACGGAATCAATTCGACTGGAGGTAAGGGGGAAAAATGGCGCGATTACATTGCTCCGTGTAGTCTATAGGCCACCAGCTAGTGGGAAGGATACAGAGGAACAAATCGGCAGGGTAATGAGAGAGAAATGCAAACATTATAAAGTAATTATAATGGGGTACTTTAATCACGGGAGTATTGACTGGGATAGTGATAGTGCGAAGGGCGAGAGCACCACCCGTTCCTAGAGAATGTTAAGGAGAATTTCCTAATGCATATGCCCCGTGCAACAAGAAAGGAGGCTCTGCTGGACTTCATTCTTGGAAATGGGGTGGGCCATATATATGAAGTGTCCGGAGAGGATAATTTAGGAGGCAGTGTCCAATCTACAATTAAGGTTAAGGATGACAGCAGAAAAGTGCAATGGGCAACCCAGAGTAAGAATTATTTACTGCGGGAGAGCCGACTTCAACAGAGCAAGAACGGAGCTGGGCTGGATAGGCTGGGATCAGAAGTTGGTGGGAAAACCTGCCGCTGAACAATGGACTGCATTCAAAGAAGTATTGGCTCAGGAACAGTCAAGGTATATTCCCTCAAAAGGGAAAGGGACAGAAAACAAATCCAAAGCCCTCTCGATTAAAACAAAAGATAGGAATTAAGATAAAGAAGAAAAAGTGTGCTTATGACAGGTGTCAGATATAAAATACGATTGAGAACCAAGATGAATGCAAAAGCTTTGAAGGAGAGGTGAAGGACCAATAAGAGAAATGAAGGGGGATTATGGGAAAAGACTGGCAAGCAACATAAAGGGCAATCCCAAAGTCTTCTCTATACATGCAAATATTAAAAGGGTGGTAAAAGGAGGACTAGGGCCAATTAGCGACCAAAAAGTGGATTTACACATCGAAGCAGGGGGCATGGTTGCGGTGTTAAATGAATAATTTTCAACTGCCTTTACCAAGGAAGCAGATGCTACGCAGGCAGTAGTGGCAGAGGACAAAGCGCTGTCACTTGCATTGTTCAAAATTTATAAGGAGGAGGTATTGGATTAACTGTCAATACTAAAGTTTACAAGGCAACGGGACCGGATGAGATGCATTAAAGAATGTTGAAGTAAATGAGAGTGGAAATTGCAGGGCACTTGTCCTAATATTTCAGTCTTCCCTAGGCTCACAGGAGGTGCCAGAGGACGAGATAATTGCAAACATTACGTCGTTGTTCCAAAAAAATGCTACAGGTAGAAGTGCAGAAATTACAGATCTTAACTTCGGTGGTGTGGAAGCATCTGGAAACACTAATTCGGGAAATAATTCATAGTCACATGGAAAAAAAAAAGTGGGTTGATGAGAGAGAGCCGGCGTGAATTTCTTAAAGTAAAATCATGTTTAACTAAGTTTCTGGACTTTTTTTTTGAGGGCAACACAGAGCGTTGATAATGGTAATGCTGTTTATGTGGTGTTCATTGACTTCCAAAAGGCATTTCAAACAGTGCCACAGAACAGTCTTGTGATAAAAGTTATTGCTCATGGGCTAAAAGGTACAGTAGCAATGTGGGAAATGCGGCAACGTTGGCTGAGCGATAGGAAACAGAGGGTAACGGTTAATGGATATTTTTCTGGCTGAGGAAGGCTTGTAGTGGAGTTACCCAGGGGTCGGTATAGGAACCTTTGCTTTTCCTGATATACATTAATTATCTAGGTCTTGATGTGCAGGGGAGAAGTTCAAAGTTTATGCACAATATAAAATGTGACGGCATTGTAAGCTGTTCGGAGCAGAACTTCAAAAGGACATTGACGAATTGGTGGAGTGGGCCGGTCGGTGGCAGATGAAGGCCAATCCAAGAAGTGCGAGGAGATTCATTTGGGTAGTAAGGACATGGAGAGACAACATAAAATAAGGGGCACAGCACTAAAGGGTGTGCAGGGGCAGATGGACATGGGTAATTACGTGTAAAGCTATAAAGCTTAGCAGGACAGCCAGAGAGAGCAGTTAATAAAGCATACAGTACCCGAGACTTTATTAATAGGTGCATAGAGTACAAGAGCAAGGAGGTTATGCTGAACTTGTGTAGGAAACCAGTTAGTCCTCAGCTGGAGTATTGTGTACCGTTCTGGGCGCCACTCTTTAGGAAGGTTGTGAACGCATTAGGGAGAGTGCACAAGAGGTTAAGAAAAAAATGGTTCCTGAGATGAGGAACTGCAGTTATGAACGTCGATTGGAGAAGTTGGTGCAGCGGGGAGGGTTTTAGATTTCTGGATCACTGGGACCGTTACTGGGGAAGGTAGGACCTATACAAGCAGGATGGTCTACATTCGAACGAGAGCGGGAATAACATCCTTGTGGGCGGAAAACCAGGGAAAAAGTACGGCCCATAAGGGACCAAGGAGGCAAGCTATGGGTGGAGCCAGAGGACATCGGTAGAGTGTTGAACGAATACTTCACATTCATTTTCACCCAAGAGAATGAGGATGAAGGTTTCGAACTCGGGGGCGAGAGACTGCGAGGCTCTTGAGCAAATTGATATAGGGAGTGACAAGGTATTGGAGGTGTTGGCAGGCTTAAAAGTGGAGAAATCTCCAGATTCAGATGATTTGGGAGGAGTTTAAACTAATTCGGCAGGGGGAGGAGGCACAGAATGTTAGCAGAATAGGGACACATCACAATACAGTAAAGTAATCAAGCCAGAGGGAATAAAGGCGCATTAAGTTTCAAGGGACTAAGGCAAGACTGGTGGTCTCTACTTTAATGCCAGGAGTATTAAAGGTAAAACGGATGAGTTAAATGTGAGGATTGACACGAGGAAATGTGATACAGTCGTCATCACTGATACGTGGTTGAGGGGGAGGCAGGATTGGCTGCTCAACTTTCCGGGATATAGAATCTTCAGGCGAGACAGGGGAGGGGGTAAAAGAGGTGGAGGCATTGCATTATTAGTTAAGGAGTCAGTTACTGCAGTAAGGAGATGATATCTTGGAGGGGGCATCGAATGAAACTTTGTGGGTAGAGCTTAGGAATAAAAAAGGGACAGCCACATAGTTAGGTGTTTATTATAGACCCCCAGATAGTCAACGGGAAATTCAGGAGAAAATATGTGCACAATTTGCGGAAGTGTGTAAAAACAATAACAATAGTGTAATTATATTAGGTGATCTCAACTTCACCAACCCAACATTAATTGGGATAGACATAGTGTTAAGGGCTTGGATGGAGTGGATTTCTTGAAATGTGTACAAGAGAACTTTTTAGGTCAATATGTGGAGGGTCCAACAATGGAAGGCGCAATGCTGGACCTAATCCTGGTGAATGAAGCCGGACAGGTGACTGAGGTGGAGGCGGGGGAGCATTTTAGTGATAGCAATCACAAGATGGCACAATTTAAGCAAAGAAATAGGCAAGTTGCAAAAACATTTTTGAGTTGGGGGAGAGCGTATTTTAGTAAAATAAGGCAGGATCTGGCCAAGGTAGACTGCAAACAGCTAGTTGTGGGGGGACCTACAGAGCAGCAATGGGGGGGCATTCAGAAAGGAGATAGGGTGGGTGCAGGCTCGTCATGTTCCCTCTAGGGTGATCGGAAGGAGTAACGAGCCCAGAGAACCATGGATGACCAGAGATCTTCAGGATACGATGAGAATGAAAAAAAGAGGCTGTTAACCGGTACAAGGTGGGCAACTCATTGGATGCATTAGTGGAGTACATGAAGTGCAGGGTGGAGCTTAAGAAAGCAATTAGGAGAGCAAAGAGGGGATATGAGAAATCTCTGGCTGGTAACAGTAGGGAAAATCCCAAGATATTTTATAAGTATATCAATGCAAGAGGATAACCAGGGAAAGAGTAGGGCCCATAAGGGACCAAGGGGGCAATCTATGGGTGGAGCCAGAGGACATCAGTAGAGTGTTGAACGAATACTTCACATTCGTCTTCATCCAAGAGAATGAAAGATGAAGGCTTCGAACTCGGGGGTGAGAGACTGCGAGGCTCTTGAGCAAATTGCTTTAGGGAGTGACAAGGTATTGGAGGTGTTGGCAGGCTTAAAAGTGGACAAAGCTCCAGGTTCAGATGATTTGTGTGCCAGACCGCTGAGGGAGGCAAGGGAGGAAATCACAGCGGATCTGACCTAAACTTATAATTCTTTCTGGCCACGGGGGAGGTGCCAGGGGACTGGGGAACAAGTGTGGTTCCGCTATTTAAGAAGGTTTGTAGCGATAAGCCAAGGAACTACAGGCCAGTGAGTCTCACGTCAGTGGTAGGGAAACTATTAGAGAACATTCTGAAGGAGAAAATCTATCCCAACTTGGAGAGGCAAGATTTGATCAGAGATAGTCAGCACGGCTTTGTCATAGGGAGGTCATGCCTAACAAATGTGTTTGAATGTTTTGAGATGACCAGGTGTGTAGATGAGGGTAGTGTAGATGATGTAGTTTATATGGGTTTCGGCAAAGCCTTTGACAAGGTCCCACATGGGAGACTTATAAAGAAGGCAAATGTACATGGGATACAGGGTAATCTGATAAGTTGGATTCAAAATTGGCTCAGCTGTAGGGGTCAGAGGGTGATGAAAGAAGGATGCTATATTGACTGGAAGACAGTTTCTATTGGCTTACCAAAGGGATTGGTGCTGGGTCCCCTATTATTTGTCATTTATATAAATAACATAGATGACTATGTGGGGGGTAGCATTAATAAGTTTGCAGATTACGCAAAGATTGGCCGGGTGGCTAACAGTGAGGTTGAGTGTCTTTGGGTACAGGAAGATATAGACAGGATGGTCAAATGGGCAGATAAGTGGCAGATGGAACTTAACCCTGAAAAGTGTGAGTTGATACACTCTGGAAGGAATAATTTGACAAGAAAGTATTCAATGAACGGCATGAGACTAGGAAGTCCTGAGGAACAAAGGGACCTTGGTGTGTGTGTCCGTAGATGTCTGAAGGCAGAGGGGCATGTTAGCGGGATGGTGAAAAAGCCATATGGGGCACTTGCCTCTATCAATCGAGGCATAGATTACAAAAGTAGGGAGGTCATGTTGGAGTTGTATAGAACATTGGTGAGGCCACAGCTGGAGTACTGTGTGCAGTTCTGTTCGCCACATTATAGGAAGGAGGTGATTGCACCAGAGGGGGTGCAGAGGAGATTCACCAGGATGTTGTCTGGGTTGAAACATTTAAGTTATGAAGAGAGGTTGGATAGACTTGGGTTGTTTTCATTGGAGCGGAGAAGACTTAGGGGCGGCCTGATCGTGGTGTACAAGATTATGAGGGGCTCGGACAGGGGGGATAGGGAGCAGCTGTTCTCCTTAGTTGAAGGGTCAGTCACGAGGGGACAAATGTTCAAGGTGAGGGGCAGGATGTTTAGGGGGGATGTGAGGAAAACTTATTTAACCCAGAGTGTTGTGACGGTCTGGAATGCGCTGCCTGGGTGGGTGATGGAGGCGGGTTGTCTCACGTCCTTTAAAAAGTACCTGGATGAGCACTTGGCACGTCATAACATTCAAGGCTATGGGCCAAGTGCTGGTAAATGGGATTCGACAGGGAGGTCAGGTGTTTCTCACGTGTCGGTGCAGACTCGTTCTGCCGAAGGGCCTCTTCTGCGCTGCGTGATTCTGAGGTTCTGTGAAGTTGGGGCTGTTTTCCTTGGAGAGGTGAAGGCTAAGAGGAGATTTTGTTGAGGTGTTAAAAATCATGAGGGGGCTGGGCAGAGTAGATAGGGAGAAACTATTCCCGTTCGTATAAGGATTGAGAGAGAGATGGCACAGATTTAACGCAAAATAAGCAAATGGGACGTAAGGAGGTGGGGGGTGGCGGTGGAGTGGGGGTTGTGTTGCTTGGGGTGGAAGGCTGTAATGAGGCTTTGTCACACGGTGAATGTTTCGTGTACGGAATGCACTGCCTGGAAATGGAAAGTAGGCAGTTTTAATCGAGGCGTTCAAGACGGCATTGGATGATTATTTCAACAGAAAAAACGCGTATGGTTACGGGGAAATGGCAGGAGAATGACACTGAGCCATAATGCACATTTGGAGATCCGGTGCAGACACGATGGGCCGAATGGCCTCCTTCTGCACCGTAACAGTTTTGAATAATTAAAAAGGTTCCCTGCCGTTGCCATCCCAGAATGAAATGTATTTTTCATATCGCCAGCAGATGTCGCACTCTCAAGGTTGGCAACGACTGTCGTTCCTGGGATTATTTTCCTTTGATATTCCTGTTTCATTGTTGACATTCCGATGCATTCTATTAACCGGCCAAACTGTCGGAGACTCCAGGGGTGCAACAGAGAAAACAGGCGTGATCCATGGATGGAGAATCGACGGAAATTAACCACGTTCCTGTTTATATATCGGGCAGTTACAGGGGCAATTATGTTTCTACTGTGTCACTCTGCTGTTTTTTATATTGACATATCGTTGCAATGTTATACAGTATTCAATTACAGAATCACAGAATCACTGTGCAGAAGAGGCCCTTCGGCCCATTGAGTCTGCAGCGACACGTGATAAACACCTGCCCTACCTAATCCCATTTACCAGCACTTGGCCCATCGCCTTGAATGTTTTGCCGTGCGAAAAAATGCCTGCTATATTAGGAAGCAGAAGCTAATTCAAAAGGCTCAGCTTTTCGAAAAGAGCTGATCCCCCAGCTATCGTGAGGTTCAATGTGATGTAATGATGCGACTTGATGCAAAACTCATTGATCAATATGAGAAGTGTTTAATCATTTGATAACGCAGTGGACAATTATTAATTCTGATAATTTATAAGACAGACATCATAATTTTGGTCTCTAGAAATCATGGCAAGAAGCAAAGATTAATAGTTCAAGATTGCAATTAATGAAATTGCGGCAAGATTGATAAAATGTGAAGCTATCGAAAGCGCAACGAACTAAGGCATGTGATATTAATATAAATAACATGTGATATTAATATTTGCGTTCACAAAACCCAAAACAGAACGTCCATTGTCGGATGTGATCCATCCAATTGGGTGGCACTTCCTGAAAAAATCCACGTGCTCTAATAGCTACCCAAAAACCGATTTATGGCAGTCAACCGCGATCATAACTAAGCTTGTTAGAAGCGACATACTTTCATGTGCAGAGGCCCGTTCTCTGCGAACAATAGCGTGCGAGGAAGATAATTTCGTGAATAAGCACAGAAAAGGACCAATTGGGCCCAATACAATGTTCCTGCGCTGTAAATAGTATTTAACATTTGTAATAATTCGCCATTGTTCAGGAACTGAGATGTGAAATGCTGCTGTGAATGGCAGTAATTTTGGCGCCAAAAATAGGAAGAATCGAGTATTTAACAGGCATAAATTCCTCTCCTAAGATGCATTGTGTTATTTCTGTTACTTCACAGATCGCAATATTTCAACTGTACGAACTCAATGATACACTGCGCTGTGGATGGAGAAGAGGTCACTCATGGCAGCTTGAAATCACACCCCTCCAGCCCCTCTTCCCCCTCCCACCCCCAACCCTCTCCCCCACCACCCGCTCCAATAATTATCCGGAGTTGTTGACAACATCGAAATAAAACGGTGAGCAAATCAGGAGAAACATCGGAAATTCCAGGCCACTTTTTTCTTCCTTATGTTTTGTTTGTTTTTTTGTTTCTTTCTTTCTTTTTTTATTTCTTTATTTATTTAACCTTTTTTGATCCCTTCCTTTCTTTATGTCATTATTTTACCCTTTATTTACTGATTCCTTCCTTGCTTTCTCTCTTTATTTGCCCCATTTTTTTTATCCCTTTCTTTCTTCATCTCTTTGTTTATCCCTTCATTTCTTGATCCCTTGCTTTCTCCATCTCTTTATTTACCCTTTCATTTCATTATTACTTTGTCTAATGAGCTGTGCGTTGTGCTACTGACGAAGGGACAGGGCAATCTTAAGCAAAGGTGTTTAGCATTGTTCAATGTTAAGTGTATCGAAAAAGGTAAAATTGTTGACTGTGCAGATTGATCCAAGTTCACTCTGAGATCAAAGTCTCATTATTGTTTATATCAGCAAAGCAGCAAGAAAAACAGATAATATTTAACAACACAAAGGCAACATAACGTGGAGGCTGGAAACTTGAAATAAAAGCAGAAGACTCCGGACATACACGTGAGTTCTGGGAACACATTTTGAGAGGGAAAAGAAGGGAAACTTTCAGTTAGATGCCTTTATCAGCAAAGTCGCCGAACTGCAATTTCTACCTTTTTCCTGTCCCCACAGCTGCGGCCTGACATGCGGAGTCAATACCTTTCTTTAACTTCAGAGATAAAAACAAAAAGCTAAAAGCTACTGCGGATGCTGGAAATCCAAAACAAAAACAGAATTACCTGGAAAAACTCAGCAGGTCTGGCAGCATCGGTGGAGAAGAAATCCGTTAACGTTTCGAGTCCTCACGACCCTTCGGCAGAACTGAGTATAGTTAGGAGAGAGGTGAAATATAAGCTGGTCTAAGGTGGGGGGCGGGGGGAGAGAGAAGTTGAGGGTGGGGTGATTGTGGGGATAAGCAAGCAGTGATAGGAGCAGATAATCAAAAGATGTCACAGACAAAAGGATCAAAGAGGTGTTGAAGGTGGTGATATTATCTAAGGAAAGTGCTAATTAAGAATGGAAGGCATGATACTCAAGATACAGCTCTACTGGGGGTGGGGTGGAAAGACTAACAAGGTTTTAGTTTTAGATTTAAAAATAATGGAAATAGGTGGGAAAAGAAGAATCTATATAAATTATTGAAAAAAGAGGGGGAGGGGGGAGAAACGGGGTGGGGATGGGTGGAGGGGGAGTTTAAGATCTAAAGTTGTTGAATACAATATTCAGCCCGACTAGGCACTTTACAGCCTTCCCCACAATCCCCATAAGCCTTGCTTATCCCCACAATCACCCCACCCTCAACTTCTCTCTCCCCCCGCCCCCCACCTTAGACCAGCTTATATTTCACCTCTCTCCTAACTATACTCAGTTCTGCCGAAGGGTCGTGAGGACTCGAAACATTAACTGATTTCTTCTCCACCGATGCTGAGTTTTTCCAGGTAATTCTGTTTTTGTTTTGTTCTTTAACTTCACCTGTGTCCAACGCACAGTGAAACGAATTCTGTCATGTTATTTCCTGGTGGCTTTAACCCTATTGTGGATAATGTTAACAAATTGTCTGGGAGGAAAAATATTTTGTTTGTCGCAGGGTCAAAATAAGTTAGAACACAGTTTGTATTTGTGCCGATTAGCATCATGCATTTGGAAGTGTGCTTTTAATATTGTGCTTAAAAATTAATGCGCACAGTGTGGTGCAGGGTGAGAATCAGGTCCAATGACCTAAACTGAAGGAATTGCAGAACTTTGGCCTATCTTGTAAATAGCAAAGCGATGTATTGGTAAAGTGGGGTGGAGGGCCGCGGGGAGCGGGGTGGGGGGTGGAATTTAAACTCTGGACAGAAGGAGATGGTTCTAAGCACCTTGTCTTCGGCTGCTTTCTCTACAGCAAATGCAACCAACCAAAGGAACATGCTGTTTGATTCGATCGTCCAATAATTGGGACATTTGGCCTACCTACCTGGCCTCGCGCCACACTAGACATTACTTAATTGTGTGTTAGGTAGAATAAAATTTGGACTGGCGGCATCATCCTGTTAGTGGAAGGCGCCAGTCGCACAGTCACTTCATGGTAGTTGGTGAAAGGGCTTGAAGAACCTGTTGTTGCTAACCCAAAACAAAACATCCACTCTTCGATGTGATCCTGTGATTGGACAGCAATTTCTGAACGATCCCTAGGACACCAACTTTTTCAATAACAATGACTACCAATTTATGATTAGCAGTCGGGCTTGTAAGTGGCTCATTTGCACGTGCAAGAAATAACATACTGTCATACACAGGGACCCGCTTTCTGCAAACGAAAGCAATATTTTGAAGCTTTGCACTGTTTTGGAGCTACCTTTCGTCAAATTATAGCTCTCCATTGCTTTCTCCAAGGCAACGTGTCAGCCAATCAGACTCAAATTACCAACCAACCAGCACATGTTGCTTCTGTGGTATAAATTGTTATGATCATTTGCAACATGGAATTTTTGCGTTTTTCCTAATGAGCAGGGCAAAAATCCTCGGCAGCAGGGTTCACTTTTTCAGCAATATTTAAGTACAGCGCCAATAGTTGGCATCGCGGACTGTAGATTAACCTACAGAATTTAGCATTGCGTGAGGCCTATGTTGTGCGATCCTTCAACGTACAGTGGTTTATCTATTTCTGAATGTTCTTCTTTAACAGTTACACAACAGTAATGCAGAAAAGAAAAATCACGGAATTGCTTTGAATGCTCAAGGCAGGAAGGATAACCTGAGATTCTTTTTTTCTCTTTGGATTTAAGAAATGTTTAAGGGATGACGATTTCTTGCATTTCATTGCACATGACAACTGCTGCAGTTAGAATTATTTCCTCAAGCTTTCCCTAACCGATGCTTGGGCAGTCTGTATTGTCATGTTTGCGTAGCCACCAAAACAGCACGCCCCTATCATGTCAGATATTTCGGGTCCTTTCTGCAGTGTTTTCGCTGAGGTCAAGTTCTTTCCTTTTTGGGTGGAGGGCGGGGTGGGAGTTGGAGGTGGGGACGGTGGAGTTTTTATTGCCAAAAATATCAATCCATCGCTCTCGGCTCCTCTAACAAAGATGGAATTCCAGTTTGCTTACTCGTCTTTCCAACCTCTTATTTTTGTGCACAACTGTTCTCACAGTATGACTTCCCAAGAACAGGCTTTGTATACTCCCTCTGAAGAAACATTGTAAATGTTTACATAGCTGGCAGGACGTTTATTGTGTTCGTGAAGACATTTACCATGAGCTTACGGATAGGAAACGAAGAGCACCTTTGCGTGAATTTAAAAGTGATTCAACAATATACTTTGTTACGTTACGCAACAAGGACATTTCACAGAGACACACAAATAAATCTGCAAATTATGTAATAACAAGGATATTTCTAAGAACTGCTACACCTTCAGGAAATAATAATTGCCTTCCGTCTGAAACGAGGGTAGAAAGAGAGATATTGACATGAAATGGAAGAATCAATATAATTGATTGAAAAATGCAGAATGTAAAATTCCGTACGGATAATTTTATCATATTAACGCATGCTCCCATTTAGATCGACACCAGCTTCTGAACAGACATATTTAAACAGGAGTATAAGTGTGAGAAAAACAGATAAACAAGATGACTAATATCGTGGGGGTTGGAAAGGTGAAATAAATATGCTTTCTTATGAAAGGACACGGCGAAATTTTAACTCTCTTTTTATCAGCACGGCTGTTGCCTGACCAGCTAAATTTTACCAGCTTTTAATGCTTGTTTCATTCTTTTGTGTTGACGAGAATGAATAAATTCAGTAATGCCCCATATCTGGAAGATTTTTGTTTTAAGTCTTCATCAATGGGTTGTGGGCTTCGCTGGCTAGGCTAGAATTTATTGCCCATCCCTAATTGCCCTTGAAAAGTTGGTGGTGAACCTTGTGCTGGAGGTACAGACACATTGCTGTTATGAAATAAAAACGTTGTTTTTGTGCAGATACCTGATTTCTATCTTCAGAGATCGGTATGTGAATTCAAGGATGTAATCTATTCTGGGTTGTGCAAACATTCAAGAAGTACAAAGTCCAACGTTTGTTTGCAGAAGGTGTGGAGAATGGATTTCACAAGGATTGAAGTTTACGTTGAAGTTACTTCTGTGGAACATTCATTCATTATTCTTTTAGTCTTTTGGAGTTCTTACATCTGTCGTTCACTCGAAATATGAAGCCTAACTTACCAACAATCTTCCAATCTTCGTGCTAGGCAATGACAATGTGTCCTTGATCCGGTTGGCATGGGACCAGTTGCATTGGAATGTTTTGTAGTTATGTTTTAAAGGCAACTCGAGTTATCAGGATGAAATTATTTTATCCAGCTACTTTAGTTTCGCTAAGTTTGTTTTAAAACTAAATTATGAGCAACTAATGCCAAAACCAATATTGCATATTTTGCGCAATCACTTATACAATGTTTCCTAGTTACGGGGCTATGGTTAGCGATATTAAGTGAACCAGCCCTTAACAACTTGACACAATATTCCTTTGTGTAGGAGAACTGCATTTACTTCACCGTAAAGAAAGCTCGAGAACAATGAGCTCTTATGCGGTCGCATCCATTTAACCCTAATGCAAACCATGAAATTCTACCATACTGAGGTTCTCTTTCTCCCATTCATTTACTCAGTGACTCATTTGTTTCCTTTATTCTTAACTCATGCACTCTATATTTCCTTTTCCTTTCTTCTGCCCTAGTTTCGATCATCAGCCGCCTCAATTATATTTGCCCATGTTGAACATTTTTGCATCTACCATTTACATTTCGTCACGTGGACCTCTTTGTCTTTTTCAACTTATCTGCTATATTTAGTCTTATTTAATTTAAAAAAAAAGTTCTACCCTATTCTCACACACCCTGTCTCATTGAAATACTTAATCTATTGAAACTTCCCTCACCACTGGTTCCTCCAGTCTCTTGTTCTCTTTCTCTGCCTTCCTCAATATTTCCTGCATTGTTTTTTCTGTTTGAACTCTTACGATTTCCCAATGATTGCTTCATTCGTTGGATCTCCCCCCTTTCCTCACAGTCAGTTTCTCCTTCATTCTTTATCCCCCTCCCTTTATTTTGTCTCTCCTTCCGGCAAACATCTCCAACATCGCTCTGGTTTAATGTCTCAATATCTCTTGTCTCCTCTTTGTTTTTTCTCTCTAAATTGCCCTCTTGTTCTTTCTGTCCGTTACTAAATGTTTTGACCTGTGGTCTTGGAATAATGCCATGAGCCTTTTGGATGTAAGTCACGAAATCTGCCTGACCCTCAGTATAACATCTCATGGGCAAGATAAAATTCCTGAGATGTAGCACTACAGGAGTATCAGCCAAGGCAATGTGTTTAGGCCTCTGATGTGCATTTTTAACGCCAGCCTCTCAGTCAGTGCTGCAACTAGTCCAAAAGAAGCCTAAACTGAAAGCATTCAAATAGTCAACTTATTCACTGATGTGGGGCATTCCATTCTTTTTCACAGAACACCTCGATATCTATTTCATTGTGCATGTATGGTCAGGCTGCACTTTATACGATACAATTATTGTGAATAGTCCCAAAGTGTTGATCTATGTTCAACCTGGCCAAGGAAAAAATTTAGATATAGTCCATTTCACTTTCACAGAATCACAGATTATTTTTAACAAATGCAGAATGAGGTCATTCGGCCCATCGAGCCTGCACTAGTCCTGAAGGAACATTCCACCTAGTTCCACACCCCTGACCTATGCCTGTACAATTGCAGATTCGTTCTTTTCAGTTAGCAATCCAATTACCCTTTGAATGCCTCGATCGAATCTCCCTTCACCACCGTCTCAGTAGGTTCCTTCGAGACACCAAGCACCCTCTGAGTGAAAAAAAAAAGCTTCCTCACATTACTTTTACTCGTTTTGCCAATTATTTTGAATCTGTGCCCTCCAGCTTTTGATGTTATCTTGATGGGGAACAGTTTCTCACTATTTACCCTGTCCATGCGCCTCAGGACTTCAGCCACCTCTCAGCATTATTTTCTCCAAGGAACACAGTTCCAACCTTTCCAAACTTTTCACACAGCTACCGTTCTTTATCCCTGGAATTATTCTTGTGAACTTGCTCTGTACCCTCTCCAATGCCTTCGCATCCTTCCTCACGGCATGGCACCCGAACTGGACGCAGTACTCCAGATGAGGGCTAACTAGTGTCTTATACCACTTCAACATGACCTGCTTGCTCATTTTTTCAACGCCCCTACTAATAGAGTCCATTATAATATATGCTTTCCGAACTGCTCTCTCAAAAGGTCCTGCCACCTTCAATGACTTAAGTACATTAAATCCCTCCGTTCCTGCACGTTTCAAAGTTTCTCCTTTAATTTCATGCTGACTCTTCATATTCTTCCTCCCACAATGAGTCAATTCACAGTTATTTGCATTCTCTGTTACGCTTGTCTGCCACTTGCCTGCCCAGTCCACCAACATGTCTATGTCCTTTGGAAGCTCAAGACTACCCTCGTCACAGTGAACAACGTCTCCAATCTTATTATGAGTTGAAAATGTTGAAATGATGCCATGCGCACTATAGTCTATAAATATATATCAAGAAGAGTAAGCATACCAACACTGACCCTAGGAACGTCCACTACAAAAGTTGTTCCACTCTAAAAAATACACATTTATCACTTATCTGCTTCCGGTCACTCAGCCAAATTCTTATCCACCTTTTCCTTTATTCCATGAGCTAGAATTTTGCTCACAAGTCTGTTGTGTGGCATTGTATCAAATGCCTTCTGAAAACCGATATAGACCACATCGCAGCGTTTTCCCTTATGAATTGTTTTCTGTTACCTCCTCAAAAAATTCCAGCAACTTAGTTAAACATGCCTTTCGCTTAATGAAAATATGCTGGCCGTTCCTTGATTGCTCTGCACTGTGTGAGTGACTATTGATTTGGTCCCGAACTATAGTTTCCAGAAATTTCTCTACAACTGAAGTCAGGCTGACTGGCCTCCAGTTAAGGCTTCATCCTTTCACCCGTTTTTGAACGAGGGTGTAACATTCGCAATTCTCTAGTCCTCTGGCACCTGTGTTTCAGGAAGACCGGAAGGGTATCACCTGTGCCTCTGCAATTTCCATTGTTGCTTCGCTCAATATCATTGGATGCATCTCATCCGGTCATGGTGCCTTGTCATTTTTTAGTAAAGGCAGCCTTTGTAACATCTCTTTCTTCTCAATTGTAAATTCGTCTAGTGTACCAGTTGCCTCCTCTCACACCTCGGCCTGGGTAACAACTTCTTCCTTTTATAAAGACAGCTCCAAAGTGCTCGTTTAATATATTTGCTATTTCCCCTTCCCCCACTACATGTGCCCTTTGTTATACGTTTTAAACACTACTCTTTCTTTTACCACCCTTTTATTGTTTATATGCTTAGGGATTTCCTTTTATGTTAGCTGCCAGCCTCTTTTCACTTTCTCTCCTTTCTTTTATTGTCAGTTTTCTTTTTCGCTTCCCCTCTAGTACTTCTATATTCAGATGATTTTCTATTATATTTTCTACCTGATATCTGTCGCACGTGCACTTATTCCTTTTCATCTACAACTCTATCTCTCTCGTCACCCAGGGCACTTTGGATTTATTTGTCTTACCTTTCCCCTTCAGGGAATATACCTTAATATTGCCTGCAATATACATTTTTTTGGAAGATGGCCCATTGATCAGCCACAATATTTTCTGCCAACATTTGATTCCATCTCACACGATTCAGATGCATTCTCGTCCCTTCGAAGTTACCTCACCACCACCCCTCCACCACCATCCCCCCCCCAACCCCCAACGCCCCAACCCCCCAACCCCCACCCCCCAAATTAATTACCCCTGCATTGGATTTATCCTCGTCATTTTCCATGGTCAGCCCAAACGTTATGATAAAATGGCCACTGTCCCATGAATGCTCTAACACTGACAATTGACCCACTTGGACCAACTTATTATGCAGGACTAGTTTCAACAGTGCGTGCTCTCTCGTTGGACCAGAATTGTACTACTGCACAAAATTGCCTTGAAAACATTCCAGGAACTGTCACATCTTTTGTCCCTTTGCATTATTCCCTCCCCACTCTATATTAGGAGAATTGAGTTCCCCCTTTAAATTTACACCATACGCCTTTCACCCCTCGCTAATTTATTTGCAAATTTGTTTCTCTACATCCCTTCCAGTAGTTGGTTGTCTATCTACTTAACAGATCAATGCTATTGCACTATTTTCATTTCTTACATCTAGCCAGAGACATTCCGTCCTTGACCCCTCTGGAACTCCCTCTCTCTGCAGTCTTGTAATGCCGTCTTTAATCAATTCTTCACTACCCCCTTTCCTTCCTCCCCTGTCTCTCTTAAACTCCCTGTACCAAGGAATATTTAACGCCCCTTCCTGCCTTTCTTTGAGCGAGGTCTCTGTTATCACAGTAAGTGATATTTCAATTTGTAAACCTGTGTCTCTCGTTCAGCAATCTTATTAACCACACTCCATGCATTCGAATGCATGCACATTAACATTGATTTAGGCTTTACTTTCCTCCTTACTCTGAACCCATCTAATGACTTACTATTGCCTCCTCTAATTCCATCAATCTCTCCAAATGCGTTATTTGCCTTCATACTGCTCCCTGATATGTCTTCCTTATCAGTTAATGCTTCTCTACTTCCAATGTCAATTTTTCTCTCTCCACTTTGAATTTACCCTTTGGTTCCCATCCCCCTGTCGATCTCGTTGAAACACTCTCCAGCAGAACGAGCAAACCTCCCCGTGAGGGGATTAGTCTCTATCATTTAAACGTGCAACCCATCCTTCTTGTCGAGTTCCCACCTACCCCAGAAACGGACCCAATGCTTCAGGAATCGGAAGCCCTCCCTCCTACTCCTTTTCTGTAGCCACATGATGAACTGCTCAATCTCTCTATTTTTATGCTCGCTAGCACGTGGCATTAGGAGTAATCCTGCCATTACGGTTCTTCAGAGTCTGCTTTTTAATTCCCTTCCTAACTTCCTGAAATATGCTTCCGGACCTCATGCCTTTTCCTACCTATGTCACTGGAGGGCCACGACCCCTGGATGTTCACTATCCAACAACGTAATGTCCTGCAGCCGCCCTGTACCACCCTTGATCCTGACACCAGGGAGGCATAATACCATCCTGCCTGTCTGCTCCCCTAACTATGGAACCCCTACCACTATATCACTTCCACTCTTCCTTCATCCATCCCCACCACCCCCACCCCCCACTGTGCAGCTGATCCACCGCTGGTGCCACGAACTTGGCTCTTCCTACAGCCCTCTGAGGAACCATCTTCCTCACCAGTATCCAAGTGGATTTGTAATTAGAAAGCGAGATAGCCACAGCGGATGCCGGCACTAATTGCCTGTTTCTCGTAGACACTATGGCTGTCACCCATTCCCCCTCTACCTTATTAGCTGCAGTGTGGCCACCTCGCTAAACTTCCTACCGACGTGATCCTCATCCTTGCAGATACACTAAAGTGACACGAGCTGCTCTCGAGCTCTGCAACCTGGAGCTCAAGGATCCGCAGCTCGTGACACTTCCTCCAGATGTAATCAACGCGGGCATTTCGTGCCTGCACGACTTCCCATGTCACATTCCAGATGGCCGAGCTGCACTGACATACATTAAGCACTATATATCCACAAATGGGATGCATGAGCGCAGCTATTGTCTTCCATTTTTGGTTTAATGTTACACTACAGAGCAACATTTCACCTTTTCTTTTTTTCTTCTTCCGGCTACATGCGCAAGTTCTAATTTCAGGCATACACACGCCCCCTGAAGTAACGTTGTGCTGCTCTCAGTTACAATAGAGACGATCAACACAAACAGATCTCCTGAATTCACATCTCTGCACCATTTGGAAAACAATAACGTTCTTTTTTGAGAACTTGATTTCACCGCGAGTTAACATTACCAAGGTGGTTTGAATCAGCACGTAAGAGTATATAAGTGAAGGTTTAGAAGTCATAGGACGAATATTTTACTATACTCGAAATAAAAACAATGAAATTGTATGTATGGAAAGGAACAGGGCATTGCAAAACCAGTGGCAGCAAATTGGCAGCCAATGACGGACTTTGAAGTATACCAGTCTTGTATTGTAGGAAGCAGAGCAGCCAATTTGTACACATGTAGCGCCTTTAAACAATAGTGTGACCATTACTGATATTCTCTTTCCGTGATTTTGCTTGAGGGCTACATATTGGCCAGGGAACCTCCTTATTCTTTTTTGAAACGACCCCATGTTAACTTTACCGCCTACATGACAGGACAGACAGGGTTTGAAAGGCGGCACCACTGACAGTGCTGCACTACCTCAGAACTGCGCTAGAATTTAAGCCAAGATTTGTTTCCAATTCATGGTGTGGGAATTGTAGCCACCACCTTCTGGCTCAGATGATAGTGCAAACACCTGAGCCATGACTGACACAACCGATTGTGAATTGGAAAAGGGAGCATGCTGCAAACGAAGGTGAATCCTACTCTTTTGATTTCTTATGTTACGTTGAATTTACACAATTTGACTCTAATCCTGCGAAAATAACCTTCACTCATACGTATCTGAGGGAAATCGGATTTATGGCATTGCTTGGAGAGAAATTCAAATGCAAGTCCCTGTTTGTGATCAGATCAGTTGGAAATTGATCAGTATTGAATACTATTTTGGTATAAACGTTGTTTGCAATTTGATAATGGAGCGTTGACTATGATCTAGCTCAGAATGTTGGCTGTGATTTGAGATCAGAATATGTGTTATGATTAGTGATTAGAATATGAGGCCTTCCTTTGATATTTTTGTGGTCTGGTCTATAAACTTAACATTGGTGCTTAAAGTTGATTGGAGTGAGGGCACTGGCTGAAGGAGTCAGTTAGTACTTTTACTTGCTCAACAGTTTATCTTTATTCCCTTTAGGAATCATGATGCTAGCCGCTTGATTGAATTTTTCCAAAGCGCATGCAAGTTTTATTAACTTTTTCCGATTACTATGCAAAGTAATGTTGTTATCGCTTTCAGTAGCTTAACTGAAAAAAACTGCGAAAACCTGTGGAGACAACTTAAATGTGAACATACATTAGTCCATATTTTAAAAATAAGCTACAGGCTATTTCTAATTCATGTTTTTTTGTCTGCAACAAATCACATTAGTGCACTAAATTAATTCAATTATACATCTGTGTCTTCACTCTAGTGTAGTTACCAGAGTCCTTGTGTCCGCATTATTGACGAATATAGAAAAACATGCATGCATTGCAATTAGATTACAGATAGAAAGGCTGACAACTTTTATATATATATATATATATGTATATATATATACATATATATATAGTCATCATCGAACCTGTACTCATAGTTACTCGTAGCTCTGCAGAAGTCTCATACGGACTCGAAACGTTATCTCGGTATCTCTCCACAAATGCCATGGGCCTGCTGAGATTGTCCAGCATTTCCTGATTTTATTTCTGTACTCGTAGTTTGTACACAAGTCACACCCACACTTCCAAACCATGTCTGGCTAGTTGCAGCGATCCCAGTTGTTTTTTTCCAAATGAAGTAAAGTTGTTGCCAGCCAACCTAAGCGAATATTGAACAATTAGTGTAAGGAGGGCGCCAATGCAATGACATGCTGTTATAAACGAATCGGTGATGCATTTACAGCACAGATATATTAAGGAAGGCACCGATAAATGTTCTTCAATTGACTGTCTGTGAGTGCTATAAAACACAGTTTCTACAATTGCAGCAGGTGTATTCCATCATACGATGTCAGTTAACAAATAGAGATGATGCAGAATAATTACAAGAATGTAAAGGGACAATACCTGAGCCACTTCAATTCTGTGCTGTTTTTTACGAGACGCGTGAATGGAGCAATGGATTTATCACTGAAATAATTTCTGTCTAGGTCCAGTCCCATCAAGGACCAGTTTCCACAAACAGAAGTGGCAATGTCATCTGCGCAGGCGTCAGTGAGCCCATTGGAATCCAATCTAGAGATGTGAGAGAGCCACAGTTAAAGTCTAGGACTTACTACTCTGGTTACTAAAGGTAAGTAATCGTTTTCGTCATGATAAGTGTGTAATGATAATAGCTCTATGTCTTGATACAAATGTAACTTATAGAAATTCAGAATTATCGTGCCTCAATATTTTGAGTTTGCATCCAGGGTCCCTCAGTGCGGCAGCCAGTCGGCTGGCTCCTGAATCCTCCAATGTGTTATGGCTCAGGACCAATACCTGGAGTGTCCGGTTTATACGTAGAGCAGAGGCGAGGTGTTCAGCACCAACATCGGTAATATGGTTATCCCACAGCCTGCAAGAATCAAAGAGATACAGCTTATGTTCCAAGAGTTTGTTCGCGTGGTGGCGGCATTGTACCATAGTGGTATTGTGATGGAACCAGTCTTCCAGAGACCCAGGGCTCTGATCCCACCACGACAGGTGGTGGAATTTGAATTCCATAAAAACCTCTAATTAAAATCCTGGTGATGACGCTTGAGGTCGTCATTACTTTATGATTCAGGCTCAATTTTGCCGGTTTTTGCAAATACCCATTTGGCTCAGTAGGGAAAGAAATCTGCCGTTCTTACTTGGACTGGCCTCCATGTGGCTCCAGAACAACAGCAAGGTGATTGACTCTTAAAACGCCACCTGAACAGGGTCAATTAGGGATTGACAATAAATGCTGGCCTAGCCAGTGATGCCCACATCCCATGAGCGAATAAAAAATAAGCCCGTTATCTGGAAACACACAGCAATATTTTGCTCAAAAAGAAACAAAGAGGCGTGAACCGATGGAGTCCGTTTTAAACATCCGCGAAGTTCTCGCTTCTGTAGCAGGATGTTACGGCCAACATCAGCGACGTGAGCCCAGATTTTGGGTTGATGCTAACATGCAATAATGAGAAGTTGTGGCAGTGATGGGGGTGTTGTCTTGTGGATGACACTATGAAGAGAGGCCTGTCATTGCACCATATCCATTACTGCTACTGGAGAAAGAGCAGGTGAGTTTTCCTAGGTATAATAGTACACACGTAGCACTCATCTCATCACTCGGTGGTCCTTAGCGGACACTGCTTTGTTCCAGTTGGTTCAACATTTTTTTTATCGGCATAGCAGTAATGAGTAGAGTTGAAACAATGATTCGTCGGCTGTGAATCGGTCTATAACCTCGCAAAAAAAAAAAATGCAATGCATGCAGTTCTAACTTCTGATGTATAATCATATTGTTATGTCGACAAACAATTGCAAAGTTTCATGATAAGCGAGATTGCTTAATTCGAAACTATTAGACAGGGCTCTTGGAAACATTGTATTTACGAGAGAAAAAAACTGACATAGCATTAATTTGTTCCCAAGAATAGTTGGGGCAGACAGCGAGTTTATATCCTAATGATAAAGTCGGCACTGTGAGCAAGGCATCCCTTCTTCAACACGATGCTGAAGAGCCACCTAAGGGAAGAAACAGTATTCAAGACCTTTGTGAGGATTGAATCCACAGCTGGCGGATTCAGAAGAGGGAACGTTTGTTAATTAAGACAAACAGATTTTGCAAGTGTTGGCCAAAAGATATTGAGTGAAATTTCAAAGAGCTCTCCTTACTCGAGTGTCCGTAATTTGCAGTCTTGCCTCGTCAATGCGGCAACAAATCCTTCAGACGACGAGTCGCTCAAATTGTTTTCGTTTAATCTACAGGACGAAAGAAATGCATTAACAATTAACTCAATCCCATCATCACACCAACCGTTGGATCTTTTTGGCTCGAAAGCTCAGGAAATAAGGTCGAATTTCAGAATAAATAGATAGTATGGCTAACATAGTGTAATTTCTCCTTGAATCTCAATTAGGGTCACATGGGAATGGAATGTAACTTCAAGTACGCTGATCTCTAATAGCCGCAAGTAATTTTGCCAATCGTATCCTGCTGCAGTCATACTTCACTAAATTGCACAAAATTGTTTCTAACTTTGCGACGCCGAGTGCATATGATTAAAATGCAAATATATAAAGTTGTTATCCAAATTAAATACGAGTACAATTTGGTTTTGAGTTGTAGGTAAACTATACCTTGACGCCATTGAGATGCTTTGCATTATTTCAACAATAACAGATGATGACGTTTATGCAACTGACACAATGAAGTTATTCACCTTGGGGAACGCGTGAAGCAGAAGGCAATTCTTCGAGCAGGGGAAATTTTAGCATCAAGGCAAATTTAGTACAGGGCATTTATCAAAGGAAGCAAGCTAGAAATCTGAGAGCATTCTTATGTATTTTTTTAAAAAAATTAGCCATTATATATGAATTACATTCTGCACCAATGTTATTTTTGGTCTTAATTGGTGTCTACGGCCACGGTAAGAAGGGAGCAAGAAACGGCTGAGATCAATGAAGTGGCGACGTGCGTGTCTGCCGAGGGAAACTTTGCGCATATAAATAAATACCGCATTGCTAGGGATATCACTGACGCGCCTGAATTAGCGCATGAGGAAATTTGACCAAGTTTGCTCCATTAATGCCACAACTCAGAAGCAAAAAGCACCTTGTAATTGTTTTGTGCAGAAGATTAAACTAATCAGAAGTTCAAAGTCTTCAGCACAGAGGAATGTCAAATGGTTCATACGATTTGACAAAGAAGCTTCTTGCTTTTGTAGCCTATATCTGTATCTTGAAGTGCTTAGCCATATAGTCATATTGTCTTAACATAGGCAGTGGCTCCCATCCCAATAATTCCTCGTGGAAAATAATTAATCAAATGAAATTTACATGGTAGAATTAGTAACAAGGTGTGACATTGACAATATTTCATATAGAGCTCTCTCTCTCCCTGTCTCCCTATCTTTCAACAAATATTTACATTATTACCAATTTACCTGTCTCTCTTTGTCCATCTGTTCATCTGTCCTTCTGTTCATTTATCTGTCCATCCATCCGCCCATCTGCCTGTCTTTCGTCCATCCGTCGACCTGTCCATCTGTCTATCTGTCAATCCGTTCATCTATCTACCTATCTATCTGCTCGTCCATCAGTCTATCTGTCAATCTGCCGACCACCTGTTCATCTGTCCATCCATCCGCCTATCCATCCGTCTGTCCGTCTATTTATCGTTCTATCTATCTGCCTATCTGTCTGTTTACCTGTCTGTCTGTCTATCGATCTATCTCTCTCCCTCTCCATTCGTTTTCGCTATATATTAAATTTACAGGTTACAATACCTCAATACTTTACATTTATGCAGCACAGGTATTAAACAATGCAATCCGCCATCTTCAATATAACACCTGTTGAGATTAAGGCCTTCCAGTGTGTCGCATGATTCTAATCCGACTGCGACAGTTTTGCAATTCAATGGAGTCAATTTTATCGGTGTCCACCCTCCTAATGCAAGTTGTTTTACAGATCCAATCGTAATCCTGGCTAGTTCTTCATTCTGAGATTCATGCAGGTAGCATAACGATTTCAGGAGGTCGGCTTTGCCCTCTTCATTGCCCATATTTTGAATACCCACTTCGATCCTCCATTTCAGAAACGCAGTTAATCGGCTACTGGTTGCACCCGGAAAAGGACCCACGTGTCCCCCGAGCAGGTGAGATGAAATTGGTGAGCAAAGACCAAAAAGAAAGCGTAGAAATGTCGCCGACTGGTCTTCTTTCTTGCTGCAATGATTTTCTATGAGTGTGATGAGGTCTTTGGGGTCTGTAGTAAGAAACTGCCCAATTGCTGCTAAAAAGCCCCTAATTTGCTGATGGCGGAATTTGTGTGTAACCCCGGTAGATAAATGATCCGCCTCCATAATGTCCGCCAGAAAGGGGGATTGCAATTCCGATTGCTGGAATTTGTGCCGGCAGATGAAATCTTCAAATGTGGGGGTCTCCTTGCAGATTGCCTCATAGGCTAACTCACAGATATTCAGCAGGAAGTGACGACAGTCTTTGATTTGACTGGAATGAGTTCTTAATGCGTTGCAGAGGTAAATTGATAGCAGGTGCGTTATGGTCACTGGAGGCTTCCCGTCACATGGACATTGGTGCGTAAAGAATGAGCGCAAAGATGCGCAGACGATTGCACAGCCGGAATCAGTTGCACATAGGCTGTACAGGTTATTACACTGCTCCACATGTCTAAAAGCTTTGGCAGCAGTTTCTTCATTTTCAAAAAATGTCCTAAAATATTGTTGTATCTCGAGGTCCGAAAGTCCGTGTATTCTGTTGTCATATTTAACCGTTGAGTCTTTTCCCTGAAGCTCCTCTTTATGCTGTTGTTCTACGTCTAAATATAGATATTAAAATGAAACGTTAATATCATTATTGTGGTCGTTTCTCTACATCTACATCAACATTTACGATCGATTTTATTTCCTTGAGAACTTTAGTTGCTATAAGTTTAGAAGTTGGAACCAAGCAGCTGAAATTGTATAACATCAAAACTTTCTTCCTGACTGGCTTTTAAAATCTCACTTTTGATATGATTTTTATTTGTACTTATCAATAATCCGTTCATCTATAGAATTGACTCGAAGTGGAGAATATTGTTTCTCATATATGCTAATTTCACAAGCACCTTGAAACTTTTTACATTTTAATAGTTCATTACATATTATGGAGTAGAGAGCTGTTCTGCTGATGTCCAAAGGTATCCCCTACCTTTGGAATGATCCGAGTCTCCTCGAGCCAGAGTACTTCGGACTGCTTGCAATACTTGATTGTCACCTTATAAAAGTTATAAAATAGCTGTCAATAACATGGTTCACACTGATAGAATTGATTAGCCACTTCTTTCAGTGATGCTCGTTTCAGAAACGATATCCTGGTAAATCAAATGAGTAAGGAAATTCATGGATATGAGGATATATCGGAATGGTGCTTCTGAAATAGATGATTAGCTATCATCTTATTGAGTGGCAGTGCAGGCCATTCGAGGGTAACGTATGTTACTCCTGCTCCTATTTCATCTGTTTTTACCTTGTGAACGTTTACCTACAAGACCCAGCGTGGCTAACAAACAAAAATTAAAATTTGGAAGAAAACATTAATTCAGCTTCAATTATGTTTATTTCATCCAGATGTATACAATGAGCACAGGAGTTTAAACAGCGATTATTACCACTGCAGGGTGCTGCGACTGATTAACTATTATCAAGTAATCTAAATTTTGCCCTGCTGTTTATTTACTTAATCCTGTAAGATAAGGACATTGACTTAGGCAATTCCCAGCTGAATATATTCAAACAGTCATTGAAATAAATAAACACAGGCATATTCTGTAAATATTTGCCATATTAATTAATTTAAAACACACATAAGGATTTTTTTGTCTAAATAACAAAGCGGCTATCTACATCATTTACTTTTTATTTTTCAGTGTCACACGTATAAATATCTATATCACAGAGATTTATAGCTTAGCAAACTATGTGTAAAATGAAGGGCATCAATATTCACATCACACTGGAATGCAAAAACTGCTCATGTAGTAATGTGTACGAATTTATGGAATTAAATTAGGTGCATGTTCTGGAACAATCTAGTTTTGAATCGATAAGGGACAAAAAACAGCTTTTAATGATGAGAATCTAAACAACGTTTGTTAAGAATATTACGTGAAGGGGGTATCTTGCGATCTGCAATGATCATATGCTGCAATTTGGCAGTAGCTAGCAAAAGGAAAAGAGATATTCTCAAGAACGAGTTTCTAATTTATGATAGATAACTTAGAAGGAACGAATGATGAATTGAACGCTGTAAGCCAGGCTGAACTGTTAACGGATAAACATGCAGGGGCAGCGCGAGAAATATTCAATAACTATTTGATATGTAGGAAAATAAGTACATATACTTCGCAGCAAATCACCCACTTGAGTAGTGAAGCTACCCTGGACACAAACGTGTAGGGGTCAGTATGAAAATACATGCGAGGAATATTGCAAATCTAACTCAAATGGAAAATCTTTAAAAAGCAAAACGGGGTGCAATAATAAGCGCAGAAAGAAAGATGAAATGATAAGGGGGTTGAAAGCGAAACAGGATTTTTAAAAAAAAGTATATGAAGGAAAATAGAGAGGTATAAATTAATATCATGTCACTAAAGACAGCTGCACCTGAATGCACCTGGACAAATAACCTGATTTTAAGTAAACAATTATCCAGGGCATGTCGGATTCCACATCTGACTAGTAAAACAAGTGCCTGACGAAATTGAAGGTGCATGAATTTTTAAAAGGCCTCTGGATCCAGAAATCAGGTCTTTGGCTTTTAAAACTACATATTCGCACTGATTTTTAAAGGAGTTATGAAGGAGGACGAAATGGAAATTGCATTTTGTCGAATGCTTTGTGCCCATGTTTGCAGTAGATGGAGAATAGAAAATGCCCATGTTGCAAGAGAAAATAATTTTTAAAAATTCAAATAGGCTAATTTAGTGGAATTAATAAGCGAAATAATAATGGACAAATAACCTGATTTTAAGTAAACAATTATCCAGGGCATGTCGGATTCCACATCTGACTAGTAAAACAAGTGGCTGATGAAATTGAAGGTGCATGAATTTTTAAAAGGCCTCTGGATCCAGAAATCAGGCCTTTGGCTTTTAAAACTACATATTCGCACTGATTTTTAAAGGAGTTATGAAGGAGAAATCAGAACAGTAAGTTTAACATTCGTCAGCTGCAAGAAATTACAGAAACCTATCTTGTGTGTGTGTGTGTGTGTGTGTGTGTGTGTGTTAGAGAGAGAGAGAGAGAGAGAGAGAGATCTGTGTCTCTGTCCCTCATGATGGGTTTAGGTAGATAGGTAGAGAGAATGGTAGAGAGAAAGGGAGAAAGCTAGAGGGAAAGATAGAGAGAAAGGTAGAGGAACAGATGGAGAGATAGATGGAAAGATGAATAAATGGATAGATGGATGGCTGTATGGATAGATGTATGAATAGATGGATGGATGGATGGATGGATGGATGGATGGATAGATAGATAGATAGATAGATAGATAGATAGATAGATAGATAGATAGATAGATAGATAGATAGATAGATAGATAGATAGATAGATAGATAGATAGATAGATAGATAGATAGATAGATAGATAGATAGATAGATAGATAGATAGATAGATAGATAGATAGATAGATAGATAGATAGATAGATAGATAGATAGATAGATAGATAATTTGAGCGCTTTATATATCCTGTATGGAATGCGGGATAGTCTTTCACCGGGTACTGCTCAGGGTATGATGGGAAGAAAATAGCCTGCATGTTATGGGAGTCATTTTGGCGACATGAGATTAGGCAACAAAAGGTAGAGAGGTGACAGAGAACGGGTGAGAAAGGAAGCTTTCCTGATTGGCAGAAAGTACCACATTTGGAGTCCTCAAGGGATCTTTGTTGGGGACTCAGTTTTTTTAAAACCACTTATATTAATACCTTGGATGAAGAATAGGAAAGGTAATTTACTCATTAATTTGTGTTACCGGACATGGGATCGCGTGAGGCAACCTGTTTTATGGGTCATCCGTTAATCATTGCCACTGCAGTCAACACCAAATAAAGCTGGTAGGCATGAAAAATTGTCTACCAATTAAGCATCACCCGTTTTCTTTTACAATCCAAGGACAATTTCAGCCTCAGATGGTTGAAATCTAAGTTTCTGGAAGACATAATTAGATTACCGAAGTATTCTACCACCTTGTGTATCGCGTTTCTTTGTAAGGAAGAGGATTCATTCGTTGATAAGTTCGAAAGAACGAGATCGCACCTTAGGAACCTTAAGAAGTGTCACAACATCTACCTGTGCCTCGCTTTTCCTCCGAAGTTACTCCGCTTTGATCCAGCTTGATGTCCTCCGTTATGGCACGTTTCGAACTCCTTGCATCCGGCGTACCCACTGAGGTTGCCATTGGAGTAAAAGCTGCTTGAGGATCGTAAAAAATTGCATCGCTAGAAGAAGCAAATGTAGGGTTGGAGACAGAATATTTGGTTGTGACAGCTTCCATTTTTACAAGTGTCTGACTTTCATTTAGAGCCACACTCTGACGTTTGCAACATAGACAACTGAAACACATACTCAAGCAACTGGAGTCTCCATCAGTTCTGCTGGAAAATTGCTCTTTCAGGCCATGGAAGACTTTATCAGCATTGAGTGTAGATTCAGTTTTGTTCACTGCTTCCATACTTGTGATGTTTCAAATGATGTGATTTGATGTGACGCACACCCTCAAGTACTTGCTGCAATGGAATTGCTGCTGCTGGAATTAATTAATTGTTATTGTTGGTCCTTACTCATTTTCTATCGACCGGCTTCAGTCTGTCACATCAGAGGATCATCAAGGCGTTTTTCGACTAACATTTCCGTCGACAATTGGAAGAAATCTCGTTTTCATAAGTAGGCCCTCAGTGTTTTTTTTCGTGCAGGAATAGTGTTTCAAAACAAATTAATTTCCTGATTAACAAGAATAAAAGTGTTTGTGATTAAAATAATAACAGCTATAACATACTAATAACATATACACAATCAACAAGATTTTAATCACTATTCGATATATATATGGATATTTGTGAAACTATGTTTCAGCCGAACTGAAGTATTTGCTACAAAACTGGGCCCACACTTTAGGGACAATGTGAAGGCTTTGTAGATTCTGGAGCAGAAAAGCTTTAAAAAGAATGGCTCCAGAGGCTAAAGTTAGGTAGGAAGGCTGAAGATGTTGGAGTGGGTTCCCCTTACAGAGAAAAAAATGAAATATAGAGGAGGTTTGATAGAAATCTTCAAAATCACGAGTGGACTCTACAGAACAGATAGAGGGGGGAAGGGTCTCTTTGGCGATCTTTTGATAACCAGAGGGATATAGATTTAGGGTCAATGGTATAATATCCAATAATATGGGGATTATTTTTTTGTATAGCAGATGCTGAAGATCTGAAATGCAACGCCAGAGGGCTTGGCGGAGGCAGATACGATGGTGCTCTTCAAAATGGAACCTTGCCAGCACCTTAAGAGACACAAACACAGGGCTATGGGAGAACAGAAAAATGGGAACATGGAAATAATTGATTTGCTCTTGCAGGGAGACGACCTGGGCACAACGGCCGAATGGTCCCATTTGATTTGCAACAATTCTATGATCCGATTACTCTGAAAGTTATTGATTTTTTTTCACTTTATGAAACTGGTGCCAAATTATTAGTTTATTTAATTTGTATCAATTGGAAGCACGTGGAACGTTATTTCACATGGCCACTCGCTGGCAGGAATGGTTTGGTGTAATTCACTCTGGTAATCCATGTAGACTCTTATTTTTCAACAGAAGTTAAAGGTCAATGTTCATTCGTTGCTGTTTGGTTCTGCAGTGCTAGTTTCCTGCGGACGTCCAAGCCACATGTACTTTGAGAAGAAATAAAATGAAACGCACAAGGACATTTAAACCTTCAAATAGGTGCATCACTTGACAAATGAAATTATATTTCTAGGGTCTTGTTCCTTGTTTATCTGTGCAGCATTTCGCTGTTGCGCCATTGCTTTCGCCGAAAAAATCATCCTGCATTTGGCAAATTAACATTCAATGTTTGGGAGGGAAAGTGAAACATATTAATAGTATTTGCGCAATGGACAGACCCTAATGGATAACGATCAGCAGAACATATGAAGCATTGAAGAGGGATTGGAAGGGGATTAAAAAAAAGTGCCTGGATAGGACCATACGGACCTAACAGAAACCGAGTGAATTCCATTTCATTTAACTTAATGGAAGGAAAATCAGGGTTGTTCTGAAATGGGCGTTAGAGTCTTCCTCCAGATTTCTATCTTTGCACTCCATAAGCATTGTGTTTAAAGCTTGCAATTCGAAACCAACATAATAAAAAATCTGCTACTCCATTAGGCCCTTAAGGTGAGAGTTCAGCTCTAAAATATGATAAAATTATAAATCATAAAACATCAATAGGGGCAAACAGCAAAATTAGCAATGCGGAAATGGTGAAAGTCTACAAAATATTGATTAGACGGTTAGGATAAAGTGGGTGTTCCATTATGGAAAGGACATGAACTAATTTGTCTCTTTAATTCAGTAGAATATAGCCAAAGATGGAAACTTATAATTCTTACGAGGGTTTGGATCAGAAACGGGGGGTGGGTGGGGGCGGGGGGATGTTGGTGAGTAGTGGGGGGGGGGGGGGTGGGGGGGGGGGGGGGTGGGCCTGGAGCAATATATTCCCTTCATTTCGCTTCAGACACCAGATATTTAATGTCAGGGCAAAACATGTTAAAACCTATAACCTGGATATCCAAGTTGTTCAGGTGCTGTATATGCTGTATATATGGCTCAATGGGCAATACACAACATTGATTTGAAGAGGTAGAAAACATGACCGAATTTCATCTCTGCTCAAAACGCAGAGTTTATTTTGTTCAAAAACTTCTTGAGCCAGAATATAATTTTTTAATGGTTGCATATATGTCATTAATGATAATAAGAAAAATATGATAACTTTTTTTATATTAAATTATTGAGCATGAGGTAAGCATGGCCGTAAAAAAAGACCAAGACATACAAGAAGACTTTTTACTTCTTGGTTTGCTGCATGCGGCAGTCTGGCTGACATTCATTCTGTGTCAAGCATAGCAGCATAGGTACATGAGTAGGTCATTCAGCCCATCGAATATTGGATTAGGCCACACCTCATCAGTACCTTAACTCAACCTATCAAATGCATGCCAACCCATCAGTAATCTTGTCATCGAAGATATACCCATGGCAGTTGTCATACTTACAACTGAAGTACACAGTTCCCATGTGCAAAAGGGAATTCCAGGTTTCCATTATATTTTGCATACAGAAGAGTTTCCTGGCATCACTCTTTAAAGGCCTTAATCTACTTTTCAGCTGACACACATGTTCTAGATGCTTACACCCGAAGGACTAGTTTCCTCTATTTATAGGATTAAATATACAGTTACAGAATGGGCGCAACGTTGTATAAGAGCCAAGTGCATTTAAGATAGGCAAGTGTTTGGTGGATGAAGTAGAAAGAAAATAAAATGTGAAGTATTATATTTCAATAGAAATAAATAGGTGAGGCAATATGAAGTTGGGAATACAATTTTAAAGTGAGACACAGGGCTGTATGTACATAGATCACGGAATCTTGCAGAACAAGGGTAGCAAGGGAGGCAATGGCGTAGTAGTAATGTCACTGGACACCTTATGCGGATACGAAGGCTAGTCCTTTGGCCACATAGTTTTAAATTCCACCAGAACAGCTGGTAGAATTCAAATTGATTAAAAAAACTAATCCAGCAAGTTAGTCCTACGATCATCGATTTTTCTAAAAATCCATCTGTTTCAGCAATGCTGTTTAAGGGAAGGACATCCAATGTCATTGTCATGTCAGGCCTAAATGTAACTCCACACCAACTGCAATGTGGTTGAGCATTAAATGGCCTAGCAGCTATTCAAGTGCCATTATGGGTCGGCAGCAAATGCTGACTTTACCTGTGGCCTCACATCTCACGAAAGAATGAAAACTAAGAAGCCTGTCAGAAAGCGCATGGGGTCCTTGGCTTTGCTAATTGTGGAATAGAGTGGATTGGCAAGGAAGTTATGCAAACGCTTACTGAACCTCATCTGAGGCAATATTTCTCACCACATGAGAAGACTTTGGAGAGAGTGCAGAAGATATAGACCAAAATTACAACAGGGATAAAGTTCTCTACTTGTGTGCAGAGGCTTGTGAAACTGAACTTGTATCTTTAATCAAAAAAAGTTTAAGGTGTGAGTTTATAGAGTTTCTCAAATTCATGAATGGTGTTTACAAGATAAATAAAGAGAAACTAATCCTATCAGTAGAGGATATAGATTTAAAGTGAATGACAGAAGAACCCCAGGCGGCACAACAAAGCATTTTTTTGCACAACTGCCATTGATCTGAATGCACACCCTGAAAGTCGGTTACATCTACAGCTAAGGCTGAAGAAACAGTAACGTATTAGTTTATTTAACGCACAGACCTTGAAACTATTATGTGTGAACATTCAGATAGTAATTGTAAGGTTAAAATAGAGCAGTCTCTGTTCTAAAGCTCCCTTCCCTCAATTGTCCAATGTCCTATTGGCCTTGGCTGCCTAACTTCACGGGTTAGAAGTAATCATCTGAGAAAGATATGTTTACTCTAATGAGGTGCTTATTAAGTGACCAAATGCCACCAAACCAAAGTCAGGAGATTCATGAAAGGGACGATAATGTAACGCAATGGGCAGAGCACAATTTGCATCACTCCACACCCAGGGTTCAACAGAAGCGGCAAATCGAGCAATTGAACAATTCGCCAATGATTCTGGCGACTTGTAATGGTTTAATTTCTCTCACGGCTATACGCCAAAGGCTGGCATTTACCATCCCCCCCTACTCCCGCTGATTACTTCTCTTAGCGCCTAGCAGATCATAATCAGGACATGATTGGCCTCTGCAAATTACTTGTGTTTATGACTCATTAAAATAAACTCAACTGTGATTCAATTGGGGAAGTGGTTGGAGCATACGGCTGCTCCCTCTTTCAATCAGTTTCGAGGTGTCAGCTGTGGCTCAGTTCATAGCACCCTCGCCTTTGAATCAGAGGGTTGTGGGTTCATGTCCCACTCCCGTGAAACCAAATAACTGTGATTATACTCAAAAAGAGTTGCAATCTGTAACTGTTGATAACTCGAAAGAGTTTTCAGTCTGTTTCAAAATTTAAAAGCTGGTGCCAAAACAAAGCAAATATGTTGAGATGCTGAACATAGCCTTACCAGCAGCCGGTGAGCGTTGCGACTTTGTCTGTCTCCAACAGCTACAGCAGAAGATAGATCTACCATCATTCTCGTTTTGTTTTACGTCAGGGAGTTTCGAGATTGACTGGCTTCAAATCTGTCAGTGTTAAACATTTCTCAACCTGTCTGTCCTATTCCTCCATTCCTCAAACTGTTTGAAAATGGTTACAATCTTTGCCCTGTGCCTAATAGCTGGGCACACCTTGATCAAAGTTCGACAAACATATGACTGAAAGTAAGAGATTTTTTAACGGCTCTCTGAGTCCCTTAGATTCTTCGTCATTATTAACCCATTCCTCACCCCACTGATCACCACCCTTGTCCCCAAGAAAATGAAGAATCGTTTCTGAGAGGGTGGTGGAAGCAGATCAGATGTAATTTTCAAAACGGACTTTAGATGTGGACTTTAAAGGGGTTGGGGCGGGAAGGGGGCGTTGGGGGAAATGGTGTTGTATGTATTGCAATGAGGAAAGATGCGGCGATTGGAGCAAATTAATTGTATTCTACGGAACCAGCGGAGGCAAAATGGGCCAAATAACATTTTTCCGTGTGGTATGATTCCACGCTTCGTCAAATTGTGCATGGTGTCATTTCACTATTTATTGATACTGAATTAAATTTCAGTTACTCTGTCCTAATCTTCAAAATGTAGGTACAAGCTTTTCAACTATTTAGGAAGTAATTTACGATGATGTAACTGTGTTTTCTAACTTGGTCAAAAGTTGGTCATTTCGCAGCTGACGATTCAAAAAATGTCATCGGATGATCAGTACCCTCTCTCAAACTTGTTTGAGTTTCTATAAGTTAAGTGGAAAATTCTGCTTACGTATCGAAACAAAGCAAAAACTAATTGCCCCACAATTAAACAACTGTCCACAATGTGACCACATAACCAATTTTTTTTCCAGCACAGTAGACCATAGTGTTCACTTCCGCATTTCTACGTTTTTAAAACGATTTACTCTTACATGAGATGCTGGAATCCCTGGCTAGACCAGTATTTAATACCGATCACCATGCTGCTGAGCTGCCTTCTAGAAATGCGATGGTATGTGTGTAGGTGGAACACCTACAGTGTCCTTCGGAAGGGAGTTACAGTGCTTTGATCCAGCGACAATAGAGGAACGCCGATGTATTTCCAAGTCAGGATGGTGTGCGGCTTGGAGGGGAACTTGCAGGTGATTATGTCCTCATGCACCTGCTGCCCACGTCTTTCTCGGTGGTAGAGGCCACGGGTGTGTTTGATGCTGCTGAAGAAGCTTTGCTGCAGTGCACCTTGTATTTGGTGCACACTGCTGCCACTGTGCGTCAGTGCTCGAGCGAGTGACTGTCGATTGTGATGGATGGGATTCCAATAAAGCGGACTGTTTTGTACTGGTATTATTGACTTTCTTGAGTGTTGGCGGGGCTGCACTCATTCAGGTAAGTGGACAGTGTTCCATCACACTCCTAACTTGTCCATTGCAAATGGTTGGACTTTATTTGGAGGCACAGCAGGCGTGTTCTCGTCACATAATTTTGAGCCTCTGAACTGATCTTGCAGGAGCATTATTTATATGGCGAGGTCAGGTCAGTTTCTCGTCAATGGTAACCCCCAATGTTGATCATGGGAGAATTCAAGTATGATAATACTATTGGATGCCAAGGGGAGACGGGTAGCTTCTCTCTTGTTGGAAATCGTCATTTCTTGGCACTCATGTGGCATGAATGCTACTTGCCACTTGTAAGCCTAAGCTTGGATATTGCCCAGGTTTTGCTGCATATCGAAATGGACTGCTTCAGTATCTGAGAAGTCTCGCGAATGGTGCTAAACATTGTGCAATCATCATCGAGCATCCCCACTCCTGACCATATGATGGAGGGAAGGTCATTGATGATGCAAATGAAAGCAACGTAGCCTGGGTACCCTCGTACACCAGTCACTGAAGGTAAGCATGCAAGTGCAGTGGGCGGTAAAGAAGGCAAATGGTATGTTTGCCTTCATAGCGAGAGGATTCGAATACAGGAGCCGGGATGTCTTGCTACAAATATACAGGGCATTGGTGAGACCACAACTGGGATATTGTGTGCAGTTTTGGTCACCTTATCTGATGAAGGATGTTCTTACTATAGATGGAGTCAAGGTTTACCAGGCTGATTCCTGGGATTGTGGGACTGACATATGATGAGAGAGTGAGTCAGTAAGGGTTATATTCACTGGAGTTCAGAAGAATGAGGGGGGAATCTCACAGAAACCTTTAACATTCCAACAGTGCAAGGCAGGGTAGATGCAGTAAGGATGTCCCCGGTGGTGGGACAGTCCAGAACCAGGGATCACAGTCTGAGGGTACGGGGTAGACCATTTTGGACTGATATGATGAGAAATTTCTTCACCCAGAGAGTGGTGAGCCTGTGAAATTAGCTACCACAGAAAGTGGTTGAGACCAAAACATTATTTGTTTTTAAGAATGAGTTAGATATAGCTCTAGGGGCGAAAGGAATAAAAGGGTATGGGGAGAAAGCGGGCGCAGGCCATTGAGCTGGATGATCAGCCATGATCATAATGAATGGCGGAGCAGGCTCGAAGGGCCGAATGACCTAGTGCTGCTCCTATTTTCTATGTTTCCATGTTTCTAAAATGGCTGGGATTAGGGCACTCCCTTGCTGAACTCCTGCAGCGATATTCAGCAGCTGAGATGCTTGACAGTCAACAAACATGAACATCTTCCTTTGTGCTAGGTATGAATCCAAACAATGGCGAGACACTCACCCCCCAATCACAATTCTTTTCACTTCAGTTTTGTGAGAGCTCCCTGATGTCACACTGGGTCAAATCGTGCCTTGATGTCAAAAGCAGTCACTCTTACTTCCACCCTTGAGTTCAGCACTTTCGTCCATGTTTGGGCCAAAGGCTATAATGAGGTCCGTGAGGTCAGTGACCCTGCCGGAAACCAAATTGATCGTCAGGGAGCAGATTTTTGCTGTGTTGATGTTGCTTCATAGCATTGTCAACGACACCTTCCATCACTTTGAGGAGCGAGATTAGACTGTTGGAGCTGTAACTGGCTAGGTTGGATTTGTCCTGCTTTTTTTTTGTGGACAGGATATACTGGGAAATTTTCCATATTGCTGGGGAGATGCCAGCACTGTAATTGGACATAAGGAGTTTGGCGAAGGGTGTGGCTGGTTCTGGAGCTCATGACTATGCTACTGCTGCCGGAATGTTGTCAGCGTAGCTAGCCTTTGCAGCATCCAGTGCCTTCGGCAACTTGTTGACAATACGTGGAGTGAATGGAAATGGCCGAAAACCGGCATCTGCGATATTAGGGAGATATTAGGGAGATAATATCTGCGATATTAGCCGAGATGGGTCATCCGCTCGGTACTTCTGGCTGAAGATTGTTGCAAATGCTTCAGCCTTGTATTTTGCACTGATGTGGTGGGCTATCCGTTCATTGAGGATGGGTGTACTTGTGGAGCCTCCCCCTTCCTGCTGGTCGTTTAACTGTCCAACATCATTCACGACTGGACGTGGCAGGGCTGCAGAGCTTACACCTGATCCGTTGGCTGCCGGATTGCCTAGCTCTGTATATCGTATACTGCTTCCAGTGTTTTGCACGCAGATAGCCATTCGTTGTAATTTCACCAAGCTGACAATTCATTTTTGGTATTCCTGCTGCTGCTCTGGGAATATGCTCCCGTACTCTTCATTAAACTTGAGCTGATCCCCCGGCTAAATGGCAATGGACATGCCGGACCCTGAGGTTACAGATTCTGGTCGAATGAATTTCTGCTGCTGGAACTCATGGATGCCCAAACTGGACCTGCGAGATCCTTCGAAATCTTACCCATCAAGCTTAGTGATGCTTCCAAGCATAAGATGGAGGGCATTCTCAATGTGAAGGCTGGACTTCCACTTTACAAGGAATGTGCGGTCTTCATTCCTGTCAATGCTGTCGTGGACAGCTAAATCTGCGATAGGTAATTGGTGGGGACGAGTTCTGTTAGCGTTTTCCCTCTTGTTTTTTCCCTCCACTCCTGCTGCAGATACATTCTAGAAGCTCTGCCCTTTAGGACTCGGCCAGCTCGGTCAGTAATGGTGCTACCGAGCCACTTTTGGTTATAGGTATTAACGCCCACCACCCGGAGTTCATACTGTGCCCTTGGTGCCCTCACTGCTAACTTCAAAGTCGGTTCAGAATGTTGCAAGGCTGTTTCCTCTGTCGAGGGGTGGGGTGGTGTGGGGGATGGGTGTGTGCTGCTGATGGTAGGGAACGAGGCTGTGATGCATTCTAACCAGCGGGAGATTTCCTTGCCCAGGTTTGACCTGATGAAATGGCATTCACGGGGTCCGGAGTCTATGCTGCAGCTCGTAGGGCCATACCCTTCCTACTGCACACCACTGTGCTGCCAGTTGTGGCAGTTCGTTGCTGTCGGTAGGACAAGGTTTGGTGGTGGTGGTACCTGGGAAGTTGTTTATAAAACATGATTCGGTGAGAATGACAACGTCAAGCTGTTATTTGACTGACCTACGAGACAGCTCTCTCAGATTTAACACAGGCCCCCATACGTTAGTCAGGGGGACTTTGCAGGGTCGACAGGGCTGGGTTTGTCTTGTCGTTCCCGTTTCCAAGGTCAATACGCGATGATCCCTCCAATTTCATTTCTTTAAGACTTCCGAGTGGCTTGATTCAACGGATGGCTTGCCAAGCTACAGATTTAACAATACTGCTGTGGGTTTGGATTCACATGTATGCCATGCCCGATAGGGATGGCAAATGTTCGTCTTTGAAGCACAGTAGTGAAATCGCTGGTTGCTTGTGACAATCTGCAATGGTTTCATGGTCACTATATCTGAGACAAGCTTTTAATTCCAGATTACTAATCTAATTTAAATTTCAACAATTTCCATGGTGGTAAAGATTTTTTTTCCTCTTGCAAGGCGATTGGTCAACATTACTTGAATAGTTATATGAGAATAATTTATACTTCTTACTGTAGAAAAAGAAGGGAGAAGGGAGTTTTACAGCTTTGCAAACATTTACTGACATTTGAACCTGCGGAAGAGATGTAGATCGGGTTGACGATTGTACATCATCACATGATGTTAAAACTACACCCATTGCCTACTTCCCATTTCAAAGTCAACCCGAACCCGGTTGAAGCTTTCAAAACCACGGGTGCGGATCAGTATTGAAATGATCCAAGAGCCAATTCCTTTCAGTTGTTCACCATCTAGTAGACATGATGCGCCATTACACGAACTGAATTAGCTTCTGCCAGATTCCTCATGCGTCAAAAAAAAACTAAACGTCAGCATCTTATTTTGCACCTCAGTCAAAATGAAAATAAGGATCGACCTTATTCGTGAATACATGTCGAATTTCATTCTACCACCTTCTGCCGTCGGTGCTCAATCTTATGATAAAAGCAAAATACTGCGGATGCTGGAAATCTGAAACAAAAACTGAAAATGCTGGAGGATCTCAGCACGCCTAACAGCATCTGTGGAGAGAGAGAGAAAAAAAGAGTTAACGTTTCGAGTCCTTATGGCTCTTCTTCAGAGCTTTGAATAAGAGTCATAAGGACCCGAAACTCTAGCTCTTTCTTTCCCTCTCCACAGATGCTGTTAGACGCGCTGTGTTTCTCCTGCATTTTCTGTTTTTGTTGGTGTTCAATTCTGTTCACCAAATTAATATCTCTTCGCACTGAAAGGTCGGCCAGGCAGCCTTTGACCTCCTGTTAGTAACAGGCAGCCTCTTGGTGTGGTTTGGAACCAAGAATGTTGGTGCATTTTGAAGTCATGCACAATGCTATTTTTGAATGCAAACATTTAAGTTTCAAATGTATTTCATGCAGGATGCAAGTTCATTCAGAATGATACAGCTTACATATATTTAACAATGAGAAATAGAGCACGAGACAAATGGTTGTCGATCTTTTAAAACATGCCTTTTTACAATGCATTGTTTTGAAGTACATAAGATATCTGAGCACCACCAACAGTAACAATCTCCAAACAACTGTAGCATGCCTGTAGATATCGAAAAATACGTTCTCAGACTCCTTGTGTATGAGGATCCCTTGGGAACCTGATGTCATGTTCCCACATTTGTTCGCACCCTGCATTGAAATAATATTGGTAGTTAATGTTGGAATAATTTTGAAAGGCTTGCTTCCTTAATCCTTTCCATATTATCTCTAATAGACGTTGAACGAACCAAACACGCGATGTTCAGCTGAAGAGTCACTGAGTAGCCAAATGGCCACCATGGCCGGGTCATCATGTGTGAAACATCTAAAGCACTCGCACGTAGCTATGCGTTCTTGGACGACAGGCACCAAGTCACAATTTTGCGGAACAGCGCAGTTGCTTTCCCATTGAAGCAGCAGCGATTATGTGTTCACAACTCGGAAGGATCAGGGTGTTGAGAGCACTGAAGAACAGCAGGAAAAGCAGAACGGAATGTAGACCTGGTAGTAAGTTTACTGAAAGTTGGAATCTGTTGTTTACTTTTAGCTTCAGCAGTACGTTGGACTAGGCTGATGTCAATAAGAAGTCTATATTGCTGCGATGACTATGACTATTGGGAAATTTCAGTAATTTAAGGCATGTTGTACGATTCATTTTTGGTGGGGGGCGCGGTTGGTGTTGCCTGGGCATTATAAAGTAAATTGTGCTTCGCTAAAGTGTTGTGGCATCACTCTTCATCTCCAGTCGTGCAACATCCTGTTGCTTAAAGATAAAATAAATAGTAACTCAGTAAATTTGAACTATCCTGAGTACTTACTGCAGATTTTCGGCGACTTAGGGGTTTTATTTGAGAGCCACAAGAGGATAAATCCACTGATGTTTGGACAATTAATTCGCCGTTCTAATAATCATTAAAACAGGCAGATTTTTGGGCACCACATCAGTGCTGTGTCAATTCATCCAAGTGCAGCCGAATGAAGTCAGTCAGGTGCAACATGTAAGGCTGACATTAAAGAAACTAACAAGGAGGATTCGGATATTGTGGCATTCCACTTGCTAAAACAACAGTCACTGTTGTTACTATCACCCTACCCCTAGAGAGAGGTAGTAATTTTGCTGGATTTCAATACCAATTGTAGGATATTGCTGCTATTGCTTTGAGACATGTGTTTGTGCTAGAGCACGCACCTTTGTTTCACAACAGTATATAACCAACTGTAACTATATATCAACATGTCATTTTTTTGTCACATTAACAGTGAAGTAATTCAATAACTGCTCAGACGATGTGTGTTGGAACATTCCCTGCAAATTCTAAACATTCTCTAAGTTCTTGCAACTATATTCTGCCAACAGACTTCAAGATACAATCACGCTGAGGATTACAATTGTTTCTTCAGTAATACAAATGAGGTGGTATTTCCTGCCCTTAAATTTTGATATTTTTAATTGCATCTGATTCCAATAGTCCTTTATTGTACCATTTACATTATACGGCGTATTATTTTGCTATTGAAAAATTCAGCAGATTTATAGGTAATCAATTGCATTTGCAATTGTGACTGCAAGTTTTCTCAACGTTTTTTTTTAAAATCCTTAAGGGCCGTGGTGGTTGCTGGCTAGGCCAGCATCTCTATTTCCCATCCCTAATTGCCCTTGAGAAGTTGTTAGTGAGCCTGCTTCTTGAACTTCTGCCCATGTGGCGGAGGTACACCCACAGTGCCGTTAAGGAGAGAGCTGTACAATTTTGAGGAAGGGACGGCAATATATTTCCAAGTCAGGAAATCTGGGGTGGCACTTGCAGGCGGTGATGTTTGCCACGCGTCTGCTATCCTTGTCCTTCTAGGAGGGAAAGCCCGCAGGCGCGGAAGATGCTGTGGAACGAGCCGTGTGGTGTATGTTACATATGGTGCCCACTGCTTCCACTGTTCATCGTTGGTGGGGAATTGGATTTTGAAGGTGGAGGTTGGGGTGCCAAGCAAGCGGGCTGCTTTGCCCTCGTTGGTGTCGACCATCTTGAGTGTTCTGTGCCTGCTCTCATCCTGGCAATAAAGAGAGTCCCATCATACTCCTGACCTGTGCCTTTTAGATATTGGACAAGATTTGGGGAGTCAGAAGGTGAGTGACTAGCCGCAGAATTCCCAGCCTCTGACCTGCCCTTGTAGTCACTGCATTTATATAGCTGGTCCAGCTCAGTTTATAGTCAAACTAACCCCCAAAATGTCTCTGAAGGCTTGCAGAATCTCATTCAGCGTGTGCAAGATTGCTACATAGGTTATAGTTCACGTATGTGCTCTTTATTTCCTAATCCTGTTCCTTCATCAATATGTGTTCGGAGTCTTCCTTATTTCAATGACCGCTCTTGTGTCACCTGACTCGCGGTTTATGGCTCCTGAACGGTTTCAGCCCAAAATGAATGCTGAAATTCCGCTTTGGGATACCGGAAGGGCTATAACTTTCAGCGAGTTGCCTTTCGGAAGAAATGTAAAACCGACGGTCCATATTGCTCACATGTGAACAAACACGAGCTTATCTGGTCCTTGCTGTTCGTGGGAGCTTGTTTTGTGAAAGTTTTCTGCAGAGTCTCTACATTTCAACAGTGACTTCACTCCAAGCATGCGTCTTAGTTCGAAAGCGCTTTTGGGCTTCCAGTTTGAAATATAGAAGCTGGGAGCAGGAGTAGGAGATTCGGCCCTTCCAGCCAACTCCGCCATTCAGCATGATCGTGGCTGATCCTTTATCTCAATGTCATATTCCCGCTTTCTCTCCATAACCCTTGAAGTCCCTAATATCCAAAAAACAATCTTTATTGAACTTACTCAGTGACCGGGCCTCCACAGCCTTCTGTGCTAGAGAATTCCACAGGTTTACCCGCCTCCGAGTGAAGAAATCTTTCCTAATCTCAGTCCTAAATGTACTGCCCCGTACCCGGTGACTGTGGCCTTGGTTCTAGACTCCCAAACCAGTGGCAACATCCTCACTGCATCCAGTCTGTCTAGCCTGGTTAGAATATTTTACGTTTCAATCAGATCCCCTCTCATTCTTCCAAACTCTTGTGAATACAAGCCAGGTCGAGCCAATTTCTCCTCATACGACAAGCCCACCATCCCCGGTATCAGCTTAATGAACATTCGCTGCACTCCCTCTACGGCAGGTATATCCTGTCTTAGGTAGGGAGACCAAAACTGCACGCAATACTCCAGGTGCGGTCTCACCAAGGTCCTGTATAAGTGCAGTAAGACATCCCTACGTCTGAACTCAAATCCTTTTGCAATGAAGGTCAAAGTACCGATTGCCTTCCTAATTGCTTGTTGCACCTGCCTATTTACTTTCATTGACTGGTGCACACCCACCTCCCTTTGTACATCCACATTTACCAATATATCACCATTTAAATAATACTTTGCCTTTCTGTTTTTGACATCAAAGCGTATAATTTCACATTTAGCCACGTTACACTGCATCTGCCACGTGTTTGCCCAAACACACAACTTGTCTAACTCACCCGGAAGCCCCCTTGTATCCTCCTCAAAACTCACAACCCCGCCCAGTTTTGTGTCACCAGAAAACATGTAAATATTGCATTTGGTTCTCTTATCCAAGACATTTATATATAAGCACAAGTACTGATCCCGGTGGTACCCATTATTCCCACCCTCTGTTTCAAGTCTGTCAACCAATTCTCAATCCAAGCAAGTATATTAACCCCCAATCCCATGTGCTTTAATTTTGCCCACTAGCCTCTTATGTGGGACCTTATCAAAAGTCGTCTTGAAAACCAAATACACCACATCCACTGGTTCTCCCTTTATGTATTCTACTATGTACAGCAAAAACTCCAATAGATTAGGTAAGCATAATTTCTCTTTCATAAACCGATGCTGATTTTGTCTAATCCCATTAATGCTTTCCAGGTATCCTATTACCACGTCTTTTATAATAGACTCTAGCATTTTCCTAATTACTGATGCAAGGATAACTCGCCTGTAATTCTCTGTTTTTTCTCCCCCTCATCTTTTAAACAGTGGGATTACATTAGCCACACTCCAATCTGCAGGAACTGCTCCAGAGTCTATAGAATTTTGGAAGCTGAATACCAATGTATCCAATAATTCCAGCGCCACTTCCTTTCGTTCCCTGGGATGTAGATTATCAGACCCTCTGGATTTTTCAGCCTTTAACGCCAGAAATTCTTCTAGCACCATTGTGTTTCTAATACTGTTTTTTTTTTTCAATTCGTCCCTCTCACTAGACCTTTGGTCCCCTAATATTTCTGGGACATTTTTTATGTCGTCTTTTGTGAAGGCAGAGCCAAAATATGCATTCAATTCGTCTGCCATTTCTTTGTTCTCCATTATAATTTCCCCCGTTTCTGACTGTAAGGGACCTACGTTTGTCTTCGCTAATCTTTTTCTCTTCACATATTTATAAAAAGTTTTACAGTCAGTGTTTTAAAGTTGGTCGTGCAAACCGTAGTTTAAGTGCATGCCTTTTTTTATTTCTTTGATTGTTTGTTACTTTTTTTTATATAACGAGAAAAGCAAAGTTTCCAAAACATGATTCCAGCATGCTCTCCCTTCAGTAAACATCGGTTCAACTCTACTCTTTGCCTCCTATCCCTTAGCCAAGTGCGTTACAGTTTTTACCAACGTTTAATGTTGCATACATCTATGTTGCAGATATGGCCTTTTCCAACAGTGCAGATAAATAACAAAGGGTGACTGTGAATTACACTGTAACTTTCTATTTAACGGTACTTTCTGATAAACCCTGTTTTCCTAATACATGGCAATCCTCCCTGAGGACTCTGATCGCTGCCATCGTTTATTGGGTATATCATATTTGGAGATTATTGATTTTAAATATTGGACAGCACATAAGGCCGCTGTTCAGCATATCTTGGCAGCACCCGTCCTTAGGAAGAGCAATCTACAACACCGAACTCCCCACACTACTTTCACCACAAAACAGCATTTTTCGTCCTTCAAGCCCTTATCCGATTCACCTTTGAAGGCTACTACCAAATCTCGGTATTCATGTTTTTCGCACAATCTCTGCATGGTTATTGCAAAGTTCTCTTCACTCAATGTTAACAATACTATTTCTCTAAGTCACTATATAGACATCATGATATCTTAATTCACTTAATTTCCACGGAATTCAATACTTTAAGTTAGTTCACATGTTTATTGAATTTCATTACATATTAAATGGATTTATAGACAGCTACTTATTGACTGTGCTAGTTGTGCATTGGGTGACCTCATATTTCCCCTTGAACGAAACTATAAATTTATTGATCGTGGCACTCGAGGAAAAAGGTCGGAGTTTGAGCTTCGCCCCAGTGCGATTCAATCATCTCATAATATCACAACATGTAAAAGCACATCCACGTGTTCGGCTCAGGTCAAAAACAAGACATTCACCTTATTTCTGTATGTCACCATCTAGTGGACCTGTTGCGCCATTACATAAACCGAATCAGCTTCCACTAGATTGCTCGGGCGAGACACAAAACGCTAGACGTGAGGAGCATATTCTGTACCTCAGTCAAAACAAATAATTCGACCTTATTCGTGAATACGCGTCGAATTCATTTTCACTAGATTAGTGGGTTTTCAATCCAGATTCATCTCACTTCGCACTGAAAGGTCGCCCTGGCAGCCATCACGGTCCTGCCAGTAACGAGGCAGTGAAGTGTTGAGATTTGGAACTTAAGCACTTGATATATCATGAGCTTACGTATAGCGCTAATTTACATGCATACATGTAATTTCAAAATTGATTTCAAACAAAGCCCAAGTGTACTCTGTGTGCCACATCATACAGACATTGAACAGAGAAATAGAACAGGCCAATAATGGGTTTGGAGGTTTCAAGTATGGCTATTTGTAATGCAGCCTTGCTAAAGCGCTTACAGTTTCTGAGCAGCGCAAGTAGCAACAATTTACTAACAACTGCTGTCTGCTTGTAGATGCCATAAAATGCCTTCAAAAAGTGCGCCGATTCTGTGCCTATGAGGATTCCTTGGTAATCTGATGTCAAATCCCCACATTTGTTCAAATTCTGCATTGAAATAATATTTCATAGTTAATGTTCGAATAATTATGAGTGATTTGCTTCTTTAAGCCTTACCATATCATCTTAATGGATATTAAATTAACCAAACACGCAAAGTTCAGGAGAGGCATTGAGTAGCCAAATGACAGCAATGCCCAAGTAACTAGTTCTTGGAAATATAAGGCACTAGGACCGGGTGTATGTGTTCTGAGTCTGCAGGGCAGAGAAACAGGATAGAGCCACAAATGCGCGGAACAGTAGTTGTCTGCACGGTCCACCTCTGATTGAGGCAGCTATGGTTAGTGCTCATAACTCGGATTGACAAGTGTGTGAAGAGTATTGAAGAACAGGAGGAAAAGCAGAACTAAAAGTAGACCTGGTGGTATGTTTACTGAAAAGTGGAGACAATGTTTACTTTTAGCTTCAGCAGCATGTTGTACTAGGTTTAATTTCAATAGGGTATCTATACGCTTGCAATAGCCTTGACCATTGGGTAAGGTCAACAATTTAGGAAATGTTGCAATATTTTATTTTTCGTGTTGTGGGGGCTGGGGTGGGGGGCAGGAGATGTGCGTTATAAAAATAAATTTTGTTTTCATAATGTGCTGTAGATTTTCCCTTTTCAGCTCCAACCGTGCTTCCTACAGATAAAATGATAATCGGTCAGCAAATTTGAACCCCCATGGGTACTTATTGCCAGTTAATAGTTTCCAACAAGCTAGAGCATTTTTTTAACTGTGCATCATGAGAACATAAATTCAGTGATGCCTATAGATTCCATTCACCCTTCTAGCAATAATTAAACCGGAGAGCATTCTGGGCAACGCCCTAACATAATCAGTTCTGTCTTAATTCTTCCAGATATGCCGAAATGACGACACACCGGGGCACTAGGTGAGGCTGACATTAAAGAACCCAGCAGGAAAGAATCGGATGCTGTGACATTCAATTAGTGAAGACGAACGCCACTCTTACTATCACCCTAACCCCAGGGAGAGGTCGCAAATTCTCAGGAATGCAAAACTGAGCAGTCTGCTGGTATTGCTTTGGGGCACGTGGTAGAGCAGGGAGCTACATTTCACGCCGACATAGAACAAAAGTAAATATAAATCAACGTGCCTTTCTTTGGTCATAAAATTAGTGAAGTGATTCAACAACTGTGCTCTAGCGATGTGTGTTGCTACATTTGCCACCAATTCTAAAATTCTTAAAGACCTTGCAATTATTTCCTGCCTTCAGAGTTCAAAAATATATTAAAATTGAGGAAAATAAATTTTTATGCATTAAGACAACTGAGATGGCAGGTTTATATCATACTTCCTGACGTGAAATCTCGAAATTTGCTGTTGCATCTAATTCCAATTCCCTTTCAGATACGACGCTCCAAACCATAACTAATCTTTCTGTGAAATTTCTCCTGCATTTATGTTGCAAAGTATTTCAATTCTGTTCCTCTGGTTACTGATTCACTCGCCAGAAGAACCAATTTTCTCCCTAAGTCCTCTCTTAATTTTCTTCATAATTTGGAATAACCCACATAGGTCAGCCGGGAACTTTGTCTGTCCTGAAGGGGAGAATCTCTGTTTCTCCAATCACTGCAAATGAATGAACTCCCTCATTCCTGTTGTCAAGATAAACTCTTCACACTTTACACGCTTACTAAATGGTGGACCCCCAGCATTATAAACATTGCTCAGCTGAGGGATAGCCATCGGTTTGTCATTCCTGGCTTTTGCTTTTTTTAATTAATTCATGGGTTGTGGGCGTGGCTGGCGGGCCCAGCTTTTATTGCCCAGCAATACTGGAGGGCTGGCTAGGCCATTTAAGCGTCAACTACAGTACAGTTTGTGGACTAAACCAGTTAACGACAGCAGATTTCTTTCCCGAAGGGGGCATTAGTGAACCACACAATCGGTTTCATGGTCATCACTGGACATACGAGATTTTGTAATAAAGTGAAATTTCGATTGCCGGATTTGAACTCGGGTCCCGCGAGTATAACCGCGGATACCTGAAGTACAAGTCCAGCGAGAGTGCCAATAGGCCACTACGTCACCGCCTCTGCTTGGTACTCAATGGTCCCCTTTACAAAGACTGACATCACATACGGTTTCTTAAAAAGTCTTAAAAGTTGCCCTTCCAAGACAAAAACAGATCATTTTGCTCCTGCGCGTGGTCAACAGCGTGTCAATTACATTAAACTGCCCCTCAATTTTGCTCATCCCAACGTAAGTTTAAATTACACCTGCCTCGTGTCTGCCAATTTTCTCAATGCGTTCTTGTTCCGACCTAAATGACATGTAGCCTGTTGGGTAAGTTTCTGATCATCCGCAAATTTCGAAACTGTGCTCTTTATTTCTAAATCCTGGTCATTCATCTATGACAATGTGTGCCAGCAGAAACTGAATGCTCAAACCTTTCAGTGACACCCTGTTCATGGCCCGTCGGCGAGTTGAGCACAACATCAGGGCTGGTATTCCAATGCAGTGCTTAGCCATGGCTGCAACTTCCGAGGGACGGACTTTCAATAGAATCGTTAAAGTGAAAGCTCATATTGCCAACCGAAATGACACTAAATATGCCAATGCACCATGTTGGTGTCGCGGAAAACAGAGTGAACTCCCAGGAGGTTTGCCTCAGAAGTCTTTATTAAATCATGATATCATGGTGAGCCCAGCAGCATACAATGGAGCTAGCCGGCACTCTGAGGAAGCATCACAGTACACACATAATTATAGTAAAAGTTGTACATATCAAAGAGCTTGAAGGTGATAAGACTGTCTAACCTTCAATAATTAATTACGTTGAGAATCATTGTCTTTGGCATGCAACACACAATTAGTCTATTCAAATTTATGACTATACAGGATATTGGGGGAAGCCCATCTGGTAATAAAAAAGTGAGACAGAGAATAGATAACCATGCTTGACCTTATCTTTAGTGCTAGGGGGTGTACACTCTAGAGAACAGATGACCATTGCTTGATCCTGTCTCTTTGTGTTGGGGGCAGACATCCTAGCCTTGTCTCAAGGATTCTAGGAAGCTTGTTTAAGATACTCCTTTTCTCCTTTCCTGCTCAATTAGCTGGCAGTTGCAGGTGTGCCTGCTAGAACAAAAGAGGGAACTGTGCTGTAGTATTCCACTATGGTTTTAACTGTTTAACCCTTAGTTGTCCTGTAGGTGTATTTTATTCTTCCACAATCCCTCCTTGTTAATCTTTCAGATTAATACCAATGAAGAATAGTATCTTCATCATCATAAGGGGGCTCATAACCAAAAGGAAAAAGCTGATCCCTGGCAGGGTAACCCTTTTTCTCCCCACCAGTGGAGTTCACTGGGGCCAGTGCGTGTCAATTGAGGGACAACTGGAGCTCCTCCTAATCCAGTAGAGACACTGTTAATAACCTGGGAACAGCAAATTCGCAAAGCAATACATGCACAACACCTTATAACACATGCTACGACCAATCCAATTAAAACGTATAGCAACCAACTTCCCCAACCGGAGAACCAACCTAGTATTACAGACCACCATGAATCTTTTTTATAAAAATTACTCAAACTTTCCGTTTCAATACATAATACAAGTTAGATCACTTGGTAACAGCTGCTATATTGTTGCTGGACAATGTCTTTTACAACGAATGGCCTGGACCCAGTCTTCCTCCCCTTTAACCTTCAAGGCAGTTCGAGTTGTTAGCAGCACAAGGTAGGGTCCTTTCCACCCTCTCATGCAATTCAGCTGCTGTTTTGCAAAGAGGAAAATGAGTACAAATCCAACATTTAGTCCGATTAACTTGCGAGGCTACGGCTTGCGTTCGCTGAACCGCAGAATTGATATTCCATGCCCCCGCAAGGACCACGCAGGACAGGACCTAAATTAGAGTCAGCATTCTGACGACTCAGTTAAAGTTCTTGCACAAGCACTTCCGTCCGAGGTCAGCGTCCGCTTGACGTGCGATGCGTGGATCCACAAGGGCGTCCTTCAACGTTTACGGCCATATGGGTGGTGAGCAGGACTTGGAAAGGCCCTTCCCATCGAGGTTCAAAACAGTTCTTTCTCCTGAAGGTATTAACCAGGACTAGGTCCCCGGGCTGGAATTGATGGCAGTCTTCAATTGTGGGCTTTTTCTGAGCTCCTACTACCTGCATATGCAAACTCTTGAGAGAATTAGTGAGCACTATACAGTATGTAATCATCCCCTCATCCATAGCGTGGATGTCCATTTCCCGAGCAGACAAGGGTGGGGTCACTGGGAGGCGCATAGGACATCCCATTACAACTTCATAAGGAGAGAGGGAGGTGGTACAGTTAGGGTGAGAGCGCATAGTCATGAGCGCCAAGGGTAGAGCCTCAGACCATTTCAAACCAGTTTCTTCACATAATTTAGTTTGTTTTTTCAGAATACCATTTTGTCTTTCCACCGCTCCAGTAGACTGGGGGTGGTATGGGCAGGAAAGGTGATGGTTGCATTGTAAGGCCTTCAACAGTTCCTATATCCCTTTAGCAGTAAAATGAACAACAATTGTACAACAACAACAGCATCATTTCGTCGGGTGGGATACGCCTCCACCCATCGCGAGAACAAACATACTTGAACTAAAACATAATTATATTCCATACATTTAGGCATTTGTATAAAGTCCATTTGTAGGTGTACAAATGGGCCCCATGGCTGGGGTCCCGTACCAGCAGTCACTGTGTGCGTCTTGCCTGGGCTATGTCATTGACATAGGTATGACAGGTATTACTAATACAATGCCTATTAGCATATTACTATTCACTATACATTCAACATTCATTCTACATACACGTGTTAAACCCCTGAGCTGGCAACCGGTCAAGTCATGATTCTTGTGTCGTGAGAAATTCAATAGGTGCTCATTAGTTACCCATGAAACGACTACCCCTTCTTTAGTCTGCCTTAAATTTTCTCGTGCTTGTTCCAGTGCCCAAGATCCATAGGTGTTGCAAACATCATTTCTGCTCGCTTTGTCTGAAATATTTTTTCCTATTTCAATTAATATATTGATAGTCCCCGCATGACTTTCGAGCACGGTAGCCAGGCTTTGGATTAACCAATGATGTCCAACAATGTTGAATATTGTAGCGGCATCATTTATCAGGCTGCGCTTAACGCGGTTCCCTCCCAAGCCTGATCGTATCTCGCCACTGAACTGAACTGCTTCAGTCATCAATTGGCACGTCAGAGCCTTATAGAGTGATTGGGTATGGTTTGAGCACCAGTGGGGCAGAACAACACCGGATACATTGAAACTACGGGTACCAGCTCATGGTGTACATTACCATACAAAACTTCTGATTAACCAGTACCAAATCATTCGTGAGTCCTGGATGCATAGTCGGACAAGATGGGTCAGTCAGTGTGGTTTGAGGGGCTTCAATTATCTCTACTCAGACTGTGAAAGTAGAGGTGGGAGGTGGCTGGGTAGTGGCTCTTTTGGGCGGACCTCCCATGCTGGATCTGAAGCAAACTCTTACTACAATTTGAAAGCACTTGTTCTCCTACTGTTTCATTTATCATTCTCCGTTCCGTCGCATTCGGCACTGTCCATGCTGTACCAAAGTTCCTCCTGCGGTGCGCGATGAGCAGTGATGATCCCCGACCTTGTTGCCAGTACTGATAGGCCCACGACCAGGATCGTAGATCTGTGTAGACATTAACATCGGCACCCGTTCTCTGGGTTACCGCTTGGTCAATTGTCATGTATCTTTAACTGTGTGTAATGCCTCCATTTACTTCCCGTTCTCATATCTACAAGTGCGCATGTATCACCTGTCATAATTACCTCGTATGGTCCATTGTTGCTCTTTGGATTTGCCTGTTTCCATGTCCTTAATCACCTGTCGGTCTCTGACTTCCTCTCTCCACTCATGTAATTGCCTACTTAATTCCCTTACATTGTCCTGTATTTTCCTTTCTGTGACCCTACATCTCCTACTATAATACCTTCAGGTAATTGCATGGCCCTTCCTGTTATCATTTCAAATGGGGTGAACATGTCGGTACTGCTTGGGGTAGCCCACGGCACATTAGAATATTGGGCTGTTCCCTGTCTCTTGATTGATTTTTTTTTTAAAGTTCAGTTCATTCTTTCCACCATCCCTGGAGTCTGGGGGTGGTAAGGAATATGGAATTTCTGTTTAATCTCCATATGATTACACACTTCTTTAATGTCTCTCCCTGTGAAATGAGTTCCCTGATCTGAATCCATTTGGGTAAACTCCTTCCTGTTTACGCTTTCCTGCTGCTGTCTCATGTCAGGCCTCAATTCCTTAAACAACTCAACAATGCACCTTCTTATCCTATCTTTCAATGGCTCAGTATTTTCACTTCCAGTGATGGTTCTCTCTGGGAACCGCTTAACTCTGCCTGTCATCAAGGTGTTAATCCTGTGGTTTTACTTTTTGTAGCTTGCAGGCACATTAATATAGTCAGTAATACATCTATTTAGCCTTTTTCCAGCTTTCCCGTTACCTCTAAGTTTTCTTTCCTGACCATGATCATCCTAAGGTTCTCTGGAGTTCAGTTTCTCTATTGTCTTGATTGTTTAAAATGTTTCCTTACTCTTTAGGCCATATTAACTATTCCATTTCAATGGGGATCTCTGTCTCTACATCTTTGCTTATCTCCCCCTGTGCAGTTCCAATACCTCAGTTGATGGCCATATTATCAAATTAATTTCCCTTAAAACAGTTTGTACATTATGTCCTCTTTCCCTGACTCATTCTCCCACTTTCCTCATACCAGTTTGCACTTGCAACAGCTACCACCTTATCTTGTTCAGGTTGTCTGGAGAGACTTTACAATACAATAAAGTATTTTCATAACAGTTTTAAAACAGAAATCAGGTATTGACATGTTTTGCTTCCTTTTCTTCTTCTCAAAGATTTTATCGTCTTAAAAGTAACCCAATAAATTGTGTCTGACCCTTTTCTTTTAGAATTATCCCAGATTCATTAACTCGGCCAAAAATTGGATTTCTGCCAAACTTTGCCAAGGTCTTGAGCTTAGCTTCATATTTTGGGAACAGACTTACAAACACAAAAGCTTGCAGCATTTGAATTAGTGCCAATTGATGTCAAACCTTTTAAAATGAAAATACCCTTTTGAGAACTTTATCAAGAACAAAACCTCAAATTTTTAAACTTTGTAAGAACTGTAATTTACACTATCAAAATTAAAACAACTTTTTTTTCATCTGTACGATTTGTATCCAAGTTATAATTTCCGTATGTTTATCGACACATTCTTTATCTTAGATAGCATCCTAGTGATTCAAAAGTAACCTGTTAAATTACACTGCACTTTACATCTCAAGATTGTCCCAAATTCAAATTCCAGTGCTTTTGGAAAGCAGATTTCCTTTAATATTTAATTCATCTCTTCTTAAGAAACCCGTTTTTATCCATTCGAACCATCTAGACCTTGTGTTTACGTCTTTCCATTTTCCTAGAATCCTTCTGAATTTCAAGTAATTTCTTTTTCTCAGAATTTTAGAATACTATCTCGAATGTATTAATCCCAATCAGCTTGGAAGCTGATGATGAGGGTTATTCCTTACTAGTCTGCGAGGGGATAGTACAAGGGTTGGTTCATCTCAAACAAAGGCAAGCCCTGTTCTATCTTTACACTACCTTCAAATTACGATTTTTGCCAGAAATCTCAACTCAAACCTTATACTCAAAACTTTGGAATATTTGAATAAACTTTTCCTTTAATCTAATATGGGGCTTTCGACTCTAACGTGCTCAACTACACACACAAAAAACAATCCAGGGAAGAAAACACATTAAAGCTCACATACAAATGCTTCATTGCACACAAACAAACACATAGATAAAGGTATGTATCGATACTCCTATATTATTGAACTTAACTCTAAACGAAGCTTCGAGAAGCAGTGGGGGGAATGAAGGGATCTTGAAGGCTCCACCTATAGGGACCTTCAAACTGACAAAAGCTCACATTTTCTCTGCTGCTGCTTGTCGACTGCTCATTAACCCCCTAGGGATACCCTTTCTCTCTCTCTCTCACTCTCTTCAGCACAAACAGCTCTTGTAACTTAGATCAATTATTTTTTTTTAAGTTACAGAAAATTCAGTAGTGGACTATCTACCTCCCTTAAAACATATTATAAGCGATCAATTTGTCCCGATTAAAAGTTCCAGCTGGTGGGAAGCTCTCTCCTTTAGTTTGAGTCCATTTAACCCAATCAGAAACATATTGGACAATTTCAGGACCGTAATGGGCATACATATAAGCATTTGGGTCTCCCTCCAAAGGGGGAGCCTAGGGTTTCTTTGATGTCATATTTCCCATTTTACTTAATAATATACACAAAAGAAAACACAGAAATTACTTACTTTTCACCTCCATGGGACTCGAACCCCTGGGTATACTACTACTAATTTTTTTTTACCTCCATCCATTTTTCATTCCGTTTTCTTGCCCATCTTCAAAGTTCCTGATTTAAGCTCCGGTTTCGCCGGTTTCGGTTTGTTCTTAGTACTTTGCGAAACGGGGGGAGTGGCAGAGCGCACTCTGTTGTTGCGACCTCCCATTTTTCTGAAAAGAAAACACAATTAACAGCAAGGCGCGTTTCCTACCCTATGCGCTCACCGGTGTTTAAGAGTTCCTTAACAAGTCCTCCGATACTTTGGGTCACTTAAGTCTCTTTGGTCGGTAACTACCCTTTTACTCGCACTCCCCCTTTCAGCTAGGTTGCAGTTCGTACTCTCCCCAACTTAGGAGAGTTGTTCCTCCCTTTCTCCGTGAGGGTTCTTTTTTTAGAGATTCGACGGCCCAGGATTTCAATCACCTCTCCAATTTAAGAGGTTACTGGACTTCATTCGGATCCCAACCTCGTCGCCAATTTGTCGCGGAAAATAGATTGAACACTCAGACCCAGGAGGGTTGTCTCGGAAGTCTTCATTAAATCATGATATCATGGAGAGCCCAGCAGCATACAATGGAGCTAGCCGGCACTCTGAGGAAGCATCACAGTACACACATATTTATAGTAAAAGTTGTACATATCAAAGAGCTTGAAGGTGATAAGACTGTCTAACCTTCAATAATTAATTACATTGAGAATCATTGTCTTTGGCATGCAATACACAATTAGTCTATTCAAATTTATGACTATACAGGATATTGGGGGAAGCCCATCTGGTAATAAAAAAGTGAGACAGAGAATAGATAACCATGCTTGACCTTATCTTTAGTGCTAGGGGGTGTACACTCTAGAGAACAGATGACCATTGCTTGATCCTGTCTCTTTGTGTTGGGGGCAGACATCCTAGCCTTGTCTCAAGGATTCTAGGAAGCTTGTTTAAGATACTCTTTTTCTCTATTCCTGCTCAATTAGCTGGCAATTGCAGGTGTGCCTGCAAGAACAAAAGAGGGAACTGTGCTGTAGAATTTCACCATGGTTTTAACTGTTTAACCCTTAGTTGTCCTGTAGATGTATTTTATTCTTCCACAGTTTGTGTGGAGCAGAGCAGTTAAACCCTGTGCCCTGGCTATTTTTTACCCCGCAATAACCACCATAAAACAAGACTATCTGGTCATAGCCAAATTACTATTTGTGGGAATTTGCTTTGTTAAAGTCAGCTTCAAGGCTTCATACATTCCAGTAGTGACTACACTCCAAAATACTTATTGGCTGTAAAGCACTTAAGGATGTTTGTTGGTCTTGCGACCCGCTGTATACCTGCAAGACTCTTGTTTTGTTTTATTTTGTCAGCCAAAAAAAGCATTTTTTCCAAAAATGACTCAAAAATAACAACTGGCCAGCAAAACTTCAGTTCAACTGTACTTTTTCCTCCTATCCCTTAGTCAAGTGCGTTACATTTTATCCAATTTTAATTATTATTTTCATCTCTGTTACAAACAACACTTTTGCCAACAGATTAGATGAATAACACCGGGCGACTGCGAATTACAGCGACTTTCTAATTAGAAGTAACTACAAATGAAGACTTTTATTTAGTCGCTCATGGGATGTGAGAGTCGCTGGCTGGACCAGCAGTTATTGCCCACCATTGAATGGCTTTCTACGCCATTTCAGAGTGCATTTAAGGAGTCAAGCACTTTGAAGTCACATGTAGGCCGGACCTAAATGAGGCTAGTTGGGTTATTATGACAACTGTTTCATGGTTATCATTAGACTTATAAACTTTTTTTTAAATTCAAATTTCACCGCCTGGCACGGTGCGATTCAAACCCGAGTCCCCTGAGAATTCCCTGGGTCTCTGGAGTGCTGGTCCAGTGGCAACTCCGCTTCGCCATGGCCTCTCTATGACGCTGCTCCCTAATGACTGTAATGTATTTCTTGCTCCATTGGATATATCATAATGATAGATTCATTGAATCTTTAAAAAGGACAGCACAGACGGTAATGAATAAGTTCAGTTTGCCAAAACCAATTCTTTCGAACAGCTATCCGGTCCACCGAACTCAAACCACAACTTTTCCTACACAACAATATTTTTTCTGCATTCAAGTCCTTACTCGATTCTGCTTTGTAAGCTAATAGACCATATGGAAGTTTTTATATAGTTTGCACAATTTATGCATAATTGTTGCAAATTTCTCTTAATTCATTGTTCACCACTAATATTTCTCCAGATCACTTAATGGATGAAATAACAATAATTTTATTATTTTAGTAATTTTTTTCGAAATGTAATTCTTTAACATATTTCATATGTTTATTGAATTTAATTACATTCTAAATGGATTGATACATAGCAACGTATTAATGACATTTTACATATATTGGATGACTTCATAGTTTTCTTTTAGAACTAATTCATGGATTGATGTTTTGTGGCTCCTTTGTTTGCAATCACATCTGTGTAAGACGGTCGCAATTTGAGCCCCACTCCCGTGCGAACTATTCGCGAGCAAAGTTCTGTACGCGCGAAGGAAAATGTTGTTGATTTGTGTACTCAATTTCTAGTCAGTAATGACAAATCACCAAGTGGGCTGATATAATCACTGCTTGAAAATATTGATCCTATGATTGGCATATGGCCTCTTTCCAATCAGTTAGATAGGGAAGCACATAAAGTGGCTGCTGATTTGTTTCCACGTTCCTTGGCCCAACGTTGCTTCCTGAAAAAACACAATGTTTTTTTTTCTGTTCTTATTTTACAAAGCAATAATTCTGCGTTGTTCCTATGTGGTTCATTTGTTTTGACTTCTAACTGTTAGTTGGACTAGAAATCCATCACCAGTTCCGTGAGAAAATGTTGTTCAGTTTTCTGCTTCGTTTAAACTACCCTTTGCAGGTATATACATTTTTAATCATTCAGGGGATGTGGGTTTTGCTCGCTGGGCCAGAAATTATTGCCCATTCCGAGCTGCCCTTGAGAAGGCAATGGTGAGCTGACTGCTTGAACCTCTGCAGTCCACGTGGTGCAGGTACACCCACAGTGCTATTAGGGAGGGAGTTCCAGGATTTTGACCCAGGGACAGCGAAGGAACGTCGATATATTTCCAAGTCAGGAAATTACAGGCAGCTCATTTGTCGATCAACGACCCGGTCAATGGTCAAAGAGAAGTGCATGTTGTGCATATAACAAGACTCAGCAACGGCAAAAAATAAAACACATGCACGCACGCACTGTGAGGATGCGGAGTGTGTCACCGCAAGCTGCTACGCACACAGCTAGACATAATAGATTTCCCTTTATTGCTTAAAAGCCCACTCGATAGGCGTAGCTATCATATAAAATGGGATCTCTGAGCTTGTTACTTAGTCATTTTTATATCGCCACACCGTCCCAACAAAGTCTAACCCCAATGAGCCTGCCAAATTTTGACCTATGATAATTGAAAAGTAAACACCTAGTATATGTTTGTCGCATTAGGAAGCCATCGGCCATCCTGCGTATGCCAACCGAAAAAGGGTCATCCAGCCAAATCCAACGTTCCAGAAAATGGCTTGTAGTCATGTAAGCCATAGTGTTTCAATTGCGCATCCATTTTTAAAAATGCAAACAGGGTTTCCGTCTTTAACACACTTCTGACTTCCACATATCTATGACTCTCAGGTGAAAAAGAAATCCACTCAACTTGCCTCTTTTTGCACCAATTGCTTTAAACCTACGCCCCCAAGTTATTGTTTTCAATGTTATGGAATTATCAATTCCCTTTGCACTCTATTAAGGCCTTCATATTTATTCTAATGGGTCATTTTAACATTTCTCACCTTCCAGCGTTCCTAATGTTTTATCATATCATAAGTATTCATTTCTGGCTACATTCTCGTTATTCTCCTCTACAAGAAACCTCAAAGGCAACATTACTGCCTGAGCACCGAGCAATTTGGCGCAGGGCAAATCAGATTAAAGAGCCAAATGCGTGGATCAAAGATTGTGGGAGAACTGGCTTTCGATTCATGGTGCACTGGCAACAGCAAAGGGGAAGAGGGGCAGAAAGAATAAGTGCTGGAAACAACTCAGCAGGTCTGACATCATCTGTGGAGAGGAAGACAGGGTTAACGTTTGGAGCCCGTATGCTTCTTCATCAGAATCAAGGGGAAGAGGGAGCAGTGTCGTTTGGACGACAGTCCACTGAACCATACTGCGGCGAATTTTCCGGCTATTCATATAACTAGAGCGGGAGTGAGAGCTTTAAGCTAAATAGTAACGGCAAAGGATCAAGTTGTCGAAGATGTGATCAATTAAATATATAAGTCAAGGATAAAGAGCAAGGTCTCGATAAGGAGAGCGATGATTGGAGCGTAGAAAGTAGGGACAGAGTGTACAAACTTAAGAATACATCAGCAGATAATGCCATTGGTTACAAAGAAAGTTAAAAAAAGGGGCAAATCTAAGGCTCTGCTCCTGAATGTACCTAGTATTCCTAACAAAACACATCAGATAACAGCACCGCTAGAAATAAATATGTATGATGTGATACACATTGGGGAGACATGGCTGCATAATGACAAATAATGGGACCTAAATATTCAAAGGTATACTTCATTAAAGAGAGACAGGAGGCAGGGAAAAGGCTGACGTGAACCTTTGTTAATCAAGGATGCTATTGTATCAAAAGAGATAAATGATCTTAGCTCTAGTGATCAAGATGTAGAACTAGTTTGGGTAGAGAAAACAAAAAGCAAAGGGAAGAAGTTACTTTTCGGAGTGTTTTATAGGCCCCATAACAGTAATCCCAATGTTGGACGAGGTACACATGAAAAAAAAATGTGAGGAAATGCGACAATCATGGATAATTTAAATCTACATAGACAAATCAGGCCGGCAAAGGATGCCTGGATGATGAGGTCGCAGGGCGCTTTCGGGATAGTTTCTTCGAGCAGCACATTTTAGCACAAATCAGAGAGTAGACTAGACGTTATTTTACGAGGAACTAGTGCACAGGCTGGGCCTGTATTCAGTGTAGTTTAGGAGAGTGAAAGGCGGTCTCATTGAAACATACAACATCTTGAGAGGGCTTGGCAGAGTGAATGCTGAAGGAATGTTATCCCTTGTGCGAGCGTCCAGAACCAGGGGACACAGTTTAAAACTAAGTGGTACTCATTAAACACGGAATGGATTTTTTTTTTCAATTCAGAGGAGCGTCAATATTTGGGACTGCCCCAGAGAGCGGAGGAGGCAGGGTCATTGAATATTTTAAAGTCAGCGGTAGATAGGTTATTAAATAACAAGAGACTGAACTGTTACTGGGGTTTGGTAGAATGTGAAGTTGAGGCTACAATCATATCAACTTTGATCTTGTTGAGGGCTAAAGGGGCCGAATGGCCTAACCCTGTCCCTCGTTCTTATGCTCGTACGTTCCTATGTTCTTTCAGCAGTATTTAGCTGACGGTGTTCAAACAGTGCATCAATTTGTTCGTTATCCTATCCTTTGTTCCCTTTGACATCAAGGGATTCACAACTATCGGAGTTCCGCCTTTTCATTTGAGTGAACATATTTGTTCTGAATCCTCAGCATCTCCTCCTAAAATGTTTCCCACTGCTCTAACAATGATGTACATTAAAGTGACAGTTTTCCAGTCGCCTTTCATCAAATCACATCCCAGCTTCGCAAAACTGCCATCACCACCATTTACATTATTAACACCTGGTCCTTCTACATATTCTTTTCCTCGAAGACTAACCAAAATTTATCTGAACTATGGCCGCTACCTCTAAAATGTTCTCTCGGCTTCGTTCACCTGTTCACCTTTGTTCCTTAAAATTGAATTCAGATTTGCCACTTGTCTGTTTTGACTTACTGTGTACTGGCAGGAAATGTTCTCCTGAATGCATCTTAAGAATTATGCGTCCTCTATAGCTTTTTCCACTGGTTTTAACGACGGCAATATTAGGGTATGAGGCACTTTGATATTGTGTTGGATATTTTTGAAGCCTTTGACGGATCCTTGTTGATGAATTTTAGTCCTATTAGGGCTTAAGTTACGATCAAAGACATGCAGCTTCCTTTTGGTGGTACAGAACATAAGCATCACTGAAAAAAAGACACATTTCGAAGCTTTCCATCTCACATTCATCAGGACTGGTTGCAAGAATACCAAATGCAAATTGAACAAAATCATAATTAATGAGAAGAGACTACTGATAGGTTGGCAAGTGAAAAATGATTGGGATAGATGCATTCCCATGGAGAATGCGCCAGTTAACTGAAGTATGTCAGTTAACTGCCAAACTTTATCTAAATGCAAATCAAGCAAGTTTCTTTGATTATTCGAGGCATTTCCCTGGGTAATGAACCAGAGAATGGCTGTCGCCTACATTGTTTTAATGAAACAGGCACAATGTGTGAAATGTTCACTTTGTGTGCATAGGCCATACCCCACAGTCGATGCTTACAAAACTCAAAACACATGTCTAACAGTAAATGTGATGCCAAGACTGGACAACATTTGCTGAACAATTCTGAGTGTGCTAAGAATTACACTGAAAATTTAAGATTGTCAGATACACGTGTTAGAAGCTGAATATATTAATATAAAGGTTCCTGAACGTTCCAAACAGAAATAAAATGTATGCACAATGTGCCTGCTTCAACTGAACAAAACAGGCCACAGCCATTCACTGGTTCATTCCCTAGGGCAATGCGTTGACAAATCACAGTCGACCTGCCTGTTTTTAATTAAAACAAAGCTTGTCAGTTAACTGCCAGTCATCAGTTAACTGGTGCGTTCTTCATACCGACGGCTCTGTCAATCTGAGTCCACATATCAACGAATCAACATTCTCTTCTCGTGAAGTATCAATTATTGTTCCCTTTACATTTGATATTCTTCCGAATGTCCTGCTGTGTGCAAGAGACGAAAAGATTCGATGTGTGTCTTTTTTTCAGCAACATTTCAACTTTATTTCAATTTGTTAGGATGACAGCGAATTGGTTAAGCATTATTTTACTTCCAATAACCATGCCTGAGCCGAAAGAAATGCAGATTTTTACTTTCCGCTCTGCTTCTAAGTCAAAGTCCCAAGGAACTCAAGCTGCTGCAGTGCCCACTGTTCACTGTAAATTGATCTCAACAGCATCTATCTCCAAATACGAACACGCAAACCAAGAGCAGGGATAGGTCACTCGGCACCTAGAACATGCTACACCATTCAATGAGATACTGGCTGATCTGAATGTAGCCTCCAAAAACACATTCCGACTACGCTCCGATAACCTTTCTGCCCCTTGGTTAATCCATTGTTTCTAAATTGTCAGATGTGTGCGACATTCAGCAATGGAGAAGCCAGAAATGCCTCCAATGAAGTAAGAGGGACATCAAAAGTGTTGAGCCAAAACTTACAGTCTCTAGATAATTGGAGACCTGAAGCACGATTAAGGATGTGCATCAGATGCCTTGTTGAAGCTCTGACCAGTGCACAATCCACAGACCACCAGGACTGTCTGCGAATGTCTCCAAATCCAAGTGTGAGTCAGGGAATTGGGGGCACATTCTACAGTACTTAAGTGAATAGATACCCAGAGAATGCTGGACGTCTTTGCTAACCCCGATGAGACTACACCATCAGCCCTCCTCCCCACTCGATCACTAGTCTAAAGCACAAAACCACACGAATATCCACCCTCACCTTCCAGCGCCTGGCCACCTGAATGATCCAGACCTAAACAATCTGTCCCCGAATAGCCCAAGGCAAAACCTGACCACTCCAACACGACTAACCACAGCCACCCAAAAGCATACTTGAACCAAGCCGACTATGCAACAGCACACTAGGATAACCCCAGTCCCGAGCAGACCTTACTACCACCTGGATCCAACAAAGTCCTTGGTCAGCCGACTACGCCCGACCAGATGACTATCCCCTATCAGATCTGATTATCATTACCCATGGGCAGCAGACAACCCCAAGTCACGGCTACAGCTGACCCGAACATCCACACATCCACCTGCCCATCTAAGACCTCAAGCATCTACCCACATACACCTCACAAATGCACCAACGTACCGCCGCAACGAGCTCAAACAATCTCCCAAAAACACACACCACCCACTCACCCACGTGCCATCTTATCCATTGGCGGACATCAGCCATGTACCCACAAACATGATTCCCCAAATGTGCGATCACCCAGCTACAAATAACCGCCTGCATACCTTTTTACCTACCTACCCCGCTTACATATCCAAGCACCACAGCCATTTACCTACTTCATACGCTTTCCAACCTAGCTACAAATTCACCTCATCCACCTTCCCATTCACTCATTCAGTCCCTCACCCATTAATCCACTTATCCACTTAACCATTCCCTCACGTTCAAAGATTACATCTTTAAATTCCCCATGCGGCAGCTATTACCATAACAATGGGACACACCTTATCCCAACTCTACTTCGCTCCTACAGAGTTTAACAGGGGACATTGTGCTGAGCGTTTCTTTGATAGGGGGACTGGAAGATACAGCAAGAAATGTGCATCATCGCCGAGTCGGTAGACTTTTCGAGAACAGCGGCGTTTCGCTGGTTGCTCAGAGGATCCGGCCTGTTGGCTGTTGTCTCTCCTACAAACTCAGTTCCCTTACCATCGACTGCATCGCCTTTTCCAGCAACTGTTTGGCGCTGAACGGTATCTTTAAAAAAATGCTTCCTGTCATATTCCATCACAAAGTGAAATACTGATCGCATATATGCACAATAATGAAGATACTCTCTTTCTCGCTGGGCTGCATCACCCGGCTCTGCAAATCCCTTATCAAATCTGCTACTGAAATCCTTATGCACATCTTTGTACCGTTTAGATTTGAAGATACCAAACTTCGATATTCTGCTCTCTTTATACTTGACGCAAGATGCTGCCTTTGAGTTCAGTGTAAAGATGACCGCCAAGTCTTATAGGTTTCTTACAAAACTAAATTAAACCTGTATTAATAGAACAAAAGATTTTCAGCACCTAAATAGATCTACAAATTACTAGTAGGTTAATTTCTAAATCCTCTACTTAATCTACCCCCAAGTTACACCTCCGTTAAGGTAACACTTTTACACATAGGCCTTTAAAATCCCAGGCAAAGTAACACAGAATACTCTGAACAATCAAATTTAAAATGAGTTTTTCTCAGCTTCGGTTCGTTGTGGATATCAACTTGAGGCGTGGATGCTGTAGGCTTTTCACACTTGTGTTAGATCTTAACATTTCTGCTCTTACAGTAGGCCTTCTCTTCTTTTTACATATTTTCCCCTTTGAATGCAAATTTCCATTGTTTCACACAAAAACAAAAATAACTGGAAAAACTGAGCAGGTCTGACAGCATCTCTGGAGAGAAAGGCAGAGTTAAGGTCCGTATGACTGTTCTTCAGAGCTAAAGAGAAGTGGAAATGTTTCAAGATCCCTTTGGACTTTACTTCTCTATTATTAAAAATCTATCATCGTACCACTTTTACCAGTAATCTTTGGGAAGAAGTAAACAAACCGACTCTTAATTCTCTTGGCTAGTTAAAATATTTCATCCCTTCTTTAATTTCAAGATAGCCTGGCTTATTTAAAAATGCAAATGTTCCCTTCACACCTCACACTCTAAAACTTCCCCCATGTTTAACTATTTAACATTTCAAACCCAGCTTACCTTCTGATACATCAAAACCGTCACACCAGCTGCATTTAATTCAATTAAACCACACACACACACACACACAAACACACAGACATACAGACACACACACACAGAGAAAAAGGTCCCACTTTACTGTACTTTTCAATAAATTGTAATAACATTATAAAAGTTATTATATCTACCTGACACACACACACACACACACACAATTCACTTCAGCATATATGTATCTATTTGTGTTTTTTTCCTTTACACGTTTCTGTTATCTCCCAGGGAACCTGGTCATATTGTCAGTTTCTGGATTCAACGTGCTTGACCCGACGTAGCAGCATGAGTGCAAGTTAATAAATCAATGAAAACTATTCGAAGGGCGGATTAATTAGCACAACAACACAAAAGGAAGATGATAGCATCTGTCAGAAGGCTTGAATGCAAAACTTTAGAGATTCTGCAACCGTTCTGCAAAACTTGGTGAAATTCCTTCTGCAGTGCAGACAACACTTTGGAGCATTGCGCTTCTATCACATTTTGACCTTGGGCATTTGATGTCTGTGGAATTACACTGGGGATTCGAGTGGTACACATTCGGGGCACAGGATGCCTAAGAGTATGTTATACTTTTTTTGGCAAAGGACAATCAGGAGTGATAGGTTCGCGTATTTTAACATGTCGAGATATTCTATAGGCTAGATGCCTTCACATTTTTTAAGGGATTGAATACCGAGTGGATGTCATATTTATATTCGAGCTAGAATATTTCACATGGAAACCAGGAAAGACTTATCCTCAGAAACGGTAGCAGAAAGCATTGATTCCATGCCTCTGGAGATTGTAGACGCTGGAATGCAATTGCAGATTCCGATGATAACATTGAAGCAATTTTATGCGATGAGAGATGTTAGGAGTTATGAGTTCAAAGTGGCAAATGAGGTTGAAGTGCAAATCCGGAATAATTGGAAAGCTGCGTAGTGTTTACTAAAATATAATGTTCAGCATTTCGTTTGAAACAGTGAAATTCATTGGCTACCTTTCGTGTAAAATTCCGCAGCGTTCACAAAACTCCCGGAGGTAAATTCCTCCCCATTCTTTTCTTCAAGGTTGTATGGCGGGCAATCGTTTTCTTTAAGAACTTGTTGCCTGGGATATTGCTCAGTGCCTTTCACCGCTGTGTTGTCCATTGCAAAATCGAATTTGTGCGCAAAGAAGTAATGTGGATGCTGCGTTATCCGTTTCAAGTCTCCAGTGCCGCAGACGCAAATATTATGGCGATACCTTCTTGCACAAGGGTCTCTATTTTCCCCCACTCCTACCAGGAATTTCCATTTATCAAACGGCTGAAGACCGGGGTATGTGGAGTGCGGGACTTTCCTCTCAAAGGTCTGGAGCCGGGCACGTCGGACAGTCTGTGGATCGTCGGCCAGACGTGTTCATCGGGTTGGTAAATACCCTCTGAGCACTTGAAAAACTGTTGGATTTCAAGGTTACTCAACACATAGTTGACAGAAGCCCTGGTAACAGCAATTTAAGAGTTCCCTACGAAAATCGCGATATTTCTCGGTGCCTTTTTCAATTCAGCAGTTCTCGCCATTTTACCGCCAACATGGTATCGGTAGCGCCAGCGTTTCAGGAAGTCACATGAAAATGAAAGACGTTAGCGAACAGTTGTGCTAGCAATGCAAAGTCGTTCCATCTCACAGTGAGCAAAATAAAACGCAGCAACATCGCTTGAATTTGCAGAGTGCAAGGAGAAAATAAAATAAAACAAATATTTCTATTGCATGAGACGGGTAATTCAGGGTAATGAATCGTTGCAAGCAGCCTCTCGTGCAAACAATTTGCAACGTCTGATTGGAAGGAAAACGACACACGGTGGAATTCCTCCACACACCCCGCCCCCACCTTTCCCACGAGCTATAATCCCGCAATTGATGGAAAATAAATGAATAAATAGATGTTTTGGATATTTTCGTGTATGAAGGCATACAATATTTCATTTATTGATAACTAAACGCATGTATATTATACTGATTAGATAAAGGATATCTCAATGCTGTGAGCTATGATTACACTGAAGAAGTAACTGCCGTAGATCGCGTACAGGCGTTGAAAACAAATGCGGATGTTCCCTTAATAGTTTTGTCAGGAGTTGAAGATCAGGGATTCTGTCGGGGTCAGTGTTTCCGTGGAAGTATGTTGAGATTGGGTACCTGGGTTGAGCATTGGCGACTGAGAACGATGCTTGTGATCTGGACTCCGGAGCAATGAGAACATGGGTAGTTGGGGGCGGCGGCGATTTGATTGGCCGGCGATGATTTCCAAATTCATGGACGTAACTTTTTTTTTCTGTTGCAGGTGAGCGTTGGTGCTCACTTTCCTGAGTGTAGCCATTCCTGGAGTGTGCTTGCTTTGGAAGAGCAACTTTGCAGAATGGAACAGGCATTGGGGCCTTTATTTATATAGATGGAAGTGGCAAGGAAAAGGATAAAAGAAGAAACATAACAGAGCGAGTGTTTGAGATCCGGAATGTGCTGCCCGAGGGCGTAGAGGAGGCAGGCGGATCGAGGCATTGCAATGGGTTCTGGCCTGTTAAATGTAAAACAGGAATGCGCAGGCTTAAGGAGAAAAAGCAGACAAGTGGCACTCGGCGAGGAATGCTTGTTTTACATCCGACACCGGCGCGACGGGCCGAACACCCACCCTCCGTGCTGCAACGAATCCGTGATTCTGGGATTTTGGATATTTTCAGCAATGAGGAATTTATGTGAGTTGAAGGTTATTTTTTAGCAACAGGGGAGCTGAGGGAAGATACAGCTGAGGTATGTGAAATTATTCGGAGCCTAAATTGAGACGGCCCCTGTTGTATTTAACCGGCAGAGCCCCGGGAAGTTGATTTAGAAGGGTTAGGGTGGGACTGTTGAGAATGCTCGACGTTCTTGATTTTGCCATCTATAACATACTTTTCTGTATTCTGCCAGAGGTTGATGTGTCCGTCTAGGTTGGCCATTCTGAGTTACCCGTTTGGTTGCATAATCTATCTTGGGGAACCCTTGCTTAGCAACGTTGACGCTTGTCTTCACCAGGGGAGGGTGGGTGTCAGGAAAGCACCACCTCAAAGGATATTAAGATCAGAAGGTCTAATTCCACCATAATCAGCCACACCAGTGTATGCGCTGGAAGCATCGTAAACTATAGTTACCAGTCAAGCGCTGAAAACCGGTAACAGGTGGCATAACACATTTTCAGCGGCCGCAGGGTAGATAAGTCAAATTGTTTGCCTGAAATGGAAATGACTCCATGATTCTAACTCGAGACGATAGCCCACATAGGCAGCCGATGCAGCAACATAGCTCTTTTTGCTGCTGCTGGAGGATAACAAGCTATTATGTTCTGGCCATTGATGGAAATTAGCTATTTGATGATCTATCCATTCGTTTTGATAGGAAATTCTTAGCCCAATGAGCTGATGAGGTATTTCCATGGAACGTTGCGTCTTACCACGTCTTTCATACAGGTGAGGTCGGCTGGAACCCTGAACCATGATGCGTAAGTCACTCGTTCGAGTTTGCTGGCAACGAAGTTATTATCGAAGCAGAAGGCGATAGCTGCTGCTGCCAAATGAAACGTTTTCGGAGATTTCATATCCACGTGAACAGTACACATTCTGTACTGCGCGCAAATGGCTCCTTTAAAGTCTCTCAAGCATTTGAATTGTACAATGGACCACGATGGGATAGGCAATGGGAAAATATTTTTCTTCACTGATTAAGGGAAAAGTAATGTATTTACGGGTTTCAATGGAAGTCGCAGTGTGAAGTTAACCTGACATAATCAATTTCTGTTAAAGCTGGGCACTTGTTTCATGCTCCGGTTGAATTGGTCAACTGATGAACGTGTTTGTTGCTGCTGCTCATTATTTTGGAACACATTGAATGCTTGTCAACGATTGCAATATTATCAGAATGTTATTCTCTGCAACTTCTGGACCGCCTCGTCGAATACATTTGCAATCTGTTTGAGAGTGCAGTCGACTTTTCGACGAGGTACAGTGCTACGAGATAACAAATCATAATTGCAGACAAAATGAGATAAAAATGCTTTAGATTTCACGACAGGCAGGCTAAAGGCCTTCTTCATCTTTGCCTGCGTAGCTTTATTTTCCTATATTCTTCCAGGGACGGATGGTCTCCAGATATTCATGACAATTAGAGAATTCCTCAGACTGAGCAAGGTGAAACTTCTTGAATGCTTCGCCACCGAAACAAAAACGACTTATTTGACCGTTCACTGAAAATAAAACATATTGAAAAGAAAATCAGAACAAATTATTTAGAAACATAGAAACTAGGAGCATGAATAGGTCTGCCCTTGGAGCCTGCTCCGCTATTCAATATGATCATGGCTTATCCTTTATCGCAACGCCATATTCCCGCATTCTCTCCATAACTCTTGATTCCCCTAATATCCAAAGATAAACCAGTTTCTTTCTTGAATGTATTCAGTGACCCAGCCTCCACAGCCTTCTGTGGTACAGGATTCCACAGGTTGACGAACCACTGCGTGAAGAAATGTTTCGTCATCTCAGTCCAAAATGGGCTGCACCATACCCTGAGACTGTTGCGCTGGTTCTAGACTCCCCAACCAGGGGAAACATCCCCCTGCATCCAGTCTGCCTAGCCCTGATAGAATTTTCTACGTTCCAATCAGATCCCTTCTCATTCTTCTAAGCTCTAGTGGATCTATGACCAGTGGAATAAATTTTTTCTCATACATTCCTACCAGAATCAGCCTGATCAGACTTAATATAAGATTCTACAGAATTACGCTGCATCCTTGCCGCCTTAACTGCCTGTAATCGCAAAAGCCTCAATTGATGTGACCTCCCCCAGTATTATGACCCTCCTCGGTTTCAGCCCTGCTTCAGGTTTGACGTCTTGTGGATCCTCAATTTTAATCATTTAGTCATTGGCAGCCATTCCTCCAGCTGCCGAGAAGCCAAATCTCCAATTCATTTTCTAAACCGCGCCGCCCTCTTTCATAAATTCTTTCCTTTCAGGTGCTCCGTAGTATCGAGCTCTCAGAGCCCCTTATGTAACGTGGTGTTAATTGCTGTTTAATAACTCTGTTGTGAAACAAATTGGAACGTTTTACTGCACTAACGACATATAGAAAAACTAACTGATGTGCTATGCTCAAGAGTCGGTTTTATGATTATGAAGCTTTAAACGAAAATGAATCACCTCTCTTGGAACAGAACGCCAAGAATTTCGCTTTGCAATGAAATCATGGCGCCTTATTAATCTCATTTTTCGATTATCCAACGCGAAATGAAAAACATTGCTCTTTATGCTTTAAATGGAAAATTCTGTAGATTTTAAATCTGAAATAAAATAATTAGAAGTGACAGAAATGTCTGGAAATGCTCAGAAGGTCAGGCAGCAACATTCCAGAGAAACGGAATTCAATGTTCAGTTCGAGACTGACCCTTCACGGTTCTGATCAGGGATCATCGTTGACTCAGAACGTTAACCCATTTTCTCTCTACAAATCATGACTCACCTTCGGAATATTTCCATAAGTTTTTGTTTTTACATTATTTCAATAATAATGTGGCCAGTTTAAATTTCCAGGATGATGCTGATTTTATCATTCAGCCATGTGACCTGGCTGCTACTGGTGAAGCGAAAATGTCTTGTCCATTCTTCATTCCCATTGAGAAGGTGGTTGTGGACCGCCTTCTTCAACTACTAAAGCCCATGCGGTGCAGGTACAGTCACAGTGCTGTTGTGTAGGGAGTTCCATAATTCTGACCCAGGGGCCGTGAAGGAACGGCAATAGAATTACAAGTCAGGATAGTGTGTAGCTTGGAAGGGAACATGCAAGTGGTGGTATTCCCATGCAGCTGCCGCCCTTCCACTTCTCGGTGGTAGAGGTGGTGGGCTTGAAAGTTGCTATCGAATGACGCTTGGCGAGCGGCTGCTTGTATATGGTGCCACAGTGCATCCATGGATGAATGTTCAATTTGTCTAACAGTGTTTATCATGACCAAGAAAATAATTCAAGTTTAATAGATTAAGTTGGGCAGGTGGATGGCGTATAAGTGGGAGAAAATTTTAATGACACTACTGGTAATGCAGTTGGATTTAGTGTTGTGGAGAGACTAAGAGTTAAAGTTTCAGATTGTGATGGCAGCATTATTTCGAATCTGAGATATATTTTGCCAGAAGTGCATTTGGACGGGCTACTTGCACGTTGAGCAGCATCAGGGCAGTGGGAGGCTTTTAAGGAGGAGACTGAAAGGGATTAGAACTAACTTGTTCCTTTTAAGAAGAAGAAAAAAAGGGCATTCCAAAATCTAGACTCTCAGACACCAAGTGTCAAGCATACAGGGCGGAAAAAAACATAAAAGGGAGGCATATGTCTGGTGCCAAGCGGTCTGATGCAAGCACAACTGAGAAGTGCCAAGAATCATTCGTGCCACACAAATGCTAGGCAGTTACCATCTCCAACAAGAGAGAATCTAACCAATGGCCCGTGACATTCGATGATACTACCACCTCTGAATCCACCACTTCCAACATCCTGGGGGTTATCATTGACCAGAAACTGAACAAGAGCACACACATAAATAATGTGGCGACAAGGGCAGTTCGGATTCTAGGCGTTCTGCAGCGAGTAACTCACCGCTTGACTCCCCAAAGCCTGCCCACTATTTACAAGGCACGAGTTAGGAGCACGATTGAGTGCAGCTCAACAACACTCAAGAAGCTTAACACAATCTAGTGCAAAGCAGCGTGCTGGATTGACTCCCATCCAAAGCCATTCACCCCCTCCACAAACATTGAACAGTAGCGACTTTGCATGATCAACAAGATGCACTGCAGGAATTCACCACGTCGCCTCTAACAGTAACTTCCAAACCCACGACCTGTACCACCGAGAAGTGGAAGGGCGGGGTAGCAGACATATGTGAACAACAACGCCTTGGAAGCCCTGCCCATCACCCCTTCAGCCCCGCCCCCACAAATAAACACCCCACCGACTCCAAGCCTCTCATCATCCTGAGTTGGAAATATAGACCTCTATTCCTTCATTGACACTGGATCGAAACCCTGGAACTCCCTCCCTAACAGCACTGTGCGTGTACCTACACCACATGGACTGCATCAGGACAAGGCGGCAGCGCATCAGCACCTGCTCAAGGGCAATTATGGATGGGCACTGAATGCTGGCATGGTCAGAGACACTCACACCCCGTGAACGAATTGAAAGAACGTCTCAGCACTAGGAAACTGATGCAGGTACAGAAAGTGCAGGAATGAAATTTAAATCGAAATTAATAAAGCAAAGAGCAGGCATGAGCAATATATTGAAAGGTAGAATCGATGATAATTCAAAAAACATTTTTGCAGATATAAAGGGCAAAGGCAAAGGCCATGAAAAGGTCAAAGCCGTAACTAGTGTCGAGGAAGAAGTCCTAATTATTGAAAAAATTGCGCTTGTAGAGACAATGATTTGTACTTAAGGACGGACGCTGTGCAATTTTAGTTGGGATAAACTTGGCCATGGAGGAATTTTTGAGATCATACCGTTTTTGAAAATGGATAAATGACAATGTAAACATGAAACATGCAACTGCCGGCTAAGATAAAAAAAAAAGAGAATCCCCTTTCAGGGAAAGAAAATTGTCCTCCTTACCTAGTCTGGTCTGGCCTATGCTTCACTCCAAACCCACAGTAATGTGGGAAGAGTTTCCTGCAGTCAGTTCTTCTTGAAAATAACAAGAGCTACATCACGAGAGAGCGCTCAGTACCAGCGTGAGTGCGGGGAACCTTCAAGGCGTGAAAGTCACCACAAAGGGCGAGAACTGATTTGTGAGCAATGGGTGAGTGCTTTTCTACAAATTAAAATATATTAAGCGAAGGAAAGTTAAGAGTTCTAGTTTTTATTTAAAGTACATAAATAATTTATCTTTTATTTACTCTATTTAACTTAAAGAAAAGGATTTTTTTCAAGTAGAGGCATGGCAAGGCAGCTCAGTCACGTGTCATGTACCGCCTGCAGCATGTGCGAAGTCCCAGATGCTCCTGGCGCTCTGGCCGACCACGTGTGCAGGAAGTGACACCGGCTGCAGCTACTTGAGTTCGGACTTTCGGAGCTTGAGCAGCACTTGGAGGCACTGAGATGCATCCGCGAGGCTGAGAGTTTCGTGGGTAGCTCGCTTTTTGACGTGGTCACCGCACAGCTTACGGAAGTGCAGACAGAGAGGGAATGGGTGACCATCATTCAGAAGAAAGGTGGCAGGCAGGTAGTCAGGAAAGGCGCAGGGTGCATCTCGCTCGAGAACTATTTTCTGTGTTAGAAATCCGTGAGAGTGTTGGTCCCTCTGGGGAGTGCAGCCACGCTCATGGCACTATGAGTGGCTCAGATGTACGAGGGTGCAGGGAGAGGAAAAGTAGGAGAAGGGCAATACTGGTAGGAGACTCGATAGTAAGGGTAACAGATAGGCGTTTCTGCGGCCTTAGACGTGACTCCAGGATGGTATGTTGCCTCCTTGGTGCCAAGGTTAAGGATGTCACTGAACGGTCACAGGGCATTCTAGAGGGGGAGGGCAAACACACCGAGATCGTGGGTCATATTGGTGTCAACGACACAGCTAGAAAGAGGGATGAGGCCTTGCAAGCATTTTGTTATTAACCAATGGACGTAATTTGACCCCCGGCATGAGTTAAAGGGAGTACCAGAGACGGTCAGTCGCGAAATTGAACAATTTCCCAATGATTCCAGAAACTTGTAAATCTGGAGTTTTCCTCATAAGTTTACCTTAAAGGTTATTGCCTAGAGTTTGCACGTAATCGCTCTGTATAACTCTTATTGATAACTGGCAACGTCGTACATCACAAGCATGGCTGTCCTCTGCGCATTGAATAATATTTTTCAGCCCGTTTAAAAAAAGCGATGACTCATTGAAACGAGCAACTGGCTCGCAAAATACAAAACGCCTCATCTCTACTTCAGGCCATTGCAGGGCTTGATCAACTTAGCTTCATAACTCGATACACAATGAATTTACCCATGCAGACCGCTGGTGAGACCTGGTGAGAGTTGGATGAGTTTGTATCTCTCACTGAATGCAAACAACACAGTAGAAACAAGAGCTACCATCATTCATTTCTTACTTCAATATTTAGGCATTGTTTCGAACAAGTTTTCCCCATTTATCTCTGTTGTTCCCTAGTTTCCTCTGACGCTTTCATTGTGGTGAACGTGTAAATGTCAAAGATTAGCTCCAGCCACACATTAATAATAGGCCGAATGTCTATTACTGAAAAGATTATATAATCTGCTGTATACCGTAAAGCATTTGTGACTCTATGGTGCCTGAATGTCACCATGAGCTCACCCAGAACCCCGGAGCCCCGCTGAGCCCACACCAATAGATGACCAATACTTTCTGAGCCAAGGAAAGAGATCACATTGCAAATTCGAAAAGCCAAAATGTGCAGGTAGTGGTGATCCCACTAGTGCTGCCCTTGTCACTGTATGTGTTGAGGTCGCGGGTTTGCAAAGTGCCGTCGAAGGAGGCTTGGTGATTTGTTGCAGCGCATCTTGTATATGGTACAGACTACTGCCAGTGTGCGTCATTCGTGCAGGGAGTGAATTTTGAGACTGTTGGATAGGGTGACAATCAAGCCAGCTGCTTTGTCCTGGATATGGACAAGGCTCACCAGTTGTGTTGGAGCTGCACTCATCCAGGCAAGTGCAGAACATTCCAAAACACTTCTGAATTGTGCTTTGTAAATTATGAACGGCAGTTGGGGAGTCAGGTGGTGAGTTGCTCGCCACAGAATTCCCAACCCATGACGACTCTTATAGTTTTAGTATTTAGTGTCAAAGTGTTCAAATGGCTGCACCTTTTTAATTTTATGTCAATGTTACCCCCCCCCCCCCTCCCCCCCCCCAAAATACCCCTACTCGATTGATACCTTGGTTGGAATGCGGAGCGGGAGGGTGTTGGTCGGGGCAGCGGGGTGGTGAGGAGGCAGATCAGCTTTCGAGGAGTTGTTGGAAAGGCTGGGCCTGTATGCATTGCAGTTTAGGAGAATGAGTGTTGATCTTATTGAAACATTTAAGATCCTGAGGAGATTTGGGAGGGCGGGTGCTGAAAGGGCGCATCTCCTTGTGAGAGAGACTAGAACGAGAGAACACGGTTTAAATTAAGAGGCCTCCCATTTTAGACAGATGAGAGAAGAAAGTACTCAGACGTCAATCTTTGGAACTCTCATCTCCAGAGAGCGATGGAGGCAGGGTCAGAGGATAGTTTAAGGCAGAGGTGGACTAACAAGGGATAGTTTATCGGGTGTAAATGCTGCTGAAAATGATTAAATCATGAGATAACATCACCACTCTGAAATTATGCTGGAGGCAAGGTCAATAATGGATGATTTGAAGATGGCTGGGCCTTTTATATTAACCTGAGAGACTTCTGCAACGATGTCCTGGGGCTGAGATGATTGACCTCCCACAATGACCCCCAACTCCCTTTGTGATAAGTGTGACTCCACCCAGTGTATGATAATAGCCTCTGGTGCAGTTTGGGAAGGATAAACAGTATAATTCAAATTATATGATGAAAGCAAAATATTGCGGATGCTGGAAATCTGAAACAAAAGCAGATAATGCTGGCAATATTTAGCAGGCCTAGCAGCATCTGTGGAAAGAGAATCCCAGTTAAAGTTTCGAGCCCGTATGTTCCTTAACTCTGATTCTCTCTCCACAGTGCTGCTAGACGTGCCGAGTTTTTCCAGCATTTTCTGTCTTTTTGTTTCACAATTCCAATTGTGCTCTTTTGATCGAGTGCAGGAGCGAAACGAACTGGGCCTGCATATTCAAAAAGTTGAATTAGGCAACTCAAGTACTATACCAATTAAGAAAGTTTATGGGGTATTTGGTTTTGTAAACAGCGCTATAGAATACAAAAGGCGGGAGATATAAATCGATGACTAGGTCTCAGATAGAATAATGTGTAAGATTCTCGGCACCGCCTCCTGGTTTCAGACCAAGTTGAAATAAGGTTTCTCAGGATGGCGTCAGGGACCCGGAAAGTAATTCATGTGAAAAGATTGGAGGAGCTTACATTGTACTCTCTAGAACAGAGGGATTTACAGGCACAGTGAACAGGATCATTTACAGTTATGAAGGTTTTGAATGTGCAATTAGAGCAAGAAGTGTGGTGACCCTTACTCTGGCAAGTGAGCTCATAACGAAACGTGCTACATGTGAAATAATTGCCAACAGAACCACAGGTTAAATTTAAGATCCAGATTAATTATTAACTGGAAGGTCGTTCCAGGGGCTCAATCGAAAACTGATTCTGTGGGAAATCGCAAAAGACAGTTGAATTTATTTTGAATAGAGCTATCTAATTTGAAGAGTTATGGGAAGGACTGTTGGTGTGAAACGAATTTGGATAGGTTGGCCATGTAACGTTGCAATAACAGCATCAATGCTCTTTTAAAACACAAGCGCTGGCAAAATGGGCCGAATGGCCGTTCCCCAACTGTAACGTGTTGTGATTCCGTGAATGCAATGTTACCTTTGTTCCAAAGTCACTCTCCTTGAATCAGCACTTGAAAGGCACGCTTAGCGGAAACTGTCTTACTCAGACCATTAGAAAATACGCAAAGCAAATCATTTGTTTGCCAAATATAGGCATCATGTGAAAAGATTGGAGGAGCATACATTGTTTATATTTTGTTTCTAGTTTCAGGTAGAGATTAACAGAATACGGCTGACATAATTGTTACAAAGGAACAGCGCAAAAATACTATTACAGATCGCGATAAAAACAACAATAAGAAAATTGATGCAATTAGAATTCAGCAAATCTCGCCTCGTGTCAGAAGCTTATTCCTTGCTGGTGCAACAATCTTCATTCATGCATTCTAGAAAAACGCGAGACAGAGACCCTCATCCCTAAAACGCTGTAGCCTACTTCCTATTGTGTCATTTTTAAACACTAATTATCTGAAAGTGGCTGAGGCGGGTATTCCACAGGTGAAGTCAATAATACATGGACACACACGATTTTCCAAGCACATGGGTGACTTGTCATATTTTATTTTAATTGATTCAGAGCACATGAGCAAATATTTAATGCTACTGACAGCTCAAATGTGTGCTTCCCATAAATAATATATATATATATTATCAAAGTGTTTGTGCTACCAGCTCTGAAGGCAGATTAGAGTGGCGAGGATTTACATGGATATCTCAGTCGGAGGGCATATATTGCAATGTACAATGAACAAATACATTGCATCTCTGCATCGCTAGTCATATCGTGTCGTTTTTCTCTTGCTCTAGTTTTACTTCACTATGTAATGTTGCAGAAACAACATCAGTGCTCTAATACATAGTCCAAAATATCCCAAGGTATCACAAGACGCCCCATCACTCATTGCTGCACAATTTAATACTCTTCTTAGCGTTATAATGCTAATAATTGTTTTCACCATTTTCTGTGACAATAGCTAATCATAGCTTGTTGTTGCCTCTGATGTTAGCCTTACCTCTTGCATCCGTATGAATTCAATTTCGTACAGCTACGGCAAATACTTAGGTCCTGGTGGAGGCAGGAATGCGACCTGGATTCACATTATTGAACTTAAGTATTAAGTCTAAAATGAGGTCTTCAAAAGCTCTCGCAGTTGCAAACCAGCAATGGTGATATAGCACACAAGGAATATTAGATGTTTAGAAATCTCATGATGTTCATGTTCAAAATCAGTAGCTGCATGTTTTTCACTGTTGGAGCTGAACGCAGTGGCGTTGCAATAATGAAGTGAAATATAATTTTGCTTGATTGAGTGCAATCCCGAAAAGACAAAATTGACAAGAATTTATATGACAGGAGAAGAAGAAAACGTTTCTAATTAGCCGACCAGTCGATTCTGAGTGGCGGAGACGCTGCCAAGGAGAAGAAAATAGTGAACTATATGTTCCCAAGCTCCAGGTGTTTTTTTTTAAGTGCATGATTTGAACATATTACCTCTTGTTTCGAAGAACGGATGGCTGCGTACGAATGTAAGCATAAACGATCCATGTTACGAGCTCAACTGATCATCTGAAATTAATTGCTAGTCTAGCCATGAGCACAATCAGAATTGCTCAACAAGTGCTGTCCAATCTCGAAACATGTAGCAGTAGACATTCTATTTGCGGTTTTTCAATAATGGGATGGCTTTACCCCGGCTTTTCAAAGCAGTTAAATGAATTTGTTGTTCGATTCAATCAGCCAACCACTCAAATAGGAAGTGCAGTGTGCTCCGGAAGCGCCTTTCACCATGCAGATATGCATTTACAAACTGTATTTTAAACGTCTTCACTCAATCGATCAGCCCTTTGTTGCTTTTTTGAATAATCGATGTAAGAATTCTGCCAGGGGCCGATCAGAATGTAAGGCAAAAAGAATGGCAAAACGGATAAAATTTTCACATCATCTTCCCTGCTTTGCGATTCATTGAGGAGTTTCCCTGGAAATTCCGTTATTACATAAGAGTGGCAACAATATTTTGGATTGTGGAATGTGCACAGAACACTCCGGGCAGAATCAATTCTGCACAAAAGTTCAGCCAAGTGCCCAGCAAGGAACTGGGAACTTTGCAAATTTTACATGATCAAATCTCCACTTCTAAATTCATATATATATATATATATTTACTGGGAGACTCCTATAAAGGATATACCTCCAATTCACTCACACGCCGTGGGGAATTTCAATCTCTCGGCCTGCGCAGTTATTTTTCAGAATGTTGTAATGATAGTAGGAATGAATACATTTGAATTACAATCTTTCAAAATTCCTGCTGCATTGTGTGCGTTTGTACGGAAGAGACCCGGTGACAGACCCAGGGTGCAGCATTAGGAAGGGATTTAGCACAGAAATACATTTTCCTAAATGTTTCTGAAAACATATGCTGCCACTACCCGATCTTCAAAAAAGAAACCTTGTTGAAATATTCTTTCCGCTCATCACCAACAAATCGCAGGATTTCAGCCCAGACACTGATATCAGCTTTTTCCAATAAAGGTAATGCAGTGGGGCGGCTGGTCACTTGCCCAGAACACCTGGGAACAGCTTGTGTTGTCGCAAACAACATACAATGGCAAACGCGTCACCCGGAACTTCAGGATCAGTGCACTTGAGCTGGGAATCGGTATTGCTGATTGTCAGCAAATTCAATGCTCTCCTTTTATTCATCTAACCCCCCACTCATTGCAGCGGATGTGAAAAATTCGCATTATTTCTAAGAGGCGGAAGGGGAAGGTGGAGGGATGTTCTTGGACAATTGAGCAATTTGATTCTTTCTTTCCAACGCTCTCCGGAAGTATTTCTCTCTCCAGCGTCTCACCTTCTTGCCAGCAGCTTATTTTCCACAAGACGAATATTGGAAATAGACGTTAGTTCAGTGCATCGGGAACTTATCGGGAAATCTTACACTTATCCTCCACTCTCAGTGCTTCAGTTGCCACCAGGAGTGGTACATTGTGTTTCTCTTCCATATATTCAATTAGAACAAAAATTGAGAGTTTTACAAAACATGATGCATTTACATACAAGCAACTTCTCAAGACCACTTTTAGTTCCATACAATTAGAACTAATTATTTCATTCATTCAATGGAGGTGCGCGTAGAATTTAGAACACTTTAAGGTAACATTGTTCAAAGGTAATCAACAGCTGAATATAATGTCTTACCGTCTTCCGGATTCCGATAGCATGGAACTAGGACGAATTTGGTATTTTTGGTATTTTTTCTTTCTGGCAGCTGAAAGCACAAGGCGTCAAAACGAATACAGATATCTCGTGACAAATACACAGGATTTGAGTTATATGACAGTGGAGATTGTAATTGATTAAGTTGTGAAACTGTCACTGACCGTAACCTGCGCAGATGACTTTGTTTTGGTTGCTCAATGGAGAGGAATACGTAAGAAAAATGTTTCACTGTGATTGATATTTTGGTGAAAGGTAAAACGTATGCATTCTGAGCGTATACAGAATTAAATATCTGTAGAATTTTCTATCTAGTTGCGGATTTCAATCATTCACCCTTTTCTTTGTACCAGCCTTCGGGTAACACTCGGAGTGAATAGGTGGCTTTGGGAACGGTCGAATTGGGGATAGACGGAACTTCCACTGTTATTGTATCAGGCCCTTCGGAAAGTCTGGTAGAAGATAAATATAAATGGTCAGCTGAATAGGCACACGGTATATTTTTTTTTCTGTGGCATTGTGTGCATTCTTCGGTCAACAAAGCACGAACAACATGTTATTATATATATAAACGTACAAAAGGGAATGTTAAGATGAGTATCTGTCAGTTACTAACGAAGCCAGCAGGATTTGGGAGCTGGACTATTTTATTTGGCGAAATAAACTCCAAAAAATGCACTGCATTGATCAGAATTTCTAAGGAAATTCATAACATTAATGCAGCAACGTAATTCACAACGTTCCAATGGATTAATTATAGACAACTGAAATTAGGAACGAAGTCATGAGTAAGACCATTGTGTTGTGTTTCATGCAATGTGAGCAATTTTTTGTTACGACGTTTCTCTTTTTTCTTAGATAACAGTTCATTCATACAATCCTTTAGGAGCAGAAATTGGATTAACGCCCAACTCATTCTGGATATATTTGGAAAATGAGATATTTGACCTTTATTTCAACCGCTCCTCCAAGAATTACACGCCGTTGTTTCATTTCGGCTTGAATTTTCTATAACATGGCAGTGAAAATTTCGAATGTGTTTCTGCTAACTGAAAACTAAGGTAATATTCTGGCTACAGCGGATGGTGTAATTTGAATTCAATTAAAATCTGAAATCAAAAATCTAATGATGATTGTGAAACTATTGCCATTTGTTGTATAACCCATCTCGTTCACTAATCTTTAGGGAGGGAACTTTCCTTCAGGGATCCCTCAAATCCACAGATGCCCTCAGAACAAGGGTAATTGGGGATGGACAATAAATATAGGCCTAACAAGCGACGCCCAAGCCCCATGAATGAATAATTAATAAACCCTGTCTCCCTGTGTGTTTTCTTATCATTGCCGTACTTGCAGGAAAACTTTCTGTGATCCGTTTGCGAATAATTTTTGGTCATTGCGAATATACTCTTAGAAGTTTACAGCACAGATGGAGGCCATTCGGCCCATCGTGTTCGCGCCAGTCAAGGAAGATCTGACAACACGAATCCCATTTTTCCAGCGCTTGGCCCATAGCCCTGGAGGCTATGGCAATGCAAGTGAATATCTAACTACTTCTTAAATTTCACAGGAGTTTCTAACTTCACCTCCCTTTCAGGAGTGAGCTCCAGACTCCCACCACCCCGTGGGTGAAAAAAAAACTTCCTCCACTCCCCTCTTAGCCATCGACCTCATAAGTAAAATCTATGCCCCCTGGTTATTGACTCCTCTAATAACAACGACTCTAAATCACTCACTATTTAAAATAAGCTGCCTTTCTAGTTTTCCGTCCAAAGTTGAAAGGTTCACCATTCCATTTGTCAGCTCTTGCTCACTCTTTTTTTTCACTTTCTGTATTTCTTTGCAGCTTTTGTTTTGCATCCTGCTCTCAGATTATGTTTCAACTTAATTCTGCACCTTCTCCAAACATGACAGCATTATCTTTGGTCCCATCCCATAAGTAATCTATATAAGTGGTAAATGCCTGAACCTCATGCACTGATTCTTACTCTCCACCTTTAGCTGCAAAGTCTAAACTGAAAATTTCACCATTTAATCATGTTCTCTCTTTTGTGCCCATCAACCTATCTCCTATCCATTCTGATACATTACTTCCACACATGTGAATCCTTCATGATAATGTACTGTTTCCAAACATATGAGCTCTAAAGTGCAATAACGCCTTGTTTGATATGTTACCGAAAGTTTTTTTTGACAATAAATGTACACGACAGCGATTGGTTGCCAATTTACCATTGCAAGAAATCATTCAAAATAGGACATTCTTTTCATAGAGCCGCACATATTTTCTGTAAATATATTATAATTTCTTAATCGTGCTGTTACCAACTACCAAGTATTAGGGCCCAGCATTTTACCAAGCTTTGGGTCATTTGGGCACACTTAGTCCTTTAATGGACCCTCACTTGCTTTTGCTAATTCTTTCATGTTCACCTATTAATGTCCACCATGTACAAGGAATAACTCAGGAGTGTGATGTAATACTATCCCCTTACCCGGATGTGTGCAGCTCCAACAACACTCAAGAAGCTTGACTCCATCCAGGACAAAGCAGCCCGCTTGACTGGCACCACACCCAGAAACATTCACCATCTCCACCACAGGAAAAAAAGAACAGTGGAAGCAATCTGCACTATCTGCAAGATGCAGTGCAAACACTCGCCAAGTCTCCTTGGACACCGCCTTCAAAACCCATGCCCAGTGCTATCTAGAAGGACAAGGGCAGAAGAGACATGAGAACACCAACACTAGAAGTTACCCTCCAACAACCCGCCATCCTGACTTGGAAATATATTGCCGTTCCCTCACTGTCTCTGGCTGAAAGTCCTGTAACTCCCTCCCTGACAGTACTGTGGATGTACGTACACCACATGGACTACAGCGGTTCAAGAAGGCATCTCACCACCGCCTTACACCACTGGTAATAAGGAATGGGCAATAAACCCTGGCTTAGTGGGCGATGTAAACATCCCTTAAAATGAATATGTGAAAGGGCACAAATGTAATTTCTGATTTATGTGCTGTAAGCAATTAAACTCGTAACACCTTCCAAAGCCCGCTGCCGCTTCAGGCTAGCAGTCTAATGCAGAACGAATGGAACCTCTTATTTCATCAGTCGATTTCGCATGTTGCAAGCTGCAAACATGATGCATAACTTCACATTTGTCTTCGGGGAAAACCTGCTTGTGCATGCAATGTTAATCAGGCAGATGTCCTGGGCGGTGCCAGGCTTCTTGACTGTTGTGGGAGCTGCACTTGGCCAGGCAAGTGAGGAGTATTCCGTCACATTCCTGACTTATGCCTTGTAGATGGTGGGCAGGCACTGGGGAGTCAGGAGTTGAGTTACTCGTCGCACGATTCCTGGCCTCTGGCCGGATGTTGTAGCCACAGTATGTCGATGGCTACTTTTGGTGTGTGTTCGTTAATATTGGATGGCATGTAGGTCTTTTGTTAGATTAGTGATGTTGGAAACGATGTGATTTTTGAGTGCTTTCTGATACTGTCACTTATATCCATATGACGTTTTGCTTAATGCAAGAAGGTTCAGCGTGTAAGCACACACAGTTTTGAACAGAATGGGGTTCCAGGAGGACACACCAACAGTGAAGGAACGGCGATATAGTTCCAAGTCAGGATGCTTTGTGACTTGCAGGGGAACTTACAGTTGGTGATGTTAGGATTAATTTAATCAGATGTTATTTTTAAACATTAATATATAAGAAACCTGGAGCTTGTTTGAAGTTGTTTGCTCCCCTGTTAATTTTGGAGGTTATGTCCATTATTTTCAATTTATTTATGCTTAAGGTTGCACCAATTTGAGATTCGTCCATTTTGCTTAATTTTATAGCTATTTGAGATCACCCAATTAATGCTGAAATTTAATGCCATTTTAGATTATGAAGGTTGGCGGGTATACCCATTTGAGATTAATTCATTTTTGCTGGCAGATGGATGTATTTATCTTATTTTATTTATGTTGGATGCTGTACACACTTGGAGATATTTTATTAATGTTGGACACATTTAATACACATTTAGGCTATTCTCTTAATGCCGGCACTTATATCAAAATTTGCACTTCGTTCTTTTTCTGGTGCATGTAATACAGTTTCCAGGACACTTTATTAAGGGTGGCGAATGCAATCATCGCAATTTTCGTTACCAAAACTGGGTTTAATAGCCTTTTGAGATCAGTTCAATAATCATGGAGATTATGCATTCTTTGATGCTGTCGGTTTACCTTTAGAGGCTTGCTAATCAGTGATGACGTTTAAATACATACAGGTTCGCATTTAATGTTAGAATTTGAACCCATTTAGGGTTACTCCATTAATGATGGTGGGAGTAGTCATGTGAGTTTACAATATTGGTGCTGTAGCCTATCATTGGAAAGTTCGAACACGTAGCTATTCCAGGTTAGTTAATGCATTAGGTAGTTATTGCTGAACTATATACCCATCGGATGTTGTTTTAATTATGTGCATTAGTGTTCTTTCTTAACATAACCTCAGGGTCTCAGATGCGTGTATAATCGAGGTAACAAAGCGAAGAACCAAGGCCACCGTGTCTCTTTTGCTTTGATTAGGCACTTAAATGCTTCATTCTGATAAGTGATCGAGACTGAGAATCCAGAAAACTTGAGAGCTGGACCTGGCTTGGGCAAACAGATTGGCCACGCTCTTGTGTAGTTGACGGGAGCTGCACTCATACAGGCAAGTAGAGGGTGTTCCACCACACTCCTGACATGTGGCTTGCAAGCGGTTTTCAGGGTTTGTGGAGTCAGCAGGTGAATTCCTTCTCGGGGTGTTCCACCCTTTGCTCTGCTCTTTATTTATATGGCGAGTCCAGTTCCGTTGTTGGTCAATGGTAACCGCCCACGATGTTGATAGTGGGAGTTTCAGTGATACTAATGCCATTGAACATCAAGGGGTGATGGTTAGTCTTTCTTGTCGGAGATGGTCATTGCCTGACACTTGTGTGTCACGAACGTTAATTGCCACCTCACAGCTCATGCCTGGATATTGTCCAGGTTTTGCTCCATTTGGTAATTGACGATTTAAATATCGGAGGAGTCGCGAATGGTGCTGAACATTGTGCAATCATTAGCGAACATTCTCACTTCTGACCTTATGATGGAAGGAAGGCCATTGATGAAGCAATGGAAGCTGGGAGTGAAGGAGTGCCAGATGGTGCCCAGGACATTGCCTGTAAGTGATGATTCTGGGGCTGTTGGTTGTCAGGTTGTTGCTTTTCTAGTTTGTGGCACAGCTCTCCCAATGATTGCCAGATGACGACAGATAAGCAGCTCGAAGTGTCGACTGGTTCGAGTTTGCCTAGGTCGATGCCGATTGTTTCTTCCAATTTCGTTTGATTTTTTGGGCAGCATTCGTACGGGTTTGAGACCGCTGAATGGCTTGTTCGGCCATTTTAGAGCGTAGTTACGAGTCAGCCACTTTGCCGTCGGTCGGGAGTCACTTATAGGACATACCAGGTAGCGACGGCACATTGCCTTCCCTTCCAAGCATCAGTGAACCACATGGCTTTTTACCACAATCAACAATGATGTCATGGTCACTATTACAGAGGCTAGTATTTTTTTCATTCCAGATTTACTAATAGACAACCGCGATGCGATTACACGTCCGGTGACATTAACAATACGCTACCTCCTTTCGGTATCGGTTGGCGGAATCAATTTATCACTAAACAAGTAATTAAACGAGGTTTGGTGCAATATTAAATGTTTCATTTAGAACAGTTGATTTCCATGAGGTAATGTACAAGGGCCCTTGTTTGTACGGAATTTGTTCACATTCTATCACGTTAAAATAATTCCTCCTTCAATGTTCCCTGGAACAGTTTTGAAGAAGCGTTTTTTTATTTATTCGTTACTGAGATGTGGGCGTCGCTAGCTGGGTCAGCATTTAATGCTCATCCATAATTGTCCTTGTTCAGGGGGCGTTTTGGAGTCAACCACATTGCTGTGGGCCTGAAGTCACATGTAGACCAGGCAAGGTGAGGGCGGCAGATCTCCTTCGCTAAAGGACACTACTGAACCAGATCGGTTGTTATAAATGGTTTAGTTTCTGTCATCACCATACTTTTAAATCTAGCTTTTTTTTCTTGACTTGAATTTTGCCTTTGCCATGGTGAGATTTGAAGCTGGGTCCCCAGAGCATTACATTGCGTCTCTGGAATTCCAGTCTAGTGACAATACCTCTGTCACTGCCTCTCCTCCTTCATTACAGATGTCCCTGAGGGGCACGCAGTTCGGGTAGGTTTAAGGGTCCGAATCAACAGCTGCTGAAGGAAAAAATGCGCTTCTTGCAGCTTTGCGCGAATGTATTCCACCACACGTCCTCTGAAGCTTGCATTGCCGACAGATCCAAGGCCGTTCCATACACGCCCCTCACAGCATATACATGCCCTGACCTCGCCCCAACTTCACATGTTGTTTCTGAGCCCCTCCAAGATTAGCCTCCAGAAAAGGACGACCTACACTGTGTACTGAAGTAAAGGTAGTTAAGTTCAGGAAATAAGTATTCACGTTATGGAGTATTAGTCTGCGAGAACGACCACAACTTCACCAAATTATCAGTGGGAACACTGTGAAGTTATGGCATTATAAGCGATCAATGAGTGAAAGCCTGCTTTTTTTATTGGTACTTGATTGTAGAGGATTCGCCACAGTCGACAAAAGGAACCTGGGTGCATTCTCGTTGACATTTCTCTACAAAGGGTCAGCATCCTAGAACTCCTCCCTTTCAGCACTGTGTGTTTATGTGCACCTCATGGACTACAGCGGTTCAAGTTAGCAGCTCACCAGCACCATGTCAAGGGGAACTCGGGATGGATATTCACTCTGGTCAAGCCAGTGACGCTCAGATTCCATAAACGAAAGAAAACCTCTGCAGCCTTTCGACTTTAACTTGTTGATAATGAGTACATTTTGACTTAAAGTCGCTCATTTATGCAGATTGAAGCTCAAGTCACAATTTAAATAAGTAATTATTTATTAATTCGTTCATGGGGCGTGGGCGTTGCTGGCTATGCCAGTATTGATTGCTTATCCCTTGTTGCTCTAGTGCAGATGGCATTTAAGGGTCAACCACATTGCTGTGGTTCTGGAGTCGCATGTAGGCCAGACCAGGTAAGGCCTGCAGATTTCCTTCCCTAAAGGACGTCAGTGATCCGGAAGTTTTGTAGAAAAATCGACAATGATTTAATGGACATCATTAGCCTTTTACTTCCAGAATCACAAAATCACAGAATCACACAGTGTAGAACAGGTCCTTGGGCCCAAGGAGTCTGCACCGAAACGTGAAGAAACCCAGATATCTATTGAATTGAAATTGCATCATCTGCCGTGGCGGAATTTGATCCTACGTCCCCAGGGCATTACCCTGGGTCGCTGGATTACAAGAGCAGCAAAATATAAGGCATGTTGAAGTCGTCTTCACAAACTGAATAATTGGGTGTAGGGGGGTCAGTGTTTTTTTTTCTCTGTTTAGCTTTGATATAACAACGCCTGCATATCGTGTCGAGCGTCATGCCTGAGTTCTAAGTGTGAAATTGTGTGCCGGGCAATTGGTTGGCTTTACTGTTTGATTTCCCAGGTGAAGAGCACGTGAATTTTCCTGCGTTTCTCGCCTCTTCAAGGAATTTATTTTGAGACAGTGCCAAAATAAAAGTGAAAATTGTACAACTGAGAAGCGCAGCCTCAGGGAGATTTCGCTGAGAACAATAATTAACGTAACATTCCCGAAAGTGAATTGACGCGGTGAACAGAATACCCTGAGATGCATCGCCCAGCAAAGTACACATGTTCCCGATTTTTCGAAGAGCCGTTCCTCCGAATTCCGCCCCTTCACCATCCCGTGATCATTGCCCATGTCACCGTTCGCTTGAGAGCCGAATGATTTGCGCCCACTGCTGGCATCTGACAGTTGCTGCATTTAGCAGCGAAATAAGCGCAAATGGAATGATGACTTTAATACATCGTCAATCTCGCCAAATATTTAAGAATCACCCATGGAAACTACACTTTTTACAAGGTTAACACCGCTTTGTATGAATGGAAACATGCGCCTGTGTAAAGCAAAACCGTGCGTTTTTAGCACAGATCATTACATGCAACTTTGGAATCAGAATTGCCGCGACTATTTGGTGAAGCATTTCCGTTCAAATTTGTGCGTGAAATTGATGCTAACCAATCAAATGTCCAAGCGGCCGTGAGCCCAATGGAGAAATCAATGGCCGTGCCGGACAAGGCAGACTGGATTACATAAAGCTGACTGCGCAGCACAAGAGTGAATACGAAATAAACACTATTGATCAGGCAACGCATTGAACAAGAAAGCTAAGGGTGGTCAGACGTGCTAATCCCACTGCGACCAGGCAGTGAACAACGAAACTCGAAAGGGTTGCAACGAAAAATCTCATTCGACTCGAAACATTAACTCCGTTTTCTCTCCAGCGATTCTATTAGGGCTGTTGAATGTTCCCAGCATTTCCTGCATTCATGTCGACAGATTGCACTTTCATCGAGCCAGATGGCAATGGCTAGCACGGTGACCGTAAGGACGAAGGAGATACATAGTCTAAAAAGTACGGGTGATGAAAACAGACGCAGATCAGATATAGTCTTTCATTTGATCACACGGCCATTTCTTGAACACGATGTTATCGGCATCAATAAGACAAATCACACTATAAGGGAAGAAACGTAAGGTAATTTTGCATTTAGTCCACATCAATGTTTCGGGTTAGATTAGTTTAACTGGAAATGTTTGTATAGTAGTTGGCTAATTGTATTGTGTCTATTCATCGCAAATGGCATAAGTTGAATTATTCCACATCTTGTACTATAACCAATGCTGCAGACAAAAAAATATATATATTTTGTCGAAGCTCTTCGTCTTGCACTCATCAGGGCAATCACAAGGACACCAATGTCAGTGGAAGCAGCAACTTTATATCGTATGAAAAGGGGTGCTGATTGGTTGGAGAATCGATTCTGATTAGTGGAGGGGTTGCCATGGACAATGCACCATTTGATAGTGACTGAATGTTAACTGCCAAGCATTGACTGACATTTGAAACAGGCAACTTGCCTCTGATTGGTCATGGCATTGCTCTGGGGAATGCACCCGCGAATGCCTAACACTTATTTTGTTTAGATGAAACAGGTGGAATGTGGGTGCATGTTCTTTCTGTCTGCAAAGAACAGTGCCCTGTTCTTTAATATATGTATCTTCCAGTACATGCAAATGCGCCACATTGCCAGTCTGACTGACGAACTTAAATTGGTTGTCACAGTAATCCTTAGCACACTGAGCGTTTTTTAACAAATGTTTTTCACTGGCGGAATCGCATCTAATGTTGGACAGTGCGTTTTGAGGTTTGCAAGCACGGGCTGGTTGGGTATGGGCTGTACATTGCTCACTGCAAACAGTGGAAGGGACATGCTGTTTGTCATGATCCGCCAGTCTTTGGGACTTACGCCCTACATAACTAGCATCACATTAGCTCTGAGATTCATATACCAGATTACTCATGCGTGTCATAGGCAGAACGTCTGTTTGCCTTGAAGGCAGCACGCTGTTAGTGGTGAATGCCACTCGTCTTGCTGCTGCATAGTAGCAGCGTGAAACAGCTAGCTGCACTTGTTGCTTAACATGTTGAGAAATCTTGCCATTCCAGGGTGATTTGAGGGAATTTTCTGGACCGAAAGTGACAGTCTTAGGCCCATTCATGAGGGTGCGCGATATACAGCACAAAAAGATCAAATCAGAATGGCCATTACCCTGCAGGAAGGCTTTGATACCCCCTATTTCAGCATCAAGTTTGCATGGTGAGCAAATGTATTGGACCCTATTATACGGATGCTGATAAGACCAATCTTTTAGCGTGTGGAACAGTAAGAATCCCAATGCGTGTACTGGCCAATGAAGGTAGGTTTAAGGTAAACTGATGTGGGGAACCCCCTGGAGGATTTCTCAATTAGTACGTCAAAGGACAGGATTTCATTTGACTGCTCCAATACAAAGGTGAACTTGACCGCAGGATGGAGCCCATTAAGACTTGCAAGGAACTTATAACATGCAGCTTCTTATTTAAATATATCAAAAGTACCATCCACATTTCGGGGATGTGGCAAGTGACAGGACTTTTGATGTCATTCCATAAAAAAAAACACGTTTCTCATGGATCCCAACAAAGATCTTATCAAGAATTGTCCCAGAGGGGATCCCGTGGCAACACTAGCTTTTTCGGCGGATATGGCGTCTTTAAAGCTGAACTCAGCGGCACGAGTTGCTGATTTCATAAGTTCAATGAATACTGATGCACGTATTCGCGGCGCGTCTGGATCGCCATGAGATCGTGCAGCGGTGCAAGTATCTATGGCTTTCTTAAGTGGAACATTGGTGAATAGGCTAGCAGTGTCAAATGAGCACATGGGCACAGCATTGCCATCGATATGTAAGTCATGTAATGTCTTGGTCAGGTCCCATGGTTTCTTCAGTATCCAGTTCCTTCAGCCGTTTCTTTGATATGACGTGAAGTGGCTCGAATTGACTGAAGACTGGCATCTGTGATGCTGGGGACCTACAGACGAGTCTGAGATGGATCATCCACTCGGCACTTCTGACCGAAGATGTTTGCAAATGTTTCAGCCTTACCTTTTGCACTCATGTGCTGGGCTCCCCCATCATTGAGGATAGGGATATTTGTGGAGCTTTCTCCAGTGAGTTGTTTAACAGTCCACCACATTCATGATTGGATTTGGCAGGACTGCAGAGGTTGGGTGTGATTCGTTGGTTGTGGGATCGCTTAGCTGAGGCTATCAATTGCTGCTTATGCCGTCTGGAATGCAAGTGGTCTTGTGTTGTAGCTTCACGAGGTCGACACCTCATTTTTAGGTATGCTTGGTGTTGTTCTTGTCATGCACTCTTGCATTATTCATTAAAACAGGATTGATCCCCCGGTTTGATGATTATAGTAGAATCGGGGATATGCCGGGCCATGAGGTTACAGATTGCGTTCGAGTACAATTCTGCTGCTGCTGATGGCCCACAGCACCTCATGGGTGCCCAGTCTTGAGTTACTAGTTCTACTCGAAATCTATCCCATTTTGCACGGTAGTAGTGCCACACATCACGATGGAGGGTATCCTGAATGTAAAGAGTAGACTTCGCCTCCACAATGACTGTGCGGTGGGCACTCCGACAGACACAGCCTTGGACAGGTGCGTCTGCTGCAGCAGGTTGGTGAGGGTGAGGATCAAGTGTATTTTTCCTGATCCTGCTCCCGGCATGCCCTCCTGAACTCCGCATTGAAGAGTGCACCTGTTTGAGAGTGACAGAGAACATTTTTCACAACCACCAGACCTCAAAATACTTTATAGCCAATGCGAGTAGCTCACGTGTTATTTCAGCAATTGGTCCAAATTAAGTTGAACCTTTGCACAGGAGTCTGTGTTCCAATGAGAGAAAGGCGACAGCCAATTTGCGGGCAGCAAACTCCCATTAGCGGCAATGTGGTGATGACAAGAGAAACTTGTTTGTGGGACTGTTCGATGGCTAAACGGTGACGAGGTTAGGGAGGGTAATTGCCCTCCTGCTCTTCGTAAACGTGCCATGAGGTGAACGGTATCCAGTCAAGCAGCTATGTGTGTCCTCGTTTTCATGTTTAATCCGAAAGACAGCGCCTCCAAAAGAGCAGTACTCCCTCAGTTATTGCACTGAATTGTGAGCATTGATTTTTGTACTCAAGCCTTGTAGTGGGAGTTGAATGGGGACGTTTTGACTCTGAGCGAGTTCGCTACCAATGAAACCACGGCTGTATCCCTGAATTTTGCGTGCGCCAGAGGATTTGGAAGAATATATACCGTGTTAAAAATAAACACATGCATTTCTAACTCGGATCGTGTTTACTAAAACCCCCATTGAATTACAAACGTTTGTCTTTCAACCTCTTGTTCTGTACTTGGGAACTGAATTAAGACTGTTTTGCACTTGAGTATGTTAAGTGTTTAAAAGCCGAATTAGGCCATTAAAAGGCATCAGTCTCCCTGACCATGAGGCTCGAGTGCTGACTTTTCATAGTTACGTTCATCATGGCAATTCTGCAGCACATACACACGTTACACTGTCACATACATGAAGGATCATACCTGTACTGTATTCGGTATGAACATTCACACTTGTCACTTTTCGGGATAATTTTAAAACCTTAAGAAATATACGCTTTGCCCGATAAAAGTATCTGTGGCCACATTGAGCATGCAGGAAAATTGAGGGGATATTTTAGATAGATAGTTTGGAATATTTCATTTTCTCTCTCAATTCCCCCCTCCCGCCCCCCACCTCGGTGTTTTCTCTGGGATGAAGGATCCACGAAGAGCGGAGGCACAACTTGAAGCAGAGATACCAAAGATCCTCAAATTATATATTTTGAACTGGGCGGTCCCGTCACAGCTTCTCCTTCACGCTTGTTTGAACATTTCGCTTCTTTGCGCTGAGAGTTCTCTTCCGTGTGGAAATACGATTTAAACGAACAAAGCCCATCTCGCCGAATGCAATGTTAAAATGATTAGCGTTAACTCTGAAACGTAAATAATTCACTCGTGATATCATAGTGATTCCTTTATCCAGTCCAGTAAATGAAACAGAGACTATGAGTTCAGATCGCACCACATCAGATGTGGAATACTTTCAGTTAATTAACACATTTGTAATATATATCTATTAGCTCTTGACATATATAAGAGCATCATAATGGAGAAAACCGAAAGGCCAGATTTAAAAATATATATATATTTGTTCTTGGGGTGTGGACGTCACTGGCTAGGCCAGCATTTACTAGCCAGCCCTAATTGTCCTTGTTCGGAGAGCATTTAAGAGTTAACCATACTGCTGTGCAGGCACATGTAGGCCAGACGACAGGTTTCCTCCTCTAAAGGACATTAGTCAACCACATCGGTTGTTACATCTATCCGTTTCATGGTCATCATTCGATGTTTAATTCCAATTTTTTATTAAATTAAAATTCCACACGTGCCGTGGGATTAAAACGCCGGTCATCAGAGAATTACCCTCGGTCTCTGGGTGACTAGTCCAGCTGTAATATCACGGTGCCACTACCTCCCGACTTTTGTCGTGAAAAGAAAGTATCTGCTTCTCTAATATCCTTTAGAGGAAGAAATCGGGCCGCATTACGCACCCCTGCCCTTGTTTGGTGTAAGAACATTGGAATCCGGATGATTGTTAATTGCTCTATGATACGGCTGTGCTAGCCATTCAGTTGACAACCAGTTTATTCATCGACACCTTCTTAACTGCAATCAGTCCGTGCACATCCCGTGGATGAATCTAACAGAAAACGTACGTCAGGTATCATGAGAATCCAGCTCTATTTTTTTTCAAAGACAAATCTACCGTGAAAGTGCCTGGAAGGCCTATAGTGACTTTTAGCGATATATTGATACATTTACTTGACCTTAATGCTCAAATTAACGTTGACGGGACTGAAATTGGACAATTACATTTGACTGAGGGTGTCATTTTTTAATAATTCTTTCATGGTGGGTCGGAGTCGCTGGCTAGGCCAGCATTTTTATTTCCCATCCCTAGCTGCCATTTTGAATGTGCTGGTGAGCTGCCCTCTTCAACGGCTGCAATCCATGTGGTGTAAGTACACCCACATTGCTGTTGGCAGGAAGTTCCAGGATTTCGATCTAGGGACAGTGAAGGAACGGCGATATATTTCCAAGTCAGGATGATGCGTGGCTTGGAGGGGAAATTGCAGGGATTGATGTTCCAATGTATCTGCTGCTCTTGTCTTTCCAGGTGCTTGACCTCTCAGGTTTAGAAGGTGCTGACGATGGAGACTCCCTGTGTTGCTGCAGTGCATATATACATGCTACACGCTGCTGCTACTATGCTTCGGTGGTAGAGGCATTGAATGTTTGTGTAAGGCGTGCCAATGACTTTCTACTTTGTCCTGGATGGTGCCATGTTTATTGAGTGTTGGTGGATATGCACTCATCTAGGCAAGTGGAGAGTCTTCCATCACACGTCTGACTTGTGGCTTTCAGATGGTGGACCGTTTTTGGGGAGAGAAAATGTGACATACACTCCGCAGAATATCCCAGCTTCCGAGCTGCTCTTGTAGCCACAGTATTTATATGACATGTCTAGTTCAGTTTCTATCCAATGTTAACCCCTCAGGATGTTGATAGCTGTTACACTTTCGGTCATGGTCCTTAATAAACTATAACCTATTATTTGGGACATTTATTTGCGAACTTTGAATGTTGCTGGGAAAGACTTTTCGCCTCAGTTACTTTCACGAAAATATCAGTGGAAAGATAGAAAACAAATTGCTCACAAGTTTATGACTTGTTTTTAATGTTCCCAGCGATACGAGGAAATGCTTTTCGAATATCATTTCCAATTCTAGTGAAAAAAAATCAAAACACATTCATGATTTCCGACAACGCACGTTTTCATTTCCCTTCACCCCATTTCGTTTCACCCCAATATACTGTTGGTCATGAATAGAGTCAACAAAGTTGACCTAACAAACACGTCCCGAAATTGTATATGTAAGAAAACCACTGACTCCGGAAGGGGAATCTGGAAATAACGGCGCCTTGCGTGAACATTTGACTCAGGCAGAAGACGAACGTTGCATATGGAACCGCTCTAAGATAGCCATACAAGGAGTTCTTTTGAGGCCAACGGAACTAAACATTGGGTGATGCGTGAAACCACGGGTTTAAGTAATAGTGACTGTCGTGCAACGTCGCCCATGCCGAATTTCACGTCATAATAATGAAAGTTGGAGTTAGGCTATGCTTGAGTGAAATCAGGGAGATTTTCCTCAATACAAAAATCAGTGGGCATTCTGGATCTCTTCCACTACGAAGGTAACGGGTGCTGCGCCTGTTGAAACATTCAAGACTGCGAGAGATCCATTTTGTTTGGTCATGGCGTCAAGCGATCTGGAGAGAAGTTGGGTGCATGGATAATAAGACATAGGAGCAGAACTAGGGCATTCGGCCCATTGAGTATGCTCCGCATTCACTGAGATAATGGCTGTTCTGATCATCCTTAACTCCACTTTCCTGCCTTTTCCCCAAGGCCCTTGATTCCCTTACCAGTTAAAACTCTGCCTACCTTACCCTTGACTATGCTTAACGGCCCAGCCTCTACAGCCCTCTGTGTTAAAGTATTCTCTGAGAGAGAAAAAAATCCTCCTGATCTCACTTAAATGGGCGATCCCTTGCTCTGAGTTTATGCCACCTGGCCCTAAGCTCCCCCAAAAGGGGAAACAACAACTCAACATCTATCCTGTCAAGACCCCTTAGAATCCTATATATTTCATTAAGGTCGCCTCTCATTCTTCTAAGCTCCAATGAGTACAGGCCAATATTACTCAACCTCTCCTCATAGGAATATCCCTCCATACCCGGAATCAACCTAATGAACCTTCTCTGGACTTCCTCCGATGCCAGTATACCTTCACTTAGATTAGGGGATCAAAACTGTTCAGAGTGTTTTAAGTATGGTTTAACTAGTGCCTTGTATCTTTTTAGCAAGACTTCCCTGCTGTTCTACTCCATTCCCTTTGAAATAAAGGCTAACGTTCCATTTACTTGATACAGATCAACCATGATCCATTTGAATGAGGTAAAAAAAAAACCTCGTGAGGTTTAATGGCAAATTCATGATCCTATGTGTCAAATATAATTTCTGATTATCTTATTTTGAACTGAGTGCCAAATTTGGCTAAAAAGTGGATAAAAATGGAAAAAATGAATGGTGTCAATTCTCCATCTGGTAAGCGCCTCGCCAAATTAGCGGTCCCAGTAAGAAAGAGAACATATTACCAGCCATATCCTACAAAGGCCGCATTTGAAATGCTGCGTCCTTTCTGTTTCCGCCTCTGTTTATTTCCACCCACGGAAACGTAAGCTATCCACGCATGTATATAGCTTCATTACTTTGTTCCAGCGTTAATCACCTCTATTTCTATGTGGTTATGTTTAGCTGGCAAATAGCTCTATGCCGTCAAACCTTCGCCCCATTGATGTTGACTGTATGTTACAATGTTCCACAGGAGTTTGCGATCAGATAATGTGAGAGGGCTCTTATCTGATTATTCAACGACTCTGATGTATTTTACCTATTGAATATATTCCCTGTCTATCTTTCTCCAGGACAATGATTCCTGCTTTAATAATCGTCTGCTACTTTGCTGAGGAAGCTCTATTCATATAATTTATATCGGTAGTCAGCGAGGAGCAAACATCTGGTATAGTCCCAAGGTTCTGAATCAGAAGCTGCAAGATAACATTTCTCGGCCGTGCAGTATTGCTGACTGGACTCGAGGATAACTGCTCCAAAGTCTGGATTTTCACACAGATCTAAGGTTCTCCAGTAGCCCCCACAGTTACCGTGCAATGCGCCCCTTACCGCTCCGCCTCCCAATATGCTGTTTTGGAGGTCTACAAACCGTTTGCACAGTGCAGTACTAGGCACGCAATTGACTGACATAAATACAGTTAGGGGGTTGAAGGAAGTTCTCAGTTATGATGAATCGCTCTGCCAGAGCTTTCCCAATCTCACACTTTTACTGCGGGGGAAGAATCTGACGTTATGAAAACAAAGGCCACCAGTCAGTGAAACCCCAATAATTATTATGTTCTTGAACTTCCAAGGGTTCCCCGTTGCCGAAGAAGGGAACTTGGATATATACCTGTTCCATTTCTCTGCACCCATTAAAAAAATACACCCATGGAACATCAACTTGGTGACATTCTGTAAGCTGCTACTTCAACCCAGTTGCGTGGGCCCACGTCATGGTCAATTTTTAACAAACGTAAATGCGTTTTGAAGCAGTTTGCTTCAAGAATCAAATTAATGGAAATGCTGTTTTTTTGTAGATTTGATATCCCAAAGCCTGCATATTTTATGAAGCCCAGTGTCTAGGGACAGCAGGTCAGTTTGTTGGTTTCAATGTTTATTCTACCAAATTAAAGTACACACGAATTTCACCGCATCCCTCAAATCTACACGGAATTTAACCCGAGTCAGACCGTCAATGAAAATATTTGGACAATAGCTGAGGAGCTGAACCATCAAGGAAACTTCATTGAGGACAGCAATTAGCCTCAAGTTTTTGAAAGTCAGTTGGCGCTGTGAAGAGAATACCACGACATGCATCGTCCACAACAGTACAACATTTCCTGCAATAGCGAAAAGCAAGGTCATCAACTATTGTCGCTTCAGCATCTCCGGCTCATTGTGTAATCTCACCTTTGCATTGGGACCGGGGTGCTTTGCGACATCTGCTGGCCACTGCAATGTACCTGGCAGTTGCTACAATTAGCACTAAAATAAGCAACATTGGACTTAATGGGTGTACAATAATGCTAATCCGTTCAAGGATTTAAGCGTGACCCAGGTAAACAGCCCGTTGTCTATGTTAACAACGTTTTGTGTGAATGACGACACGCCCGTGTATACATTAACGCCGGACGTTTTGTGAACACAGAGCAGCAGGCAGAATGCGCCGTTGCATCCGAGCTCCCCAGCGTCGTATTTGGGGGGTACCGCAAAGATGCTCTGGGGAAGTCCTCTCTGAGCTTCTCAGGTAAGTGTTTGCACGGCAATTGTCTAGAAGTGCAGACTTGCTCTGGACAATTTCCCTGCGCCGGGACGCATCCGAAAGTGGAGTATAAGTCGCAAATTTCTGATGGTTCCTTTGGGATTAGGCGTATCGTTGCTCAGAAAAGGTTATACGAGCTAAAAGCCTCTTCTAACTTCAGGGAACTACTGAAAAAAAAATGGACGACACCCCGGTGCTGCCCCAATATCTGCGATTCAGCCACCCCGCCCCCCACGGGAGTCTCATCCCCACACCCCGAACTCTGACCCGCAATATGGGACTACACCCACCCTACCCGGGTCCCTAGGCCCCCAACCTCCCCACCACCACGGCCCAACCTACCCTCACCCCAACAAGCACCCACTGGCCTCCGTTTCCCCCATCGGCCAGAGCCCGACCACCGAAACAGCCTGAACCCCAAATCCTCACCCTCAGACTTCCGGAGCCACCCACATAGCCGACATCAGTCAAAGCCCCGACCTCCGATCCCCCTACTCTTTGACGTCAGCCACCCTCCGCCTACACCGACCTCCGGCACCCCGACCCCGGATCTCGGGCTCCCCCACCACACCTGCCAGACCTCGGACGACACCCACCGGCACCTTGGACCCGCTCTTTCCCCGCGGCATCCCCAGGACTTCCGAATCCACCCCAGCTCCCCCTGACCTCCGACCGGCCTCGCCACCCCATCGACATCGGAAACCCCGCAGTCACTTCCTCTTCCCCCGGATATGCGGCAGCTCCCAAGCCCACCCAAGATATCAAAACGCTCTACCCATAGCGCGCCCCTAGACTTCCAGGGCACCCCAATTCCGTCTCCAATCCTGTCCACTTTCCTTAGACCGCTCCTTCTCCAAGGGCTTTCAATATCACTGGCCCTTTCAATTTAACCGTTTAAGGTCAGCAAATGACGTAACAAATTGGGTGTGGCCTCTTTTACTCCGCCGGTGCTGCACGTGTCTGGGGATGTCTTTCGATGCTTGCCCCAAGCAGCTTCAGCGAACGGAAGCATCAACGTAATTTTCAAGACCAGGTTAAGTGTGCATTAATTTCTTCTAATTCCAGAGGGCCAGCACTTTCCAAAGCTCGTCGGAAATTACGGCCCATCGGTGAAAACTGCCGCGATATCCTTGGTGTAATGCTTCCTGTTAAAAAGGCTGGCAAGAAATAGGAACACAGCGATCAAATGTAAAAAACACCCTGGACCAAACGGAGCACTCAATGGCCGGGCAAGAGAAGAGGAGATGGAGTGCAAATTGCGGACTGTTCATCAAGGGAGGAGTAATGAGATAAACAAGATTGATCTGCCAAAGCATTACAGGAACTATAAAGATGGCCAGGTCAGCTGTACCCATGGCCACCAGGTAGAGAACTGTTGGCGAGACTGCAATTTTCTCGAGGCAGGATGACAATGGCCAGGTGGGTAACTCCGAAAACGTACGAGAGAGAGAACAGTCTAGAGCATACGGATCAACAAAACGGACGCATGGAAGATAACAACCGTCAGTGACAATCTGGTCACCAAGCAATCACATTGGTATGCATAACCTAAATGATTATAGAATTCAGGGGGCTGGACGTAATTATGGACCTGGAGGACAGGCCCGCCAATTTGAATTCGTTTGGAAAGGCAAACGGTGGTGTGGTTTGGGGGTAGGAGTGGCGGGTGTTGGTGTTGGAGGGGGGAGGGGATGGTCATTTGTTTGTTTAGCTGCATGATTGTTGGCTAATTCTGTATTGCCTCTTTAAACGAACGGGCACAAAGGAGAAGCGTAGTGTTTGTGTCGCTGGGCTAGTAATCCATAAACCCAGGTTTCTGGGGGTCGGGGTTGGAGTGCCACCATGGGATTTGAATTCAATAAAAATCTGCAATTAATGATCTAATTAATGACCGAGTGATGCCCATGAAACCATCGATGTAAAAAACCCAGCTGGTTGACTAATATTAATCCTAAAGGGACCGATTCCTGCTGTCTGGCCTACATGCGAATTCAGAAACAAGACAATGCGGTTGACTCTTAAAGTTTCCCCTGAAATGGCTTAAAGCTCAGATTTGTCAAACCGCCGCAAAGCCTCAAAAAAGGAATGAAACCGGATTGATCACCCGGCATAGACCTAGGCACTGGGAAACCCAGTGCTGTCGACCTGCCTGCTTACAAACATCTGGAGGCTAGTGTCAACTTTGGGAGAACTGTCTCACAGGCTAATCAAGCAACAGCCTGACATAATCATGGTCTCGGAATCATATTTTACTGATAATGTCCCAGAAGCCACCATCATCATCGGTGGGTATGTCCTGACCCACCGGCAAGGCAGACCAAGCAGGGTTGGCGGCACAGTGGTATACAGGCCGGAAGGATTTGGCCTGGGAGCCCGAAACATCGAATCCAGGCCCCATGAAGTCTCATCGAACCTCGTCAAGTATGGGGAAGGAAACCTCCTGCTGAATACCACGCACTGCCCTCGCTCAGCTGATGAATCACTACCCATCCATGTTGGAAACCACTTGGAGAAAACAGTGAGGGTGGAAAGGATGCAGAATGTATTCTGGCTGGGGGATTTCAAAGTCCATGACCAAGGGTGGCTCAGTAGCACAATTACTGACTGAGCTGTGCAGTCCGAAATGACATAATTTCTAGACTGTGCCTGAAGCATGTGGTGTGGGGACAAGAGGTACCAAGAAGAGGAAAAACATACTTGACTTCATCTTCATCCATGACAGGAGAGGTTGGAGTGACAACCGCACAGTCTATGTAGAGACAAAGACCCGCCTTCATATTGAGGGTGCCCTCCATCGTATTGTGCGGCACTACCACCGTGCCAAATGGGATAGACTTGGAGCAGATCTAGCAACTCAAGGCTGGGAAACCATGAGGCACTGTGGACCATCAACAACAGCAGAATTGTACTCAAATACTACCCGTAATCTCGTGGCCCGGCATATCCCCCAAGTTACCATTACCACTAAGCCAGGGGAGCAACCCTGGTTCAATGAAGAGAGCAGGATGGCATGGCGAGATCAGCATCATGCGTACCTACAAATCAGATGCCAACCTGGTGAAGCTACAACACAGGACTCCTTACATGTCAAACAGCATAAGCAACAAGTGATGGACAGAACTAAGCGATTCCTCAACCAATTGATCAATCTACGCTCTGAAGGCCCGTCACATCCAGCCGTGGAAGTTGGTGGACAATTTATAAGCTCACTGAACGAGGATGCTCCACAAATATCCCTGTTGTCAAAGGTGGGGGAGCCCTGAACATCTGTGCAAAAAGATGAGGCTGAAACATTTTCTTCAATCATCAGCCAGAAGTGCCGAGTGGATGATCCATCTCAGCTCCTCGACAAATCGCCAGTTTCACAGATGCCAGTATTCAGCGAATTCCATTCACTCCACGTGATATCACGAAACGGCTGAAGGTGCCGGATATTAAAAAGGCCATGGGCCCTGACAATATTTTGGCAATAGCTCTGAAGACTTGAGCTCCATAACTTGAAGCACCACTAGCCAAGCTGTTCGAGTAGAACGTCAACAACGGAATCTACCGTACAATGTGAAACATTTCCCAGGTATGGCCTGCACTCAAAATACAACCCGGTCATTTACCGCCCCATCAGTCTACTCTCGATAATTAGCAAAGTGCTACAATGGATTATCAACGATGCTATCAAGGGGCACTTGCTCAACAATAACCTGCTCACTGACGCCCAGTATGTGTTCTGCCATGGCAACTCAGCTCATGACCTCATTACAGTTTTGGTTCAAACATGGACAAAAGAGCTGAGCTCCCGAGGTAAGATGAGAATGACTGCCCTGGACATCAATGCAGCATTTCACCGAGTGTGTCATCAAGTAGCCCTAGCAAAACTGGAGTCAATGGGACAATCACTCCGCTGGTTCGTGTCATAAGTAGCATGAAGGAAGATGGTTCTGCTTGTTACAGGTCAATCATCTCAGCTCCAAGACATCACTGCAGGAGTTCCACAGGGTAGTGACTTCGGACCAATCATTTTCAGTTGCTTAATCAATGACCTTCCTTCCATCATAAGGTCAGAAGTGAGGATTTTCAATGATGGTCGCTCAATTTTCAGCACCTCCTGAGTCTGCAATGCCTGTCCACCATCTACAAGGCACAAGTCGTGTGTGTGATTGAATGCATTGTACTTCGCAGGATTAGTGTAACTCCAACTGCTAAAAAGCTTGATACCATCCAGGACAAAGCAGCCTGTTGACTGGCACCCCATTCACAATAACTCACTCCCTCCACCAAAGTCTCCTAATGGCAGCAGTGTGTTTCATCTACAAGATGCACTGCAGGAACTCACGAAGCATCCTTAGACAGCACCTACATAACCCACGGCCACTGCCTTCTGGGAGGACTAGGAAAGTGGGCAGATGGGAAGACCGCATCTTCGAGGTTCCCCTCCATTCCACTCTCCATCCTGACTTGGAAATATATCGCCGTTCCTTCACTATCTCTGGGTCAAAAACCTCTACGTTCATCCCTAACACCACTGTGAGTGTATCTACACAAAGGGGATTGCAGGGCTTCGAGAATGCAGCTCACCACCACCTTCTCAAGGGGAATTGGGGAGGGACAGTAAACTCTAGCCTGGTCAGAGAGTGGTTAGAATGTGGAAGACGTTTCCAAAGGAAAGAGCTAAGGCTTCTGGGGTCGATATGTTTAAGGACACACTGAATAAGAATAGGCAAAGAATATAAAGAACAGCATTAAAATGGCAACAAGATTAATACAGAAGGAAACCTTACAGTAGGACAGAAAGCTAGTTAGTAATATATAGACCTATAGCAAGAGTTTCTAAGGATATTTAAAAAGGAAGGAGCTAAGACATGAGAGTTGGTCCTTTAAAAACTGCAATTGTGGAATTGATAATGGAGAGTATGGAGATGGTGGACGGATTAAGCAAGTATTTTGCTTCCGTCTTCACTATAGAGGACATAAGCAACATTCTGGCAATAGCTGTAAAGGAGGAAAGTGTGTGTCGGGGTGGTGGAGGGGGTGGGGGGGGAGGGGTGGGGGGAGAGAGAGGTGGAGGGTGGGGGAGGGTGGTTGGCGGGGTGGTGGGCGGGTTGCCGGGAGGGACACTGGAAAATAACAATAATCAGGGAATTACTAATGAGCAAATTGTTGGGGCTACGGGCTGAGAAGTCTCCAGGACTGAATGGAATTCGCTCTAATGTCGTAACAGAAGTAGCTAATGAGATAGCGAATGGATTGGTTTTAATTTTCCAAAAATCCCTAGATTCGGGGAAGATTCCATTCGATTGGAAAATAGCAATTTTGACCCGTTTATTCAGAAAGAAGGAAAGAAGAGAGCAGGAAACTCTAGGCCACATAATATCTGTTATGAGGAAAATGTTATAAGCTATTATTAAATATGTTATAGCAGGGCATTTAAAAATAATCAAGGCACTCAGTCAAAGTTAGCATTGTGTTCTCAACGTGAAATTATTTTTCAACAAGTTATTGGAGTTCATTCAAGGAGTCCCGTATGCTGTAGGTGAAGGGGAACAGGGGGATGCACTGCACTTAGATTTCCTGAAGGTATTTGATGAAGTGCCACATCAAAGGTCATTGCAGAATATAGAAGCTCATGGTATAGAGGGTAACATATTGACATGGATAGGAGATTGGTTAGGTAACAGGAAACGGAGAGTTGTTATAATGGGCCCTTTTTCTGGTTGGCAGGACGTGACGATTGGCCTGCCACAGGGATCGCTGGTGGGGCCTCAACTTTTTGCAATTGATATAAATGACTTGGATGAAGTGACCGAAGGATTGGTTGCCGTATTTGCTGATGGCACAAAGATAGGTAGGAAAGTGAATTGTGCAGAGCACATAAGGAGGTTACACAGTGGCATTGATTGCTAAAGTGAGTGGGAAAAGATCTAGCAACTGAAATATATTATGGGCACATCATTTTCTTGGCATGATGAATAAAAATAGAATCTTATTATCTGAATGGAGCGAGATTGCACAGGTCTGAAATCCATTGGGATTTGCGTGTCCTAGTGGACGAATCATAAAATATTAGTCTGCATGCAGAACAAGTAATTAGAAATGCTAATAGAATGTTTTCATTTATTGCGAGGGGAAATAGTTGCAAAAGTTTGGAGGTTATGCTTCAGTTTCACAGGGTTTTGGTGAGACCACATCTGGTGTATTGTGTACAGTACTGGTCTGCTTATTTAATGAAATATATAAATACATTAGAAGCCGTTCATAGAAGGTTTACTAGCCTCATTCCAGAAATTGGAGAGTTGTCCTATGAGGTAAAGCTCTACAGATTAGGCTTGCATCCACTTGAATTTAGAAGAGTAAGAGGCGAGTTAATTGATATCTTTCAGATCCTGAGCGGCCTTGACAGGGTCGATGTGGAGAGGATGTTTCCTCTTGTGGGAAAGTCTAGAAATAGCGGTCACTGTTTAAAAATAAGTGGTCAAACATTTAAGACAGATGTGGGTCGGATCTTTCTGAGGTTTGTGAGCGTGTGGGATATTGATTTGCAAGTTGAGGAACGCCCTTCCTCAAAACGCAGTAGAAGGAGAATATTTGAATATTTTAAAGTCAGAGTTGGACAGATTTTGATTCACAAGGGAGTGAAAGGTTATCGGATGTAGGCGGAACTGTGGGGTTGAGGTTACATTCAGATCAGCCAGTGTCCTTCTCTTGCTGCTAATTTGAATGGCCGCATATCAGGGGGGAAGAAATAGGAGGATATCATGAAGTTGTTAAATGTCATCAGCAAGGAGGAGACACCTGTAGAACATAACCCTCGACAGTGGCCTGATTTGACAAAGGCCAGGTTGAGCTGAGAGTACTCCTTGTTATTTGTAAAGAATTATGCCTTCGGCCTTTCATGTGCATTGTCCAGTTATGTAGCAGATTCAAAGAAAAATTTCAAACAGGCCTTGTATAAATAATTGAAAGGCAAAAGCAAAAGTGTCGTTTATTTTCCCGCAAGGATGAAAGGGGCGTATAATCACGATGGGCTGAATGGCTTCTTGCATGTTGTATGATTGAACACTTCCATCAACATAACACCTGCCATACCGATCCAGGGGCACCGAGCTACATGCAATTGCAAACTAACTTTGTCTTTCTGCATTTTGCAAACATGCAGTCATTTTTCAAACGCTTGCAAGTTGTTATTTCTGCTGTACATATTCCATAGAACATTCCGTGCTCCACTGAGACAAAATGAGGTTACACAATAATTAGAGTTGGTAACAATGACTTAAATAACAAAGGCGTCTTTATGTCTCATTACACGCGGAGGCCAATGGGAAAGTTCAGAGAGTAA